>NC_081831.1:5744285-6355714 GCF_030867095.1 Alligator mississippiensis
AGACTTTTAAAGATCCTTTATAGGAAAAGCAAATGTTTCTAGAAAACAGCCTATTTGACACTGATGCGTGTAGGGCGTTTCATTAAAGCTGGCGCAGAGAGACAACATTTCACCATCACTACATCTGGGCATCCCCTTACACCCACTCCAGAAGAAGGCAGGGAGACATCCCCTCAGATGCAGTTTTAAGTTTCCTAGGGACTTTTTTTGGAACTAATTGGAGCCCAAGAGAGTGAAGGTGCTGAATCAGTATAAAACCTTGCGTATGCTGCTTATGCCCACTTCTAGACCAGCACTGCTTCTGTCAGGCAAAGGAAGGGAACTTGGGCCCATTGATGTCACAACTACATCTTCTTGTCTCTAAGGCTTTACCCAACCATAATGCTAAGGGACAGCACAGGGGCTACAGCACTGCTTCTCAACCTTTTCAGCCTCAAGGCACCCCCCTCCACAACATTTCTGAGTTTCTTGACACCCAAAGTGAGAATCCCTGAGCTAGAATCTAAGTTCAGAAAAGATACAGAGGGTGCCTTGAGGTTAAAGTTAAGAACCACTGATTTAGCTGGTGCCAGGTGAGGGCAGCAGGGAGGGACCTAACCTTGCCTGCCCTGCCCTTTCCACTGTCTTCCCCCTCCTCCCAGCCCCTGGTCTGTAACTGAGCCCCCACCACCAAGGCTGCTTCTGCAGGGTCTCACATGGCAAGGACCTCCCTGCCAGCTGCTGTCACTGGTCACAGCAGTATGGGAGGAGCTGGGCATGTCTACACGAGATGCTTTACCATGCAGTTGACTAATTGACTGCACGGTAAAGCATCACTGTCTACACATGCCGACGCTTACTGCACAGCCAATTAGTCAACTGCATGGTTAATTTGCTACCTGAAAATGCAGGTAGCACATTAACTGTGCAATAGTGACTGTGCAGTAGCCCATGTGTAGACAGCCAACCGGGAGCAAATTTGGTTCCAGTCGGCCTGGACAGCAGAGGGCAAGAGAGCAATCCCTTTCCCCAGGAGCTGCCTGCTGCCAGGGACTGGGCTCTGAGTTTGGAGCTGGGCAGAGACAATGTCCCCCTGCCCTGGCAGCAGGTAGGTCCTGGCTTGTGGAGCTGGGGCCAGGAGCTGCCTGCTGCTGGGGCAGGAGGACATCATCCCGGCTGGGCTCTGAGCTTGGAGCCCACCCCAGCCACTCCCGGAGACAGGGAGCAATCTCCCAGACCCTGCTCCAATTGCACCAGGAGAGCTCCCTGCCCAGCCTGGGGCTGGCTGGGATCTGCCCCAAAGCAGGACAGGTTGCAGCCAGCCTCAGGCTATGTGGGGAAGCCCCACTGGGCATAGGGCTTGTCCCCATGTGCACTGGGTGGGAGAGCTCTGCAGCAGCCGTGCACATCAGGACCCCACTACACAATGCGTAGTTGTCTCCTGGCCCTGTGGTCCCTGTCAGCCCCTAAGCTAGCACCCAGAGGGAGCAGGGGGGCAGAGCAGGGTGGGAGCAAATCTTCTCCCAAGAGGGAGTATGTGTAGATGTGCTTCCCATGTAGGTTTACTGTGCAGTATTTTTACTGAGCAGTAAGCCTACTTCGAATTAATAACTCATGTAGACGTGCCTGCTGGGCTGCAAAGCACTGCTCTGGCCTCACTCCCATCAGCAGCAAAGCAGGCTACTGGGAGCACAGGGGCTGCTGAGGATGGGGAGGAGGTGGTGGAGGGCAGCAGTAGCCACAGTCCCCAAAGGAACAGCTGCAGGCATCATGTAGTAACTGGGGCAGGCACTGGACAGGGGGAGGAGACCATCTAACTCCTCTCACAGGGGCCAGATGGCCTGATACCCTTACTGGGATCTTGGAAACACTAGCTGAGAATCATTTCATTAGAGGATCCAAATAACTACTTTTACCAAACAAACACAATACACAAAGCTTGCTTAGCCCCAAACTAAAAAGCAAACCCATACAAACAAGAATGCAGATATAGTAGTTGGAGATAGAAAAGACCTACCAGATTACTGCATCTGTCAGCCAGCAAGCAACAGGTCAGTTTTTCACCTGCATGCCCTATATCACAAATAACAATGAGCATTTCCTTCAGTCATCTGCATGTGGATTAAATGCCGAAACACCAAGAGAGACCAGAAAGTTCTTCACTTGACCCAGAGATATAACTTCAGGGAGTTTACTAAGTTATTTGCACAACAGTCCTGCTTTGCAGACCACTTGAGCTCTGTCCTTTCTGAATATGCTTTGATATTCATTTAGGATAGTCTATCATACATGCTATAAAGGCCCATTTTTAATTTCATTTCCATGCACAACTTGACCCTTGCTATGGAAATGTAGCCATCAATTCCATAATGGAAGGCCTCATGTTAGTGCTGTTGTGTTTTGACAAAGGCAATGCTGCAGAAACACTGAGATTTAAAGCACTGTGACATTAAAATGTGATAGATGTATCCAAGCAACAGATATTCTATGCATCTTTGTGTTCTACCTCATTGTGAAGGATGGTTCCTACAAATTAACAATAATGCAAATACCTAAGCAGATCAACCCTCTGGGGCACTGGTCTGAATTTGATGAAGAAGGCCCCAAAACAAAGAACCAATATAGTACAAGATGACTGGTTTGTTTTCAGAGAAGGCAAGAATTGACATGAGGCTGTGGCACAGGCACCCGCTCTGAAATGCAGAACTGGGGCAATGTGTCTGCCAGGGCCCCATGTGGACACAGGCAATACCATATGTTCAGCCCGTTATTGTTTTAGGCCTGTTTTCACTGCAATGACTTTATCCTAAAATAAATAGTACTCTGCCCTGTGAAGACCAAGGGGAAGGTGATATGCTGAATTTGGGCCTACCACGGATAGTATCAGTATGCTGCAAATGGGCTGCAGCCTTAACCCCTGACCTGAATTGATAGGTACCTGGGCTCTTATCCCACGGCAGGTGGCAGCCAGAGGCCAGACCCATATGCAGCACTGCAAATTGCATGCACCACACATGCAGGTGTTCACCGTGCTGCTAATTTGCAGCACAGTGGGGTTTTTTGACACCGAGAGATCCCAGTATCAAGAAAACCTGCATCAGAATAAACCAGGGCAGTGCATGTGACAAAATCAGAGCATGGCCAGCCAGAGCCATGCTCCAGCTGCCAGCCAGGCTCCATGTGCCTGGATCACTGTTGCTGGAGCCCCAGGAGGCCCCCAGGACCCCAGGTAAGGCTGTTGGGGCCAGCCTAGGTGCCAGGCCCACCCAAGGCAATTTGCCGCGTGCCAGAGTGCACGTGCGGGGCATTCCCTGGGGACAATGCAAGTTCCTGCTAGTGGGAACATGCTGAAAGTGCCCAAAGGGAGAGTTAACTCCAAAACAGGGAGTTTTCCTACTGCAACATTTTCAGTCTTGCTTTTCACTGGCAGCTATTGCAATATTTTTTGTTTTATATTATTGGATCTCAAACTATTAGGTTTCACAGCTGATGGTAACACATACTGGGACTGAACACATTAAATTGCTCACCATCAGAGCGCATGGTACTCAGAAGTTTGCCAATAACATAGCTTGGAAGTTCAGGTCAGGGGATCATCTGGTGCGAAATCTCTCATTTGATGAGGCGCGGGCCTCACAGCGTGTAACACTGGCTTCCCAGATGCCCCTCCTAAACTTCTACCTGCTGCTGCCTTAATTATGCCCAAGGAAATATCCCCCCAACTTTTCTTCTGATCAAACTCCCCCAAGAACTTGATAGCAGAGTTCAAACAGTCTTCCCTTTCTTCTGGAGTTTCTGTTCCCAGCCAAATCCCAAATGCTTTCATTCGCCTGTCTCTAAGAGATACTAATTCCCTCCACAGCCTCTCCTGAAGAAAGCAGCAGCTTCAATAGCCTACCTTTCTCCCAGAACTCCTTGCACGGCTGGCCTAAAAATCCCAGAGTCCTGGAATGACAATTCCCAACGGTGTATCATATTAGGAGAGGGGCACATTGGTCTGAAAAAGATCCCTGTCAATCACTGCTTCCAGTCTGGAAAGGCGCTTGCCCTACCCTATTTTAAACTTGGAGTCTTTAGCGTGGAGTAGCCATCTAATGATCCCTACGGTGTCTGCCAGTTCTGTAAATGAATCACTGTGTTCTTCAAGTAGGAAGATATAATTCCTACTTATATGCACATCAGCAGCACCAAGAAACCTCAGTCTGGGACCAGGACCCCCGTGTGCCAGGTGCCACAGAGGCAAAGAGCAAAAATAGTCCCAGCCCCAAAGCATTTCCGATAATGTTCCTGTCCACCTTGCCGGGTGTTGTGTTGAATCAATTAATGCCCAGAAGTCATTTGAAATCTGGAAAATGGAGGTCTAACTAATGTAGAAAATATTATTAGTTTATTAATTAGTAGTCCTAATTACCTAATTAATTAGGTAGTACTATCACCTAACTTGGAGGTCTTCAAGAGGAGGCTTGACAGTCACCTGCCTGGGGTCATCTGACCTCGGTCCTCTTTCCTGCCAGGGGCCAGGGGTCGGACACGATGATCCATTGTGGTCCCTTCCGACTCTACGATCTATGAATCTATGAATTCATTATTGTTTTTCATTTTCCACATAACAAACCTCTACTTTATCATTCCTTTGTCCCAGAATGTTTTTTTGTTTATTTTCTTCTCCCCTCCCCCTGCCCCGACTTTGCTTCATTTCGCCAACTCCTGACTTGAACTGATACTGCTTTACCTTTATTTTGACATTATAACATGGTGTTCCTAAAATGGCATTGAAGTGGTGTTGACATCACCTTGACATGATAACATGACTTTTGCAGATTTCCACTGACATTTTTTTAACCATCGTTTTGACATTCGGGCATCATCACCGACATCAGCTGTACCAAAGGTACATCAGCTTGACATTGTAACTGTAATGTCATCTCCACACCAGCCTCTCTAGATTTGTGTTGACATCATCATGAAATTATTTTTGTGATCGGCCAAACTCTCAAAAGGAAAGGGAAATGGAGTCTCATATGGGGACATTTATAGCCACTCTTACCATGGTTTCTGAGTACTTCACTAACGTATTTATCCTCAAAACAAGTCAGAGAGGTGGCAAAGAACAATTATCCCCATTTACAAGGGAATGGGGGCACATAGAGATTTGCTCAAGGCCACATAAGAAGTCTATATTCTTTCAAGCCCCAGAGTAAAGCCCTAACCACTGAATAGGCCTTCCACTCTCTTTGAACACAAGGTCCCAATCCCGATTGGGACTTCCAATGCTTCTTTCCTAATAATACTCTAAAACATTTTAACTAGTTATTTATTTTACTTTTCATCACTTATACTTTTCGTTTTGAGTCACGTCAGGCAATGAAACTATATTTACCTATTTATTAAATTTCACTTGCCAGTGAAGGTCACTTTGGCAGATCATTTTCATGTATTAGCACAAGTTGGAGGGTTTTTGGTCATGTGGGTTTCTAGCAATGCAAAGGAAAGTTTACATCCTAGAAGCCTGTTTGCCTGTAACATGTTTGTAAACATTTCTATTTCTGCAAAGTTTTGTAAAATGTAAAATGTGGGGGCTAAGGGCCAGATCCAAAGGCACTGAAGTCAAATGATAATGCAACCCCTGACTGCAGTGGAATTCTGACAAAACCCTAAACTACTGGAAACTCTCTTCAAAAACCTTTTTCTTTATCTAGGAAAAAAAAGAAAATGGGTGAAATTAATTTAACAGGTCTATGGGTTTAAAATATTAAATGAAACTGCTCAAGCCAGGCAGGCAAACAAGATGATTTTATCTGAGCCTGATGTGATTTGAAACACCTGAAATATTAAAGCCCTTGAAATTAAGCTTTGTGAGAGATTTGCCCACTCACCCTCAGCAACACAGCACTGCTGGAATCACTGTCATGAAACCGAAAAGTTCATTCATTGGAAAGGACATGGATGAGCAAAGGTTATGTCCATCGGAAACTGGGGTGCTGCTTTATGCCAATCCACACGAGCCCTCCCAGAACATAGCATCACCAAAAATGAGGGTTGGGAGGGACTTCGGGAGGTCACATCTAGTCCAGCCCCCTGCTCCAAGCAGGACCAGCCCCAACTCCATCATCCCAGCCAAAGCTTTGTCTAGCCGGGTTTTGAAAGCCTCCAAGGATGGAGCTTCCACCACCTCCCTGGGTAACCTGCTCCAGTGTTTTACTACCCTCCCTCCTATATATTTCACTTAAATTTCCCTTGCTGCAACGTGAGCCCATTGCTCCTTGTTCTGTCATCTGCTACTGAGAACAGTCCACCTCCATCCTCTTTCAAACCACCCTTCAGGTAGTTGAAGGCTGCTATTAAATCTCCTCTCAGCCTCCTCTTCTCTAAACTAAATAAATGAGATCACTAAAGATGAATATACCTCCTCTGCTCGTGCTTGTAGGGAGGCAGTTAGGCGGGCCAAAGCTACCATGGAGCTGAGGATGGCAACCCAAGTAAAGGACAACAAGAAATTGTTTTTTAGATATATAGGGAGTAAAAGGAAGACCCAGGGAGGAATAGGACTCCTGCTAAATGGGCAGAAACAATTGGTGACAGATAGGGGGGACAAGGCTGAACTCCTCAATGAGTTCTTTGCCTCAGTGTTCCTAAGCGAGGGGCACGACAAGTCTCTCACTGGGGTTGTAGAGAGGCAGCAGCAAGGCGCCAGACTTCCATGCGTAGATCCTGAGGTGGTGCAGAGTCACTTGGAAGAACTGGATGCCTTTAAGTCGGCAGGCCCGGATGGGCTCCATCCGAGGGTGCTGAAGGCACTGGCCGACGTCATTGCAGAGCCACTGGCAGGAATATTCGAACGCTCGTGGCGCACGGGCCAAGTCCCGGAGGACTGGAAAAAGGCTAACGTGGTTCCCATTTTCGAAAAGGGGAGGAAGGAGGACCCAGGCAACTATAGGCCGGTCAGTCTCACCTCCATCCTTGGTAAAGTATTTGAAAAAATTATCAAGGCTCACATTTGTGAGAGCCCGGCAGGACAAATTATGCTGAGGGGAAACCAGCACGGGTTCGTGGCAGGCAGATCGTGCCTGACCAACCTAGTCTCTTTCTATGACCAGGTTACGAAATGCCTGGACACAGGAGGAGGGGTGGATGTCGTATACTTGAACTTCAGGAAGGCCTTCGATACGGTATCCCACCCCATACTGGTGAACAAGTTAAGAGGCTGTGACTTGGATGACTGCACAGTCCGGTGGGTGGAGAATTGGCTAGAGGGTCGCACCCAAAGAGTCGTGGTAGATGGGCCGGTCTCGACCTGGAAGGGTGTGGGCAGTGGGGTCCCGCAGGGTTCAGTCCTTGGACCGATACTCTTTAATGTCTTCATCAGCGACTTGGACGAGGGAGTGAAATGTACTCTGTCCAAGTTTGCAGATGACACAAAGCTATGGGGAGAAGTGGACACGCTGGAGGGCAGGGAACAGCTGCAGGCAGACCTGGATAGGTTGGACAAGTGGGCAGAAAACAACAGGATGCAGTTCAACAAGGAGAAATGCAAAGTGCTGCACCTAGGGAGGAAAAATGTCCAGTACACCTACAGCCTAGGGAATGACCTGCTGGGTGGCACAGAGGTGGAAAGGGATCTTGGAGTCCTAGTGGACTCCAAGATGAACATGAGCCAGCAGTGTGACAAAGCCATCAGAAAAGCCAATGGCACTTTATCGTGCATCAGCAGATGCATGACAAATAGGTCCAGGGAGGTGATACTTCCCCTCTATCGGGCGTTGGTCAGACCACAGTTGGAGTACTGCGTGCAATTCTGGGCGCCACACTTCAAGAAGGATGCGGATAACCTGGAGAGGGTACAGCGAAGGGCAACTCGTATGGTCAAGGGCCTGCAGACCAAGCCCTACGAGGAGAGACTAGAGAAACTGGACCTTTTCAGCCTCCGCAAGAGAAGGTTGAGAGGCGACCTTGTGGCTGCCTATAAGTTCATCACGGGGGCACAGAAGGGAATTGGTGAGGATTTATTCACCAAGGCGCCCCCAGGGGTTACAAAAAACAATGGCCACAAGCTAGTAGAGAGCAGATTTAGACTGGACATTAGGAAGAACTTCTTCACAGTTCGAGTGGCCAAGGTCTGGAACGGGCTCCCAAGGGAGGTGGTGCTCTCCCCTACCCTGGGGGTCTTCAAGAGGAGGTTAGATGAGCATCTAGCTGGGGTCATCTAGACCCAGCACTCTTTCCTGCTTATGCAGGGGGTCGGACTTGATGATCTATTGAGGTCCCTTCCGACCCTAACATCTATGAATCTATGAATCTATGAAATAAGCCCAGTTCCCTTAGTCTTTCCTCACAAGCCATGTCCACCAGTCCCTGAACCATTTTTGTCGCTCTCTGCTGCACTCTCTCCAATCTGTCCACATCCTTTCTGTAGTGGGGGGCCCAAAACTGGACACAGGACTTCTGATGTGGCCTCCCCAGAGCTGAATAGAGGGGAAGAGTTGCTTCCCTTGACCTGTTGGCAACACACCTATCAATGCAGCCCAGGATGCCGGTAGCCTTCTTGAAACAAGGACACACTGCTGGCTCGCATTCAGCTTATTGTCCACCGTCACCCCCAGGCACTTTTCTGCAGAGCTGCTGCCCAGCCCGTCAGCCCCCAGCCTGCACCGGTGCAAGGGATTGCTCCATCCTAAGTGCAGAACTTTGCACTTGTCCTTGTTGAACCTCATGAGATTTCTTTTGGCCCAATCCTCTAATTCCTCTCATACATGCCATGCTGTAACTGTTTTGATCTCAACTTTTTTCTTACCGATCTTTACTAGTTTGGCCACTCAACCCTCTTACACATCACAGAGGTCTTGCTTGATGGCTGTAAGATGGGAAGTCCTGGGAGCTTCCACTGGAAGATTTTGCCTGTGCTATTCTATCAGGGAGCAGGCTCTATGCCCCACCACTCAGTCTGTCCACAAAACCAGTGGAAACTTCATGAATCATAGAAGTCGGGTCGGAAGGGACCTTGTAGATCTTCAGGTCCGACCCCCTGCCTGGGCAGGAGGAAAACTGGGCTCAAATGACCCCAGCCAGGTAGGCATCAAGCCGCTTCTTAAAGCTCCCCAGGGTAGGAGCCAGCATCACTTCCCTTGGAAGTTGGTTCCAGATCCTAGCCGCCCTGACTGTAAAGTAGTTCTTATGGATGTCTAATCTAAACCTACTTTCCAACAACTTGTGGCCGTTATTCCTTGTTATCCCGGGGGGTGCTAGGGGAAACAAGGTCTTCCCCAAACCCTTCTGGTCCCCCCTAGTGAGTTTATAGACAGCCACAAGATCACCCCTCAGCCTTCTCTTGTGAAGGCTGAACAGGTTCAGGTCCTGTAGCCTCTCATTGTAGGGTCTGCCCTGATGTCCCCTGGATCATGCGGGTAGCCCTCCTCTGGACCCTCTCAATGTTGTCCATATCCCTCTTGAAGTGCAGTGCCCAGAACTGGACACAGTACTCCAGCTGCAGCCTGACCAGTGTTGCGTAGAGGGGGAGGATCACCTCCTTGGCCCTACTTGAGATGCACCTATGGATGCACGATAGGGTCCGGTTAGCCCTGCCGACCATGACCTTGCATTGTCGGCCCATGTTCATCTTGGAGTCAAAAATGACTCAAAGATCCCTTTCTGCCTCCATGCTCTCAAGAAGGGAGTTTCCCATCTTATAAGTGTGCTGCTGGTTACTACTGCCCAAGTGCAGCACCCTGCACTTGTCCGTATTGAAATGCATCCTGTTTTTGTTAGCCCACCTTTGCAACCTATCCAGGTCTTTCTGCAGTCTTTCCCTCCCTACTAGTGTGCCCACCTCACCCCAAATTTTGGTATCATCAGCAAATTTGAACGGGTTGCTTTTCACCCCGTCGTCCAAATCGCTGATAAAGAAATTGAACAGCGCAGACCCAAGGACCGAGCCCTGGGGGACTCCGCTGCCCACTTCCCCCCAGGTCGAATATGACCCGTCCACCACCACCCTCTGAGTACGACCCTTCAGCCAATTTGCAATATATCTGACCGTGTAGGCATCGATGCCACAGTTGCCTAGTTTTTTAATGAGGATGGGATGGGAGACAGTGTCAAAGGCCTTGCTGAAGTCCAGAAAGACTACATCCACAGCGACACCTGCATCCAATGCTTTTGTGACCTGATCATAAATGCTGAAGCTGGGGTTCTTTTCACAGAAACCCCAGCCCTCCAAATTCTCGCTAGGCTTCCTCGGCTCCACGGTATCCCTGTTCTAGAGACTTGCACTAGCGTCCTCTAGAGCACCTTTCCACAGAGGCAGGTATTTCACAACATTTATCAAAAGTACAACCATGCAGCCACTATTGAATCTAGCAGTATCAGCTGAGGTGTTGAAGTCCAGTAGGGTTGCAACAATGAGAGAGTCCCATTCACTATGTATTTCTGTATTTCACCATGTTACAATTTGGCCGCAGCAATATCCTTTATTTTTCTGTGTGTGGGAGAGCAGTCTGATGGCAGGGCTTCTCTCCCTAATTTTCAGTGGCCTGGTCCATGCATTGTATGGGAGAAGATGTTTTCTGTGCATCTGCTTTCTCTGTTCTGTGTACATTGCAAGGCTTTTTCTGACCAAAGAGTCCCCCCGCAACTGAAAGTCCCTGCTTGGTGTAAGGAAACCAGCTGCTTTCTAACCAAAGGAAATGTGTGGATTCAGGGCCATAGACCTCTGGAATTTGGAAGGATTGCCCCAAACACTTTTGTTCGCATGGGTAAAATCCTGTTCTTATTGACCTGTCCGTTTCCCTCTGTTACTGGGAAGGCTCCGTTACCTCTAGAGGCACCATCATGGCCAGAGGGCTTGGAAGAAAAGGAGCACAATCCACTGTGCCTGTTGAATTTGTTAAGGCACTGTTAGGTGCAAACTCAGATGCGGACACCAGTGACAAGAAGCAAACAGTACCACGACAGCTACTCCTGATTCCAGGGAAAGAAAAGTACTGGGGCTTTAGGAAGTTTTGAAGACAAAGACATTTTTAAAGCCACAAAAAAATGTTCATGGAAAATTTCATATTTTTGAATGAACAATCTGGGTTTTAATAAGGCTGTTTTTTGAAGGGAAAAAAATGTTTAAAAACATTGGTAGTGTTAGACCGGGGTGGGCAATTATTTCAGCTGGAGGGCTGCTTAACCAGTTTTGGTGAGCTGTCGAGGGCCGCATGGGTAGCCCACCTCTTGATGCTTGCCCCACCCCCTGGTCGCCATCTTCAGATGGAAGTCCCGCCCCTAACCCCTGACCTTTGCCACTAGAAGTCCCTCCCCTTGCCTGTGATGTGTAGCACTGGACAGAGCCACGTGCCTCTGGGTGCCAGCACCTGCCCTGGGCACAAGCATCCTGAGAGCCCCCGCTTGCTGCTGCTGCTGCTGCCAGTGGGGGCTATGCACCATGGTGGCTATCCCACCCTCCCTCACACTTCACAAGTGCCACACACCCACACCCAGCCCTTACAACCTCCCCACATACCCTATTTCCCCCCACACATACGGCCACACACCCTTACAAACCCCCCACTCCCCACCATACACACACCCCCACACCCTACCTTACACACCCCCACACTCCACCATACACACATACCCAATACCCCACCATACCCATACAGCCCCACACCCCACCTTACACACATACCCCTATCCAACCATACACACACCCTCCACACAATATACAAGACTACAAAAAGGCTGCCCTGAACTTTGTCCTGCAGGATTGGGCCCCACATGCTCCCAGGAGCGGCAGGGGCCCGAACCTGTGGGATGTCTGTTTTACCCAGTGAAGCAGAGGAGCTGTGCCAGGACACTCCCAGCACAACTGATCCACTTCATTTGCTGATGCCTGTTTACACCTTAATAAAAATCTACTGCAGAACAGCATCAATGTAAGACATAGCGTGATGGTACAGAACAACACACCAGGCTAAAATCCTCCATAAAACAAGTGCTGCTGGCCAGCTGACAAGCACAGACTCAGTCACCTGCATGCCAGATATGTACAGCAGCATGCCAACAACTACTGAGCAGGCTCCCTGCCAGCCACAGTATTTAGGGTCAGTTGAGAGGCAAGCCTGAAAGAAAAAAAATCTGCTGCACTGCTGAAAAGCATTTCAACCTCTCATTGTTTAGCCTATATCCCTCCCCGCTCCAATCCCACTTAGACTCTTGCTGAGAGGGCTCTCTTTCAGACTGTGACAATAAAAACTAATGCTGATGAGACGATGCTTAGCCAAATTTCTGTCCTTTCCACTCATGGCTAAATGTTTTTCTGGATAGCAAGCACCTTAATACATATTTTCCAGTTAATGTGCATCATTTCAAAATGGCATTTTCCATTTAATAACTGACCTAAATTTTAAAAGAAAAGAAGGGCTCAGACAGAATGGTCTGGGTTAGATTTAAAAAAAAAAAAAAAGAAAAAAAAACCCTTATTTTTTTTGTTTCATCAAAAAGAATTTTTAAAAGTTTCTATTGTGATTTCAACTGAAATGTTTTTTCCAGTACTTGTTTTAACCACCAAATTGAAAAATCCATTATTTATCCAATCCTATCACAGTGGAGATATACCTGGATTACAAAGTAAAAGTTCGGTTCCATAATTAGATCAAAATCCTGACTTCTACAAAGTTTTGAGGTGTTTGGATACATTTGCACAATTTGTGTTTTTGCAAACATTGACTTGAGTCGCGCATTCCCCCAGGATTGAGAATGCCTGCAGACAAGGAGGAGATTGATTTTGGATCCAATATTGAATTTTTTTGAATAAAAGTGAGCTCATGCTTATCTCAGTTACAACAACAGATATTTTACATACTAACTGGGAAGTTAAAAATTTACACCATTGACTGTTCCTGGTCACATTGTGAGTCAGGCGGTCTTGGTCTTACAACCGTGAATTTAGTTATACAGATCTAGTTTTGCTTCCAGTTGGCATATGGACCTCCAGAACAAACCAAGGAGGAATGAACCAGTAACCTGAGCTGCAGCAGCAGTTACTTCACTTATTACGTGCATTAAAAGAATCCCCACTCACAACAAGTCCAGTCATCCAGTCTCCTGATATATCTCAACAGCTGTACTTGTGGCCATATCCATCCCAGCCCAGTCTGTTCTTCTTTTTTGCATCACAGGGCTGACATTTGAAAATGCTTAGACATGCCAAGACTTTGGGAGACCATTTGAATAACTTGCAATGATCTTCCATGCAAGCAGATCAAGGCAGACTCAGCAGTAATCACCAGGCAGAGGCTGCTCTATGTGTTCCAACACAGTCCAGCCATGGACGAAGGCAAAACACTGAAAATCCGGCTAACTTTCTCCGTTATTTTGGTTGGTGTTGCTTTATTGTTTGCAGCTGTGGTGACTGATCATTGGGCAGTGCTGAGCCCTGAAGTGCTGCACTACAATGCCACCTGTGAGGCTGCTCATTTTGGGCTATGGCGGCTTTGCACAAAACGGATTTACGTGCAGGATACTAAAGAGAAGGGCTGTGGACCGATCAGTCTGCCAGGAGGTACGTGTCAATGCTCGTTTCACATCCCTTCCCAGAAATGCCTGAGAGAAAATGCCACGTTATTGCTATTCATGTCTTTTAGGAACCTACAAGACATATTGAAAAGGAGATATGGTTCTTTGTTCGCATTGCACTTAGTCTTACAAGATTTCCTGAGTGAATTCGGTTCCATATTAGCATGAAAATACACCTTATTTTCATATTTCCTTGAGGCTTATCTTAAGTACATGATGTACTGCCACAGTACATATCTTCAAGTATATTCAGTACACTGCCTTTCAGTAGCTTCTGTACAGAAAAAAAAAGAATATAGTTCGTATAACAGATAGGAGATGGCAGAAAGCATAGACTGAAATCAGGGAAATGGGACATTTTCTCACTGGTGTTTTGATGAAATCTTCAATAGGCCCAGCCCCAAAACACCTACACAAGCCCTTATTCAAGGAAAATGTATATAATTTTCACTGTGAGGTTTGCCTGTATGAGGATTATAAGACAAAATCTAGTGTCTGCAGTTAGCTCAGAAGAAGAACTTCCTGGTTCAGATAACTTCAAAGGGACAGCTTGTGCAGGAAGGATATTAACATATCCCCAAGCTACCCTGAATAATTATCATTGCTTCAGACAATGTGCAACTTTGGACAATCATACAACTTTTAATGTATCATGCTAATGTAATGTCCTCCCTGGAAACCATCTCCCTCATTTAAATGCCAAAAATCCCGTAGACTGAATTAGAAATAATATATCATCAATTTATTGGGTTTCCTTAAACTTCAGTGACTGAAAGCAAACATATTCCAACATTATTGCTAAATGAAGTTTAATCAGCTGCCTTTCTTCATGACAAGTAGTAACATACGTTGTAAGTAGCCCTTACTGCAACTAGTAGGCATGGTAGTCAAGTAGGTGATTTCCAGGGAGAACATTACATTAGCATGATATATTAAAAAGTCGTATTATATTTTTGCTGGATGGAAAGTCAGCAACATTCATGCAACATGTGCTAATACCCTACTCACAACTTCACTAAGCTGTATTTTAAAGAGGCTTGCCATGAATTGGATTATTTGCCAAGCAGAAGTAATAGGCTGCTTTGCTTGTTAGAAATACTATTTGAAGCTAAGGTTAGATTTTAATATATTTGTAAATATGCTATGAAATTGCATAACGATAAATCTCAGTTCATGTGATTAATTAATTTATTATTAGAGATCTGATCCGCAGCTTTCAGATCCAGGCTTCCACCAAATTTGGAGCTGTTTGAGTCTAGACGACTGGCTGTAGGCCATATCTAATATGCATAATAAATGTGTTGTAATATGTATGTGCAATCCTAGTTTTGCAAACATTAGAGCTTCTATGTTTAACATAAAAATAAGGATTCATGGGAACACCAATACTGCATGTTGCTGGATACATTTATAACTTATAAATACCCAGCTGTCTCTATAAAACAGATTCTGAGTCACTGCAGCAGAGAAATGACTGCTCTTTTTGATGGACATCACCATGTGCTTGCATGGTTGTCACATAGCTGAGCTATCCATCCCTCTGCACTGCCTTCCTAATGTGTCCAGTAAACAAATAGGTAATTATGAAAGAAGTGAGCCAGTCCTCTGCAAAGCAACTTGAAAAGACTAGACATAATCTTTGTATGCTGCACAGGTCAGCACTTGGCAGTTATTCATGAGATTTGATTAAATTTAATCCCAACCACCTAACAATTAATTTTCTAGCACCAGTCATCCTACTACTGGAGGCTTTGAAAGAGTCCGTCCCCCACATTTTTTTTTTTTTAACAACTGTTAATAACATTCTCATATCTCCACTATAAGGTAGATATTACTGTACCCATTCTCCATATAGGGAATCTGAAATAGGGAGGGGTGGACTAAAACTAGCCCCACATATAGTCCATAGCAGAGTTTGAAAAGAAACCCAAGAATCCTGCTTTTCAGGATTCCCCCTTATATTGTAGGTAATATTGCCATTATTGTAATGGTATCACACTCTTGAAAAAGAGACATTCCAGTTGTCAAGCTTGGGTTTGTCAAGAAAGTTTAGCAGAACAAACAGACAAGCGGGGATTTTGCTTGTGACCATATCAGTAGATCTTTTTTCCCCCTTAAATGTCATGAGATATTAAATCCTACACTATCATCATCATCTGAAAAATTACAAGTATTTACTACTTCATTAATAGCCACTTACCCAGTCATACTCACGGAAAAGATGGATGGCATTGCTACTATTATTTATTTGTTGAGTTCAGCACGGTATGGCATGAAAAGGAAGGGCTTGGGGATTGTAAGCTAAGAAAAGGTCTTGTGATTCAGGCAAAGAGAATTAAAATTACTTAAAAAAATATGCTAATAAACTAGAAAGGGTTCGTAAATTTATCCAAGGAATGACAAGATTTAGTAGTTGGAAGTTTAAGTTAGACATCAGGTTTTAAACATGTGAGCCTTAACTGTAACAGACCTTTGGAATAACTTACTTGAGGATGGGGTAGACTCTTTATCATGACAAGTCTTTAAATCAAAATGGGATGTTGAAAGGTAAATCTTATTCCTTATCCCCCAGAAGATATGGGCATGGTGTAGAACATCACCAAGTGACTTTTATAGCCTGTGGATGCTGGAGGCAGATTGATAAATGAACGCTGTTCTTATAAAAAAATCTACAAATCTACAAAATTGCAATGTGAATGGTGCCGATACGGTACTGCTGACTGAATCTGACCAAGTGACTTGACCTGCTTCCAGCATCTCTCTTGTCTTATCTGTATAGTTGGGATAGTACAACATACCTGAGAGGTGACCCCGAGTCCAGCCCCACCAGTTTCAGATGATGGCACAAAAAGGCAAAGAGTGGGGTGTCGACTTCAGGAAGCCCAGGTGGAAATTCCCCTGCTGTGCCACACATTTTCTGTGAGACTTTGGGCAAGTCACATAGGCTCTCTGTGCCTCAGTTCCCTAGCTACAGAATGGGGATAACAGGACTGGTCTACTGCACATGGTTGTTGTGAGGATACATTGAGAAATTATCAGGTTCTCAGATACTAAAAAAAAATGGGACCATAGTAGTATCTAAGTTCAGATTCAGATCCAACTTTTCCCTAAGTCCTCTGTGAAAAGTCCAGCCTTGTTTAATTGCATGCTTCTACCCCTAAAGTCCAAAGGACTAACAACATCAAAACCCATGCTTCCACATCTCATGGGTTTTCCCAGCAAAGGCACTTCAACCGATGAGCTATCCCTCGAGGCCTTCCCCGTTCCTCACCCACTGTGAGTCAAGCATTGGCATACAAGCCTGATGGATCACATCAGCCTGTGAGTCAAGTGTTGGCATACAAGCCTGATGGATCACATCAGGGCAAAGGGACAAATCTGGGCACAGGGGCTTCATTTTGTCCAGTGGGCAGAGTAAGCAATACTTCACTGGAGGGAAGGAGTCATTAATAGTACTAAGGCTTGATAGTCTATTCTTTCCTTCAGCTCCAAATTCAAAGACGTTAAGAGCCTGCTAGTTAGCTTAGATAGTATCTGCTTTTTTGCAGACATGAAGAAGAGCGTTTTGTGCCAGAAAGCTTGTCTAACATCTCTCCCAGCTATGAAGTTGGACCAAGAGAGAGAAGATCTCATCTCACCAATCTTGCTTCTTGCATATTTTTCCTGAATTACCATGGCCACAACAACACTGTTATTGGCTCATTTATCATTTGCCTGCCACAGCTTGGCTGAGATAGAAATATTCAGTGCTCACCAGGCCAAACTCATCTACATTTCCAGGAGCGTGACAGATAATAAGGCAGCTGGAGATGTATCAAGTACAGGGTCCCTTGGATAGCCATCTCTGTTTCCGCTCTAGTGTACCTATTGCACAGGACTACCACACAGTGTAGCGGGTAACTCCAAGCACGGCGGCAATACAACATCTTCCACTGGAATCCTTTCAAACGATGCCGAGGTTCATGCTGATTTGGGGATGAGGGTGAAAAGCAACCTGTGTTATTCTGTACTGTAAGGAGTTTATTAAGATGACCTGTAAAACTGACTGGATCAAAAGGAGCTGCACTTGTCCATTTAGACTCAGAAAGATTGGGTTCAATTGATTATCCCTCCTGGACTACTTTATAGGCCATTAATTTGCATGCAGGTACCCTATATCAAGCCCAAAAGACCTGTTGAACTGAAGGAGTCCTCATTTCAGTCTTCAGGAGGCTAAGCTTTGGGCCACAGGCTGTGGCCAATCTCCAGTATTTCAGAAAGTGGCCAGAAATTAAAAAAACAAAACAAAAACCAGAGAAGACATCTAGCCATTTGTGCACTGGAGAACAGTTCCTTCCTGGAGGCTACCAGATGAAGCCTGGAAACCCGAGATTGAATAGAGAGCTGCAAGTATTACGGATCTGTTGAAAGCAGGGCAGACTATCCCATTTTCCGCAATGCCCAAGAAGGAAGGGGATGAACAGATTGCAAGATTCACAAATTTCAAGGCCAGGAAGGGCTACTATTCCCATCTATCCATGTTCCTCCTTCTATACCTGCACGTTTCTTGGTGATTCTTGCAATTAATTCGTATCTTTTAACAAGATTATTGTGTTGTGAACCATACTATGAATACTTTGAGAACCCTGCTTTACAAATGGAGATCCACAAAGCCAAAGGATTTTTTTCTACTAGCATAGCTGCTGGGTAACATTATCATGGAGAGAATGCAATTAAGGGAGGTGAGAGAGGAAGAATGCCACAACGTTTTCATCCATTATGAAGTTTTTTTAAATCCTAGCCTTAGTAAATGTAATGTGACAGAAATGGGAGTTTTCTAATTCACGGTGGTGCTGGAAAGGGCTTGAAGTAGCTCAGCTCTGTTGAATAATGGCAGGTTTTGTTGATAAAGGTATTCCCAGCTCAGTGGCTCACTGAAGTATCATTGACATGAAGACAAGTGTATCTCACCACCATCATTCTTAGAAAAAAATATCCAGCTTTATTCTGTGATAAATATATGATCTGCAATAGCTCTTTCCCCAAAGCTGGCGCATTGACTTAAAAACCTCTTGGCAGGATTATTATGAAGCTAAACCACAGTTCATTACATGGATAACCTGCATTCATTCCAGCAGTTCATCTCTAAAAAGACAACCCCAGGAACTGCCACGATATCCCCTCTGCCCCTTTTTTCTGATTAGAAAATGGGGTGGTGTTGGAGATACCTTTTCGAAAGAGTGCTAAGTATTCAGAGTACCATGGTACTAAGTATTCAGAGTACTAAGATTAGGGGTCCTAGGCATTAGAGGATTTCAAATAATTAATAGTGTGCTGCTTTGCTCACCTGTTCTATTTATAAAGCAACTGCAATGAAAAAGGATGTCAAATGTGCTTGCTCCAGTATCAGGGGGATCATTCATCAGCCTGTTTGTCATCTATCAAAGAATCAGAATGCCAAGTTTGTATTGCAAACCCTCCTGGTAACTGATAAACGATGCAATTGAAAAGTTAGTAGTTGGTGAGTATTAGTCATGTGACAGAAAACTTGTGTTTCGCTGATGCAAAGTGTATTTACTGGGTGTGGCAGCAGTGTAATGGAGAGTAGTGACACCTGGTACTACATGCAGTTTGGGGGTGAGAGGCCTTCTGTGAGAGGGATGAAGCAGCCACAAACTAGTGGCCCAGATCCTGTTTTCTTGGAGCCTCTTTGTTCTTTTGTGCTCTTCACTTGCAGTTTTTGCATCTTTAAGCAGTGGCTTAACAAACATAAAGCACCATCATATCTGTTTGAGATCAAACATGTTTGCTTCTGTCATATTCAGGGATAAAAAGAGATGTGGCCACTGGATGCCAGAGCTGAACAACCATTAACCGAACAGTACATGAGAAGAAGCTGAGGGATGGAATTAAAATCAGTTTATATATATATATATATATATATATATATATATATATATAAATAAAATACCTAACTCTCAAAAGAATCTTCAGCTAATGAGCTCCAAACATGTGGGTTACACATACTTCTTTGTAATTGTCTGACTTCCTATCAGATAGAAAATATTATATTTGGAACAACAATTCTAGGATATGGCATTTATGTTGTAGGAGAAACAAAAAGAATCTGGTTGATGATGTACAGATCTATGCCATTTTAGCACTATTGAAGGATAGTGCTGTCAATATACACATGCTTTGCAAGGGAAGGTTTGTCTGCATTGGGGCATGATTTTGGTTGCAGTCGTTTACGTCCAGCCAGTGGTGTACAAACCCCCGAGATAGAGACAAAGCCACAGGCTGCACCAGGAAAATTTACTGTGGATTCAGCCTGCACCAGTAACTTATTATGGATTTGTGGGCCTATACAAAGGCTGTGCACTGATGCAGGTACATGCATGGCTGGACACCAGTGCCTGACATTTCTAGTGCAAGCAAGGATTTAGTGTGCTGCAAAGAGGTGTGGAGTCCTAAAGTCCCCTCTTCATTTATAGACATTTATTTCCACTATTTCAGGGCAGCTGTGCCAACTTCCTCCACTCCCTCTCCCCCTCCCCACTTTATTTGTTCTACAAACAATAGGAATCATTAAAACAATTATGACCATTTGCCATCTGCCACGGTTACATTTCCTGCAGTCTTGGCAGCATTACCTGCTGTTACTTTAGTGATTATGGTAAAGCAAAATCAAACTCCTTGGTGCACCAAAGGTGTGATTTTTAATAAGGCCCACAAATAGAGAACTGCCTATATTCTCTTCAAATAGGCTGGCCAATAGAAAAAACACGATCAGACTATATACTGCTCCAGTTGGCAGCATCTTGTTAATGACACAATTCCCTCCAAACCCTTGGCAAGCAATTGTTCTCTTAACTATATGTATTCATCAAGCCCTCAATTAAACACGTTATAAATAGATGATGCTAAGTGTAAAGACACTCCTTCCTAATGCTACAGCTGGCAACACTGAAAGTCAATGACCATCTACTGAAAGGACCTGCCCCTGTCTTGCTCACACATTTATCCAGATTGAAAGCATGCTTCTTTTTTTTATTGCAAGCACAGATAGAAACTTTTCATCCTGTGGCTAAAGAGGGAATTTGAAGCCTTTGTTTGCAAGCGAGCATCACGCCACCAAATAACTTTAGACACAAGTCCAAAAACCCAGGAAAGACTGGTGCAGTTGGTCTATTCCACTAGAGTCAAATGCTGCACACTTCATTTCATTTTAATAGATTCCCCCTTACAGCAAAGTTTCAGTGACCTGTAAGAAAGTTCCATGCTGCAAAGCCTTGTGGACTGAGCTAGCACCAAGATAGCATCTTCTCCCTTCTAGTCCCTGCCAGGGAGTGACAGGAGAGAGATGGGATATTCATTACCGGTGGTTAAAGCAGAGTGAAGCAGAAGAGGGAAGTCTGATCTCCCCAGCCACATCAGGTGGGCAACCATGCATGCGTAGGGAGAAGATTCTGCTTACCTGAGCCAGGAAAGGGCCTCTGGTTCCATCAGAGGAGAGGAATTTGCAATTCCAATACTCTCCCTTACTTTAACCCCTGCTCATCAGGGCTGTGCAAAGCTATGGGTGCCGATTTGATTCGGAGGAGATTCGGCCTGATTTGGTGGTGGAATCTCCGAATCTGAATCGAATCAGGGGACCAATTAAAAGGTTCAAATCGATTCAAAGCTTTTTGGAAAAGATTCGGAGAGCTTTGATGATTCGGGCAGTCCTCGGTGGCTGCAGCGTGGAGCTGGAGCTGGACTCGGAACTGGTAAGTAGGGGGTGGGGGTGAGGGGACCATGGGGGGACCCCCGCCAGCCCTCTGACCCCACCCACTCCCTCAGCCTCCCCCCCCCATCCCACGGCTGCCCTGCCCACCCCAGCTCCCAGTCCTTTAAAAAAAAGGCCCAACTCACTGGGTGCTGCTGGGTGAGGGGTGATCTCTGCTGCCCCCACTGCATGGGGGGCTCTGCATGAGCTCTCAACACCCCCCTCCCCCCACGGCTGCCCTGCCCACCCCATCTCCGGCCCTTTAAGAAAAAAAAAATGAGAAAAACCCCAGGAATCACCACTCCTACAGCAGCCTCAGGGCTTCAGGGGACTCATGCAGAGCCCCCCACATGGCATGGGGCAGTAAGGGGGGCAGCAGGGATCACCCCCCCACACCAGGCAGGAATGGTGAGTCCAGGGGTTTTGGGGTTTTTTTTACTTAAAGGGCTGGAGCTGGGGCAGGCGGGGCAGCCGTGGGGTTGGGGATCAGGGGACTCATGACAGAGCCCCCCATGCAGTGTGGGGCAGTGGGGATTGTTGGGTGGCAGCACCCGGTGAGATGGGGCTATTTTTTCCAAGTGCTGGGAGCTGGGGCGGGCAGGGCAGCCATTGCTGGGCTGGGAGAGCGAGCAGGGGATGGGCCTGCATGATTCGGGGATTCGGCAGCAGCTGACTCTCCAAATCAGATTCGGCCAAATCAATTTGGGACAGTGATTTGAATCACTGAATCGAATCACTGTTCCCCAAATCAGCCAAATTCGAAGTGAATACTAGTTGCTTTGCACAGGCTTACTACTCATGTCATAAGTACCAGCCTTGTATACCTTGGTAGAAATGCCATTGTGGCGCAGGGATGGGTTGGCAATGTGACTTGTGCAGGGGAGGGGAGGGCAGGGGAGCCAGGGGATGCCAAACCAGGTTCTGGAGGCTGTCATTAACAGGAAATGGAGTACAGGTTTCCCTCGCTTTATGAGGTATATGCATTCCTAGAAAACGGTGCATAATTGAATTCACGTAAAGGGAACCCACTTTACAATGTAACAAATAGGAGTTCATTCCAAGACCTGGACTGTACTGACTCCCAGACCCATTTCTACCACTTTTTGGTAGAATTTTGGTAGTCACAATTTTGACAAAGACAATTTTGGTAGTCACCAACAGCAGACAGCACAACCAAGCGCAGGGCACTATCATACAGGGTATGGCAACTACAGAAATATGTGTCGCAGACAACGAGCGAGGAGCACAGAGCCACACAGGAGACTATATTTTGGTGCGTGTCACTCCCACAATGCACCACACAAAGCAGCTGACTGCGGGATTCGACCACGCCAATCACATAAGAGGGAATTTACCTCGGGTATAACGAATTTTTGATAGAAAAACAGTCATTGCATGAGAGCAAATTTGCACAAACAGAACCGAGGGAAACCTGTAGCGTGTAGCAAGAATCTGTAGTAGCAGCAGGTGGAAGGAAGGAGTTAGCTTTAATTCATGCTTAAAATAGACAAAGCAGTGAGTGGGCACAGCTCCCTTTGAGAACAGCCTATAAAAGGTGTCATAGGTTGCTTCCAATGATAGCCTCCTGGCAGCTCATATCTGTTGACAGAGTCTAATGCCTTTCATGCAACTTTCATTTACCTGCTTGGAAATAAAATATATCACTATAAAAATTGGCGTATCAGTTTCTTGTCCCGTCTACATCTGAGCAACCGCCAGGAACTAGCAAAGCCACCCTGCATTTCACGGGGGTTGACTAAAGGGACAGTTCACGTGAATTTGAAACGAACATAGGAAGTTTCTGGGTAGCCTGCTTGTTTTACCAGGTTGTTTGTTTTTTGGGTTGTTGGGTTTTTTGTCTGAGCCGGGCAAGAAATATTCTGCAATACTAGGGTTTCAGAACCATATGTTTGCGTCTGACTGAAGTCACATTAAGCACATGTGTAAGTGTTTTCCTAGATTGGGATTTGATTTTCTTTCCCAATTTTTTTTAGATGAATGGTATATCTGATATCACTGTAGCACAATCAAAATTCCGGTCCTGTTAATATTGACTCCAAAACCACACTGTTTTAACAATGTGATTCAATTAATACTGCTATTACTTATGATTCTTAATTATACTCAACTAAATTTTCCTTTGTTTTTCCTCAGAACGTAACTGTTCCTACTTCAAACATTTCACACCAGGACAAAGTGCAGAGATATTTGAAGTAAGCACGCAAAGAGGTAAGGATTTGCTAGGAGGAGAAAGTTTTTGCTGACTTTACTGGGTGAATTAGATGCAATGTAAATAGCTTCTCCAATTTAGGCCAAGCCCTGCTTCTGTTGAAGTCAGTAGTGAAACTCTTGTTTACTATAGCTGGAATTGAAGTAGCACCTTTGGCCTTGAGATGAAGGTTTTTATATGCCATTAATCAATTCTCTGAACCAGGAAAAGTACAAGCCTTTTGGGGAAACTAATTTTCAAGCCTCAGAATGATATCAGGTTGTCCCTGTCCCCTATCTGAGGCTGCTTAAATTGCCCATTAGGCACTGACATTACAAGTATAACAACAAACTTAAAAACTGTGGAAAGTCTTTCCACTATAAGAATGATATTCAAGTCCTATCGAGTCAGTCTTCTACAGTGGAAAAGAAAAAAGATGCTAACCTAGAAATTTGGTAGAAATTCTTGGAATTTGCTAAGAAAAGAATTTTCTCCAGTGTCCAAACCAGGAATTCTTAGAAACTTTTTTTGATATGGAAGGAAAGTGCCAGTTCTATGAGCTTACACTTAAGAAAACATTGGAAAATAAATTTAAAATTTTAAAGCAGGAATGAGTAGAAGATTGTGAGATTTGTATTATACAGAGCACAGAGGCAAAAAAGAAGGTGAATCATTATATAGAGATGAAGAAACACAAAAGCTAAGCATCGATGAAACATAAAGGGACTGCCACCGACTGAAAGGGAGATAAGAAAAACACAAACCTGTGGACACTGATTTGGGTTAGAGAAGCACTGTTGATGAGTGATGAATATCTGTCTATCTGTATATTTTACAGGATTGGATGCATCTTTAAATGATACATTTGTTATTTTATATGTTGGACTGGTTAATAAAGTTTAAAAAATGATGTTTACAGCATTCATGCTATCTTCTACCTATGTCAACAAAAAGAGAGGACATGAATAAAATCTAAATTAGTGAATCCTACTCTAGGCAGAGTTTTGACTCTGAAAAGAGCGAAGAGCAGAAAGCCACTAAAAATTGCTAATGTTACTGATTTCACATGAAAGATACCCAAATATTACAATAATGAGTAGAAGAAAGAAAAGAAAAGATGAATAGATGGGATGGAGGCATCTGATGTATGCATTCACATTTGAAATGTAGCCAGATAACATTTATTCTGCCTGGAAATAGAAAACTACCTGCCCCTTACAGACACTTCAAGTTGTTTATAATCAATCCTTGCTAAAAGCCTAATAATTTTATTGCTAGTCTAAAGTGCCTGCCTCTCTCTCTCTCATTAAGGATAAATTCCTTTATATTTTTGCTGTACCACATATTTTAGTGTGGAATAAATGAGATGATGATTGCATTACACATATTAAACAATCTGCTTTGCTTCCACTGAAATAATAACGATGGAAAACCCTGCAGCACAGCTTTTCTAAAGAAGCAATTTTCCCTAGACAGGGAAGACTGTGAATTTTAAATGATACACTGTGTGGATAAAAGAACAAATATCTGAGCTACCTGCTTTTGTTATCCATTAATACACTATTAGATCCAGCCATCTGAACTCAAAATTGTATCCATTACATTATTAGTCACTTCAGATGAAAATTGTGGAGCACTTCTTTTCTTTGAAAAGAAAAAGCCAAAACCACAGCAAAAGATTCTCAAATTGAAACTAACTCTTTTGGGCAGTTCTACCATAGAGCAGAGAAAACTCAGAAGAAATGAAATAGCATTAAGAAATATGTTACTTGAACAAGTAGCATGAAAAGACAAGGAGAACAAACAGAAATATGCTTTGCCCTCCTACAAAAATAGCTGCATTTCTATGGAAGTCATTTAGTACCAGAGATAAATATTCTTCATGGCTTTGCCAGATTTTTTTTTTTCAGTAATGGCTTGGGAGGCAAACCGCACCAGGCACTGTGATGTCCATGAGTGGCTACATGTGTTAAACATTAAACCAGTCTGGAAATGAATGCAAAATGTAAAAGGAAGTCTAAATTATTCAATTAGCAATTTTCCCCTTCCATTCAGACTTCTTTATCTGGGTGAAGCATATAATGCTTACACATAGTTTAGCTGGATAGAGGAGCTTTCTGGAGAGCCTTTTCCCTTGTCCTTGAAAAGCTAGGTTTTCACATGGCTGAGAAATGCTGTTTTGATTCAAAGAGAGGATGTGCTTTGTAACCACTGACAATTGAACAAGCCGCTTTACCTCTCGCTGCCTCTGTACCACTTTGTCAGTCTTGTTTAGTTCGATGCTGAACTCTCTGGGGCAGAAACCTGTCTCCGAAGGTACGTTTGGACAGTACCTGGCACAATGGCTCCTTGTAGCAGGGGCTTGGAGGGGTCATTGTAATACAAACATGGAAGAGTACAAGGGCCTTTCTGTCTAGCTAGATGGGATAACGAAGTGGAGCACTTGACGCGTTGAAGACCAGCTCTCCACCCCCTCTGATAAAACCTGCACGCAAAGGAATCGAATAAACACGTTGAACATTTTGTAGGGTAATTTTAAGAAGTGGTGGGAATAAGCCTACCACAAAGGGGTGCTGGACTGTGCCTGAAGTTACTAGGCATTGCAGAAATACAAATGAATCAGAATATAATAATAATGAAGCCATATGCTGGGCTGTCTTGCACTGTCCTGCAGGGAATGCTTGGCCGTTCTGTTCTCTGCAGTCCTGGGCCTTGCTCCTACTGCCCCACAAATCAGCAGCTACACAAGCAAGACTTGTATATGTTTGCCATACCTTTTCTGTACCAGGAACACCAGATTCATTGGTGCCTCCTATCTACAGCAAGCAAAAACTGTCTACTTCTATTTTAAAACAGTTCTTTCTTTAGCTCCCAGCACCGCAGTGATTTTGCAATGGGATCAGTCCAGCATACTGGAAACTTGTTCATAATTTTTCCCCTTCTGTTTGGCTTTGACAGAATATAGTATTTCAGCTGCAGCCATTGCAATCTTCAGTGTCGGTTTTGCAATCATTGGAACGATCTGCGTCCTCTTATCCTTTAGGAAAAAAATGGATTATCTCCTGAGGCCAGCCTCCATGTTCTACACTTTTTCAGGTAAGATATTTGGTACGACTTTGAAGTGTGTGTGTGTGTGTGTGTGTGTGTGTGCATGCTTGCACTGAAAACCTAGGACAATGGGAGTAGTAGAAAATCTCAGTTGCCAGGAAGACCGCTCTTGGAGAAAGAATACATTCAAGAACTGAACTCCATTTAATGCACCCCATGTTGCAGTCTGGGGAACTGTATCTAAACTGTGTTTGAAGTCTTCAGGATTATCTAAACAAAATGAGATACTTCTGAAATATTCAAGGTTGGACCTCACAGAAGAGAAGGGACGTGCAAGGGCCTTGAGGGGTACAGGGATCATAAACCAAAGGATCAGCTCATACAGACCTCAGCTGATGAAGATGTTCCTTAATATCTTGAGTAAATTTTCACAAAACCACCAGTACTTTTGCACCCCAACCTCCTCTTGTGCCTTAGCTACCACTATGGTACATAAATGGCACAAGGAGAGGGGCTTTATAAAAAGCAATGTAGATAAGGTAGATAGTTTTCCAGTAGTCCACATCTCTCCAATAGCACTCTGGTAATCTTAGGAGCATTTTTAATCCTCTTGTTTTACCTAGTATTAGGATGCAGTTCAGAAGGAACAAATTACACAGTGAGTTCTTTGCTTTTCAAGTTCAGATTTGCATTCATGGATGTATGCAGGGTATTTAATGATTCCTAGTCATGTCCAGTCCTAGCCAACACCTGCCCATAAGACTTTCATTTCTTCCCCCCTCTTAAAAAAGTGTCTGGGATTTTCAAAGCTGAAATGAAATGTTGTTGCTAACTGTGCTGTAAATCAGTGTCTGAGGCAGGGGTGCTAAACTGCAAAGACTATGGCATTTTCTAGGCTGTGTAGTTTAAAGGTTGATCCCAGTCTACAGTTGAGCAGGGAGAAGACACTTAGAAATCTTTGGACTAGCAGACAAAGGCGTATCAAGATCCACTGTGAATGAAAGAAGCATGTTCAAATTTTTATTATGAGGGCATGAAATCCTTGGAAGAACATTCCGATGGAAGCGGTAAGTTCTCCATCACTCAGACTTCTTCAAAGTCCATTTCTAAAGGATCTGCTCTACCTCCACAGTCACTAAGACGCGTATATCACTGGGTGAAGTGTTCAGTGTTACTCAAGCAGCGAGAAGAGATGATCATATTGGTATCTACTAATGTTTAACCTTTGAATCATGTATGAACTTCACTGCATGCTCTTGTGACCAGAAAGGTGGGAGAGGGGGAAGTTCATTAACGAATGAAAGCAACATGGACCGAATACAAATGGAAACCCTGCCTTTCCAACTCACACCTCCCTCCTTTCTGCAGGTCTCTGCATTATCATCTCTGTTGAAGTCATGAGACAGTCTGTGAAAAGGATGATTGACAGTGACGAGACATCCTGGATTCAGTACTATTATTCATGGTCTTTTGCCTGTGCCTGTGCCTCTTTTGTCCTGCTCTTTGTCTGTGGAATTGCTCTTCTCCTAATCGCCTTGCCTCGCTTCCCCCAGAACCCATGGGAGACCTGTATGGATGCAGAACCAGAGCACTAAACACATTCATCGCAGATCTCTAGCTCTGCTCTGCCAGAGAGTATTGTAAAAGAGGTTTATTTAATGTCTGGATGGCAGCGTACGAAGACAAAAGTACCTTTATATAAAACCTGATCATTGAACCAAAGGAAAGTTCAATCCTAATTATTGTTTTAAAAAAGCATTAAGATCAACAGGTTGGGTATTATGTAAAATAACTGTGCTCTACTACACCTAAAATTTCTGCCTTCAACCTATTAAAGGCTGAGAGAGGTAATTTGCAGTCTGGGAATACTTTGTGCAAATGAAATGGAGGGAAAATGTGAGGGAGGTTGTTTAATGAGAAGCTATATATTCTAGCGGTTAAAGCACAGGACTGGAAGCTGGGATAGCTAAGCCAAGCAATCTTGGCTTGGCAGCAAACACACCGTGCAATTTGAGCTTCTCAGTGAGTCAGTTTCCCCATCTGTACAATGGGAATAATGTTTCTCTACCTCACAAGGATGTGGTGAGGCTTAATCTACTAATGTCTGTATATAATATAGAGCTCTTCACATTGTAAGGGTTATATTGTAGTTACAGTAAAAGAGGTTTTTGCCTACTTTAGGGATTAAAATTGACCTTCCAGTTGTACATCCGAAAGGTCTGCAAATCATTTTCACTTCTGAACTAGGAATGTAAAAGTCATATAATTCCTATTCGATTTGAACTCCGATGGCAAAGCCAAGCAAGTATTGAACAACACGGATAATATCTTCCTTTAATAAAGAGGCGTAATCTTCCACTGAGATATAATTTCTGCTTTCTGGACAGTGGTTTGGATGGATGAGCCACATGAGTGTCTGCTATGCCGTAGCTCTGAGTGGAACTGGCTGTACGTAGTTTCACAGTCATTTCTTGTTATTGAACTTTTGTTGGAATATTGCAGTCTTCTAGATGACTGTTTTGCAAAAGAAAATGTACAGTCTTTTGCTAAATGCAGTATTTGGAACAACTACACACGAAACATAATTCCAGAGCGTAATAAGATGGGGACAGCCATATTTCTTGTCTTGGCCCAATAAATTAATCTGGGTAAGGGATTCAGAATGAGGGAAGGGATTTGCGTTCACCAAACATCAGTGACCTGACCTTATTTTGAACTGATGGACATTTGGAATAAGTGAGATCTGGTGATATGGTTACTGCATCTTAAAACCCCCCATGTAGGGGCAGAGTTCCACTGAATTACATTAAACTCATCTAACAAAGGCTTACACTCCCGTGGCAGGACAGGTGGAATGTCCTCTGCCGTGATGGAAAGACATGCCCGCAGTCTGCCTCCATGGTTCACCCAATAATTTAAGTCCATCTTATATTCTTCAGTAAAAAAAATAGTTTTTCTTTTTTTCAATTCAGTCAGACGAGTGCTATCCAGTGGTCAGCATACTCTTTACTGCTGCATGTGATGTGTTCAGGTATGTTTTGTATTAATTAGCAAGAACAATGTGTGTATTAGATAAACAGCACAACAGATGGGGCTCCAAGTCCCTGGCTGCATGCTCCCATGCTTGTGTTATTAAGAAAGGGCCTGCTCCAAATCTGCAGAAAGCCCATGGACAAATGCCTGCTAACTTGAATGGGCTGTGTACAAAATGGGGTAGGAAATGTTGCCCAGGTACATGTCCACTTTGCACAGGTATAAAAGAGAGCACAGTGCAAGGCAGACCCACTGTACTTTCAGTTAAAAGCTGAGCTAGATCCTTTCCCAAAGCTCTTGAACTCTCTGTGCTTTATTTTCTATCTGCTGCATTTGAAGGGGCTTCTGGATGCATAATTTGCTATTTAAATACATAACCTGTAAGGCTGAGAAGCGTGTGTATGACTTCATTTTGCTTTTCCAGATATTAATAAAAACTGCTGAGGGATTTGTCCATTAAATCAGTTGTTGGTATTCACAGTGGGGAAGCAGCTGCTCTTACTGCAAGCTTGTTCTGCCATCTCCAAATCTCCCTGTCAGGGAGCTGATAATGTGTTGTGAGAAAAGTTAATAAAAGTAATTGGCTTCTATGCAGGCAAAACAAAGCATAAAGTCTGGGGAAAACAAAATCTGTAAACAGCTTGAGCTGTCATGCTCTCAGCTGAGCAGCAGGTAGGCTATGACCCACCGTTATTATTTTTGTAGCATGATGTACCGGAAATGTTTGTGTTGGTGGAATCAGAGAATCAAAGGGAAACAGGGCTGGAAGGGACATCAAGAGGTCATCTAGCCCAACCCCCTGCTCCAGGCAGAATCATCAAGGTAGGAAATTATCATCAAAAGAAAGGACAGGGAATCCTTGTGCGGAAGGGTAGAAACAGATGTTGCTTTTTGTCACCTTTGTGCAACAACATTTTTGTGGCAGCACAAAGCAACAGACGTTCATACTTTTTGTCGTCCCACAATGTGGCTACAATAAAAGGTAGCAATAAATTCTGCCGCTTTATTATGGCAATGGATGTCTGCTTGCTTTGTGGTGGGAGAATGCAGGCGGTTGGAGCTGCACGTGCTCTCCCACTGCCCCAGGGGGGCAGGGGCCTGGTCCTGCACACCCTGGGAACCCCTCCGCAGGATCAGGCCCCTCAAGCCTAGAAAGTACTTGCCAGCTTTCCCCACTTTTGAGATGCACCCCCAGGATCTCCAGTGTGTGTCTCTGGAAGCAGGGAAAGTTGGGCTTTCCTCCTTGCAGAAACACACTTCTGGCAACATCTGGGGTTCCCAGAGATTGCTGGGCTGCATGTCTGGAAGTTGGGAACACGTTGCCCATCATCCCCCAAGATCAATAGGCAGAACAATGGGAGACGTGTTTTGCCCAACATAGATGAGCTGGGACATTTCCTGGCGCAGCTGATCTGCTTCATTTGTCGACACTAAGTTGAAGCCAAAGCAGTCATAAACTATCAGGGTTCAACATGCATAAAGCAAAAAGGACAGTTAGCAAAATGAGTGACATATGGAGATTTTAAGGGGAAAATTTTAAAATGCTTGTATTTTTGAGCAGCACAAGTCTTTTATTAGAGCTTATGTTCCTGAGTCAATCTGTCTTGCTTGAAAAATTTGCGGCAGAGCAGGATTAGAATAGCAGGAGTAGAGGAGTCAGGTCAAGTGATTTTACCAGTATGGACCAAGAAATCGTGACTTTTGGTCATGCCTGTACGAAAACTCACCAGACAGCCTAGATCTCAGGTCCAGATTACTTACATTCTTCAGAGTTTCTGGCAATTTGGGTTCTAGTTCGCTAAAGCTTGCCAAGCACCTTGAAATGACAAAATGCTATCTATACAAGTGCTAAGGGAAAGTGAAGAAGACTGACGCAACAGAAGACATCATACATTTTTCTGCAAGGACAAGATTTGCTGTTAGGCCTAAGGCTTGGAGAGATTTCGCTTCCTTTATTTTTAAATGTTGTTTTGTGTGAATTTGTTGTACGTAAAAGGTGCCAGACTAACAGCCTTGAAGAATGAAGTTGTCTGTTGAGGTACTATCCAGTTAAGTCCTTAGAACAATATTTATCACTATAGTATCCGAATGCCTCTCAACACACAACAGCAACTGAACTTAAGCAGGACAGTGGCCTACTTTCCCAAGATAGTCAGCTTTTATATATATATATGAGAGAGAAAAGATGTGCTTTGCATTCTATGTCTCCTTTCTATTCCTCCCCCTTCTCCTGCTCTTTATTTTGGCCTTCACCTCCGTTTCCTCCACTCGTTGCTGTTTTCAGTTGCAGCCGTGGAAAGCCGAGTCCCAGAAGGGAGTTTCACGCTGTGTTCTGAAGTCTGTGGGATCTGTGGTCAATCTTATCTCCCCAAGCAATGTGTTTCAAAACCTTGGCACTGCTGCTAAAAATGCTCTATCTGCTGCTCTCACCAGCTTCATAGCTGTAGAGGAACATAACTGTCCAGAAGGTTGTCATTGCAAAGAGGGTTGCTCTCAGAGGCATGCATGCCCAGCTCCAGGGAGGGCCTTGAAGATTAACACTGAGACCTTGATGTTGACCTCGGTAGGCTATAGAGACCCATGCGGCGTGCCAGCTGTAGGCGCTGTGGTGATTTATGTGATGGGTGCTTTGCACCCCGGGAAATGGATCAAGGTGCAGAGCCTCTGATAACGGTGTAAGCCCCAGTTCAAAAACTTTAGCCTTTCCAAGTGAGAGCATTAAAATAGTATTTTGGGGGGCATATAAATGTCCAAACACTCAGAAAAAGGTGTCAGCAAATGCAATTTGAAATATAGGGTTATTTATACCACACAATGCAGGTTTTGAAATGGCAACTGCACTTAACTGTACATCACAGACATTTCAAAAAGATCTGATTTTAATGCTTCTGGGCAAACTGCATACCCTTCTGCTATCACAAAGACAGGTGACAAGGGAGTCCCAATTAAAGGAAAGCTGTATATCACATATACTCAACATGTACTCAATCGTCCCTCACATGCATTTCAAAAATACCTGATTTTAGCACTTCTGGTCAAACTGTTTCCCTTTCTTACCACAAGACAGATGACAAGAAAGTCCCCAAAATGGAAAAAAAGAATAGGGAAAAAATACCTCATTGCAAATGTCTTTTTTTCCATGCAAATACCCTGTGTAACAGAGGCACAAATAAGATCAAAAGAACCAGTTGCCACCCGCTACTGACAGTAATGCACTACCCAGGCAAACAAAGCAGAAAGCAAGGCATTAAAATGCACAAGGATGATGCACAAAAGATTTCCATTACACACCATCACAAAACCCCTGATCCCACGTCCACCAGCGCCCTTTGTGGCCACAAGCTCTCTCTTATCATGGGTTCACATGGCATCTGGCCCAGTGGGAGCCCGTTCCTGGCGGACGTGCCTGGATTTTCCACAATACACATTAATAACAATGAGACGTGGCTGAGACTCCATCTTGTTCTCCGCTGCTTAGAAATCAGGAACGAAACTCTGTGGAGATTTTGGAGGGCTGCACAAGTGCAGTTTGGACATGCACAGAGTTGCAGGGGGGTCGTTTCTCGTGGCTGCAAGTAACAAAAATGTCTCTCGCACACTTACCTGCGCACACTCGCGGCTAACCTGCGCTTTCCACTGGAGATGTAAAGGAAGAGGAGCAAATGAAGGCAGGACCCACAGGCTTTCCCTCAGCTGTCGTGCGTCTCTCGCTGCACCCGCCGACGTGCTCCATCCTTTTCCTCCTTCAGGCTCTTCCATGGATGCCCTGCTGGGTTCAGTGCCTGAGGCACAGAGGTCACATCTCCGGGATGCCTGCTCGACATCACTGAGGGTTTCGTGGCAGGTCTCTCGTGAGGCGACCCAGGCACGAGCACGAACGCTGTGGTGACAGACGTGGGGCGTAAGCCCATGAGAAACGCATCCCAGAGCCCAGCAAAACTGCTCGTTTTCTCCCTTGCTGCTTCTCTCAGAGCGTTTCTCTTTCTTCTGAGCGTCTTTGAGCCTGTCCACGCAGCTGAGGGAAACCTTCCAGCAGCCCGGGCCGTGGGAGCTTCCCCCTCTCACCCCGCGGCACTGCACTGCTGAGGCGCAGCCCCCTCCGCCCCGCGCTGCACAGCCCTGGTCATGACCCAAGTCAGGAACGGGCCTGGCAGTCCCAAAAGCCCTGCAGGGAGGGAGAGGCCCCCAAGGCCGGCAGAGCTGGAAGGCCACTGAGCGCCAGGTTTCAACGCAGCGGCCCGGGGGCTTGAGCTCGAGGTCCCAATGCAGGCAGAAGCAGCGGCAGGTGTACAGAGAAAGCCCCGACGTCCCTGCCGGGGAGTTTGAAAACTCCCCGGCCTTGCCTATGGCACAAAAGCAGCACGCTGCGCGCAGTCAGGAGAGGCCTGGCTGACTGAGGTGGCTCCGGGTTCATCCCCCTGGCACCTGCCCGCGGCGAGGTGGAGCGGGCCCCGGAGACGAGCCCAGAGTGGCTGCACCTGTGCGATCCCAGGCCTAAGGCGAGCCGGCAGGTGCGGCTGGGATGCGCCATCGCTGCCCTGAGGCCTGAGGAGAGGAACATAATGTGCATGTACGATGGCCGTTCCTCCAGTTTTATAGCGGACAGCCCAGTTTTCTGCTACTCCGTCCTATTGACACAAAACCCAGTGCTTTTATGCCCTCTATTTGCCTCCACAGATTTCCACCAGCCTGACGTAAAGGTGTCCGGCTTTGGATCAATAGGACGGAGTAGCAGAAAATAAGGCTGTCCTCTATAAAACCGGACGAATGGCCACCCTACGTGCGCTGCAGGAGATGGGAACCCTCATGGCACAGAGCCGGCCTGGACCCCCATTACCTGGGCAGTTCAAACTTGGGTTTAGACCCAAACGCTGCTGCAGCAGTCTCCCTCATTAGACATGTACAATATTACACGCCTTTGATAAAACAAAACTCTGCAGCATTTCTCAGGTTAAATTATCTCAAATCCAGACTTCAGCAGACATGTTTACTCCACTTTTTGTAAGTCTTCTGCTTCGAGAGCAGATAACTTCTCAAGGGCTGTGATTGTCCTTTGCTTGCTGAGGCCGACAGTGAAAGAGAGTAGCATAAACACTGATATATTGAGGAGGGAATAGTCCACATTTCAACTCCAGCAAATTTTTATGGGCACCATAGATCCTCCCCAGGCTACTAGACAAGCTAATTGTTCCCAATTTTTCTAGATTTTTTTTTAAACTAACAAAATAAATGAAAATGAGTCAAATGATTGATACTGGGAGAGCTCAGAGCATCCTCACTTATTGCTTGATAAATGTGCAGATTCTGACATGCTTGAGTTAACGCAAAAAGGTAAATCTTCTGTCCAGTCAAATATGCTCTTATTTATGACTCTCCGTCCCACTTACAGTAGAGACACAGTAAATACATCAAAAACAGTATTTGCAGAGCAGTAATGTGTGCAGAAAACGTAACAGCACTTGGGAAATCTGCAAGCAAACCATAAGTTAATCAGAGTAATCAATGGTATGTAAAAGGTTAACAAGGATCAATTTCAAATCAAAACATTCATACTTTCTAAGAAAAAGTAAGTAATTCGACAGAGTATGTAATTAAACAGAGAAGGAAAAATGTGCTAGATGTCAACTAGGAAGAAAAAATGGATAAAATGTTCTTTTTTTTAACGGCTGATTTTTATTTTAGTATTATTTTTAAGTATATTATGGAGTCACTCAGAGACCCCAACTGACATCAGGTTCTATTTACCAAGCATTGCAAATGGTACATGGTCTTTTCCAACTGGTGAGGAGGTGTTGTGGATATAGTCTATTAAGAGAAAAGCACAAAAGCAGCATAAAAGTGCCCACACTATAAAAATGTGTGCATGAGTGTCTCAGGAAATGGTTTCACTAAACTTCAGCATGATGTTGCTGGGCCTCTGAACTAGGGGAGAACATGGTGGTCCAATTTCTCCACAATTTTTGCTGTTTTTTTGCAGAGGCAAAACCTTCATTTAATGAACGTTATCCTGACCCAAGCAGCTAGTTTTTTCCATTGCAAAAATTGTTTCATAAGCCAAGTGATGCTTAGATAGCAGGAATCTATCGTTCTGCAATCTCTCCATGTTAGCAACTCCATATTTGATATTATAAAAGTCAGGGAAGTCCTTCAAGCCAATAGAAACCAACTGTCCTGAGTCCAAGATGGCATACATGTAGGTGACTTCCCTCCTGGAGCGACCTGATAATGGGCTCTGCCTCAGATACATTAATAAGCTTGTCCGATTGTTTGCAGAAAATGGCATCATCTTTACTACCTCCTTCCGAATGGGCTCACGTAGTCCTCTGAAGGGAAGGTGACCTATTGCACTGTGCTGCTGGGAGCTGGGTGATCTGGGTTCTACCCCTAGGTTTGCACCAGGGGTGTGCTTAACCCTGGACAAGCCCAGTGACTCATGTTTTCCAGCTAAAACAAAGGTAAATCTTCCTTATGCCCTAGAGCTGCTGTGAGGCTTAATAAATGCTTGAAAAGGTGTGCCAGAGCATCACCAGGAAGATGCCAGAGAGAGCCAAAATAGTTACGGCTGCTGCTAATGCCGGTATGTTTATATGTATGGGTGCCAATGTATTATTCGTGCAATAACATAGTGCTGGAAAGCTTTTACACAGCTCAGGCTGCTGCCTCAGCAGCTAAACACCCATAATCTTGCACGGAGTCCCTTATCAGATTGCAGAAGATTACTCCAAGCTGCCTAGTAGATTAAAGCTGAAGCACCAGTCGTCAGTGCAGACAGACTAGTCAATAGCCTATGACTACAAAATAGTCTGCTGATGTGAGATGTGCAGGGGGCCCCGCTGCAGTCATTAACTTGTGAGGTCTTATTGCAGCTATTCAATACCAGCTTCTGGGACTTATGACTCACAGGGCAGGGGGAAAACTCAAGAGGCAGAAAAACTGTGGGGTAGTTTCAAATTTAAACTTTGGAGCATGTGTACAGCTGAGCGCAAGCCACTGGCTGGCATTCTGCTGCCTCTGTCTGTGCTGGGGGCCTTTGCCGGCTCTTACTGGTATACCTCCGCTCCCAGGTCATCTCTTTCATCATAACCTCCAGGGTGGACCACTCCAGTTCCCATCCCTTTCAACATGCTCTCCCACCATTAGCTCACAAAGGCAGGGAAGACCCAGAGTGCTCCATTCTACCCTGAACCTGGACGGGGCAATAGTAAATGAGAGGGCAAGGAGAGTTTGAGGAAAAGGAGCTCAAAGAAAAAGGTAAACCCCAAGGTTAATGGGAAAGTTAATACCAGCTAATGAGACAGCTACTGACAGAGGCACCAAAATGGAGCATCTGTCCCTGCCCCACAGTAGCAGCGCTTTCCTAACACTGCAGGATGTTAGGCCCATCAGATAAGTTATTTAAAAGTTAGTATGTCATTAAGTCATCTCCTGCTACTGCATTCTGTATCTCTTCAGAGTCCTTTTCATAAACGTTTGACATCTCCAGATCCATAAAAACCAGTGAATAACCACTTACCCTCCTTCAGTCCAGTTGTAGCACACCCCTTGGTGTTATGTCTCTACCTGAGTAGCAGATTCCCTTCTTCTAGCTGCAGTCCCAGAAGCACTGGTAAACCTCTGCAATCCCTGACCCCACAAGGAGCTCAGAGCACTCCCCGTCAGACAGACAGATAGATAGGCAGCTTGTCAGAGGTAGGTGCCAGAGTAGAGCTGTTTACTAAAAATCTATTATGGTCTTGTCTTGCTTTCACAGGGAGTTAATTGAAACTATTTTAAGTCTTGCCATCAACCAACAAAATTACAGGGCATTACGCTCCAGCAACTGTTTTGACTTGACAGACAAACCCATCCGCTGCCTGCTTGGTAACTCAGATATAGACACATTTACAGTCTCTAACTACACAGGCAAGGGAAGCAGGCTATAATTAACTTTTTAATGGACACGGATGAAATCAGACATTCCCCACTTTGTTTTAAACCCCTTGGACAATGAGGATTGGGAAGTCACCCTGGATTTGAGTTCTTTGGTGAAAGTAAAAAAAAAAAAAAGGAGCTGAGGGAAAACCAAATGTAACATGATACAGAAAAGAAGGGAAGAAAAGTCTATGACTTCTCTTGGTATCTTGTATTCACACCACACCTTGTGTCAGCTTAGCCTACGGGCATCTTCTCACCATCTGTCTGCTTGCCCTCCGTCATGGCAGTATCAGAGAACTTCACAATTAGTCATGATTGATGTACAGATCTCCCTCAGAGGGGATGGGGGTAAAACTCACAGGTTGCTCCTTAAGTAGGAAAAATGTACAGAGCTAGATATGAAAGCACACTGGAATTTTAACATAGACAGTTATATTTTGTCAACTTAAGCAATAGTTCGAGAAGCTCATTTATGCCTGCTTTGACAGCAAGAAGGCTGAAAGATGGAGCTGCAGTGCTAACCCAGAGCAGATGGGCAGAAAAGTAGCACAAACCATAAATGCCTCAGAGAGGTTATTAAAAGAGGTCTGAGAGAAAGAGAGTAAGCAGGAACACACCAGCTAAAAACAAGGTACTGAAACTGTCTTTGTCTTTGGGCGATGGATATAAATGGTGGCACCAACTGATGGAACATGGGGCAAACAAATAGGCTGTTTTCAGCGGGACTTGCAGTTGCCTGGCTCTCCCTAGGATCAGGCTTTAAATCAACAAATGAGTAATAGGATAATGTTCATAGGCCTGTATTCGGACATAATGTTTGCCAACCTCAATTGCTCCATCAATGCTTTCATTCTGTTTGGAGATGGCATCAAAATTATCTTGGATCCAAAAACTATCTTGCGTGTAGTCTAAACTAAGGAAGAGAACTCACCAATGCTGCTTTTGTCCAGCCTGGACAGAGTAGGAAAGTAAAATTTTGCTGCAGGTGCCTTCAATATTCTGTGATCCTTTCTGGGTGTTCCTTCTATTGCGGGGTGAAGGTGTTTTGTAGTATTATAAAATGTCCACAGAAGGGTTGTATCATCTTATGTCAGTGCTACTGCAAGTGCTACTTCCAGTCACTGGAAGATATGGCGCACTGCAACTACTGAAAGAAACAGGAGTTTTCACAACCTGAAACGTGAGATCTGATTTATGGTTAGATGCCCTGTAATTTTTCTGTTCATGTCATGCTGGCATTTAGGAGCCCTCCTCAATTAGTGTGAATGCTTGCCTAATTGAGCTTGTTCTATCAAAGCAGCAGGCCTTCCAAGAAATCCTGAGGCAGTCAAGGTCCCTGTGGGTTGACAACATAATAAGCCTTGTGTTACAATAAATTCATTACCTACCTAGTTTCTACTTCTCTGCATCCTGTGCAGACACTTTCACCAAGAAAAGTGAGTGCAAACTGAGCTATCCTTCTAATGGGGGTGCATTTTATACCTTGTTTCCCTGATTGCAAATGACTGGCTGGACCTACACATTATGTCATGTCTGTAGTACTGCATATATTTATTCTTTGCAAAATCCTCTCTAGGATGAAATTCCCACCCCCTTGGCTTTAATCGGGTAGGGATTTCACTACTAAAACCCAGCCACTAGCACTGCCCCTTTCCTATGCATTGCTCATCATCTGGAAGGCAGAAAGTCAATTACTTCCTTTGTTTATTTTTATATTTTAATACATGTTATTAGGCCAGGTTCTCAGCAGCTGGTGTGAAACTCCACTGTGCATGATGAAGCTAGACCAGTTCCAATCAGCTGACGTGCTGGCTCGCTGTTCAAAAATAAAGTTACCTTCTCTCTAATACCAGCCCCTGCAGTAGCTGCATACAAAACAAAGCCTTCCTCTTCAGAATTGGTGCCATCAGGATTCAAATGAAATCATCATTTTTTTCTGCAATTGTGTGAAACGATTCAGAAATGTCTATGAAGAAGTGGTGGTATATACCGTAAACATAATCCATTGGCAAATTTCAACATTATTTATTAAAAGGCATTTTTATTATAAATACATTTTAAATGTAGCAGTAAAATACATTTTGTGTTACCATTAATCTTTAAAAATAAAGAGAATGCACCAAGACAGTTATTACACGTCTAGATAGATACTGTAGACCCCAATCCTCAAAGCATTTTACAAGGAATCACAGAGTGGCTGAGATAAATCAATCTGAAAAAAGCACCTTATGGATTAGCTTTGTCATGGTTACTGGTAGATGCCAAGAGTAATTTGAATTTTTAAAGATGTAAATCATTCTTGGTGCTTGACAGTCTTTCTGAACTTCTTAGGGGGCTGCCACTAATTGTTGAAAGAACCTGTTATTAATTCATATGCTATTTTTTTCTAAATAATGCATAAATCTGTCTCACTGAAAACCTAGGAACACTGTTTTTTCACTGAGAAAACTCTTGCATTTATGTTGTCTCTTAACAAGAGGGGATAAGCTATTTTAGAGTTTTATACGTTCACTTGGGGTTAGAGATTGACTGTTTCCCTCACTTATGAACATATATGTTAGTCAGGTCCTGGGACAGAGTGGTAGTATAGGGTCTGCGTGCTAAGGACTTCATCCTACGCTCATTGTAGTCAATGCTAAATCTACCACTGGTGTAGAAAATCAGGACCTAAGTCCCATCTAAGTCTTCAAATGATACCTTATGCTGGCTCTTTGCACAGAGTTAACTTCTGCCCCCGGTATTAAGAACACAAAGAAACCTTGCTATCCTAGTCTAAACCATGCTGGAGCGCTTACCTCCTGCTTAAAACAGATCTCATAGGTACAGAAGGGTGAATGTTATTCTTATTATGTACCGACTGCAGTAAAAGGGATACACAAAGGAGGCAAAACTGTCTGAAACCTTTGGCTTAGTATTTCCAAGCAGATTTATTTCTCTACCTGCCATCTCTGAAAGGATGATCCTATGGTTCTGTGCTGGCTTTGAGACTGGAACGATCATCGTCTTGGTGTAGAGGTTATAGATTAATGGGAATTTTCAACAGCACTTCACTGACTTTCAGTGAGACTTGTGCTCCTGAATCCCTCACGTGCATTTCAAAATCTTCCCCTAAACTCATTAGAGATAGTGGGAGGGAGGTATCAAAATACTCAACCTACCTACATAGGCCTGGACCGAAATACTCGTGGATCATTTAGTACACCTGTCATGTGCCCAATGTGGAAGGCAGAGGCTGGTACCAAAAGCTAACAACACAAAGACACATGGTAAAATTAATATTCATTTCAATAAGCAATAAAAAACTTTCTTTTCCTAAACATGAATGTCAGTTAGATTGGGCTCATCTATTGTCTACCGTGTTCATCAGTTACTATGATACATACTTTTACTATCCTGCTGTTTTCATGGTCTTATTTCTAGGAGCTTTTCTAATCACTTCATCAATTTGAGTCTCCAATGAATCCAGACATGGCCCTGACTGTAAACCATAAGGTGGATAAATACATGTACTGCTTAATTAGAGTGGTACAGTACTAAACAAAATAATTCCTCACCATGTAACAGATGTACAGATGCAAGTTGTAATGAATATATTACAAGTTCTGAACCATCATCACACCTTTATAAGCACATTTTCACCTGCTCCAATAGTGTGCACCTGTGATGTGTTGACATTGCATCTGGCCAGGGTGTGAGACTGCAAGGTTGAAAGAAATACTCCCTCTCAAACTTTGCAAGTTTGCATCCAGTCTACAAACACAGGACGAAACTGAAAGCACTGATAGAATGGAAAATAAAACTTAGTTTGGTTTCTCTTCCTGAACTGCCTGGCACAGTGACACCACATCACACAAATGGGTGGGCGACGTGAATGCTGGCTAACTCTATGAACATTCAGCACCTGTCTCAATTATACGGTCCTGTCCTGAACTCTATGACAGCTGCATTTGTTTGAAGCAGGGTTGTACACACGGCTGACTCAATCCTCCTGAGTTCAAAAGTTAAATTCAAATGAGACTGGCACGGTCTTCCTTCCACTTGGGAGAAACTATGAAAAAAAAAAGAAATATGCTGGAGGAGGAATGAAAACTCTTCAAAAGGCCAGAATGGGGGAATTCAATGTACTTATTAACGTAACTTTTCAATAGTGACTACTGAATGCCCAACTTGTGACCCTTTAAGAGGCCTTGTTTTGAGAAAGTGCTGAGCACCCATCCTTTGAAAAGCAGGCCTCCTTTCTGGTCAGGGTCTTGAGCACTGGCAAAGCAGGACACCCGAAAGCACTACTGACTTTTGACGTTTTCCCCCAGCTATTTTTAGTGTAAGACATCCATATGGACCTGCTTGAGACCGTTCTGTTATAAGGTGGCAGAATCTCAGAAGTGCAGAGGGACAGGATCGCAGCGAGTGGTAGAAAAGCACATCAGGCTCAGCTTAGACTACAGGCACCTACCTACACCTCAGATGAGGTGCTGGAAACAAATGGCAGGCAGGGAGGGTGCACTGAGGGTAGACACCGGTTGTGCCTGATGCAACATTTCTGATCCTTCATCCACAGTGTGGTGAGGAAGTTCATAGTAGTCACTCACTTAGGGACCACTTTCTACTGCTACTGTGGCACCCCATCAAAATCATGGATAAGCCAACATATAGGCCTGTGAACACTCCAAAGATTCGCTGTGCCTTTATAACTGAAAGGCAGATAGATGAGCTACAAAAATGGGTACCTGCCAGGTCTGTGCTGCTCCACCAATGATAGGAAGATTGGATGTTGAACTACAGCACTCTGAGAGACCAGTTAATCACTTGTCACGGCTCATCCCCCCTCATCCCCAAGCAGGATCAAGTCTGATTTGGTGAATGATTAATTCAGTACCTTGAAAAGAGATATAATGCTGGATGTGGGGCTACTGCCAAAATCCAATAGCAAAGCATTTAGAAGTCTTTGCCTCCTGACCAATGAGAAGGGGGATTGGCAGCTAGGGGACCCATATGGTCATGGGGAGGAATCCACTAATGAAATGGGATCCTAGTTCAAAGGTCTAATCCACAGCAAGAGTTTGTGGGGAACTGGAAAAGCCGACTGACGGTTTCAGCAGTTAGGGCTGAATCAGGTGAAAGAGATGGGAAGGCAATTGTTTGCTGGAATTGGTTAGCAAGCAAACAGAATTTAAATGGGGGGCATCTGCACAGAGCAGGTTGTGACTAACGCAGGAGAAATCAGGACAAGCATACCCATTATCCAGTACCTTATTGAAATGTACCACAGGCTGTGCGTTAAAGTACTGTAACATCAAAACCAAACTGATTCAAGGAACTATCCTGTCTTCAAGTTATTTCTAGCCTCACATGTTAAGTGAACAGGATCTCTCACTGTGTTTCTTTTTTCTGACCCACTAAGACCATGATTAAATACTCATAACTCCCTGTGAAATTAATCTTTAAAACTCAGAAGACAACTCTACCAATCACATTGTTAAACAATGTCTTTTTAAAGGCAGCAGCTGTGTCTTTTAAACAGAAAATCAGAAATTAAGTGATTTACCTTGGAGTTCCAATAATGTATTGCAAACCTCTCTCAATTCTACGCTGTGCAACTAGCTCTTATTGTAGCAAAGACAAATTCCCGTAAGACTATCATATTTTCCATGAAAAGGAATGAATTAAAAGAAGCCAAAACCAGAACTTTTCCAAGATATTAAATATAGATTTTCTTAATTAAAAATCCAGATCCTGTGATCCTTATTTAGTGAAAATAGCCAAGGCCCTCAGTGGGATTTCTCCTAAGAAAGAGCACAAGCTTTAGTCATAACTGCTATGTTGAGTTTGATATCTAAGCTGCAGTGAAGAGTCAAGGAGCCAGATCTTCAGCAGGCCTAAGTTGTCAAACCTCCACTGACTTCAACTGAGAGAAGACAGTACACACAAGCTGAGGACCTGGGCTTATTTTCCAGAATTAAGATTTGCACAATTATTGTAATTGCCCCACATAAGCAGCTATGGACCACTACCCACTGGAGCCAATGGAGAGACTTCATTCGACTTCCAGAAGTGTATGACTAGGCCCCAAAACAGAGCTTTTATAATCAAATACCGGCATCCCTCAGCTTTCTGATGCTCAAAACAGGGCACAGACTGGGCACATTCAGACTTTGTGGAAATTTTCTGAATTTAGAAATTCCAAAAAAAGAATTTGAAATCTTGGTAAAAAATAATCACTTTCATGAAAATGTTTAACTTTTCCTGTTCTTCAAAGCTGCTGACCTCAATACACTATTTTCAAGTAACTGCAACTCCAACAGATTTGAAGAAAGTGAGATTAAAACTAAATGTTATCAACTCAGGACTATGTACATGCCAAAAGTGGCACTGCGAAACAAAACTGTTTTGCAAGAAAACACTTTAAATGTATCTTAAGAGGGAACAACACAGTTCTCCTAAATAATAAAATCAGTTTTTATATTATATTTACCAGAAGATCTCTCTCTTGGGATAAGAGCAACCATGAAACACTTTAGCCAAAAAGTACAAAAAATATTTTTTATAAAGAAAGTTATAAGTAACTGAAAGCGTAAGTTGAGTATGCAAATGCCACCTCATCCATGACATGCTACCAGAGCTACAATGCCAGTGTAAGACAGTTATAATAAAAATGGGGGGAGAGGCGAGCATCTCCACCTTAACTAATTCACAGATAGCAGTAAATTAACAAGTGATGTTTATTATTTTAATATTCAAATATGGTGAACAGAATAAAAAGACTGCTCCATATAAACGAGTGATTTTGAAACCCCTGAAATTACAATGCCAACCTGGTGAAGTGAAGTGCATTTGAACCCTAGCTGACCTTTTGCCATAGACTTGCACGTCACTGAGCAAAATTCATAGACTATAACATTCAGACACACAGATTTTTCTCCTAGACCGCTTTGGCCAGATACTCAGTTGGTGTGAACTGGCATAGCTCTACTGAAATTAATGGATGTCAGCTGATTTGTAACCACCTGAGGCTCTGGCCCCTGTTAATTGAATTTTCACAGACCTATTTCTGCAGTCCTCAAAGTAGCAAAAGCACACCAACTGAAGTCAATGGGAGTTTTGCTAGATGAAGGGTTGCAGAATCTGGCCCCAGCTCATTTTAGATCCTCCTGATCTGTGCCATGTATTGAAGTGCTAAGCAGTATTTGGCAGGGGCTTTCCCCTCCCCAACAGCTTTTGTTTCATTTTATACACTAAGAAATAAATTAACCAGTTATGCATGTTTCAATTTACACAAAGAAAAGGTAGTTTTCTGCTAAGTTTTTGAACCATGAACCCAGAAAAGATTGATAGCAACCATTCAAATCTCTGCAGTGTATTGAATTTAAATTAGCCTTATATAAAGACCCTTACCTTACAACATGAAGTCTAATGCAAACAAATTGATTGTAACCAGAGCAAAACTTTGATTGAATACAGCAGGAGGCACTGCTCATTAGTAAGGTCTCTCATTGACAGATTCACACAAAACTCTGACATTTTAATTCTTACATCTAGTAAATGTGGGGGAGGCGGGATACTGTATACAAACCCAGCCCGGTCTTGGTAAAAAGCAATTATGACCCAGATTTAAAGAGATCTCTTAAACTATAAAGGAGGACTATAACCCCTGGAGAAGCTATACATACACACACTCCTTAATTTGAAAAGTATGAACAGTGTGCAAGACCAACATTTTTTAAAGATAAAGGTTATCTTTCAAGTTTTCATCTCAAGTTTTCTCTTAACATGTGTAGTAGAGTTCTCTTTCAATATGGAGTCCTGAAGGACCAGGTTTGTGGAGAACTTTAGCAAAACTCACATAGATAAAAAACCTGGAAGTCGTTTTTGCCCCAGTGAAGATTTAAATGGATTAATTTGGATACAGCTGTGACAAATATTAAACCTCTTCTTTAATGATGTTCCTCAAACAAAACAGTTAGCAAAATATTTGATTTTCCTTGTATAATGTCATATTTTAATGTAAACATCAAATAATGTACCAAAAATTTTACTGGAAAAAAAAACAAAAAAAAACCTTAAAGCGGCACTGTTCTTTATACCACTGAAGAAGGGGAAAAAAGCCAGATTACAAACATTTACACATGCATAGTGGGAAAAACAGAACAAAACAAAACAAAAAAAAGTATTTTACTAAATTCACACATTTTTTTTAAAATAGTTATTAAATCTACTAAGCACCAACATACCTAAAAATTTATTTTCAGCTTCATGATTCATTTAAAAAACCTATCAAATTAACCTTTCAAACAAGCTTAAATTACTAGCTTGTCCAAAAAATAAAATGTAGAGTACTTTTTAAGTATACCAATGTTTTTTTATCTGAATGTTTCCAAACAATGGCATATGTGTCTGCCTTGACTTTACCCTACAGTGGATGGAGAATACAATACCACATCATACAGAATCTAAAACTAGAAAAGTCTGAGAATGCAGCATCCTTTCACAAAAAAGCTGATAAAACTGAAAGTATTTAGAAGATGCTGCACCTTTATTAAAAAAAATTAAATGAATTTAAGCAGAAATAACATACATTTTTACATTAACTGGCCATTTCTGGTACAGAAACCCAGCATAGTTTGCTAATGTTATTGAATAAATGTAAATGCTACTTACAATTTTAAATACAATTTAGACAAACTTTTTTTTGTTTTTTTGTTTTTTTTTTGAAGTTGCACAGTTAACCTCTCAGCTGCTAGCTTAATGCAACACATAGATAACATTACACAAATTAAAAAACAATGTGTGTGTGGTGTTCTACATAAAAGCTCTCAAAATTCTGTCACACATCAAAAAAAAAAAAGCAAGATAATGGAATATAATTAAAAAATTAGTTGCAAGTCTAGCAGCAAAGCAATTAAGTGAGGATATATTTACTAATATAAACAAAGGGAATAGTTGCAACTACAGGTGAAGCCCCAACTATCTGATATCTACTGACACAAATAAAAATTAAATTCTCTCTAAAAAAAATAATCTGATTATTTAAAATAGGAGTAAAAGCCATTGCTACCTGATGAACTACCTAGGCTAAGTTCCTGAAACAAAGACAAAGGGTCGCTATTCTTTTTTGCCTGCTCAGGAGGGGGTTTGGGCTTTGGCGGAGCCCGCAGAGCACTTGCGTAGGACATGGCAGGCTTGTTCCCACCAGCATTCTGCTGGCTGTTGCTGTTTGATTCAACGATCTGCTTGTTGGGCATGAGGGGTGGGAACTGGCCAAGATGCTGCAGCACGTTGTAGTTGAAGGAATTGGACAGCTGTATGTTTTCGGCTTTCAGGGGATCCTCGGGAGGTTTGACCGTCTTCGGTGGAGCTAGAAAAAGAACAAATAAAGCGAGTTTAACTGAATGGCCGCCACAAATGAGAGCTTTTAGATGATAACCTCAGATGCAAAGAGTGACTGGTATCTAGACCCGGCAGAACCTCGGTATTAGGTTAAAGCAACAGGAAGCTTGAGATTAATACTAGTTTTCTCCAGAACCTCTTTTAAAATGACTCTATGAGCTTTGGGTTTTTTTCTTCCTTTGTCCTGTCTTTTGGAAAGGCAACTAACCCCTTGTGAGAGTCACTACACCCTCATCTGTAGGAAACAAACCAAAGGACTAATCCTGAGGTCAAACAAAACTCCCATCATTAGGGACTGCAAGTTTCAGGCCCAGGTGATTATGTATCAGAACTGCCCACAAATGACTGCAGCACAAATTGCAAAGCACTGTGTGTCCCGTCTCCAACCCAGTTTCAGCGTAGTCTAACTTTAACAGCAGCCAGTAGGCCTATCTGCGTGCTTCTATCCCTGCACATGCATAAGGCTCATGTTTTTAAATGCATTTAGGCATTTCTCCTCTCAAGTGTTGCGAGGCTTAAGTGATTCAGATTTACAAAACTTTAGGGCTGGAAAGGATGGCCATGTCCCATTTGCAAGAGAGACTTATGCCCTACTGACTTTCAACAAAACTCAGGTTCCTAAGTGCCACTTTTGGAAATAGGATTTTTTTTGCCATGCTGAGTAGAGCAACACCCAAGTACCTTTAAAAATCTGAACATAAATGATTGACTAGATCAAGCTCCCAGTGCTCAGTATTCAGGACTGAGCACCGAAAGAACACTGCTTCAATGGTTTCCCATAAGCATCCAATGAATTCAAGAGACCTCTATTAATTGCTGCAGGCAATATTTTTTCAGTGTTGTGCCAATTTCACAGTTTCTGTGCCTAGTTCATATCCATATTGTGCCAGAAGCTAACTTTTTCTTTCATATCCATATTGTACCAGAGACTAAACCCATTTTTAAAGTTTCTTAATGTTTAGAAATGTCTAAGCCCCCTACCCATACAATACATTTATGCCACAAGTAACACATTAACCGTAGCATAAATGGCCAGGGTGCTACATATGCACCAGATTTAAGGCACCATAAAATGGCAAATTAACCATAAAAATGAAGGCTATTTGTAGGGTGGCATACACTTAACATGGGGCCAGGGCTGGCAATCAGCTGCCTGTTGGTCCAGGAGCTGAAGCCGTGCCAGGGTCTAGAACTGGCTTCTCAATGGTTCCAGTCCCAGGTGATTGTTGGCACTGGAGGCTGTGGTGGGGGAGGGAGCTGAGGGGATTCCTCTGCTGGCGACTTTAAACCCTGTGCCTGGCAGCTCTGGACAGTCTGCCCCACTGTGAGGATCAGAGGCTCCCAGAGAGGTTCAAGTCCCCGGCAGGGAAAGCTCCTCGGCTTCCCTCACCCAGGAGCCTCTGATCCGCTGTGCCTAAAACTGCCAGGTGCTGAGTTTTGACAATCAGCCGATTGCTGACCTCCACCTAGACAGCCCGCAGTCTGGTTTGAGACCTATGGCTCTCCAGGCTGGGTACAAAAACTGCTGGCTCTGGCCTGGGACTGCACTGGAGACTTGAACTGGCCCCAACACACTGGAGACAGCAATCAGCTGATTTTCGGCCCCACTTCAACTTGCCAGTGCAGGGGAAGCCTGGGATTACAAGGACTAGTAGTAATGGTGTGACTGGGATCTGATACCTGATCCCAAAATTGTGCTTCCTGCCATGCACGTGTACCATCCCTGTGTGCCATTAAATGAACATGTGCCAGGACTGATTACACTGATGTTCCAGTCGTATCCCGGCATTCCCTCTGTATAAGAACATAAAACCTGGGGTCAAATTCTGCTGTAGTTACACTACAGGCATTGAGATCTCAGGTGAGGAGATTCGATATTTTTCTTAAAGAACATTTTAAGACAAAAAAGTAAATATAAATAAAAAATGAAAAAAGAAACTAAGAGTGTTACCAGATGACCTAAGTCCTGGAGTCCTACAAATATTCCTACAAATACATGAGCATGTGAGTAATCCCACTGAGGTTTATTGGGATTACTCACCGGCTTAAATTTAACACGTGTAAGTATTTTGCAAGTTCATGGCCTAGCCCTTTAATTTAATGGGGAAGGTCCAAGGAAATACAGATCTTGTTTTCCTCCCACATTGCAAAATTATCCATCTCAGACAGTTTATGAGACATCACAGTCTTATACTGAATACTGAGTTAGTAAAAATGGGGAGGTGATAGTTTTAGCATAGTAACTTAGATGCATTTTGTAGAGCCAGGAATATTTCACCAAACCATAGTATTTTGTTATAACTGAGATAAAATAATTGCTTTGAACATTCAGACTATGAACTAATATAAATAACAGGGTTTTTTTTCAAAGGAGTTAATGGGTTTGCAGTACTCATGTATTAACTAGAATTAAATATTTGTTAAACCAAAGCAGGGTCCTTCATATTCCATCAAAACATTCATTCCCCGAGGAACAGAGAAATGTGGTGCCTCCCTGGCAGAAACATCTCTACAAGAGGGGGCTGAGTATCCATGAAAACACATGTTCAGGACGACATATTCATGTTCACTCTTAAGCAGATAGGTCTGCCTTTGTCAAGTCCTGAATGAAAAACCACCTGGCAAAAAAGAAAGCAGGAAAGGAATATTTCACAGGGTTTTTTGTTGACTCTCCAATGATGCCAGTATCACAGTTTCAGAAACACTCACCTAAATAGCTATCAGACTGAGGCACAGAGTACAGCACTTAAAACACTGCTAAAAGTGAGAACCAGAAGCAAAAACATGTTATTGGAACAAGGCAAAAAGGAAAGAAAGTACTGAAGGCTGCCCCACTTATATAAAGAGGTTAAGGCCAGAATGATTTAATAAGAGTCAATTTCAGTAAAAAAACCAACTGTATTCTACCATTAATCTTTACAGTTTTTGACAACAGCCTCTTATATCCCATAGACCCTTATATATTTACATACTATAAGCTACCTTGATATCAGACTGAAAAATGACAGGATGAAGGGCTCAGTACTATTTTACATATTCTGGCATTTAAAAAAAAATCCTACCTCTTCCAAAGGATCAAGCAGGTTTTGTGGAGAGGGGTGGTTTGCAATTACATTCCTAATTTTTCTCCCCTAAAATCAGTGGCCATGTATAAGGAGTGAGTGCCTGTCACCCAGGGATGGTTGTGCTTCACTGATGAAGGAAACACTTCCTCTGTAGATTTATAAAATGGTTTGGGATCTTATGGCTTGGACACATGCTAGCAAATAAATATATCCATAACAACAACTTCTATTAAAATACCCATCAAGGTAGATACTAGTGACCTGGCACATCTGATTTGACCTACTGTACAACACTACCATGACCTTGTTTTTGACCTCCTGTAATTTTTAAACTTATTTTTATACCTCACCTAATTTTGACAAGTGAAGGATCTTTTTACCCAAATTACTCTGAAGGTGTTTCTCACTTCCAGGGGGTGTTGTACTATAATGCATGTGCCACTATTCACTGACCTCTGTACTAGTGATTATAAAAAAAACATTAATCTTACTTACAAAAATTCATGCAATGGTGGGTCTACCTCCCCTCGTTAGGAGACTGCATGTTCATTTGCAGGCCAGTATCTCTAATTTCAGATTCCAACTATGGGACCATGAATGCCTTTGTCAACAGGTTGAAATACCTCAGGCTGCCAACCATCTTTTCCTTGTGTACGCAGCTATAGAGTTTGTAACACTGATCCTGCCACGGTGCACAGGATGGGCTTGAGGACATATCAAAGGTATGATTCTTCAGAACGGGATGTGCTAAATCAAACACTTTTCATAAACTGAGATTCCAGGTGTGTTCCACTCTCCTTGTTTTATTGCTTAATAGGCTAAAAATTAAAACTGACAGCACCATACATAACACATTCACAAAACGAAATTTGGACTTCTGAATGCAAGCCAACTAATTATTGATGTTTTATTCTGAATACACTCTTGCTAATTGATATGTTCTTATTCCATATTTAATAACTCCTGTAACTGTGCTTTAAGCCATGAGTATGAAACTGCTTTCAAGTGAATTTTTCTGAATCCTAATGAAGTACCTTACTTTTAGCTGGGGAATTCTGCTGTCTTAAATAGCTAAGAAAATTCACTCTTCTATTCTGGGAGCATAGTTAAAAACCTAAATCTAAAGTAGTTCAGGTGTTGGACATACAGCTATCCTTAAAATGTACAATGTTTGTTTTGCCCATCAACAGTTGTATAGGAAGATTGTGGAAGTACCAAGAGTATCCAAACCAGCATCACACAGAAGAGGAGACACTTAAGGATATTTTTATCAGAAAAGTCTACAATAAATCACTGGAAGAATTAATATGGAAAGAAATAAAGTTGTAAGACGACACAGGATTAGGAAGCTTGCACACAGACAGCAACGTAAGAATCAAGAGAAGCCAGACAACCTCCATCAGTGCCAGGGAGGAGAAGGAATACTGATGGATGTGTCCAGAGTAGAAAGAAAATATGACATAAATGCCACTGATACCAACTTAACCCATGCTCAGTCTATAAATAAAAGACGACAGAGCAGAATGTATGTCAAGGCTCTCAAACAGCAGTTTAAGAGGAGCCTCTGTGAGCATCTAATAACCCAAAACCATTTTGTGGCAGCTCTCTTACTCTCCATAAATTCAAAGTCTGCATGACTGAATACACTTGCTGCTGCCATTTCCAATATCCTGGAAACGTGAGCCCTCTACACTACACTCAGGTTCCTAAGTGCCACTACACTCAGGTTCCTAAGTGCCACTACACCCTCTACTGTCAACAGCTGCTTACTCCCAGGCAGCAAGTCAAAGCCGCACAGGCCATAGCCTCATAAAATCAATAATAAGCGCTAACACTAAAGTTGCTGATGCTCCATCTATAAACATTAGCTGTAGAAGTGGAGGGCGTTTCTTGGCACTAGATGCCAGAAACATGACAAAATGTTGTATTTATAGATGTGTGTGTGTGTACGCATGTGCGCACACACACACACACACACATTATTTCCTCAAAGTATTTTATTTAGAGCCTTACTTTCAACACTTACACTAAAGCAATGAAACGTGGTACAGATTGATCCTAACATTATCTAGCAGGAGCTTTTGATTTTCCCTCGCATAAACTAACCAAAGAGCCTCCAGCAACATCAGAACTGGATGCCACTCTTGATAAGAGATAATATTATGAAACAGGGGCCTCTTTCTCCCATGGAAAAGGAATATAAATATTTTAAAGGTTGCACCCTAATTTGAAGTCTTGAATTGCATGCAGAGTACTATAACCAAGATTGTAATGATGTTCCAGTAAATACTGTTTAGGAACTGCAAAATGCTAACATTCTGCAAATGTAATATGCATAAGAAGAAAGTAATTTTGAAGCTGTGCAGTTAATAAGGATAAGGCTTTTTTCATCTAGCCTTTACTGCCTTGTCCTTAGCACATATCCTACTGAACAGTATAGTATGAAACCCAAAGTAGAAACTACATGATCGTGTTTATTTTCAAAAGGTTGCTCAAACACAAGCAAGTGTTATAAGGTAACCAAATCCAGGTTATTAATAGGTTTTGGACCATTCATTAATAAAAGGGCAATTTACATATTAGAAATAATGAATTAAAATGTTTTCGAACCGATATCATTGGTTTGTTTTTACAGGCCATCAGGGGAGAGAAAATGCCATTCTGGCAGTCGGATTCCTGCACTGTCACAACTCTGGAGCAACTACCTCTTCCAGTGAAAAGCCAGCTTTATTTCCAGGCTGAGTCGGTCTCCATTCAGACAGCCAACAAGGAAGACAGTTTCAAATGTGATTCATTTCTGATATATGCACGTCTGTCTTGGACCTTACCCCTGGGATGCTTGAGCACCTGAGTTTAGCAGGGAACACACGGAGATCCCAAATGCAAGCTGTATAGGCAACCATCAACGCTGAAGATGGCAAAAGTAATAAGAATCAATCACTGAGGTGAAACGACACATCTTATAACAAATCATTTTTACCAAGTCCTGCTAAGCATAATCACTGGAACTGGAAACCTCTGAAACAACGTCTGAACTTAATGTGATTTCTGGAGGAAACAGATGAGTTCTGGAGGGGCTGCTCCGCAGCGTTCACTTTTTTAGGACCAGCCTGCTGCAAGGAGAGTAGGTGGAAATAGGTCCCCTGCGAGTAATATATGAAAACAACAAATGCTTTAGAAATATTTTGCCTAAGTTGGCTTCAAACCTTTGCAGACAACAGACATACTTTGTCAGGACCACCTAAGCTTTGCTTGCACGTGGTCGCTTCAGCCCGAACTGTTCACTCCAGTAAAGCAAGCAGAGAGATTGAAAAGGGGAAATCCCCGTGACTTACCTAATAACTCTCGGGGCGGTACTGCTCTGGTGGCTCCGTTGCATGGAATGTTCTGATAGGGGGTAGATGAGGTGGAGTTTACCCACAACTCAGGTGATGAATAGTTGAAAGAAGATTGGTTACTATGGTCCTGAAGCTCTTTACACTGACCAAGACTGTCTTGAGGAGTGTTTAAATCTTCAGAACAAGCCTGGACTGAACTAGAGGAAATTCTTCTTTGGTACAACGGCCTGCCTGGTCCTCTGGGTTCATACTGTGTGTTGGGGGGAGGGGGTGGAAAAAAGAGAGAGTCCTTTCATTTACTTGCATATTTGGGTGGCATTTCCCCCCCTTTAACTCTTTCTTATAAAACCACTGCCTTATAAGCACCCTTACTGAAATGCCTTTAATACCACAAATGTTATAAAGTTACAGCTTGTATGTTATATACTGCTTTTTTGATAGAAAAAGAAAAAGTGTTTGAAGCAGGGACAAAGACAGCAGAATCACAGGTGAGATTTTGTAATTTCTAAAGGTAGGGATCTCAAACGTAATGCATGAGAGACACTGATCACAGAGAAATGTTGTTTCCATAACATTAAATAAGGGGTATAAAGATTAAGGCACAGAAGAAGGGAACACACAAGAACAGGTGAAAATGTACAATTGCAATGAAGTGAAAATAATTGGTATGTCTGACTTCTGATTTCCAAAGGACTCTAACACACAAATGACTCCCATACCAGGATTTGGGCAAGCGTGAGGTCACATTTGTATAGTGGCCTTTGCACGCGGATATGCACACACAGAGCAAATGCTTTGGAGCACTGTCTTTTCCTGAGGAATAATGCAAAGAATCTTATCTGAAACCCTGGAAATGACTTGCTTCCTTTAATCGTGCAGACAGCGTAGATGAAAAAAGCAAGAGTTGCCTTAACCCCTCAGCACTTGCAGCTAAGATTTAAGGAAAGCTCTAAATATTTTGGCAATTAAGGGTAAACTCCCTTTGTTAAGATAGAATTAAAAATGGAGCAACAAAAAAAATGATGCTCCCAACCGGGTGAAAAGACGAGGGGGCACTTTATTTTGCTTTAATGGTGGCTTCTAATAACCAGCTGGGGGAAGAAAGCAGTCCCCACATTTGTTTCATTCCTCTTCTGCTGGCGTGAACTTATCTAATAAGGCAGAGATAAAGCTATCGCTAATTAAGGGCCAAGCAGAAAGAGGTTTTACAAAATGAATCTGGAATTTCTACAGGGGAGTAAACATACTGTAATCTTTCATTTCTGATATTAATGTTTAGTATAAAGAAACCCTATCTTCTTTGGTGGGGAGAGGGTAGCAGGGCTGGGAGAGAGAGCAAGCAAGCGAGAACTGGAGTGGGAATGCAGCACGTGGATAGGAAACAGACTCCTATGACTCCATTTTACATGTAATGATCAATACTAGAGAACCAGTGAGACCCATGAGAAAAAATGTTGCTCACTAAAACAATAACATCATGATTAGAATAGAAAGGCATGAAAATGCTAATAATTTTATGTATAAGGCTAAAATAATATAAAAATAACAGGCTGCAAGCAATTTAGGACAGGGACATCATTTCCTATATGTCTGTACAGTGCCTACGCCAGTGGAGAACAACTGATCAGCCTCCAGGCTCTACCACAACATAAATGTCAAATAAAGATAAAATAAAAACAATTAAGGAGGTTGTTCTGGAAAGGGGAAAGATGATACATCTAGGAATCAGTGATGGTGAATAGGGATATACACTTTAAGATTGATTTTAGCAGACCTCCCTTTATATAGCATAAGTGTGTTTGCAATTTTGTAGGCATTATGGAGGTCATTTCAATGTAGCTACTGAATGTGATTTGCTGGAAAGAGTGGCTGTGTTTTAAAATTCAAGCTCTATGCCTGAAATGTGTTTGAAAAAAATAGTTCTTAGAAGCTTTTTATAAATGGGAAGTCGATAACCTGAAGAAGATAATTGGGGGGGATGTATAAGTAAAGATGAGTTTTGCAAAATTATTTGATTGTTAAAAAGAATAAGGTGGTACCGAAGGAAAGTTTCCTAACACAACCTCCTGCTGCTACAGCTTCGACTTCCAAGAGAAAGGATCCTCGCTGATTGTTTTGTTTAAAACAACAAAGACCCATAAAATTAGACTGACTTCTCAGATTTTTCCTCATGTTCATACTTTTATTCCAAAAAGTGTTGCACTGCAGTGCGCCAAAGGGAAATGCATTACTGCAATATTTCTCTTTGTTTTTAGACACAATAAGACTGACCAAAGAATAAAACTCTAGCAAAAATGCCAAATATATTTGTAGATTCTTGCTACTACTCAAGTCACTGGGAGGTCTGATTTCAGGGTCAGATAGACCGAGCCCATAGATATTTCCAGGGTATAATTTCAATCAGAAGATGATGACCTAGAACAAGCCAAAGCCGCCCCCTCCCCTCCACTCCAGTTTTTTTGGTGTTTTAAACCAGGGGAATCTAGAGAGGCGTTTACCAAAAATGCAGACAGGCACCCAACCAAGCAGGCAAGGTGCCTAACTCCCACTGACTTTCAAAGAAAATCCTTTCAAATCAAAATGGCTGGAGCATGAATTTCTATCCCAGTGTACAATTCTGTGTTAGTATTGTACATCAATCACACTAATAGGTGGGAAACATGGTAAATGGTAAAATGGTAAACTAAAAATGTAAACTGAAGCAATACTGAAGGAGTGGTACGCAGGAAACTATGCAAAATCAATGTCTTTTTTTATTTACCCAGTCTGCCTTGTAGCTTAACAAATACTGCATGAAGTCTTAGGGGTAAGGAATTTATTTGAAGTGGGTTTGGAAAAAGAAAACAATGGAAAAAACGATGGAAGTCCGAGATAACTGAATATATAGAAACAATTCTTAAGGCCAGTTCTGGTTCTGCAAGTAAATGGGCATGAAAACAGGCTGCGGTCCCGCACAGATCTGCACGGGTGTCGTGCAATCAGCAGGAGCCCACAAAGCACTGGGAGTCACAAATGCTTAGCACCTCGTGGGACTCGACTGTTTCTTTGTGGCATTCACCGTAAATAACGGTGAACTTAAAAATGCTGTTTGTCACAAACTAAAGCATGAGAACCTGTGTCAGAGTATGAAGGATTTCCGTTAACGCTCCAGAGTTCAAGGCGCGTATTATATCCAAGGGAAAAATGTCAGACACTGAGCTGTGACATTTTGAGCTATTGTGAATATATTTGTTCTAGCATTTTCCTTCTCAACACAGGGCACTTAAGTTTCCAATTATAAGCCATCTCAAAAAAGTGCCTTTAGAAAAAAGGGAAAATGCCATTTTGGATAGATAGAAATAGCTAAATAATTGTTTTCCTTTATTCCCTAACCATGTCATTAGAGTCTGAGTGTGATATAACTTGAATTTTCCCAACATGAACGCTTCTTTTGACAAATTTGTTTTAGGATACCGTTGACAAGGCACCTGTGATATGTAATGTCGTTAATATGCTGCCACAGTAGCATATTCAAGAGCTCTAGATGTCTATCTTAAATCAACGATTAATGCAGGCAGCTAAAAACCTTCCCAAGAGCCTGGATCCTACAACTCTCATGCAAGTAGCCCCACTGATCAAAAATTAGATATCTGTGTTTCTACAAACATTCAGGGAGAGATCTTTATTTAGGATAAACAGACCAGGCCCCTTTACAGAACAACACCAATTTTCAGCAGCTGAGAATCTGGCTTTGCTTTTTGAAGCTCTTTTTGGTTATATCCAAGGCAGGCCTGAATGGTAGCCGTGACACTGTATCTGCACAAGGGTAGGTGATGGCTCCCAAAAGTATCAAATGCCCCTCTGCGTTATCACCCGATGCGGAGATTTCCGGGAAGCGATCAACCACAGCGGAATCAGGGCAGTGTGGTGTGTTACTCAACACATTATTAGGAGATAGCACTGTAGATTAACATACAGCATTTCACATCAAACTCAGTATCAAGTATATAAACTTAGAATTCATTGCATTTATGACCCCATTCAGGAACAGTGGCCTGAAAAACAGAGTCCACATATAGTGTAAAGCCAAAATTGGCCTCCCACTTGCGATTTATCTTTACTGAAAAAACGATAGTATCAGCTTGACTATTCTTGGAGTCCTATTTCAGGACTGCTCTTTTACAAGACAGCCACTCCTAGCCCCTTGTTCCTGAGCGGAGCCACTTCCCCCTCTGAGTCAGCAGGACCCATTTAAAACTTTTCCTAGAAACACCAATACTTCCCCCAAAGAGCAGAGGGTTTTAAGGTAAACAGTCTCAGCTTTTACATCCCCCTTGATCATAAAATGTTCCTTGCAGCTTTCGAGTGCAAAATAATCAAAATTCTTCTGTTTCTCCAAAATCTGGTGGTTTTAAGCTTTCATCTCCAAGTCATTTGCTCCATTTGCACCTGCCATTAGCTTGAACCCTTCTTTTCCATACCCACTTCCTTCATAGATTCATAGATTCATAGATGTTAGGGTCGGAAGGGACCTCAATAGATCGAGTCCGACCCTCTGCATAAGCAGGAAAGAGTGCTGGGTCTAGATGACCCCAGCTAGATACTCATCCAACCTCCTCTTGAAGACCCCCAGGGTAGGGGAGAGCACCACCTCCCTTGGGAGCCCGTTCCAGACCTTGGCCACTCGAACTGTGAAGAAGTTCTTCCTAATGTCCAGTCTAAATCTGCTCTCTGCTAGCTTGTGGTCATTGTTTCTTGTAACCCCCGGGGGCGCCTTGGTGAATAAATACTCACCAATTCCCTTCTGTGCCCCCATGATGAACTTATAGGCAGCCACAAGGTCGCCTCTCAACCTTCTCTTGCGGAGGCTGAAAAGGTCCAGTTTCTCTAGTCTCTCCTCGTAGGGCTTGGTCTGCAGGCCCTTGACTATACGAGTTGCCCTTCGCTGTACCCTCTCCAGGTTATCCGCATCCTTCTTGAAGTGTGGCGCCCAGAATTGCACACAGTACTCCAACTGCGGTCTGACCAGCACCCGATAGAGGGGAAGTATCACCTCCCTGGACCTATTCGTCATGCATCTGCTGATGCACGATGAAGTGCCATTGGCTTTTCTGATGGCTTCGTCACACTGCCGGCTCATGTTCATCTTGGAGTCCACTAGGACTCCAAGATCCCTTTCCACCTCTGTGCCACCCAGCGGGTCATTCCCTAGGCTGTAGGTGTGCTGGACATTTTTCCTCCCTAGGTGCAGCACTTTGCATTTCTCCTTGTTGAACTGCATCCTGTTGTTTTCTGCCCACTTGTCCAACCTATCCAGGTCTGCTTGCAGCTGTTCCCTGCCCCCCAGCATGTCCACTTCTCCCCATAGCTTTGTGTCATCTGCAAACTTGGACAGAGTACATTTCACTCCCTCGTCCAAGTCGCTGATGAAGACATTAAAGAGTATCGGTCCAAGGACCGAGCCCCGCGGGACCCCACTGCCCACACCCTTCCAGGTCGAGACCGACCCATCTACCACGACTCTTTGGGTGCGACCCTCTAGCCAATTCGCCACCCACCGGACTGTGCAGTCATCCACATCACAGCCTCTTAACTTGTTCACCAGTATGGGGTGGGATACCGTATCGAAGGCCTTCCTGAAGTCTAAGTATACGACATCCACCCCTCCTGTGTCCAGGCGTTTCGTAACCTGGTCATAGAAAGAGACTAGGTTGGTCAGGCACGATCTGGCCGCCACAAACCCATGCTGGTTTCCCCTCAGCATAATTTGCCCTGCCGGGCTCTCACAAATGTGAGCCTTGATAATTTTTTCAAATACTTTACCAAGGATGGAGGTGAGACTGACCAGCCTATAGTTGCCCGGGTCCTCCTTCCTCCCCTTCTTGAAAATGGGGACCACGTTAGCCCTTTTCCAGTCCTCTGGGACTTGGCCTGTGCGCCACGAGCGTTCAAATATTCCCGCCAGTGGCTCTGCAATGATGTCGGCCAGTGCCTTCAGCACCCTCGCATGGAGCCCATCCGTGCCTGCCGATTTAAAGGCATTCAATTCTTCCAAATGACTCTGCACCACCTCAGGATCTACACATGGAAATCTGGCGCCTTGCTGCTGCCTCTCTACAACCCCAGTGAGAGACTTGTCGTGCCCCTCGCTTAGGAACACTGAGGCAAAGAACTCATTGAGGAGTTCAGCCTTGTCCCCCCTATCTGTCACCAATTGTTTCTGCCCATTTAGCAGGGGTCCTATTCCTCTCTGGGCCTTCCTTTTACTCCCAATATATCTAAAAAACAAGTTCTTGTTGTCTTTTACCTGGGTTGCCATCCTCAGCTCCATGGTAGCTTTCCTGTTCTGCTAATCCAAGGTGGAGCAATACAGCTGTGATATTCCCCCATCTCTAATCTCATCTTTTTGCTTCTGTCCTAAGGATTTCTGCTAGTTTTTTAAAAACAACCCAAAGGGAACCACCAGCTCTTAACAGGGACACCGCTATAAGCAAAAGCGCAGGTCATTTAGACTCCCAGAAACCCACTTCAGACTGTTCTCTCCCATACAAATTACAAGTTTAAAAGTTTTATGTATGCTCTCCTGTCCCAAAGACCTGAACGCCAAAGTTTGGGGAAATGGGTGCATGCAAACTGGATAAGACTATAAGGGGCTGTCTAAACTCCAGAAACACTCTCAGAGAAAAGTATAGCAAAAAGAAACATTATAAATAGGATCTAGTCCTTGTATTTTCCAGGCAAAATTCCCATTAATATTAGTAGTAGTCATAGGCCTATAGCACTTACCAACATTTAGAAATGAGGGCTGAAACTCTGGCTGCCCAAACCCCGAAGAGTCTCATTTTAGTTATACAACCACCATGCATATTCAAGGAGAATTCAGACTCAGAAATCTCTCATCACTCTCAGAACATATTCTCTAACCGAAGGGTTTAGGACACCAACAATAAAGTAAGAGGCTAATGAACAGTTTTAGCCCTAATTGGAAACGTGATTAGTATATAATGGCCAATCCTCTTCGGGGCTTTGAAAAAGGAATACACATCATTTACCATTAACTACAGTGGGTATTCAATCTCATTAAGCTCATATTTTAAATATACACAATTAAAATTAATCTTACTTTTCATATTTCTGTTGCAGAAAATATGAAGACCAGCTTTATGTTTGTAATGGAATTAGTTCATCATTAGTGGGAACTTCAGTTAAATCATTAAATGTGGAACTGGCTTTACCAATTTCATTCTTTTCAATATTCAGGGTGAATCTCCATAAGCCCAATATACAATTAGATGCAGATCTTCCAGCACGCATATTTTTAGTGAAAAGATAATTAAAAAAAAAAGTGGTTTCACAGGGCTTAACAATCTCTCTCTCAGAATTCATTGTTATTGCTGAATAAGTTAAAATACAGCTGGCAGGACTACTAATATCCAGTTTCCCCTCGAGTCATATTTTGTTGCCACTCAGTAAACTTAGAAACAGGTAAACATAGCAACAAGTGGCCGAACAGCTGCGTGGAAGTCAACATTTTCTTGCCTTTGTCCAGCTTATAAAATTATACCACCGAGGAACGCATTTCAGATTTATCAATAAAGAAAGCTTGTGTCTGGTGGTAAAGGCAACGACAGGACACTAATCTACCTGAAAAAGGCAACGACGAGTGTGGTGCAAGTGACTGAACATAATGAAAGTTCAGAGCAATGGCTTTCAACCTGTGGTCCACGTACCCCTGGAGGTCCGCAAAAGATGACTACGATCAATCAAAAGTACGTGAATACCCACACTTACAATTCAAAGGAGTCTGCACCTCCATTTAAATTTTTTTAGGAGACCACAAATGAAAAAAAGATGAAAAGCACTGGTTTATGGTTTGAGCTGTTGTAGACAGAAACCATTACAGCAGGGCCTGCACTAGGCCAAGGCAATGAATGCTGGGCTGCCCAAATTGAGAACTTACTTCCCTGAAGAAGCAAACCTTTCTTGTGGAGGGCCTTCTGCTTTATGCCAGGAACTTATGAAGGGCTGGGTTTAACCAACCACCAGCATATTCAACGGGCCAGTCAGGTCATCCCATGCAGTGACTTTGGGTCATGTAACAGATCTGTGAGATCAAACTGCCACAGCTAGCAGGGACTGTGATGATGAGCAGGTTTAGAAAGTGTTAAAATCACTGACAGCCAGTGCAGTTGCTGAGAAAGTCCTGTCCAGACAAGGCGAAGAGGACAACCGGAGCATTTCCCAACCCACTGGTACTCCCACTAAGTTCTTTGGTTCAAGAAGGGATTTGAGTTGGGCCTAGCTATTGGTGCTGAAAGTGATCATGATCTCCTTCCTTTCCTGACATACCTGATGGCGTCCCACTACTACACCTGGAGGAAGGTGGGTCCCAATAAAACCAGTACAGCCACTGCGTTAAACTGCGTTAGAGCTGCTGGCCTTTCCACTGTCACTTGTTCTTCTGGATCTCCCCCACGTTCCTACTATAGGAGAAAGTTCCCTACTTAAAGGCAAAGGAATGAAGGTTTAGAGAAGTACATCTGCAGAAATAGCACTGCTGCTTGGGAAGGGTATCATACTGGAACAACTGAGGCCTGTTCTAGTGCTAGGGTGAAAAATAAATGAATATCCCGATTCTGGAAAAGCCTTATTGGTCAATGCTAGTGTTAGTACCGATGCTGATATGACTACTCGTCTCCCAAACGTTCTCCACAGGGTCAGTGCCTTATTCCTATCCTTCAACGTTGAATAAGGTTTAACTCATATTCTCTTTATCAGAGTATCGTACCAAGCAATTTAAGAAGAACTTGTGCTCAATGTGTGTATGGCACTCAGCTCCTGAAGTGGACACCGTAGCCATTTAATGGAGGGGAAAAGAACAGTGCATCTCTCAGGTTCTTAACTCTAGAAACTCAGATGCAACAGATGTACAAGCAGGTTACAAATACTCTTTCCCTACCTGTAAAGTTCTGGGATAACTCTAATAACTGGAAAGCAATTACATGCCTCCAACAATACCTGTTCCATGGAAGTAATGCACCATGAAACTTTTAAACAAACTGTAAATTCTCATTGTGTCCCGGCATATGTTATTATTCTTAAAACATACGAACTAATTTATGATTCCTCCTACATCATGATCCTGTACTTAGTTGTATACAATAAACTCTACAACATTCTGCCTAAAAGAGAGAGAGAGAATATGTCATACACGTGGTGACATTTAGATTATAAAATATAAAACAAAGTTCCTGGCAAAAAGCACTTGATAATAAATAACATCAAGTAAAACAGAGCAGAATCCTTCCCAAGATGCTTCATGTCAACATCAACTCTTTGTGGGTGAAATTCAACCATCTGCCCAAAGAATATGGCATGAGCTCTGCTCCCATCGCCACAATTCAGAAGAGTTTTCACAGTGGTGATGCTCAGGCAGAAGAAAGCCACTCCAAAGTTGACTGGCAGAGAAGCTGCACATCCATATTTGTTCAGATCAAATGAACCTAGTATCCTCCACAACTCCAGACAGCAAGGACTATGTACCCTGGTTCTGGTTTAGGTATGAACCTAACTGTTGCAGTGATTCTTCTCCATATCTGTACAAAGCCCTAAAATTCAAGGGTTTATGTGCAGTGCCTAGACTAACACGTGTTTGCAAAAATCAAGTCCATGAGCTATCAATCAACTTGAATTAGAAACCAGAATCAGATGGAAAGTTTCCAGCAAAACTTTGTTTTTTCAGAAAATGTTGGTGTGTTGAGCCCCAAGTATTTTGTTAGAAAAATCTTGGGTTACATCAACTTTTGCCAAACCCAAGGCAGGGTTTCAAGGATCCTTGCCTACAATCCCAGTGGGCACCCACTACTGCCAGGATCCTGATAGCTTCTTAGATCCCTGTTACAGAGCCAGGACTAACTTGCTGAATGTCTTCAGACAGACTCCCAGTTTCAATGGCTCTGGGACAGTGTACAAGGATAGAAGGAATCAGACTGAAAAGAATATCGGTTCCACTAAGCAACAGCAGGTTTTGGTATGAGATGCTTAAAAAAAAAAGAAATAAAAAGGGAGAAAAAAGAAAAAAAACTCTGTAAAACTGGAAGCCCTGCATGTTGGCTCTCTCTATTAAAAGCAAGAACAAGAAGCTTAGTCTAGACAGAACCTATTGGTCCAGAACCAAACACATCCCAGCTCCACTGAATTCAACGGGAGTAGAGGACACCTAGCCTTAACAGCAAAAATATGAGCAAAATCTGAATGGTGGCAACCCCCCATCCCACATTACAAAGATGTTCCCAATACAGATGGTAGCACCGGGAACACTCATTTTCATTATATTTAAGCGCACTCTACTTCACATTCTCACTCACTTCAATAGCACAGGAATTCAGGGAGCACTAGGTGAGGAAGCCAGAAAGCCTAATGAGGCTGGCTGTCATTTCTTTTATTTAGGAATTGTGTCCCATATATTACTCTTTCTTGCAACTGCATCAGTGACAAAACTCACACTGATCCAACAAAGACACACACAAGCGTTTAATGAGAAGCCCCGTGATTTCAATGGTATTTCTGATGTGCATAAGTCTTTGCAGGATCCTGGCCTTAATTATCCTGCTGTAATGTGTGAATCCTTAACTTCAGTGATAATGGGGATGTGAAAGTACTCCGCACCACCACTCAGTCGGCAGAGCAGATGCAGGTATTGTGTGCTGTGCTCAGGGTGGATGGGCACAGTGCGGGTGATTGGGGCAGCTTGGAGGGAAGACATTTATTTTGCCTATTTATTTACTCACTGCTGGCCTTGGAGCATATAAAACCCTGGAGACTTTCTGCCTTTTCATTTATAAATTGAACTTGACTCCTCCAGAATATGCTAACCCTTTCCTGGGAGATCAAGACTATAAAGTTTAATTATGCTTTTGGCCCCTTGCTTTGTAAACACCTCCGCACAGATTTTTTTTATGCTGACACTTTTCCTGTAATCAATAAATTCTACCTGCTAGCCCTACAGCATTTCACTCTCTGCTAACATGGACCTAAGCTTCTCCTTCTTTTAGCAACGATCCTCCTTTACGCTCCACTTTTGCATGTGCATAGAGAAGCTTTCTGAAGTCTTTAGATTCTTTCTTTCTACCTATTTTACGAAACATTTTCATGTGTCTTTTTCTTTCATTTTCTTTACAGCCATTCTTGGTGTATTCACACTGGTCCTTTTTAGCTTTTGAAAATACATTTTTAGAAGGCACACAGTACCCTCTGACACATTACATTTTTTTCCTTAAACACTTTTCATTTGTCCACTGCACTCTTTTCTTTTAATCCTTTATTCTATCCAAGATAAAGAAATAGAGTAAAAGGAAGCAAAGGCAAAACAGAAAGTCTTCACAGATAAAATAGTACCACTGAATTAAAAAAAAACCTTACCAGCAGTTTATCTCAGATTCTATGAGCACAAAAGAATCATCAGATGTTCTTATGGGAAAAAACTACAATTTGAAATACTGCACCTTTCAAAATCAAAAGATAGCATCATGCTAGCATAAATCTATTTTGATCATTTGTGATTCAGAGTCTAAGTATGAAAATCAGTATTTTTTTTCTTATTAAACTCCTCTGTTGTTTAAACAGTAAGTATCTGATAACATCACTTGTGTTTCTTGCTTCACTAAGCTGACTATCAAGAGCACAAACACGATGGGAAAAGAACAAATCAAGTATATCAGTCATCTTCACTTAGTGAAAGGAAAATACTTATTAATTAAATGTAAATGAGCATCAGCTAATTATGGGCAAATGAACTTTCCTGTCTTGCCCCACAGCTGCTACTACATCACTTACAAAAAGCAGGCAGAAATACACATCTCACCATACCTGCCACTCTTGTGATGTACAGGAGAAATACCCTTTACATTTCCTGCTGTTGCCTTCTCCTTTTCAGATGACACCAAATCAGTTTTTAAGAACATCACAGGAGTTACTACCTGAACCAGAGGCCATAGGAGTCAAGTGGCAGGTGTTAAAGGAGGAAAAGACCTATTTCTATGTAGCACGTGGTCAAGTTTTGGCTTAAATGTCACAAAACAATGGGGAATGCTCTTCTAAACTAATTTATTCATTGTTCAACATGTTTTATTTTTCTATTATTTAAATGGTGGTTATTATCTTCAAATCTTGGCAATGGAGAGACAGATTTAACAACAAGCATTGGAACAGGAGGGGAGACTGCCCCTAAACTACTTGACAGTCTCCCATTATGTGCGTTCAGTATGCGTCAGCATCCAAGTATCTGAACACAGCTTGTCTCAGTCTGGGCTGAAATGTTTATAATAAATTTTAAAGAGATCCAATCATGTGAAATCACAGAGAGATCTGCAATCATTCTGCGTTTCACAGAGAGATTTAACACTTCTGAATACTTTCACACTTTTTGATAAGCACTTATGAAGTGATCAGATTTCTGGGCACTTGCAAATGTAGAACCATATAGGGTTATAAAAGCATTTCCTTTTATGTGCTCTTCAAGTTATGGCTTGATTACCTGTGCTCAGACTACTTAGCATAAAGTCCCTGCATACTGCAATAAATGTCATTGTCTAAATAGAGATCTAAAAAACAGTTTGAATTAGATATGCCAGAAAGATAAAAGAGATTAAAGTTACAGTATTGATTCATTAATTAAAACTACCATCAGTTCCTCTACTTTAAGTTTACAAAGCTGCACCAATTTAAAAGAAAAGAAACAGCTTTCTTTTTTTGGCATTAAAAAACACACAAGGGCTGTTAGTTACATAAAGTATTATTATATTCCCAATTAGTAAAACATTTCAGAACATGCTTAATTTTAATTACACGAATAATCCCACTGACTCCATAAGAAGTACTCTTCTCTTTAACTTTAAAGTGAAGCATTTGATTCAGTGGTGCTTTGCAAGCCTTGGTGTATTGTACATTAAAACTGCAGATAAAGCAAAACTGCAAAACCAGAGACCTTCTGAAAAAGCTATCAGGTTATATGTGCACTGCAATCCTTTGCAAGAGGACCACTTGTGCAAGTAACACTTCAAGGGACGGGGCACTATAGAGACAAAACTGTGGTCCAAGGTGTCAGCTGCCACCAAAGACCTCTTTCAAGGGCTTTGCATCTAAAATACATACATGGAATATTGCCAGCTTCGTATCTTTGACTCTGCCAACCCAGTATTATTTCTAGTTTTAATCTGTAAATACAAGCTTCAATGTGCCATATATGTGCCTTCAGATAAAGAAACCTCATTGTGTTTATGCCTAGGATTCCATATTACAAAAGGTTATTTTTAACCAACGTTTCCAAAACCATATTGGCAGAAACTTGTGTAGCCTATATATTAATCACAGCAGTATTTAGCAAGGTTGTTTATACTTTGCCTTTCCTGTCTATCTCCAACCCAGGTGATTTATAACATCATCATTATGTACCTAATTCAATGTGTTTAGCTCATAATCATAATGTACATATGACCTTAAGTTTGTATCTTGATATATGAAAATACAAAACTGTGATTAAATACTATGGACCAGGTTTTAAAGTTATGTAGCTGCTTACCTCCCTAAGTCCCATTAGGTGTTTCTGCTCTAGGTTAAAAAGGTTCATTAGGTTATATGTCAGTGGTTTTCAACCTTTCTGAACTCAAAGCACGCTTCTTGGTTTTCATTGTTTTTTGAGCGCAGAAAAATTAAAGAGTAATTCTTCCGTTGCAAAGAACTTATAAAGATCACAGCAGGTCAGCATGGTTTTTTACACTATTGCAGCAGTGTCAAACTCAACTTGCCCTGTGAGCCAGGCAAGTGACATGGGACCACTGGAGGAACAGCAAGGGGCCAGTCCCATGGGCTAGATTAGGCCCACAGACCCTTCCCCCACATGCCAGATCCAGCACCCATGGCACTTGCTCTGGCTGGTCAAGGATTGTGCCTCACTTGGTGCATACTGTGGCCAGACTGGGACATGAACTACAAGCAGCATCCACTCCAGCTGGTCTGGGGCAGACATCATGTGCCGCAAAGGTCTTAGACTGTCTGGAGTAGGCGCCAGACCTGGCATGCAGGGGAACCCACAGAGATCTTCACCCTCCACCCCCCATACCAGATCCAGTGCCCACTCTGGCTGGTCTGGAACTGCACCCACTCCAGGACCTGTGCTGCACATGCCACGTGCCCCAGACTAACTGAAGCAATCACTGCATGTGGCGCAGGATCTGGACTGGCAATAGCATATACTGAATATAGCATAGGTGGTAGACAGGACCAGTACCACACGGGGATGGAAACAGGGGTCAAGTGATGTGGCTCCACAGGGCTGACACAGGGCAAGTCACATCTTTGATACCCCTGCAAATGGATGCCTATTTGACACTTCTGGGTTTACATTATGAATCATGTTTGCACAGTTAAAACACTAATATTGTGTAGCACTGTGCAGCACCCTTGAAAGGATCTTAAGGCACACCACGGTGCTACAGCACCCTGGTTAAGAATCACTGTTACAGGTATTTCAAAGGAGGTACAATCATGAGTTCACATGGCAATTTCAACTGAGGCACATAAATACTTTAAAAAAATCCAGTGTTCTGTTAATGAAGGAGAACTATATTTTTTAAATTTCAGAATGCCTGAATTGTCCAGCTGTGACATTGCTGAGTTAATAAAAAATGGATAGAGCATTATTAGCAACCCTCATGTTTCATAAAGTCCATCAGTGGAAACATTCTTGGAAATACGATATAGATATTTTCTTTGAAACAAGGAAATCGAGCATTCATTTCAACAGCAACTCTATTGTAGGTATTTTTTTAAAACATAAATCCTAAGTGAATAATTCGGAATCTGAAAGTAATTTCAAAACAACTGCTATTAGTCATCTCCCTGTGAAACCTGAGCTTACAGAAATAGTATGTTAAAAGTAAATCCAAAATCTGATTTTTTTTATAGTACTCGGCCCTATCCTTTATTCAAAGGGGCACTAATACAAACCTTAAAAGAAAGTTTTAGTCTTCCAACCTTTTTCTTGAATTTGGCAAAGGACAAGCCCTTCCCTTCCTACTCTATGTTTTGAAAAAAAATTTAATTAATTTGTACTATTTATAGGTTGGTTTAATTTACTTGCATGTGAGCAACAGGTGTTACCAGCACCGCTCTGCAAGGAATACTTAATAGTTTATTGCATCTAGAGCCATCATGAATAACTATATTTTTACTTGGCAACAAAATAGTAGATTTTATACAGACGGCATGGTCCAGAATGTCCTTGCTTCTTATTATAGTCTGTTTGTGGCTCCAAAAAAGATACTCAACCTCTTTAAATATGCATAAATGGATACAATACAATGGAATTCAGTGCTAGTGCTTTATTCAGCCATATGGTCAGCCAGACTGATTTGGTTCTCACTGAAGTCAAATAAAAACTCCCAATGACAATGACCAAGAAGGGGTTAAAATCTTGATTTCCAAAAGCAACTCCTTCCCAGCACAGAAAAAGTTAGGAATGTAGAACCACAGATGTGTAGATAAGGAGGAAAATTATGGCAAAATTGTCCATTTTCATAAGACATGATTTTTAAACAAAAGAAATTCTTATCACTCACAAGTGTTAGAGATTTTCATATGAAAATAGCAACGTGAAGGAACATACATATAAAAAAAAAATCCCATACCTCTTCTAAGCTGTGAAGCGAAGAAGCAGATACTGCTCGAGATGTGAGTGGATGAAATGGCTCCTGACCGACTGCATGCTGATGATTCTGTATTTGTATAAAAGGGTTCTGTTGTGATCTATGGGGTAATGGAGGTATACCATAATGAAAGCCCTGCCCCATTAGGTGATTCTGCTGTAGGTTAGCATAGGTCCACGATCCATCAGGTTGCAGGTATTTCAAGGGAGGTGGGGTTATATGTTCAGATGGCATTGAGAATGGGGGATTGTATATTTGGGGCAAATGTTGCTGAAATGCTGGGTTGTTGGACATTTCAATGTCTCTGCTGTTTTCAGTGAAGTTAGGAAAGTGACCACTGTGGTTTGAGTTACATGAAGGAGAAGGGAGTGCTGGTGGGCTTCTGGGCTGAACTTGTCTGTATTGCAACAGTCTTGACTGTGGAGGTGGCATTTCAGTTAGGTCCCGACTTTCATTTTGATCACGGTGTGACAGTTCTCTGAGCAAGTCCTGGAACCTGCGTTAATAGAATACATAGTGTCAAGAAATGCGAATAAGTGCTCTGCAGAAATGCCACTCCTTTTGAGATACCAAATGGACTGGCTGCAAAAATACAGCATTATATTTAACTCTGCCCATCACCAAGTCCAACCTAAGAATACAATTGTAAGCAATTATGAAGCAGGGAGAGAAGAGTCACCTGGACCAGAATCCCAACCTGAACTACCACACAAAATCATTACATCCAACATCTTTCTGAAAATTAAAAACGTCTGATGTCTCCATTCATAGTTTCATAGTAGCTAGGGTCAGGAGGGACCTGAACAGATCATCTAGCCTGACCCCCTGCCACAGGCAGGGATGAATGCTGGGTTCACAAGACCCCAGCCAGGTGATCGTCCAACCTCCTCTTGAATTTGCCCAAGGTAGGGGCGAGGACCACTTCCCTGGGAAGTTGGTTCCAGATTTTGGCCACCCTAACTGTAAAATATTGCCTTCTGATCTCTAACCTAAACCTATTCTCCATCAGCTTATGACCATTGTTCCTTGTCACCCCAGGTGGTGCTGGGGAGAAAAGGGCTCTGCCTATTTGCTGTTGATCTCCCCTGATGAGCTTGTAGGCCGCCACTAGGTCTCCCCTCAGCCTCCTCTTGCTGAGGCTGAACGGGTTCAGGTCCTTCAGTCTCTCCTCGTAGGGCCTGTCCTGCTGCCCTCTCACCAAGTGGGTGGCCCTCCTCTCTCTCCAGGCTGGCCACATCCCTTTTGAAGTGCGGTGCCCAGAACTGGACGCAGTACTTCAACTGCAGCCTGACCAAAGTCGCATAGAGGGGGAGGATCACCTCTCTGGACCGGCTTGAGATGCACCTTTGGACATTCCAACAAGAAGGATGAAGTGTTTGATGCCTCTTAAAGGAACCTACGTCCATAGGGCTTCCTGCTCAATTGTGTGAAACAAAAAAACTTCTGCTATTTCAGATAAACTTTAAACTTTTGGGGACAATTCCAAAACAACTGGAGATGTGGCTTAGTTGTAAAAGTTTGCATCCATCTTAAGGATCAAACTGCCAAAAGGCCGGGGGTGTTGAATCTGGGGACAGGGAGCAGGACATTTTTTGCATGCCCTCTGCTATTATAATTCAGATGGAAAATAAGTTTAATAAAAGGGTAAACAAACCCTTTTAAGAGCTTTTGTAATAAACAAAAGCTCTTAAAAAACCCAGTCTTTACAACACAGTTGAGTTAATGCCGATACCAGAGCAGACACTAGGTGTGTCTACATGTGCAATTTATGTGAAGCAATAAAATCTGGAGCTTAGTGGTCCCAGGCATGCCATTTGAGCCTGCTCCCGGGACCGCAGCACGTTAAGTCCGGTTGGAGCAGCCCCGGCTGGCAGGGAGATCCAGGAGTCAGCTGCCAGCCTGGGGCTGCTCCCCCCCGCCCAGCTCAACATGCTGGAGAGGGGCTGGCGGGGGCACAAGGGCGTTCCAGTGAGGGGCTAGATGGCAGGCAGCTCCTGTACTGAAGCACCCTCGTGCCCCAGTCAGTAGTAGATTAAGATTTATTGGGGCCATGGGCAAACAGAAAATTGGAGGCCCCCCATACCTCATTATAAACATGAATGTATCAAAAAACACTAATATTAAATAGATCCATTAAATGTTTCCACAGTGCATTAATAAAGCACAACATGCAATGTCAAAATTAACTATTCAATTTTGCCACACACTAAACTGAATAAAACAACTGCCTTAGGAAGATGACTCAGATGCATGGGACTGACGTATATATACAATAACACAAAAGGAAAAATGTTTTAGTTAAGTGGTCATGTAGACTCTTGTTTGACTATTTTTTTTACGTACACATTTTACATTGTACCTACACTACAGTAAATTCCTACAAGAAAAATACAGGCCACACCTATAGCCTTGAGTATGAGTCTATGAATACCATTTAATTGCAGTGATTCCTGCAATTAAAATAAAGCAGTAGGTCTACACCATACATCTCATTTTCTTAAAATCTTTCTTGAAACATTAAATGTGCTAAACTTCATATGCTGTAAAGCTCTTTTATATACCCATTACACCTGTGTTTTAATGCTATCATTGCATAATTATGTATCCAAAATGTATAGATATATTGATATATACATACCTACACACACGTGGCAAAGTGGGTGGTCTCTGACTAGACACATGGCTAGTTTCCCCACCTGCCTCTGGGCATGCCACCCACCTGTCTCGCCTGCCATGCCTTGATTGGAACGTAATTGAGTGTTAATTAGGCGGGAGGCTGCCCATTGTACACCCCAATATGGGGGGGCTATCTGTGGCTCCATTCCACTCCTACACCGCAGCCCAAGCCTCGCAGATGGCATCTCAGGCAGTTGGCTCAACCGTCCCCTTTGCCTATTAGCTGTGGCCCCAATCATGGGACCTTTGGCTTCTGTAAGCCCTGGCCCCATCTCAGGCCAGTCAGGACCCCAACCTTCTTCTCTCATTATGGGCATCCCTCGCGGTGGGCCCCTGGCCCTTTTGACCTTTCCAGTCCTGGCCCCAGCATTGGCCAGTCAAGTCCCTCAGTTGGCCTTACGCCTCCTGCCTGCACTTAGGGATCGCGGTCCCCCATTCCCGGCTCAGATGCTCCTGGAAACATGCCTGGCCCTGCGGGGTCACTCCCCCAGCAGGCTCAGGCGTCTCCAGAAGCTTACCTGGCCTACCCTGCTCAAATGGAATATGGCCCACCCAAAGGTGAGGGCTGGGATTAAGGTGCCCCTACTTGCATTTCACTGGGGTGGTAACTGGCCTGGCATTTCCTGGGGGCTCCTGCACCACTGAGAGCCCCACCAGGCCACCCACTCCTGGCAGGGTGCAGGTTTAGGTCATCCCCAGGACCAGGAGCCTCCAAACCATCCCCTACAGCTCCTGCCCTTACCTCCATGATGTTGCATGCAGTCTTGCAGCCAGGCGATGTTACTACCTTGCCTGCCAGCCACTAACTGCTCTGTTTATATAGGCAGCTAGGGATCTAAAATGGCTACCACAATCAAACACCTGCTGGCTGCTTGGCTCTGCCCTTAAAGTGGCAGGCACCAACAGTGCAGACCCAGCACTCTTTCCTGCTTATGCAGGGGGTCGGACTCGATGATCTATTGAGGTCCTTTCCGACCCTAACATCTATGAATCTATGAACAACACACACACACACACACACAATATCTATCTCTCTCTATATAGATATCTATATAGATGTATACATACACACACACACACACACAATCTTTCTCTCTCTATATAATGCATCTCTCTGGATAAACAGACAGACAGACAGATCTATCTAATCACCCCATGGAAGAGCTCACATTTCCCCACATGAGCTGGCATCACTTAGGAGGTGCAGACCCCTTTCTATTGGCAGCCTTTGGGGTTGAGAACTGCAGGAAGCATCCACGGGGTAGCAGGATTGCCCTTCTCTGTGCCTCAAAGCAGCCCTTGGCAGCGGGACTAAAACACTACATGTTGACCCGTGGGGGAGGAGGGGAGGATCTGGCGCACCCCACCCCCCCTCCCCAAACACACAGACACATACACTCTGCATCTGCCATGAGCAGCACTTGCAGCCCACCTGGAACTGCCTGCCTGCCCTGTGACCCAACCCTTGGGAGGGCAGGCAGGTGGCTGGATAGTGAGCAACAGGGGCATCTCGGATCCTCGCTGATACCTCACGCCGGCTGTTCCCATGGAGAGGTCAGACAAGCTCCCAGCCACCACCTCCCACCGGCTTTTACATATTTAACACACGATGGAGCTTCAGTGCTTTGCAGGACTTTCCCCAGCAGGCTGGGGAGTGTGGCAGGCCCCTGCCCCTAGGGGAACCCCTTGGCCCATGCATTAATCCGCCCCTGGCCCCAGCCAGCAGAAGCAGCATCTACACATGCGGTGCTGCAGAGTACAAGACTCCATAGCAGGATACCACTTGTATTTACAAGTGGTATCCTGCTGTGGAGTTAGTTTACTCCAACCTAATGGGTGAATGTGTAGACGTGTGGTATTTACTGTAGAGCTAATCAGTCTACTCCACAGTAAACATTGTATGTAAACGCGCCCACTGAGTGGTAATTTTCTGTTTATGTTCAACAGGGCCATTTCCCACTCCTAGAGTTCCACCTCTGCAAGGAGCAGAACATTAGGGGGGAAAAAAACTGACCAACACTTACCATAAATGTGCAATTTTAGGCCTTTTAACATACTGTTTTCACTGCAGCAATATATGTATTGGCAATGTGTCGGCAAGCAGAAGACAGCTTAATAGCAGCATAAAGTATCTGTAGGCATAGATAGACTAACCCTCCTAATAAAAACAACTCTTTATATAAATACTACCAGTGCTTTGCAACTTAGCACAGGATTATAGCAATGGAGAGCTGTGCTCTATTTGTAACTACTGTACTTTGAAAATTCAGTTAATAAATACCTTGAATATGTTGCCTCTGTTTCGTCTTCTGCATTATTAGCAAGTTTCCAGTTTGCCCTCACTGGCTGTTGATGCAATCCAATTGGTTGCTGGGAAAGATGTTGTAGGTGAGGATGATGATGGTGTGGATATGGAATATTGCCCTGACTGAGATAGGCGTTATGCTCATTCCATTGCTGTAGCCTTGCTTGCTGCTGCTGCCTTATTGTTTCCAAAGCTACATTTCCATGCATACGATCTGTAAAACATACACAAAAAACAACAATTTTACCCCTCTGGTTTTTTTAAGCAGTTGGCGTCAGAAAGCACAATTTTCTGGTGTGTATATCAAGTGGAAAAATATTAACTCTAGGAAGATATATGGTGGAATATCCAAACCTGCTAGCACCAAAAATGTCAGTGCCTTTATGCTGATCACTTCAGGCTGTATCTCAGTGCATAACCATGTTATTTAAATTTCACAAAAGACTATGTATATACATGAATCTCTTAATGAAACAGTGCATGCTAAAATGCACCCTCAGCAGCAAATTATTGCTGAAGTCATTACTTATGGAAACCAACCCAACAATGACCCAGTTTACAGCCATATGCCCTGACAGATAAATGCACTCTTCATTTTCACTTTAAGTGAGTTTCATTTGCATATTTTCAATGGAAAACAGCAGTGTTACCTACCTAAGGCCTCCCCTATGGGCATTCCTGTAGGGTTCTCTTCAATGAAGTTGTTCAAGTGGGATGGCAACATTGGGTTGTGCTGTGCAATAGGTCTCAGAGGATTAGTGACTTCTTGCAACATGGGTGGGGGGTGCTGTTCTGAAATCACAGCATCTACAGCAGGAGAATGTGGCCGGTGGGGAATTGGATTATTAAAAAAAGACTGATTGGGGCCTGCCTGATAGGCAGGGGAAAGCTGTGAAGGTTGTTGAGGCTGCTGGTTCAAATGATTATGCTGCTGGACTATCTGGCTTTGTTGGGGTGGCATTTGGTTTTGCTGTTCAGGCAAATGATTTTGTTGCTGATTTAAGAGGTTTTGCTGCTGTTGCAAAGGATATGGCTGCCTTGGTATCTGGGACAGGTGCTGGTAGTGGCGACTGGGGACTGCATACTGAGTATGGGGAGGGGTGAGATGTAGATTCAGCTGCCTGGGGTTAATATTATCTTTGCGATGAAATTTCGAATTAGGATAACCTATGCTGGAACGCGACTCAGGGCTTCTATTCTGGGAACTTGCTTCTAAGTCAACCTAGAAGAAAAGGATATAAAACTTTTTAAAATTACTTAAGAAAACATCGCTGTAAGTGATGACTGTACTAAAAGTGATTTAACACTGAAGCAAGTGTACAAAACCTCAGTGAAGTGGGAAGAATAAGGTCATCAAAGAACCAAGGTACTGTACATCTTAACATACATTCTTCTCATTATTTATGGGTCTAAAAATATATTCTGCCAATAGTTTTGCTTGGCCTCATCTTGTTTCAATTCTGTTATATTAGTTGGACTATTTTATTAATCTAATTATTGCTATTCTATTAAGTGTAGACTAAGAAATGCACTTAATGTTTTCTCCTTATTCTTCTATATTTAAACTCCACAGTCAGACATTTCCATCATCACATTTCTTTCCATGGCTAGTGTTATTGCAGAGATGAATTACCAGCTGCTTCCTTATGATCGTATCTAATTTAGCTAATTACAGACAACTCAAGTCTTGAGCCTTCCACTTTTACTTCTACGACACAACACTAAATATTTAACAGAAAAAGTCATTTTTTTATCTGCCCATTTAAAATATCTTACATTTTGGAACACTCTTTTATGACTCTCACTTTCAGTCCCCATATTGAAATTCTACAGTCTACTTCCACTATCCTGCTCCTTTCCTCTTCTGAACCCTCGCAACTAGCTGAATTATCTATACTATAGCAAGCTTTTAATGAAATGTCCATTAATTTCTAAACATGTAACAGTCAATAGCATTCTGTGCTATTCCACTATGTGTTGACTTATGATTTAAAGACCAATACAACTTAAAGATAAAAGGGGCTAATCTTGTAAGCCAACAAAATCCAAATGGAAAACAATGGGACTAATATCATGAATATGAACTAATAGCATGATAAAGTTTTTAAATTCAGGTTCCAAATTCTTAAAATGTTTTATTCCTCTGGGCAAGGAAAGGATTGGACCTAGTGTCACACAATGACCACCAGTAAAAATCAGTACTGATGGGCTGCAAAATAAAACCTGTCCAATTCTACCAAGATGGAATTGCGGCGTCTGTGATAGTGGCTGGATGTAAGAGGGAAAAAAATGGATGAATCCTTAAAGAACCAAGAAAGATGCATAGTACCCAAAACAGGGAGGAACGTAAAAGGGGGGAGGGGGGGAACAAAACCAAACAAACCTGTTTGGATTCCACAGGTTTCTTCTCAGGTGTCCGAATTTTATTGATTTCGGGTCCAGTGTTGGTTTCACTTTTACCTAGAAAGTGTTTTACATTGTGCATTATTTTTAAAAAATGTAGAGAAAACAGATTCTCAAGATAAGGCTTGCTATATTCAGGAATAAGTGTATCAGTGTTATCAATATCATATATGCAGTAGACAACAGGCACAAAAACTTAGCATAAATATCTTCCTTAATGTGGTGTTCCTCTTAACGTCCTCTTAACGATGATTAGAAAACAGTGGAAGTAGCTCTTACAGTTCTACTACTGGACTACTGGACCCGTCAAAAGTTATCACTGGCTTGTCAAACAGAAATATAAATGAGCCAGACAAAAGTAGTAGCCCAGTGACTCTGCAGCCAAATAATCTTGGCTATTCTGTTTGGGTGAGCAAGAAGAGTTTACCCTGAGCACCTCTGGTTTTAAAGAAAAATGAGAATACAGAATGATTATGCTAAAAATGTTTCATTTAGCAAAGGCCAACACTAAAAACCATCCACCACTGGAAGGCTGAAGGATGGCACAGCAGTAGTGCTAAAGATGTCATATGCTACTGATAATAAAAAAGAAACAAAAGTAAATAAAACCTTAAAAAGTTAAAATGCAAATCAGCATGTCAGTAGAGGCTGCCACTGTACCTTTAACTTAATTTATTATTAGGAATATTTAACCTAACCAGGTTATTGTACTTCACCAATACGGGTTATATAGTTGGACAGATAAAAATAAGACACTTTTTTTAACAGACATTATAATCAATTTTTCCCCTTAATCATCAAAGTTCACGTATAAGAACTGAACATACATTCCCAGCTGATGACTATATTTGAAGCTTAGCTCTGAGGATGGAATATATCACAAGTGTTCATATCAAAGTATGTGGTAAGGAAATCCCAAATCTCAACAGCAAAAAGAATTAATGAACAACTGGAAGCTTTTTCTATTCTAGTTTCTAATAAATGAGGTCACGTGAAGACAGGCCAAATCAATCTCAAGTGTTTTTTTCAGATAGCACAAATATATTTTTCAGGGTAACAAAGGGGTAAATAAAGTGTACATACAATTTAAAAATATCCTGGTTTAAACTAGCTTCTGAGAGCTAAGAAAGCTTCTTAGGATACTGTGTGAAAAGAATACTTCAAAAGCACGGTGGGATATATGTAATAGGCAGCCTGCTAACAATTATACTTGTGCTTTATGGTTCAGAAACGTGGACTATGTATGCTAGGCACATCAAGAGACTGAACAGCTTCCACGTGAGATATCTGTGTAAGATCTGGGAAATAAAGTGAGGCGACAAAATACCAAATATGGAGGCACACTGGACTGACACGCTTCGAACCCACTATCAAAAGGGGAAGTGGAGATGGCCATGTCAGGAGAATGGGAGGAGACTAGATCTCCAAGAATATTTTGAATAGGGAGATTCAAGACAACTCTAGGAAGTGCGGTCTCCCTCTACAATGGTACCATAGATTTCATAGACATAGGGGCTGGAAGGGACCTCGGAAGATCATCGAGTCCAGCCCCCTGCCCCAGGGGCAGGAAGTCAGCTGGGGTCAAATGATCCCAGCAAGATAAGCATCCAACCACTTCTTAGAAGAGTCCAGAGTAGGTGTTTGCAGCATCTTTGGAGGGAGCCTCTTCCAGGCCTTGTGGGCTCGGACAGTAAAGAAGTTTTTCCTTATGTCCAGCCTAAAACGGTCTTGGAGGAGTTTGTGACCATTGGACATTATCATCCCTTGGGCCACTCTAGTGAACAGGCGTTCCCCCACATCCTGATACACACCCCTTATATACTTCTGAGACTTAAGTGCTGTGTTCACCCCAAATCCATCCATTCTGCCATGATGTATGCAAAAATGATATGAAGTCATTCAATGTCAGCAGAGAAAGCTGGGAGAATTGCACAGAATCCTGTCTAATTTGGAGGGAACATCTGGCACTGGGTGCAGCACAACATGAAGTGGCTTTGATCCAGAGGATGAAGGAAAGTGAGAAAGAAGACAAGAGCATGCTGTAATCCAGGACTCCAACTCAGACAACACCTGGCTCTGTGACGCTTGTAACAAGCGGTGTCACTCCTGAATTGGGCTGGTCAGCCACAAACAGATTCATGAGGCCTCTGGCTAGACCTCATGCATGTACACCATGATCCAGAGGATTGACGGTTGTCTACATATACTTGTGCTAACACTTATTTCAGCTCATTGCTAACATTTAAGTTTTGCTTTACAGTTTTGCTCTCTCCAGTAGCATACCAATGACAATATTCTTTTTTCTGTGATGCTTTGATTCATAACCAGAAAAATCTTTTAAGACGTGCTGAATGTGGTAACAAATATTCTGATCAGCCTGGATTTGAAAAAATACAAGACTCTTTACTGTTTCAAAAAACAAAGGACAATTTTTGTTGGTTGTCTCATAGTCTTTTTTAACATTGAACAGATTCAGCTAATTAAGAAAATTCTCAACTCTCTTGAGTAAGTCAGGGAAAGCTGACAACTGTACTGGGGTCAGAAAAGCTACACTAGAACATAATAGAGCAAGGCAAAGCAATCCCACTAGATAATAAAACTACATAACCTATCAGTTCAAAAAACTACCTGGAAAAGCAATATAGTGAGAAAAATGACAATACGATGCACTCACTAATAAAGAGTCTTTGAAATGTTTTTTGAAAAAGGGTTTAAGACAACAAACAGTCTGTAAAAAATTAGGCTTAAAAGATTAGACAGATTTTTTTCCTTCTTGCAAAGGAAACAGTCAAGGCTCTTGATGTCATTATCAAAGAAATATCTTTGAAGATTTTCATATAAAGAAAAATATTTTCAGTATTCAGTAGGTATGAAAAATTCAATTTGAGAAAAAGTTCTTCTAGTCACAGTCAGAACTTTGCAAACCTTACCAAGAAAAATTCTTGATGGACATTATCTTCAGAACTGCTACCTCCTCTAACAAGGTACAACTCAATGGAGCCATATATGCCACTAAATCTCGAAGACAGGGATACGTTACCCAAGTGCAGAATATGGCTTTGGAGCCACCACCTTCTTGTGCTTCTTGCTCATTTTAAAAGTTATCATGCACCTTTGAACATTATTTCCCAAGCCATCTATCCAGGAAACAAAGTTAATGGAAAAATGATTTGCTCGCACTGATCATTTAATCAGCAGACTGATTAGTGCTAAAGCCCCTGCTCATTCCCTGATCCCTGCTGCCATAAATTTAAAATAAAAGATCTCTATCCTGCAAGGTGGGAAAAAATGGCATCTGCTATTTCAGTTATTAGAAATGATGATGCTTATGTTACACAATAAAACCTCTAATTATCTGGTTTCTGGGTGACCAACAGAAGAGAAGGAAAAGTCCTGTCAAGAACTTTTCACAAAATTCATGCATTCTCCAAGACACCTTTCCGCCAATCAGTCTACCGATGCTCAAGTGACAGAACTATTAAGTCAAATGAGTTTCTCTGGCAATTTTGCTCTCCTTTAAAACCTAGAAAACATACCCGTTAAGATCTGAGCATGTCAGGTTTACCTCTGAAGTTTCTCTCTTTTCATATGACCCGTCACATGTTTATTTCAGGGAACTATTAAGAGTCCAATTAATTTTGCAGTTTCTTTAAAAAGAAATAATCAAGTCTTCTGGTGTGCTGCTATGACAGCTTATATGTCTAGAATCCTTCTCTGATATGCATCTCAGCCCCCAGAGTTCTCAACACATGGATAACTCTACTTTTCAGTATTTAATGAGGCTGGATTTTGCAATGCAGAGCTCTATTGAAAGTGTCACCCTAACAGCACAAATGGATTGAGAGCATCTTTCTGTTTTGCGAGAGGCCTTCTGCATTCAAGTCCAGTTCTACTATGAAACCGGATTCTGTGCAAGTTGCATCATGGGATCCTGTATTTCTCATTTCACATTGATCCCATATCAGATTTTCTCCATTTGGCCTAAACATTTCATGTTTTATTTTTCTGGAAAGTTCCAGAAAAAAGTAGGGAATAAGATTACTCAGAAAAGTAAAGGAACAAGTTAAAAAATAATCCTAATTGCCTACCCTGCAACTTGATGTAGGATCTGAAGTCAATCTGACTTCTTTTTATAAGTAAATATTCCACAATAAAAAAAAAATGTATTTTGAAGTTTTTTTAATAATACGAGACAGAAACAATCTAGCTTAGTCTTCCATAACTGTAGAGGAATAAGCTTTTTTTGTCACAAAATGAAGCAAGTGTCACTCAAAGAGAAATATTTTATAGATGCTAACATTGTTTTTTCCTTTACACAGTTTTTTTCTGATCCTACCCATAATACCTGTATCAGGAAAACCTTAAGGGGCAGCCATCATCTTCAACAGACAGCTAAATCACCATAATTTTTTTAAAATGTCATTAAATACTCTTTATCCTGGACATAGAATGACAAACCCCACATCACCTATTTCAGATTTGGTCACTAATTTTCTACATGCTGCTATAAAATGATTTACACTTTGCATTAGAAAAAAATGGATAATTCAGATTTCATTAACTGGCAGCCCTGCATTCTCAGGATACAGCAATGGGATTATTGCCAATGCTAAAATCATACCCAAAGAAATGAATCCTCACTCTGGTCTGTAACCTCTAAACCAGGGGTGGGCAAAATATGTCCCATATACTGAACTTTGTCCAGTCCGCAGCAAGTCAGTCGGTCCATCCTGGCCCAGGCGATGTCTGGCCTGTGGCACGTCCCGCCACCCCCTGCACATGCAGCAGGACTGGGATGGCTCTGTAGCTGGATTGCCTTTCTAGGCAGCCCAGGCAGCAGTGGCTCCTTCTGGCTGCCGCTGGCCCCAGCCCTGCGGTACTGCAGGGACCTGCACACACAGGCCCGACCCTGCACTTGCCCTGGACTCAGCCCAGCAGAGTGGACCAGCTCCACACCAGCCAAAATCCAAGCACTCAGCCCCAATCCTGGCCTGCCCCATGCCTGCTCTGAACTTGCCCACCCACGTCGAGCAGCAGCAGCGATCAGGCAGAAGCTGCTGCTTGGCACTGGGGAAAAAGTCCCTCCCCTTCGCCGCTCCCAGGCCCTTCTTGCTGCAGCCACCCAGAACCCATGCCTAGGCTGCCCTGAGGCTCCTCTGCACTGCCACTGCTGCCCCACTGGGCAGCCTGAGGGCAGCGGTGACAACAGCAGAGAGAAGCCGCAGGGCAGCCCAGGCACAGGCTCCGGGAGGCTGCAGCAAGAAGGACCCAGCAACAGTGAGGGGGGGGACTGTTTGTCCCCCATGACGAGCAGCAGCTTCTGCCTAGACGATGCCGCTGCTCTGCATAGGTAGACAGTCTGGAGCAGGCGCAGGGCAGGCTGGGTTCAAGGCTGTGCATGCCAGTCTGGCTGGTCTGCTCCAGCTGGGGCAAGTCCAGAGCAGGGGTGGGGAAGGGGCGAGACAGGAACTGAGCACTGTTGGTGGTGGCTGGGAGGCGCCACAGGGCACCCAGGCTCTGGGCTGTGGAGGATGCTGAGCAGCCTGCAGCAGCTCCCTAGAGCTGCCTATGTGGCCCATGGGCCCAAATAATTGCCAGCCACTGCTCTTGACCTCGCACAACCTCCCTAGGATTCACATCACAACACAGCCTGCAACTGAAGCTTGAAATCCTACACGATACAAAGGTCAGGTTATTTTATGCAGCATCAAGAATAACCAAAATGAACACATTGGCAAATGTTTTAAAACATATTTCAACTCCGTGACTGTTTCTGATGATTCACATAACAAATTCTCTATGTCTGCTGATGGTCTCAGGCACTGAATCAGCCCTGCTACATGAGCTACCCTACCAGCCCCCTCAGGAACCGGAGTGATGCACATCGGCTGGGAATGACATCGAGAACTTTGCCCCAGGGCTACCCACTTCTACGGGTAAACAGGAATGACAAGATACTTTTGCTGTCATCTTCTGTGTTGTTCAGGAACACTTAAATTCACTTTTCAAAGAACACATTTTTCACAACACAACAATTAAACACAAAACATGGTCACTGAACCAACAGTCACCTGCTGGGGAATTTCAAAAAAGACTCAACAACTCACCATTTCGATTTTGTTCATGTTGCTCTTTGTCCTGATGCTGAAGTGACTGCTGCTGTTGCCCTATACTAACTGGAGAATGATGTCCCAGCCCATAAGGTATTGGAGAGCCACGGCCATGTGCCTGTAACAGGTTCATATTATACGCCATAGCTGCTTGATGAGAAATAATTCGAGGGTCAACTGCAAACCTACCCTGATATCCTGTCCATGGTACCTGTGGAATTAAAAAGAAAAGTAGATGCAAGAAATTAATGAGTCTTAAAAGAAATGTATGGCCTCATCTACAAATACTGTGGCATCACCAAGAAGCACTTCTTCATATTAGTGATAATAGTGTGATCGTGATGCACATGTGAGCGGTGGCAGTGTCAGGAAAAGAAAACAACATGATCAGCAAGGGCAAACGCAACAGGAGTTGAAGAAGAGTGAGATAAGGCAACAACCAGGGCTATGTGGGGTAAAAATGGTGGTAGTGACCGGGCAGGAGAAAGACAAGAGTCTCCAAGATCCCTGCCTTCTTGTTTCAATGACTTTCAAGAGAAGAGAGAAAGGACTAGTGAATGAACAATCTGTCGTATCAGATAGGGCTGTATTTTTTCCTTTCTTGTAACAGTAATAGAAGCAGATCCAATTAAATGAAATATATATGAAAGGTAGGTTAACACACCTTTACTGCATATATTCAAGAATGGATTAGACAATGGACTAGTATGTATACTTAACATGTGCTCTGAATGTCATATGTACAGAGCTGTCTATGAAGCAGATAAAGAATCAAAAAGGATTCCTTGGGTTAACTACCTAAATGCCTACTCTTGCAGTGCACAATGAGCATCAGACTCACAAAACACCCCAATGAGACTGCGGGAGCTCTGGAGGGGTCAGAAAGTCAAATCATGTATTGCATGTTGTATAATGAGGACCTTTGAATCTTTGCTACTGGACATGTTTTATTTACTACAGGTTCTTTTCCTATATATTTGAAATATAATTCTGAAACCAAGAATCAAGGGTGTTCAGAATATTTTGCATTTGGTTCCTCAGTCTGAAAAGGAAGACAGCTCTAAATCAAGTTAGCTCAAGTTTACCTACCAGGGAAGTTTATTAAAATAAGGCAAATATATGAATAAGAATATAATGAATAATCATCAGTGCTTAGCCTGACAAATCATTCTTAACTGGTGACAACCTCCGCATTTTTTTACCACAAGTATGTAAACCGCCCTAAACAAAACACAGAGGCTTTTTTATCTTACATGAGCACAATCATGGTATTATATTTTAATAAGCTATCTCAGTCATTGTTTTAAACATAGCTTCCTCCAAGTATTCATTAATTTTTTAAAAATTTGCCCTTAAAAATGCATTTCAAACTTTAGCTCTGGGCTATGAGGTTGCTAGAGTAATGTCTGTGCAATACCAAACTACCTCCTGCAAACTTCTTTATAAAATATCTCATTAGTACCTGGACCTTCAAACTTAATCATTTAAAAGTCTGTCCCCAGGGAAGGTGAGCCCCAAAATAAAGACATTTCATATATAGCTTTTGATTGGAGCAACATAACAAATGTATTATGCCGTGGCCGTAAAACAGAAAAATATTTAAATTATGCTAGTTTGATATTAATAAAAAGTGAGTAAGCATGACAAAGATACAGTGGCTGGTCTTCTCACTGCATTTAAATTTAACCATCAAATGCAGATTCTGCTAACCCAGTAAAAAAACAAATTTATTTGAGCTAGTGAATGGAAATCAGTGGTCTTACTACATAAAAAGGGAGAAGACTATATAGTTGCTAGATGATCCAGGCAGACGCAATTGAAACCAGAGATCTATAGCAAGCCCATGAATTGGGTTTCTATAAAGAACTCTTGCAACTATTTATAAAGTTAACTACAGTAGATCTTCAGGGGATAAACCCAACAGTATATTCATGTTAGTTCACAACATTATTTTTTGTAATCCTGGCCTCTTTTTTCTTATTTCTCCCTATGGCTTGTGACTCTTAACTCTAAATTTCAAAATCTGTCTAGATCAGGGACTAGGTTTTCCATTTGTATAGTGAGGTCTTTAACACATGGCTAACTATAGCCACAGTTGCTGCAAATAATGAATAACTCTGCAAGGCATTCTTGAAACCTAGCAGAATCCAAAAGTATAAAGGACTTTCATTGTAAGTAACTTTTTCCATGCCAAGAAATTCACCTAAATTTCCAGTATCTTATGGGGAGCAACAGAAAGAAAACTGATTCTTACTTAAAAAAATAAAATAAAAAACAAAAAAAATCAATAACCATGCAGAAGACCTATGGAGGTAGCAATGTGATCAACAATGGAACAAGACATGTAATTTTAGTTCCAGGAGATTGTTTCAATCTGATTAACTGGACAGTTAACTGCTTGTAATTCAGTTTTTAAGTTCTGATGTTTTCAGTACCTAAGGCTATGATGGGCTTGAATCATCCTCTGTTGTCTAGGATGACAACTTCATAAGGTGTCCTAGTCATAAAGTAACAGCTCTGAGGAAAATTAGATAATTTCTTATAAGGATCCAGAGAAGAGAGACATAAGCTGCCATTATATTTATTTTTATGGCAACCTGGGGTATGTATATGAAGTTTCACAGAAGTAGATTTGAAAATCAGACCTATACATTGCTCATAGGAAATGCCAGCAACTCAGATCCACCAGCAATCTCAGATTTTCAATCAAATTTTCCATCATAAGAGGTCTTTTTTCAAGTATTTTACTATTCAACGTTTAGACATGTGCAATTTTAGCCTTGCCTAGTGAAGATGCTCTAAAGCAAATAATGGTATTAAATAACACAAAGATTATTTCTTAAAGTTCAGTAAAAATCCTGGGGTAAGCATTTAGGGCCTAGCCCTGATTTCATATCATTTCTATTCCGATTTCACTGCCCTTACTGTCTCCTGATTTATGCCAGGAAAAAAGGAAATCAGAATAGGCCTCAGATTATATGAAGAGAACAGTTTTATAACTGTAAGTACTCACAAAGTCGTATTTCCTTAACTTGCTAAAAGGCAACCAGGCAAACTTATTATAATTTTTATACAGCATTATTCAAACTTTGTTTAATTCTCATCACCTTTTCCTTCAGTTATTCATGGCTATAAAACTATGATGCAAAAACATAAACAAATTAGTTTCTGATTTGCTAAATTAATACAAAGGGTAGGTAGTATTTGTCACAACCCAAGGGTGTGATTTTGTGTGTGCGCGCTTCGGCACTGCTAAATTATTTCCCGCCACAAGGAGCTTTCTTTGCAGGGTGCATTTCTCAGTTGCAAAGAGAAAACCCCAGTGCAAAGGAGTTCCCGCCACCCGCATGCAAATTTGTGTCCCACTATTGGCCATTTCTAAATTATTCCCACGTGGCGGCTAGCGATTGGCTTGCTAGCCGTATAAGAGGCTTGAGAGGTTTCCACCCAAGTTGGAGGACTCCACAACCATCTCGTGGAGGAGGAGGACTTCATGTCTCGTGAAGAACTCCAAGCGCTGCGGAGCCTAACGGACCCAGCGTGCACCTTAAGAAGACTATAGAGGTCTGATCAACCTCTGGCCTCTCCCCGTCGCCAAGCGCGATCCCTCGACGAACCCCTTCCCTGCGCGCTTGTTCCACGGAGCCTAGCAAGCTTCGTGTGTGTGCGTGTATCCAGAACTCTGTCCGAGTTATTTCAAGAGGCTCAAGTTTTCTGCGGGTCTTGTTCGAGTTCGTGTTGTGGAGCCTAGCAAACTCCACGTGTCTGTCTGTAACTGCAAAGCAAGCAAGTTTTTCCTGCCTGCACCGCGACCATCTACAGTGTAAGTAAAATAATCTTTAATCAACCGCTACGCGTCCGTGCCTAATTCTAGTCCGCCGGCCTGCATTCCCCGACCCGCGTGCCAGGGCTGCTGGCCACAGCCCGCCGCGTGCCCCTGAGGGCCTCAGACCGCTCCCGGCCCGCACAGTATTGTAATGTGTTTTAAAAATGAATCATGAAAGGAGAAATACAAATTTAGTAAATCGTTCTCTGAATTAGTGAATCCAAGCAATTTGGGAAAGGCTGTACATACTTTTGCTTTTCTTTAAGAAGGCTGGGTTGTGCTATTGTTCAATTAACCAGCCTTACCTTTGGAAATATGAAATAAAGGTAGGTTCCATAACAGTAGGTTGTGTGGTGTTATGGACTACTGATGTGCTTTATAATAAAGATGAAGATGTTTATCTGTACAACACTTACCTCAACATATAAGCCACTCTAACACTCCCATCCCTCCACAAATTTAATTTATACTTTGGAAATCACACTATTCCAAAAACTTGTGTTCACCAAAAAATTCCAACAACATTTGCATTCTCCTAAAAAGGGCAAATATCTCATTCTCACCATCTGCATTCACTTGGAACACAGGTAAAACCTCAGTTGGCTTCAATATAAAAAGTCATTCAGGCTGCAGAAAACATTCTGAAGCTTTTGTACCTTGATGGTCAACAGCAGAACCATTCCTAGCCAAGAAAACTTGACTGAGTATTTAAGGCACTGACACATTTCAAGAGCTAATCTTGCTATTCATTCTTACCTGTGTAAGAAAAGGAAAAAAGAAAGCAAATGCTTACAGGCAAAGGCACCGACATGACCATATTTCCTCCATAGACAGCAGGTACATAAAGAATGCTCGTCCCAGTGTGAGGGTCTATCCTTTGAACAGGGCTTGGAGATTTCCCCAGATTGGGGTGAGGTCCAAGAGGCGGAGGGGGAGGAGTATATGCTCTGATAGGATTTCCAATGAGGACAGAAGGATTGGGTTGAACTGAAAAACAAAGAAGAAAGAAATCCAAAAAGAAGTTAATATGACGCAGTCCAATTACTTATTTTTTCTCCTTCTTTTCCTTCATCAATAAATCCCCCTTTACAAAAATCATAGGCCAAATCTTCATATAGAAAATGATACAGACAGAGAAAGCAATGGTCTAAATTAAACAGCCATTCCAGAATTGGTTTTTTGGGGGTTTTTTTGGGGGGGGGTTGTTTTGTTTTTGTTTGTTTGGGTTTTTTGTTGGTTTTTTTTGGGGGGGGGGGGGGGGAGGTCTTAACCAACCCCTCACCTAGTAACCACATTGAGCCTCAGAAAACTTCTGGAAGTTGTAGAAAGCCAGTGGGGAGTATAAAGGGTAGAAGCTCCAGAGTGAGCATCATTCATAAAGTTCTTCCTAAAATGCAGATATGTTGGTTTAGTTGCCAAGTTAGCAGTGTAACCTGCAAACACTGCAACACCGTGCTCCAGAATCATTTCTCTATGCTCTTAATTGGGACTAGAAATGCTTTTGGAATTTAAAAAATGCATTTAAATCATGGCAAGCTATCAGGCCTGAATATCCTAGTTCAATAACCCAGTTGGAACACAATAGGATTCAATATATGCAGGTAAATCCCAGATATGTTATAAAGCAATTAGCGGACTATTGTAATAAACCACTACCTTTCTAGCATGGTCCTTTTTCTAATGCAGATGTCCTTAAATGCTTTCAAGCTACCACCTCCAGTCTAATGGAATCTAGAATAGGGTTTTGCAAGTCAAATTTCAAACTCACAATCATTTTCTTATGTCAGGGTAACTGTAGCAGAACCACACCAGCCAGCACCAGCTATGTGGTGAAACTAGGTATTTGGGTTCAGAAGTCAGTGGAAGAAATGCCTGTAATGGGACAGCCTAGGAGTTACCTGATGTTGACCTGAAGTATACCAAGATTGCCTGCTCCCTGAAAATCACACAGCAAGGACAAATATAACGGACCTGATTCTCAGTTCTTGTACACTAGGATCAGTCTAAATCACTGGAATCACACTGGGTAAGGAAGAATCAGATGCAGTTTCCTCATGAAAGCATTAGATACTTACCAATTCCATCGGTTTGAAAATGATCATTCTGGTTATGATGATGACCCTTGCCCTTTAAGGGGAAAAAAAAATCAAAATGACTCCCAGATGTAAATACTAATGCAAAAAGAACAATAAGAGAGTCCTTTATATCAACTCAATAATATTCAAGTTAAATGAAATACAAAGGGGAGGCTGGAAGAACCAGCAAATAGGTACTGACATTTTCTTGACTGTTTAATTTATTGCACCCTGCACCAGTCTGATTTCTCTAGTTCACTCCTTTTTTCACCCGGAATGACGCCCAAATCAAAATAAAAGGTTTACCTGAGTCTAATGGGCCAGCCAATGGAATGCAAGGGAGTGATATAACTACCATCCTATCCTGCCATCTTTGACTTCCCAGCCTGAATTATGAAGTAACCATTAACGGCTAAGTCAGTTGTGGGTCTGGAAACTTAACTGCTTCACTGACACACCTGATAGTGTTAAGCACCTTTTCACACTGCCCTTGGCCCATCCTTCAGTGGACTCATCTTCATTCATTACCAGTCCGGCTGAGCTGCAATGAGCCTTCCTCAGGTTCTCCTTCTTACCCCCTTGTTACCGTTTCCCCATCTGGTGGCGGTTCTAATTTTCACCCAGTTCCTAACCAACTCTCCATTCCTTTGGCAGCCCCCAAAGGCTCTCCCTTCCAATGAGGATTGCTAGTAGAACATAGGCCCATCCAATTTCTGTGTTCCAGCCCAAGCACCCTGTCTGATGGCATTCCTCACTTTTCCTTCACTCCTTCCTGGTCTTTGCACTCTGCCTTCAAGGCATTTTCTTGTGCTTGTCTTGGGACTTCTCTTCCCTAGTCCACCAGAGCAACTCCACTGAGGTCTGTCACATAAAGGACACTTCAGCCCCTCTGAGCTAAACCTGTAACCTCCCTTCTTTATTGTTGGGCACTAGCACCAACATTCTTCCCTCACTAACAGCTCACAGGCTAGGGACAGACATTACATATAAACCAGTTTAAGTGATCAGAAACTGGTTTAACCCTGTAACGGAACAGATTAAAGCAGTTTGAAAATGACTGAAACCGGTTTGAGATAAACCTGGATCAATGTAGTATCAGACTTAACTGATCTGGCTCAAACTGGTTTATGCAATGTCTGTCCCAGACCCCTTGCTGGTTTAAATTAAACCAGATTCCCCCAGTATCCTGGCATGCTCTCTGGGCTGGCGGGGCTCTCTGCTCCACAGAAGGGCTGGCCCCTCCCCTCTGCTCCCTGGCTGCAGCTCCAACGGAGACTGGCAGGCACAGCAGGGTCTGCCCGGCTTCCTCCTGCTCTCCCCCTCCCTTCACCACTCCCTGCTAAGCAGGGATCACCCACCCCCTCTGTCTTACACAGACACCCCAGCATTAGGCAGCAGACCACATGCTGGTGACAGTCCGTGCTGTGGCAGACAGCAGTTGGAGCTAATCAACCGCTCAGCTGGTATTGTCCCTCCATTCCTTCTTTGTTTAAGAAGAGCCTGAATTAATGAGATGGGCTGTTTGTTTTTTGATGGGATGTTAAAGGCTGATAACAGAGCTAATAAATGCTCTGTTACCCAGGGGCAGGGGGAACCCCTCCCTAATCTTGCCAGGGCCTGGCCACGCCCCGCCTCAGCTCAGCCCTGTGGAAGGGCAGGGTGGGCTGCTCTAGCACCCCCTGGCTTCTAGCCTGAGCCACTGCAGGCATGTGCCTGCATGTCTGGGATGCCTGTACAGTTACAAACAGATTTAGCCTAACGAGGTTAGACTAACCTGCAAAGACTGAATCAATTCAGGCTCAGGCTTTTGAATGTCTGTCCCTAGCCATAAAGTCTAGTTAAGAACTCTAGTCAGCTGCAGCCAGTTCCTAATTCCAAAAACATAACAGCTTACTTCTACGCCCTGGGTAAAAGCAGCGACCATTTGGCAGCTATGACAGCTAGTATTTGTGCCCTCTCCCCAAGGTGGTGCTTGGGGCTGCTGCCCCATTCACTCCCTTAATAACACTATTGCCTAATCCACATCAGGCCTTCTATTCTCTGTAGCAGCAGACAGTCTGTCTACCACCTCAGACAGTCTTTAATTGCTGGACTTCCTGACTCAAATCCAACACCCCTTTACTAGCCAGGGCTAACTGAGCAGGACTGGTTAATCTTGGGCCTGCTGGCACTTCTCAGGGCAGGCCACTATGTGCACCAGCCTTTCTTATTTGCCATTCCAACCATGACTAAAGACAGCATACTCAAATTGCATTGTTCCTTATCTTGAAGTATTACTATTCCTCCAAGGCTAGGAGGTCTGATATTAGTTGCTTTAGATGAATTGGGAACATTCTGTCTTTCAAAAGTGCCCCTACTTACCTCTAAGACCTTAAAATATGGTGTTTGTAAATAGGTTCTCTGGGAAGGCTGTAAAACTTCTTTTATTCTTCATGTTAAAACTTAAGACTAAGGATAGGACTTTTTGGTTTGTTTTGCTAACATTGACTGAAACTCTTTAAATCTATACAGACTGGATAAAAGAATAAGCTTTTCAATGTTTATACAGGGGCACAAAGAAAGAAACTAGTTAAAATCTTAATTTATTATAACCTACTCCTCTGCATGTGTGCATGCATGCATAAATACCAAGCATCTGGTCCTTGAAAGAGACTGCAAAACTCTCCAACTCTGGACTCTCCAGAGGCCATGGGACCTAAGTTCACAACTCTGATAGTTATTGTTTACATATACCATATTTTCAGCTTTGATAGTTGATTTTAAGCTAGTCTGACTTCGTTTGTACACATTACATTTACATTTAGCTAAAGGGGATTTTTGATTATATATTCCAAGAACATGTATAATAAGGACTAAGGATTGTTTGTTTAATCTTTGCAACAAAAATAATTGTAAAAACAGAAAGGCAGTTGTTTGCATAGGGAAAATGAACAAATAGGGAATGTGCTTGCAAAAGCCCTATAGAAGTCTGCTAAATGCAAATAATGTAGTAAAGCAATCATTTTAGGAACTAACTGTAAAATTCTATATGATCAACTTAAGCATGGTTCAAAGAGATGGCAGAAAGCACTGCTAATATCATCTCTTTGCTCTTCTTTTCATGTACTATCCAAAATATATATCACATTTTATATGCATTGTAAAAATATTTCCCAATTCATTGTAGTTTAATGTGTCAAGTTTGACACATCTCATGTTACTGTTCTGAGCTTTCATACAGGGTGGGGAAGCTATGTGTGGGTGGTGGGTCAGCCAAAAGCAGCACAATATTTTCACAGGTCACACTGCAAGCATTGAAGACAAGTATGGTACTAGGTACTCTGACTGATGATGACCTGAGATCTGCGCGGCTATCCTCAGCTAATAAGGAAGACCGTCTTTCACAAACCATACCTGTTTGCTTATCTTTAGCCTCTGGATATTTGATGTCTAGATAGGATAATATAGCCTATCTGGAGGCCAACCTAATACTCCTACATTTATATGAGCATTACGGCACCCACTGGCAAAAACACTTAAGTGTTTAAAAATCAAGACACAAGAATATGCTCAAAGTTAAGCATGTTCTTAGGTCCTTTTCTGAACACAAATGTCTTTTTAAACCAGGATCAAAATATAATCACAATTTCAACATAATCTTTTTAACCTATCTAGGCTGCAAAACTTTACTTGTTCAATAGATAAGTCTAGGCAGTTTTCCAGTAGCGTGAGCAAATTATTCAGTTGTCTGGGTACACAGACAGGCGGATTTGACAATTGTTGACTTATGCATAAAAAAGATTAAAGTGCACTGTCATATTAGCCTGTCAATTTTACAATTTTGTTATCCATATTGTTTGAACATAAAACAGTTTCTTTATTTAATTGCAGAATCTAAAGATAATGAACAGTAAAGCACAATTTAGGCAAGATTAACAATCACTCACGGCTTACATAACGTTCCATTGTTACGTCTGGTTATGCTGTCAGCTGGTAGCAAGTAGTGTGTGTGGCTGCCTATGAAAGCTCTGACCTACCTAGTATACTTAATACACTTGGTACGAATTGATTTGTAAGGATTTTTTTTGACAATCTGAATTGTAGATGTTGGACACATGGATGTGAAAAGTCATCTTGCCTGAGTGTCACTTCTGCACACAATGGCCTCACTCGGCTGACTGGTTTTTTGTTTGTCTGTTCGTTTTTTACAGTGTAGTTCTAGTCTGTATAATGACTGTAAATGGTACTGTGAAAATCCATGGCTATTGTCTCTCAAACTCTGGATCAAATGTACATGTGCGACACCCCCCCTCCAACCAGAAAACCAAGCTAACTCCTTACAGAACAGTACAGCTGGGGACTGTCCTTCCAATTCCCGCAGGGGTGGAACTGTACCAGCCTCAGTTCTCTAGCCTTCTCTCTACTAATAATGAATGCCATAATTAATAAAGCCTTAAAATCAATCGGCACTCATAGCTGGCTTTTAAAACCTCACTATACATAGAAAATTTGTTACTTATCTTGCTTCTTTCTATGTTTGAGTTTTATCTGTTCGCTTTTCTCCTGTCATCCCAGGTGATAACTGTCAACTATGTTCAGATAGAAGAGCTCTTATTACAGCAATGTAGGTGGTATAAAAAGTTTCAGATCGTAGGTTGAAACTAAACTGCTGGCAGTTTGAAAATGTATCTTTTGACTTGTACATTATCTGTGCTTAGCTTAAAAGTCACTGTGAGGAAAAAGATAATATGGAACAAATCTCCCCCAAAAGACTTGCACTCTCTTTTTCTAAAAACTATAGCTGCATCTTTAAATTTGTATCTTTTGTTTTTGAGAACCAAAATTATTATATATACTATGCAATTAAAAATATTTCAAATTTCACCAACTAATTAAAATCAACCATAGTAAATCTTTCTACTGGTGAAAGAGCAGTAATAGTCCTTTAAAGTGAACCACAATTTGGGAATATTTAGGTTTTTTTATAAGCCTAATGTTTCGGTGCACCATTAGGAGTTTTAGAGAGCTGTATTTTCTTTCAAGGAACAATGGATCTTGAGAAAGAAATGAACACTTAATTGTAGAGACATGTTTTCAAATGACTGTGAAAAACAAAGCTTTCCTATTGGTATAATCAAATCAAATAAAAAAAATCTATAGTAAAAACAGAATTAAGCTGAAAATTCAGTTAAATGTTAACCTGTAAAAAAATACAAAAGCTGTAAAAAATGTTCCTTTCTTCTTTCTTGTACAATGAGATTTTTCACACAGCTGACAAACCATTTTTTAATTAAACTGTAAACATAAATTGATTAAAACAGTATATCTTAGTAATGTCTCATGACAGCTAAATGTAGAATTTAATATTATTTTTCATGAGCTCAATTAAGTGGAGAACATACGCTTCCACCATTCAAATACATTGCTCTTGGGGTGATAACTGCACCCTTATTTCAACAAAGAAAATTTTCTTGTTATATATAGGATCATAGGAAAGCAGGGCCAAAAGGGACCTCACACGATCATCTAGTCCAAGCCCTGCTCAAGCCAAGATCACTTTGACACTAAAGAAATTTGGCCTTTTAAAGGACAGCAATACTCCGTAATTACTCATGCTCAGTAATTATTGCACTGCAATATATTTTTAAGGCCAGCTGGGACCACTGTGATCTTCTAGTCTGTCTTCCTGCATAATGTAGGCCACCAAATTTTTCCAAGTAACTCTTGCATCAAGTCTGGGAACATTCAGTCGATGTCTCATTGTCTTCTAACAGCTACCTGCTGTCACTTGGACTAGTGACTCCTGATCACTATTGCTGGGCCACAGCCTTACATCCAGTCCAAGCCCATTTGCAGCAACAAAATTTCTATGGTGCTTATGACCCTACTCAGAAATGTCATGAGCACAAGAGAAGTTGCAACCCCTAGTTTGGGAATCACTGACTTGGACAATAAGCTCTTTGGGGACACGGGTCCTAATGCTTGGTCTGCATTTGTAGAGTGCCTACCATACTAGGGCCTGGATCCAAAATGTTGTAGTTAAATTAGGGTATATCTTTTAGTAAGAAATGGGACCTTTCCAAACCCAAGCAGCTGCTAAACAAATTCTACAATATAATTAGGTTCTTTTGAAATTCTTGAAGGCCCTTCAGCAGCTGTTTCCTGCTGGATATCTCAGTATGTGTGGAACCAATTTTAAAACAACACCTACCCCAATAAACCTTTTATTTCATTTCTCACCAAATATTTCTACATTCGCTTCCTTCTGACGAACCTAATTACCAATAAAACTTTACCTTGGGTGGCGATTGCTGCTGTTTGTTGGTATTTGCTGAATGCTGCTGTCGAAGAGCCCGAGGAATAAATTCAGGAGCTAGTGGATTCAACACGTAAGTTTTCTTTAACTCCAAAGCCTCCAACTGAGCCTTGATCTGTTCAAATGTGATACCATGGAGACTTTCGTTCTCGTGACATAGGGCAATAAACCTCTCCCAAAATTTCCTATGGAAGCCAGTTTAAAGAACAATGAAAAAAGTAAGATTTAGAAGGGGTAGGTGACAGTTAACAGCTCTATACAGATAAGTAAACTTTATATTTTCCTGCACCCTCATCTTATTCCTTGTGCTTCCAATCCTGCAATACTGTGGCTTGACCCATAATGGGCTAATTGAGGCCCCCCTACTATGTATAGTGGTCATACAAGTCTGTCTATACAGATCAGATCGCAGCATTGAGCCTATGACAAACTTTTTTTAGTCTCATGTCTACGTCAGCTTAAAAATGGAAATCTCTCATTTGAAAAATAAGCTTAATATGCCAAAATATGGAGCATAAAACTAAGACCTTTCTGGAAAGCGTTAACATTAAATTTGCAGTAAACCAAACACAATATTAAAGCTCCAAATTACAGAAACAGGATTTGGCTCCCAATACTAGCGGATCACAGAAGATCCTGGATATTGGGAAATCAGAGGATTCCAGCATTATCTCTGCAGAGGTCCTGTATCATCAGAACCATTCATACAGACCAGTTTTACAACACAGGGGAATGGAACGGACAAATCATAGGTGATAGATTAGGGACTAACAAATCCACCAAAAACCCTGTGCAGTTGAGCCAGGAACACTAAGATACTACTTCATCAGTGACTTAGATGAGGGGGTGAAAAGCACCTTGTTCAGATTTGCAGATGACACTAAGATGTGGGGAGAAGTGGGCACGCTAAAAGGGAGGGACAGGGTGCAATTGGATCTGGCCAGGTTACAGGGGTGGGCAGATGAGAATAAAATAGGATTCAATACTGACAAGTGCAAGGTGCTGCACCTGGGGAGGAAGAACCAGCAGCATAACTACAGGCTGGGGAATTCCCTTCTCGTCAGCACAGAGGCAGAAAAGGATCTTGGAGTCATTATAGATTCCAAGATGAACATGGGCTGCCAATGTGGGGATACGGTCAGGAAGGCCAACCGCACCCTGTCATACATCCACAGATGCATCATGAGCAGGTCCAAGGAGGTGATCCTCCCCCTCTATGCAACACTGGTCAGGCCGCAGTTGGAGTACTGCGTCCAGTTCTGGGCACCGCACTTCAGGAGGGATGTGGACAACATCAACAGGGTCCAGAGGAGGCCACTCGCATGATCGGGGGACAGCAGGGCAGACCCTACGAGGACAGGCTATGGGACCTGAACCTGTTCAGCCTCCACAAGAGAAGGCTGAGGGCGGATCTGGTGGTCGTTTATAAACTGGCCAAGGGAGACCAGCAGGCAATGGGAGAGTCCCTGTTCCCCCAAGCACTACCGGGAGTAACAAGGAACAATGGCCATAAGCTGACAGAGAGTAGATTCAGGCTGGATATCAGGAAGCGTTACTTCAGAGTCAGGATGGCTAGGATCTGGAACCACCTTCCAAGGGTAGTGCTCACTCCTACCCTGGGGGTGTTCAAAAGTAGGCTAGATAGACATTGTGTCAGGGTCATTTGACCCCAGCATCCTTTCCTGCCCATGGCAGGGGGTCAGACTTGATGATCTGCTCAGGTCCCTTCCAACCCTACCAACTATGAAACTAAGATGCTGAGTGTGTCTATACTTGTGGCCCTATAATTCCCTACTCCAGCGACCAAAGTAATATGATCCAGAGATTTTGTTGGTTTTCTCTAAGTAATAAGAAGAAGAAGAATACAAATCATACAGTACACCCTTAATAGCAAGACTGGGAGAAAATATGGAAGGATGGTTTTGTAGTTAAAGCACAGTATGGTGATTCAGAAGAACAAAGTTCAATTCTTGGCTGTGCCACCAACTTACTCTGTGACCACTGACCAGTTACTTAATCTCTTTATTTCTCAGTCTCTTCATCTGCAAAATGGCACTAACTCTGCCTACCTCATCAGTATTTTGTGAGCTTTAAATCCTTACCAAGGGTTAAGCCCTCCAAAATCTTCCAATGGAAGATAAGTACAAATTATTTTTATTATAACCCAACTTTAGTCATGTCTATGAATGTTGAAAGGGATTTCAAGAAAGTAAATTGATGGTAGCATTTTTCTCTCATGGTCCTGAATCCATTTTTCTATTAAGGGACTCGATAAATTATAATTTCAATAACTCATGATATTTCCTTGTACAACATTTAGGTACAAGTATATGCTTTTTTAATAATGCTACGTGTATTATAGGTAAAATGTATGATTTTAGAAGTTCTATTGAAAACTACCTTCTTCCAAAAAGTTTAGATCTTTATTGTTGTTTTAAAACATCCAGATCTCATCTCCTTTAAGAAATGAAAAATGACAAATAAAAATGTAAGAAAAATACAAAAAGAATACAGGAAAACGCACAAAAAAACCTGAAGGTACATTTCAGAATAACCCCCTTGGCTTAATGTCGAACCAGAAAATGAAAATTAAAGACTAATAATATTTTACACTAGTAAATATGTGGTGACAATCTTGTGCACCACAAGGTGCTGAAAAGCTTGAAGGGCTGTGTAAAGCATTCCCATTATTCATAAGCAGATAAGACTTCCTACTTCTTAAGGTTTTTCATGTACCTTCCTATAACTGAGATAATAAGTGCTATTCAGATGCAAATGTGACAGAGTTCCACAAAGAATGGCAGGTATCATTAATACCCATTTCACAGATAGTTATCCCATGAGGCAATGCAAATGAGCAAAAAAAGATACGTTTTTTATGGAAGTTTCCAGATAGGGGAAAAAATCTGATGGATTCTTCTGTAAGAACAGGAAGATCAAAACGGGAACTATAGATTTCATAGACGTTAGGGCTGGAAGGGACCTTGGAAGATCATCGAGTCCAGCCCCCTGCCCCAGGGACAAGAAGTCAGCTAGAGTCATAGGATCCCAGCAAGATAAGCATCCAAACATTTCTTAAAGGAGTGCAGAGTAGGTGTTTGCACCATCTCTGGAGGGAGTCTATTCCAGGCCTTGGGGGCTCAGACAGTAAAGAAGTTTCTCCTTATGTCCAGCCTAAAACAGTCTTGGAGGAGTTTGTGACCATTGAACCTTGTCATTCCTTGGGGCGCTCTGGTGCACAGGGGTCCCCCCCCACATCCTGATGCACACCCCTTATATACTTATGAGACTTAATCCATTTAGGGTGTTCACCCTAAATCCATTCATTCTGCAAGGCTGCAATTTCTTGGGCAAGGTTCAGGGAACTAAAGTCCCTAAAGGCCACTATGCAAGCAGAGATTTGCTCTGTGGGCTGTCCTGTTCAAGGACTAGCATGTGTCGATTCCAGGCAATAAATGAGAAGAATAGAAAGAAGAAAGATTCCGGTTACTCCCATCCTAAAATTAAATTCTGAAAGGGCGGAATGCAGAGTTGCTGAATCATTGCCACGTGTACATCAGGCAAGACTTAGAATCTGACACACAGATATCAGAGGTGTGGCCCAGTAAAATTCTCTCTTGCATTTGCAAAAAGATATGTGTGGTCCAACAATTAAATCTACACGCATTAAGTCAATGGAAAAACTCCTACTACTTCCACGGAGACAGGATTTTAATCCCAAATGCCTTGGGTTGGAGGAAGAGGTCAGGACCCATGGAAAAAAAAAAGGTAGGGATGTTCCACTTAGCTCTGGTAGGAACAGCATTCTAGGTACCAATTAAGATGCCACTAGAATATTTCTGCATCCTTGAACTTTGATCATAATTAGGTGTCAAAACACCAGTTTTTGAGGCCTGAAGAGTATTTTTCAAGGGATTTTTCAAGACAATTGACTTACTTTTTTGTTAATAAAGCGACACACACATGAATGATTTTATTTGCAGCTGGTTAGTTTTCTCCCCATCTGGTGCTGAACACCTTTTATTTTAAAAGGTTAGGATTATTTAGCATCGATAGTGGGAAGAATGGTTGGTGCTCAGTGCTACATTTAAAAGAACCCTCTGACATTGTATAGAGCAGTGGCTCTCAACTGTTTTAGATTCAAGGCACCCCTTGCTAGACTTGAAATACCCCTCTGAAAATGGGAGTTCTTAGTTTTCACTCATTTTTTGACTCCAGAAAAATAAAACCTTCTGTTGCAAAAACTCAGAAAACCTACAATAGGTCAGAATGTTTTTAACATTATGGATTCAGAGTTGAAATCTCTGGGTTCATCTTGTGAATCATCTTTGTACACGTAACAGTGGTAATGTTGTATGACATCCTGCAGCACCCTTGAAAGGGTCCCAAGGCATCCCAGGGTGCCATAGCACCCAGGTTCAGAATTACTGGTACAGAGCCAGATAGAAAGCAGGGCTGTCGGTTGTAGCTGTGTTGGTCTAAGGACATAAGCAGACAAGGTTCTTTGGGTAAATGTGATATCTTTTATTAGACCAACTAAATAGTTGGAAAAATCGTTCTTTGCAAGCTTTTGGGCACAAACATCCTTCTTCTGGCACAGGGAGAGTCTGCTGGTGTTGTCTGTGCTCACCTGGGTGGAATAGAAGCCAAAATACACTATTTGGCATTTTGGTTTCTGTTCCACCCAGGAAAGCACATAAAACACCAGCAGACTCTAACTATGCCTGAAGAAGGGTGCTTGTGCCCGAAAGGTTGCAAAGAATAATTGTTCCAACTACTTAGCTGGTCTAATAAAAGATATCACATTCACCCAAAGAACCTTGTCTGCTTATGACAGAAATCATGCATTTACTTAAAAAGCTGTAACCAGCTCTTTTAATTTCATTCAGCCTGTTCAGAACACCAAAAGGTGAGAACGAACTGGGTAAATCAGGCACAACGATCATTTTCCCCCCAAGTCAAATCCAAATTTTGCATTTTCCCCTAAGTCAGATCCACATCAAATATCTGTTTTTTCTATGAGAAGAGGGAGTATAAAGGAAAGAGGCCAGCCCAATCATTTAATAAAGGACAGGGAATTTCATAATGATCTCATGAATTATTAGCAAGGGCCGTTGTGGAAGGTTCAGTCAACTGCCAACAAGCACTCGCCGCCTGAAATGTATACAGATGCAATTTTTGTTCAGTATCAAGCACAAGGCAAGAAATGCTAGCAATTCTAACAACTTGAAAAAGGACTCAGCTTGCTACCCCTTGTCTCTCTCGGCCTTGGACCTTTAAGGAGACCGGACAGTCCGATTTGTGGTAGCAAATTCACTGAGCTTATGGCAATGTGGTTCCATAAAAGGTCAACCAATAGCACTTGCTAGGACATTTGAGCAAGTGTGTTCTGCAATGCAACAGCTAGTCAAATGCAGAAGAATCTAAAAAACTCTTTTTATGTCCATCTTGCTGTAATTCATGTAAGTAAGAAGGGGTCTTCTAAATTTCACTGTATACAAAAGCTTTTTTTTTTTTTTTTACATACAAGTTTAAACTCTTTTGACAGTATAGCAAATATGTTTTGCAAATTTTTTATGTTAGGATTAAACAAACAGAATGGAAATATTTCACCAAAATGCACCAAAACAGAGCTCCCCATGGTTAATCAACCCAGGCATCACCGTGCACCACAATTCCTCTGAGACCTGGGCATTTTGGCTTCAAATGCCCCAAGCACTGTCTCTACACACAGAACATTTGTACAGGGGTGTAAGAACAGGGAATAAAATCCTGCCACATCCACTTTAAAGCGCGCTCCTGAGCTTACAGGGAGCGTCTGCCAAACAGTCCCGTCTAGTCTGACTGCAACAGAGAGAAACGTAATGATTACCCCAGGCAGACTTCACAAAGCTTTCTGCAACTATCACTAAGATTCTTGACTCACTCTGACAGGTATTAGAATATTTATAAAATTCAAGTACTCTTTAAACTTTTTTGAGGTCTGTTTTTTCTAATGAAATGTCACTTCTTCCTGATTTCTATACTCCCATTGAGCTAAAAAAAAATCATCTCCCTGCAGAGTGCCCGAGCCTGCCAGCAGTATTTTCAAACAGTGAATGTTCAATTATTCAGTGAAACAAGACAATGGCACATTAGAAACAATCCTCAAGAAATGTCTTCATAAAGTTCCTTCACTGTGTGTTTCTTAATTAAAAACCTTTTTGTGTCATTTCACACAGAATTTATAAAAAGAGCTAATGGTCTTGGAAAGGTGGAACTGTCCTCTACTTATAAAAACTGCAATTTCGGTAACCTGGTAGCAGCACAGACCTAAATTTTCAAAACATTTGCAAATTCAGCTGAGGTACCATAAGGAGGCTGAATTTCCAGCAAGTGCATTTGAAAACTACATCAAATTTCAGGCCCCCCAAATCACTTGTCACTCACAAAAATGGAGATTTTGCCATAAGTGGCAAGGGGAAGAGGAACCAAAATGCGATGATGCTCTGTTCCCTGAATCAACAGACACTGAAGAATATTTTGTGCACCACTCAAGGAGAGTGCCTTGAGCTAATTAGAGGTCTGCAGCAGAAACCAATCAGGGAACTTCCTCTGCCAGGGGAAACCAAAAGTGCCCTAAATGCCCACTTATGTGGCAAAGGACTAAATCAATTTATCGAAGTGCGACAATAGACATCTTAGCTAACACATCAAGGGCAGACCAACAACTTCCATGGCTGAAAGTGTGAGTCTGCAGCTTAAGTTACAGAATGAGACTGTATCTGAGGGGACTGTAACACATTATCCACAGTCCAGTGTAAAGCAGAACGTGCAAGACCAACTGACCAGCGGTTACCTTCAGGAAAAAGTAAGAAAGCAACATGGAAAGTAAAAACTCCTCTTCCTGTTCTCAACAGCAGCAATAAGGTTATTCTAATATTTACTATACTCTTGACACTGTCCTGCTAAATACATTTTTAAGTTCAGGTTCCATTTTAATAAATGAAGTAAATAAAAGCTTGGTTTTCCTTTTTAATTAAAAGTATTTGGGTTTTTGTCTTCTGATCCTTCAATACCATATGCATTTTTGTTATAACAGGGAATATCGAACAGAAAAGTGAAGTACAACATACAAGTAACAATTGATTAATATGTACTGTAGCTGTATTATTATGTTGCAGTCAGTGGAGCATGCCTTCTGCTTCAGAAACAAGCCGTGGGCACCGTCTCTGATCAACTCAACATTTCAACCTTTCCACTGAAAGACAAATCTTTGAAGAATAGAAGACCTTTTTATCCTTAAAATGACTGTTTACATCTCCTACCATTTTTTGGATTTCTTAATTCAAATCCACAAGAAGTTAATTTACTCTGACCTTGCTTTGCTTATTCTAGCTTTATAGAGAACAGATAAACAATGGCTTGGTGCTTTCGTTCCACTTTCATGTGATTATCACAATGTTTAAACGAAAAACATGTTACCTTATCAATCAGAATCCTGCTGAATACCCACATTTACTTGTGGTATTTTTATTTACTTGCAATATTGTCATTCCTGAAAGCTATTGTTATACCTGATTATCAAACATAATGTCTTCAGTTTTGAGTATCAAGCACAAATTAAAGAATGAACAAATACGTAAAGAATGCTTTAACAGGTACCAGGTGACACACTTAAGGTGATACACAAGTGCTTGCTATTCTTCTTTGGCAGTAACAGCCATATTATGATATTGCATGAGACGTTAAAGCCAAGGATGCAACTATCTCCTTAAGTGAATAGTGACCCTTTTCACACGTGTAGAACTTTGCTCCACAGGCCTTGCACAAAATTTCCCCTCCCTTGCTCCTGCACTCTGCATCAGTTAGCTACTTTCATGCTCTCTTTTCCCATTAAGTCCTTTCCTCAATTTGAATGGCCTTACCAGGCTCAGGCAATACTGCATTTCTGTGTTTTCTGTCTAGAAATATCTTTCAGGAGTATACTGTCTCCTACTTCTTTCTTGGGTAGAAAAATGGTGCTTAGGGAACCCAAATATTTTAATTTTCTGTCTTTGTGTGATTGCATCTCTGCTGGTATTGATAGACTTTAACCAATGAACACATACATCATACCTGCATCTTCCAATGGAACACAATGCAATCGGGTCGCCCACCACAGCTACCAAGGACTGTGCTCTGGTAATGGCAGTGTTGAGAAGTTTGTAATTGGACAGAAAACCGTAATCCAAGTCTTCTGTCGAGTCCTCCAGTAACTGCTCTTTTCTTTTAATGGGTGTTTGTTTGTGTTTGCACGTATGCCGGGTCCTCACTGTACTGAGAAACAAAACTCTAAACTGCTTTCCTAAAGAAATGGGAGAGAAAAGTTTGCAATAATTGTAGCCATTTTCAGCTCATAATGCAGCCAAATGATGGCACTTCCTAGACAGATTTTGCAACTTGACATTTTACACGTAAGTAATTCTGGCAAGTTGATAGTTACTTTCACATAAGAGCTTTGTGCAAGAAGAAGAGTTTAACATTTTTAAATGCATTTACACAACACCTCTCAGTGCAAGAACAATTTGTCCTTTTCAAATCCTCATTTCCCATCCATCCCTGTATTAATCACTCCATAACTTTCTGAAGTTCTGAGCACTTCTACAAAGTTAAAGAATCCTACTGCCATCAATGGGATACTACTGTGAAGAAAAAAGAGCCCAAGGCTGTAGTTTTTTCACAGGATCAGAGTCCTGGATCTCACACACTTTGGGGTACAACCCTTGTCTGCATATTAGTTTGTAACTGATTTACAAAGCTAATTTTTAAAAAGGATAAATTCATCAAGCCATTCGTGTATTGTTTCTCGTACTATATGGTGGGACACTATTTAATGAGCAGGTTCACTAGCCAGATTTTGTTCTGCCCTTCACAGACTGGATATTATTTCACCTCATCTTTTTATTCCGAGAGAGTTAAGATAAAATAAGACTAACTTCTCCCTCTCCCATATGTTATTTTGTTCAAATTGTCACTATCACATTCTAACTGTAAAGTACAATCAAATACTGGTACAGTTCAAATAAAAAAAATATGGGATCAGAGTGAAACAGTTTCTGTAAAACACATCCTGAATTACCTTTTATAAAATCACATGGATTGGGATATTACATACAGAGATTTCAACTGCATTTCATATTTTTATGTTTGCTAGCAGATCCTGAGGACAAATACCTGCTACTTACCCTGAACATTTAGCACTCTTTCTACACTGACATCAGATAACCTCTTTTTTCGAAGTTCTGCCCGAATTCGGAACACCTGATCAGCATATGGTGTTACAACACCTATGCTGCCATCATCCAATTTGCCCCAAGCTACAGGCCATTTTCTTCTCAACTCTTCAACACGTTCTACTACTTCAAACACCTGAAAAAAAAAAAGAATCATAAAGTCTCAGTCAAGAAGTGTCTTTAAGGTCAGTGCCGTACTTTTGTCTGAATACAGAAATTGAATGTCACGGCTGTAGAGGATTTAAGAGACAATATATTATAGGTCATTCTTATTACACAACCAAAAATTACTGCTGTATTCTGCAGTCATACCTCAAAACAGTGCATCTTACACAAGCATTGCCAGAGTGCTTGAGGTAACTGCTGTGGCACACTACAAAACAATTCCTTTTAGGATATATGGTTTTTTCACAAAACGTGATCTTTAACGTTGTGAGTCAGGAAGACATTTAATTTTTACTTCAATTTTCATGGAATAACTAGGATACTTACACATGTGTTTAAAGGAGTTGTACATTAGGACCTTACTAAACAAATCACCTATGCTTATAGCTAAATTCATTAGCAAAATAATGTATATTTTACAGATTTTTTTTAAACTATGTGGTTTGTTTGTATGGTTCATGTAATACTTTGAAATCTAAAATAAAAAGATATACACGTGAAAGCAGCCAGCTCCTTTTACAAGATTGCACCTGCATCTACTATCACCCAACTGAAGAAAATCCACTGTACAAGACTGAGAACGCCGGGTGGTAATGATAGATCAAGTAAAGAACCTCCCTGGGCATAAGCATAAACTGTAAATACATTTTTTCTCTGTCCATTTTTGAGTGTAGAAATGCACCAGGAAACTCAGGCTATGCATATTTGCCAGCACCATACAGGCCCCTAACAAACGGCTCTATGGACCACAGTTTGAGAATCACCGCTTTAATTTAAAAAAATAAATAAAAGGGCGAGACTACCATTCACTCATGGACACGTTTATAAGCCTGCCATAAGCAAAACACATTACTTTTTCATGAAGGAGCAGGTAGCAAGTAAAAGATGTTTTTATTCATTATTGTTAGAGGGCAGAAAACTTGTTCTGAGGCTTACTTTCTCCTGCTGAAATCAATGAATCTACTGATTACAAAATGAGCGGGACCAGACCCTTTAAAAGTTAAAGCGGGAAAGAACTCAAAATATATTACAAAAGATACAATGATGGTGATGATGCTCATTTATTTATTACAGTATAGTACCTGCTAAGGGCCCAACATGTAGGGGAATCCCTTTCTGCTATGTGCTGTCGAGAATGACAGTGGGGACAGCCTTTGCCTTGCACAACTCAGATGAAACAAGTTGGTTCAGAACAGAATAAAAAAAACAGAGCCCAGTTCTCCTGAATCTCACTCCAGGGCCTTATTTATTGGGCCACTTTGCTGCCCCCCAAATTAGGAGCCTGTTCTCTGCCCCCCGTTTTATTGCCCGATAATTCCTGGTTCTGCAGGAGGTCAGATAACACCAAAAGCCATGCACTTCCAAGGCAATTCAGCAATGCTTGTTAGGAAATGCTGTTTAAAGCGAACACTGCAAAATCCTTTCCCATAAAGCCCTATAGTTAAACATTCGAAGCGGTCCTAAAGCCATTTTTAAATATCCTGCATTTTCAACTTCCATGTTACTTATTTACATCTGAATTTATAAAACATGCACTTAGTGCTAATCCACAGTTTAAATCACATAGCATAAAAAAATCATAGCATGCTCTTAAAAATTGACAGCAAACAAATGACCCTCGAGTTCACTATCTGCTACCACCAGAACGGGGAGGAAACGAGGAATCCCATGCATCCATTTTTTCTAGACGTGATTCATATTTTAGGCACTCAGTTACTCAGACAAAGGTCTGTGTGAAAAGTTGAGGGTTGAAAACAGACCCGGTCTTTACAGCCATGCTTCTCAGAGTCCCCGGTGCCCGACAACGCTGAGTGAATCGTTGAGTTCTGCTCGAGCCACCGCCATCAGGATCACGTGCAAAAAACCTGTGCTCAAATGGCTTAAACATGCTAAAAAAAGATAAGCATCTAAACCAGGGCCGGGCAATTATTTCAGGTGGATGGCCGCTTAACGAGTTTTGGTGAGCTATCGAGGGCTGCCTGGGTAGTCCCACCCCTTGACAGTTGCCCCGCCCCCTTGTTGCCAACTTGTGACTGGAAGTCCCACCTCCTACCCCCTGACCTTTGCCACCAGAAGTCCCTCCCTTTGCTCCCCAGGAATACTCCTTTTGGGAGGGGGAGATTGCCATCCTAGAACCAGAAAAAAACCAAATCATACACTAAAAGTCAAACACCTACCGTAATATACTTTAATTTCGTAAAAAAATATTTTTGTCATGATTTGTGTTTGTGCAGTGAATACAGAGGGGGGGGTTGTCTTCCCCATCCCGCAGGGGAAGGCGCCTGGGGCTTCCCTCCGCTGCCACACAGCCCCGGTGGGGAAAGCAGCCAGCTTCAGCCTGAGGCTTCTCTCTGGTGCTGCACAGCCCCGGCAGGGAAGGTACCTGGCTCCAGCACGTGGGGCTTCCCCCCATGTGCCCGGTGAGCTGCGCATGGGTGGCGGGGAGTGCCGGCAATAGAGGCAGCTGTGCAGAGGTGGCGTCCTTCACTGCAATGTGCGGCGCTGGCAGAGCCGCACCCTACCAGGCACCTGTGCCCTGAGCGCCCTGCCTGCTGCTGCTGCCACCACTGCGCACATTGGGAGGAGTGTGGGGGAGTCCCCACAACCCCCACCCTCCCTTACACCCACACCCTGCCCACCCCAGCTCCACACTGCCACTGCCCCGTCCCCCGGGCACAGATTCCACGCTGCCACCAGCCCCAGCCCCACGCTCCGGGCTCCCTCCCAGCTGCAGCTCCACCTCTGCTGCTTCCCTACCTGCTGCCTGGAGCAAGCAGGAGACCAAGGAAGCAAGCAGGTCCCTGGGGGATGCAGCAGCCCCACACAGTTGCTGCATGGTGGCCAGCTTCCACCCGTGAGGATGGGAACCAGGCAATAGGGGCTGTGTGTCCACGTGGGCACCTCGCTTCTACCCTCATAGGCAGAAGGGCCGGGTGAGGCACAGTTTGTTGGGGGACTCCGCAAGCCAGATGAAAGTAATTGGCAGGCCGGATCCAGCCCGCAGTCCATTTTTGCCCGCCCATGGTCTAAACAGAAAACTTCTGCTTTGAAGACACAGAGCTCCTTTCAGTTCTGCTCTGCATCATCAAATTGACCACCTGATCACAGCGTCCACTGAGATGCACAGGATGGACATACTGGTACAACAAGAGGAATTTCTAAAAACCATTCCACATTTTATTTTTCACAACATCTATGTTCTCATTCAACAGCTATTTATTTAGCTATTTATAGTGTCATTGAACAAGGGTACCAAAACCTCAAACTCGCTCTTAATGGCAAGTAAGTACCCTAAATTTTCATCTCTTTTCTACCCACCCTTATCTTGCAACTTTCTTAAAAATCAGTTTAGTCTCTTTCCAGTATTAACATGCTATTTTTCAAATAAACATGCCACGATTTTAACTGGCTATGAAGCAATATTTTATAAGCATTTAGTTTGTGATGAGCACATTTTGTAAACCAAAAATGCTATCATTCTTGGTGAGATTACAGAACAGAAACTCCAAAGTAGGCATTTGAAGAAACAGAGTAAACACTTGTTAGAGATTTATCACAGGCTACGAACTATGGCTGGATCTTCAGCTGGTGTTAATTAGCAAAGCTCCATTAAAGTCAATGGGTGCCATGCTAATTTATGCAAGATGAAGAGCTAGTCCTATGATATTTTTAAATTTAACAAAAATTAAAAAACTAGCTTAACTGTCATGGCAAGCAAGTACTGGAATAGATTACTAAAATATGCAAAATTCTCTATTATTTGAAGTCCTTAAGATAGGAGGTCTTTCTAAACAAAAACACTCTGGTTCAACCACAGGCAGATGCTGAAATTGCTGGGTGAGATTCTGTGGCCTAGAAGTCAGTGGTAGCCAACCTTCTTAATAGGTGTGCCACAAAATAGCCCCTCAACTTCCCCAAGTGCCGCTCCAGGAAGAGGGGAAGGGAAAGCGGAGGGGAACAAAGGAATTCAAAGAATCCTTGTCATGCACAACGAACATAGCCTACAACAGCAAGGAAGCATGAACCTCTCTAATGAATATATTCAATGTTTTTAGTTTCTGTCGACAGGCTTAAAGCTGCTTGTACCATTATGCTATTCCTTCTCACCCTCTGGTTTGCTTGAGAAATGGACTGACAAAAACAACAAGAGCAGATAGGTGCAGCCTATAGAGCTGGGGACTAAGATTACAACCGAAGTCAGGAACAGTTTGCTTTTAATATTACAGGTTTTTAGGAGTGCCATAAAAATATATTGGTAGCATTTCTGCAAGCCTTGCAAGTCTAAAAATCCAGTGCTTCTGGATATTACAGCCAGTAATAAAATACAGAATCACATTTTTCAGTCTGAAACCTTGTAGTTTCTCTTAAGCACAAGACAGGCTTTTACATTTGTCCAATGCCTACAGACACTAACAGTATACTGTATTTGAGAGGGGAGGCATAGATAATCAACAAAAGCTAATGGTAATAATTCTCCCTTATTGTCTGAATGTTTCTTTTTGATTTAAGCAGCTTTTGTCCTTCATTCTTGCCTATGGCTACTAATGACTCAGTTTTCAGCCCGTGGCTGAAATGAGTGATTCTGAAGGTATTATAAGCTCTTTCGCATCCTTTTTCATTTAAGGAAAAATGATATAGGTACATTAATGAAAGAAGTCAGGAGCCCTTAGTTTCTTTGTTCAGTGAAGTGTCCTGAAGTCACTGAGTATTAGCTGGAGCTTCTTATTTCAGCAGATCTCTTACCAAGCAATGTCAAAACAAATGCAGCATAACCAAGTTAAAAACTGTCCATCAGTTTAAATGCATTGTGGTTAATAGACAGTAGATACACAAAGCAGTTAGTTTAATGCTTGCTTTGCAGTGAACACTCTACTGTGAAATTGCAAACCACCTTCCACTGTAATCCTTTCCTTGACTTTTTCAAAAAATTAATAAATACTTCCTTTAGGGATGACATTTTCCATGTCCATCACAAATGGGGAAGCCTGTTGTTCCTGTAGTTAACTCTTTAGAGAAAATCTATTCAGACATTTTTAGGAGGAATCGAAACCTCAAAATTCAAATAGGGATTCAAAGCGTGTGGGTGTTGGGATTGGGGGGTTGACGCATCTTACACGAGGTGAGGAAAATAGCCCTACTGTTTTCACACTGCCATTTCTAAACTAATTCTTCGAAGATGGAGGAGCAGTGAACCAGGTATGCAAATGAAAAAGACTACACGGCATTCAAAAGCTCGTCTATATTTATCCCAACCATGCAGCCGGTCCAATAAAAGCTATCACTCTCAGAAATCCCTACCTCTATGGAAATGATAGTCATTTTGAAGAATATCCATGACAATGTATGAAAGACTGTTTGGATAAGAAAAAGTCTGGATGACTAAAACAGAACAAAACAAAACTGTAGGAGCCTGATCTAAAGCCTACTGAAGTCAATTGGCATCTTTACACAGATTTCAGTGGGCTTCAGACTCTAGGTATTTATTGAAGCAATCTGCATAACAAAGATTGAATATGTTATTGAGATATCAATAGCATGATCCCTTTAAATAAATAAATATGAATATTAAAATATAACATTAATATAAGGAACAAAAGGAAATTGGGAATGAAAGAACTTGGATCTGACAATTACAGAAAATGGGAGCAATATGGCTACAGTCCAAAAAATTCAAGCTTTACTTTAGATTTTAAAGAGAATTCCTGGTTTGCAGTTGCTAAAATTAAGACGTTACAGCAGGGGTGGGTAAAATGCGGCCCGGGGGGCAGATGCGGCCTGCCAGACCATTCTATCCAGCCCGCAGGGCCCCTAAAAAATTTAGAAAATTAATATTTATCTGCCCCTGGCTACCTGTCATGCGGCCCTTGACGGCTTGCCAAAACTCAGTAGGCGGCCCTCCGCCCGAAATAATCGCCCACCCCTTCATTACAGGGTCACTAAAGCTATCTGGCAAATCATTTTGAATAATTAATAAATCTGAGAAAACTGTAAGCAGCAGACAGAAAATCTGCAAAGAGATACTTGAGGATAATCTATGTCTTCTTAAATACATAGAACACACAAACCAATGGGAAGTTAAAACAACTCCATAAATGCAAGGTGTTAAATAACAAATCCTTGTTAACAGATTTGGTATTGAGGCAGATAAAAGGCTTAAATGTATCAGGAATTCAGAACTTTAAAAAGCAATTAAAGGTAAGTCTAAAGAAGAGTTACCTCTGCATTGTTATAGAAAGCCGTACTGTTTTTTTCCTGTACATCTTCTCCACGTGCTGTGAAAAAAGTCAAGGGGTAGAAATCTTTGTGTGCTGGCTGCTTCCCACTTGCCATCAATTTGCCCTCATAGAAAAGTTCAGACGTGTAACTGCAATGAGGCAAAAGACAGAAATGTGTAGTCTACGTTTGATCTCACAGATCACTGACAAATTATGCAATCAAAGAAAATAATGTTTTACTTTGAAATGAAACCACTATTCAGGAACTGATATCTCTTTAGTGTTATTTTCACATAATAGGCAGAGCTAGAAGTGCCACTTAAAACATTTTTCCCATACCTCCCCTTATAAGACCCTATTTTCAGTTGCTTACAACACTGCCAAATTCTAAACATCTGACTTACAGGTTTTCTATGCATGGTGTCAGCCTGAGAGTAAATTATTTTGTACAAACAGCTCGGGCATTTCAGAGCACAGGAGCAGGAATATTCCCTATTTAAGCAAAACTCCTGCAACTGTTTTAATATGAATTTCTAGTGCCTCCAAACTTTGGAGTAAGAGGTTTAAATTGGGCTAATGTAACAGACTGCTGTCAGGGATGCATCTTTTGCTCTTGTGCAAAAGAAGAACCTGCTGTGTTACAAGGAGTTTGAAAAATCTTCCATTTGAATGTGCAAAACAAAGATCAATTCATTTCTTCTGCGCTGAGCATGCACACTAGCACAGGGCTGCAAGGGTTAATCAGGACTTTCCCTGCGATTGCTAAATTTGAGCCATTGTAATGCCAGTCTCCAGAAATAAAGACAACTTGCTGAAACCCAGGCAATGAAGAAAGGAAGCTGCGTGCAAGAGGGATTGAGCACCAGATTTGGAGGTGGATGAGAAGTAGGCTGAAGCTGGCTGAACAAGAAGACAGGACAAGAAGCCCAGAAGGAACGGTATGCAATCATTTAATTAAAGGGTGTATCATAATGCACAAGGGGCCAAATTAAGATACTGCCATTAACTGGTTAATTAATCCTGGCATTTTCTAACTTTTGACTGCCTGACTTTGGAACACTAATATTTTCTTAACTGAGCCTTTTGGATGTAATGAAATGAAAAGACATTCAACAGGAAGAAATCCATCACTATTCATAGTGCCCTACTGTACGCAACACACACGTCAGATACAAACAGTTAAAAGTGGACTCACACAAACAGGGAAGGCAAGGGGACTACTATGACAAAATTTTATATCCAAAAATGATCTTAAAACAAGTTCTTATGCAAGAGAAGCAAGATATTTCAAATGAGAAATCCTGTTGTATGAATATGATATCATTCGCACAGCTTTACAACTTCAAAAAGGCCCACTGTGAACCCTGACTATGACACCAAGCATACAGAAAGGTATCTAGCCATGTTAGTCTGAAGTCAGTCAGAGGGCAGAGTAGAGATGCAGCTCTCTAGACTAACTAAACGAGAGAGAGAGAGAAAGCAAGCATGAGCGAGCGAGAGCACAAGCTCTCATGAACACGAGTCTACTCCAAGTGCATTCTTTCTGCCATTCCACCTCTGATGAAAAGCCACTCAAAAGCTAGCAGCTTTGGCCATGAAGACTCCCTGCCTAGAAAAAAGAAAGCCCTCAAGTGACAAATACCTCTCCTCCAAACTGTCAGGTAAGTCTATTGTTGCCAGGTTGCCCCTTCCTCTGCCTGACCCTCTGTGCTGTCAGCGACTCTCATTTCTGCCTCAGTCTAAATCAAAGCCCAGCAACGTTAGGAAAGACAAAAGGTGCCTGGATGGATGTGGCGAGATCTCATGAGACAACCCAGAGAAACTGTTCCCTTAGAGGCCATTAAGAACAATGCTCTTGTTTTTACTGTATTAAACAAAAGGGAGGGCAGGGGGACCTCGTAGGATAGAAAAAACGACAAAAGGGGAAAAGAACAAGGTGCAGAGGAAACTTCACATGCTCTTATGGTGATCAAAACTGGGGTTAGCTTCTCTCTAAGGGGTAATACTGCTGACCGCTGCTTAACTCCAGCAAGAGAACATGAGAAGAAAGTTGCAGCTTCCTCATACACAGTGTATGAAATACACTGAATATTCAGTAAAACCACTCGGGCATGCCAGCTGGTGCAGAAAACAGCAGCCCAATTATTTAACTGTGCTTCTTGCAAGTAACATATTGTATCTCTGATCAGCATTCCCTCTGTACTGGTTTTCAATTTATTCCTGGGTGCAACTCAAGCTAAAGCTCTTGATATACATATACAAAGCCCTGCAGAGTTTAGTTGAAGCAGCCTACTCCTGCTCTCCTACTACAGAGAGGCAGCCTACTCCTCATCTCTTAACCCAGCAGCTGATCTCAGCTTTAAGTCAGAGCTGACAAGTCCCTCAGAGCTCATAAAAGCTGTCAGACTGACAGCTCAGGCATCCTCAGTTTATCCACAAAACAGACAGACAGCACATGCAATGGCCATTACTAGTAATAGCAGCAGTAGTACTGTAGTGCTTTGGGTCCCAGTTGTGGACCAGTACTGGCCCAGTACTGTAAAATACAGAACAAAAAGCAACCTTGACCTGCAGGTTCTGAGTGAGCTGCATGTCCAGTAACAATGCTCAGCCAATTTTTGCAGACTGCTATCATCATCATGGCATTGGTTGGAGTTGGGCACTAAATACCCAGGGAAAGCCCCCCCTAAAAAATGTTATATCTGCCATCAAATCACTATCTGATAATAACTTGAGATCACTACTGGGCAGCATTGGACTACACTGGGAAATCCTGAATGCAAGAATTTGTATCCCACCTGAAACACGGGGCTAAAAGGATCTCTATCCCTCAATTTGTTCACACCCCTTCTTGTTCATAATTTCTGGAACTGTATCCAAAATTAGTTTATACTGGCATCTATAATACTTTATTCCACAGTATGCAGCAAATTAACTCTTAAATTTTGATTCAGTGGTGCCTTTAACTTATCTGCTTTTGCTGAGAAAACAGTAAATTCTAATTAACATGATTGGAAAGCAACAAAATATTCTTCACTAAATGTTGGAGGAAAGCTTTAAACTTCAACTTTTTCCCCTTGATTGCACTGATTCTTCTTCGTACAGCTCATGGATGAGTTAGTTTACACTAGTGACCATTAGTTTGTCACGGCATAAAAATGCCAAACAACTGAGAAGTGCGTCTTTAAAGAAGTAATATAAGGACAATAACAAAAAGACAGGCCAAAAATTGAACTTATTTTTTTTGCGTGTATTTACGAAGCTCTGAGATTTTGGATTGAACGTGATTATTTTTAACTCTTTCGTTATTCTAAAAATTTAAGGATCGTATAACTACTATAATATACAAAAAGTCTAGATAGCTGATTAATTTCAATTATACCTAGATTTAAAAAATGCACCGTATAAAATGGTAGTAGGTGGAGCAGTTTAAGTAATGGGTGGTGTCACTGACTACTATCGAAGTATTTTTATAAGGGTGTCAACAATCAAGATATAGCAGAAGACTGATGACACCTTCCAGTTCATGCCGCCTCTCTGAATGTCATGTGTTCTTCAACCACAGAGACTGCATCCTTTTCTGAGGCATGGAAATAGCTATGCAATATCTATTTCAGCATTGTTTGCCACCCAAACCTGCTAGTGTCTCCAAGACAGTCACCTATTAACCAAATACGCTGCAGAAAACTGAGCACACAAAGAGAGAGCTAGCTCTTTCCTGGCTGACATCAGCCAGAGCATGAAAGTCTTGTAATCCAAGCACCCCTCCTGAACCGGCATCTCAATCACGTGAATGAAAAATACACCTTCATTTTCTTCTCAGCAGTTTCAGAATTCCACCCATATTTTTAACCTTCTTATAAGTCTCATTATTTCACAGTAGAAATATTTGCTTACTGATTAACTTTTAAAATATGGAACTGAGATTTTATTATGTAAATAGTAAATGCAGGTGCTTCTCTCCCTCTCTTTTCAACTGTACTTGGCACTGAAATAACAAAGTTGTTTTGTGTCTCCAGGCTCATTCGTCCCAGTCAAACAAAAGTGTGATACAGTGAAAAAGTTCACACCTACTTGATGATAGCTTCATGGGAGCGATAGTTCTCACACAGTAAGATCCTGCATGGAAACTCAGCAGGGTAGTGCTCATACAGCCGATCAAGTAATGAAACATGAAGGTTTCTCTCTCTGGCAAATTCACTGTAGACAAAAGGACTGAGCTGTAATAGACACACACATACAAAGAAAATTTAACTAAATGTGTTAACTTAGATTTTTGTGCTCCTAAAACAAAAAAATCAACATCAACAGAAAGATGGTCAAATAAACTGCTTAGTCTTTTAGTGTTGTTACAGCGATACTAAGAATGCATTTGGCTATAGCTTGAATTCAGAGCTATTTCAAATAACTCCAAAAAACCACATTTTTCTACTGCACAAAAGCCAGTTTGGTTGTACATGAATAATGGAACATTCTGTACTTATGTAAAGATGAAAGAGGATGAAACCGTGTTTACATGCTAGTGGGATAAGACTCTTGTGTTTAAGTTTCTCTGATACACTGCAGATACCAGTGACATCTCAAATAACACAAGAAGGTACATGCCCTCATTTTGCAATTCTATCACAATCTGGGGATTTCTTTATGTCTTACAAAAATTAAGGTGTTATGCCCATGTTAGACTTATTACACCCAATTACAGATCAGTAAATACAGAAATTAACAACAAGATAAAAACCATGTAGCAAGTAACTGGGAAAAATGGAAACAGAACCCAAATGCCCTGTTCACCAGTAAACTACTTTAACCATAAACCATGCCTATGCTGCTTCTGTGATGAGCAACGTCTGATGACTGTTTTCCTTCAACTCGAAGACAGTACGAGATAGTGGTCTGAACTTGAAACAAGTCGAACTCTTACCTTGGTTTCACCGACTCAAAAAAGCAGACCAGTTACCTCCCCTCTCCCTGCCTCCTTTTCTCCAGCTATAACAACTGGTGATAAAATTTACCTACCTGCCTCATTAAAACAAAGCAGTGCATAATTTCTAGACTTATCTAGCTCATAAGAAAGGAAGTATGATCCAGTGTTTGCAGCCTAGATTTAGACTTGGGTCCAGCGTGACTTTGGGGAAGTTACTTACTCTCTCAGTGTCTTAGATCTCACTACAAAATAGCTTTTCCCTACCTCCAAGAGGTTTTGTAAGATGTGTTCCAGATTGTGAGGCATTAGGATACTACAATAAGGAGGACCAGATAAGTTCATTAAACAGACAAACATAACGTAACATATATTTTCTGGTGGAAATATCATACTGTACAAACTAAGCTCAGCATTAGGAAGTCTTGACGCTCTTACTTGCATATGGTCTCCAGCCAAGACAATTCTTGTGTTTTTATTAGCTAATGCCAGAGGCATGATCGTCTCACACTCCATGGCCTGTGCAGCTTCATCCAACAGAATATGCGTGAAAAACCCTATAAAAGAAATACATCAACAAATAAATGATAATACAGGTATAATAAAATAAACAAATGATAACTACATGACAGGGTTTTATCTTAGGGTATATACCAAAAGAAAACAGACATACATTCCACATGGTTTAAAAAAAAGAAACAGCTAATAAAAATCAGAGAGAGTTGGGTAAAGCTTTTATTCTTACAGAAGAATAGATTTATTAGACAACTGTACTTAGACAAACTCATGAACTAAAGCTTCTTACAGACAATTCTAAAAGTATTTCGTATTTTAGGAGTCATCTGGAGGTTTTATTTAAGTATGGATAAAAACATTATTATACATTGAGAAATGTTTCTCACAGCTTTAAAATGCTGCATTAGAGAGCTATTTTAATACAACATCCAAGTTAAATTATGTGTAACAATATAATCATAATTATCTGAAATAATATATTTTACATAACACATTGGTACAGCTTGAATATGTATAGCTCTAGTCTTTACACAAAATAAAGAGACCACATTCAAAATTTGAAAGCTTGAAAATAAATATTTATGACAAATCTATCCATAAGGAGTTAATTTTAAAAATATCTTTAAATAGATTAAACATCCTCTAAATGTCAGATGATATTTATTTGTGGATCAAGGAAACTGATAGGCCTTAAGCAGCCTTTGCCCCAGTAAATTACTCTAAGACATTTCAACTCTAATTACAGTCTAGATGTACCAAATTAATCTCTTTTTTTCCCATGTAGTGGAACTAGTTGTTTGCAAAGCTAAACAATCTACAAAAAATGCAAAAAACCTATGTATGAGTTCTGAAATGTAATTATCTGATAATGATACAAAAATATATACTGCACGGGAAAAACTAGGTCTTATTGCTACCCCTACCCCTAGTCAGGAAGACATGAAGTACATTCTTAACATTAAGCACATGCTGAAGTGCTCTGAAGAGTCTTATCCTGAATGACCATGTTATAGATTCATAGATTCAGATTGTGAGGCCAGAAGGGACTTTGGAAGATCATCAGGTCCAGCCCCTGCACCAGGAATGAAAGACAAGTGGGGTCAGGCGACCCCAGCAAGGAGACTGTCCTGTCTCCTCCTGAAGATTTCCAGGGTATGTGGTTGCACCACCTCTGGAGGGAGCTTATTCCACAGTCTGGACACCCTGACTGCAAAGAAGTTCTTCCTAACGTTCAGCCTGAATCGATCTTCCAGGAGTTTGTGGCCATTACTCCTGGTTTTCCCCTCAGGTGCCCTGGGGAAGTTGCTCACCGAGCCCATGATGTGCTCCCCTAGTGTAGTGGTAAGCTGCTACCAGGTCCCCTCTCAGCCTTCTTTTCCTCAGGCTGAAGAGTCCCAGATCCCTCAGCCTTTCCTTGGATGGCTTGCCATGCCTCTGATCGTACAGGTGGCTCTTCTCTGGACTCTCTCAAGCTTTACCACGTCCTTGTTAAAGCGCGGTGCTCATTACTGGATGCAGTACCCCAGCTGCGGTTTCACCAGTGCTGAGTAAAGCAGAAGAATCACCTGCTTGGTTTTGCTGGAGATGCGTCGATTGAGGCATGCCAGAGTATTATTTGCTCTGCTGGCTACAGCATTGCACTGCCGGCTCATAGTCACTGTAGTCAATTATTACCCCTAGGAGGTTCCTTTTTGTGCTGCTGGTCAGTTCGGCGCCACCAAGCCTGTCGGTGTATTGGGGGTTGTTTGCCCCAGTTGGAGCGCTTTACATTTCTTAATGTTGAACTCTATCAGATTCCAATCTGCCCAACTTGCCAGCCTGTCTAGGTCCACCTGTATCTGTAGCCTGTCTTCAAGCGTGACCACGCTTCCCCATAACTTGGTGTCATCTGCGAACTTGGCTGGTGAGCTCTTCACCCCCACGTCCAAATCATTGATAAAGATGTTGAAAAGCACTGGACCAAGCACCGATCCCTAAGGGACACCAGTGGCCACTTCTTGCCAGGATGACACTAACCGTCAGAAAAGTTAGTAGTTGGAGAATTTCTACTGAAATGAGATCTAACAAGAGAATATTCAGAATTCTCCCTGAACAGCACTGCATCCCAAATATTCCAGCTTGTTTCCACTCAGTTCTGTGGTGCCTTTTTTAAATTACCTCCACTTTTAAAGAAATTAAATTCAGAACGAGTTCACAGTTAATCTAAAAGTCAATGGATTTTATTTTCAACACATGGCAGCTTTATAATATTCACCAATTACAAAAATTCACACTTCCCTATATTCCTCTGAATCTAAGAGAGAAAGCCAAAGAAAAAGTTGAAGTGTTTCTCATTTTGTGGGGAGAGGGGCAGAAGAAAGATCTAAGACACTGGCAAATATTACAGAAAACCATTTCTTAAAATATTTGAAGCTCAATAGTCTTTGAAATACTCTCACCAGGTTCAAGATCCAGTTGACAGAGATACTGTGAAGTGTTCAAAGTAACAACAACTACTCGTTGTTTAAGAATATCTTCTTTCTGTGGCATCTGAAAGGTGGAATGTGTGCTTGAAATCAAACAGTACTGATGCACAACTGGGTGGACAGTCTTTACCCAGCGATTTCTGAAATAAACCCTAGAAAAGAAGAGAGAGGGTTACTTTCTATGCAACCTGAACACAATGACAGTTTAACATTTCATAAGCTAAGATTCTATTTTCCTATTAAACAAAACCAATTATTTTGGAAGTAAAATGTTGCTACTGTGTAGTATAATAGGATTGAGCACTAATACCATAAATCCTGACATTAATATATATCCACAGCTCTTCGACTTAGGACAACAATGAATCATACAACAACTATAAGAGTATTGCGATTTATGAACAGTAAGCCCAGGTGTCAGGTACATATACCTGCGTGGTACAGATAATGTACTTCATCTAAGTTGTGTGACTGATGTTCTATTGCAAGAATTAATTTCAGCTCTGCAAAACTTTGACTGGTTTGACAGTCCTGTTTACCTTCTATTTTATTTAAAACTCAATTCACTAATACTTCAGGTGTTTTTCATATACTGAAATACTTATTTGTATCCAAATCCTGCAAAATGACAGAGGCTTAGGGCTTCAAAAAGTGCTTGGAAGGATATTGCCAAAATCCTTTTCTTTTACACTTCTGTACTATCTTTAACACCTGCTGGAGGCTTTGTAAGCTTGACAATCAAATACGAAACATTCATCATTTTATCATGAAGGGCCATAACGAAGATATACTATGGGCGCGTCTTCTCATCGTTATACTGCAACGTTGCTCTGGCACCATGCTTTACTGCTTCCTTTTGGAAGTACTAAAGCATACCATAGTACAGGCAGTTGCTGCGCCGTGTGCGTGGCGCATGAGTAGATTTTGCCACAGCGATCACGTGAGTCTGCATGTGATCACCAGCTACATTGCCGTAGTGGCACACTATACCTGGGGAACGCACTGCTACGGTCCTCCCAGAATACTTCAGTTCATTTTAAAAGGCCATACTACATCCTGATTCCAATGAGGAGTTCTGCTTAACAAAGGGCAGTATGATATGACCCAGTGTATGGAAAGATCAATGGGAAGGATGGGGGAAGGAGGAGAGAGACCCAGTACAGCATTCAAAAACAAGTAATCTAACTGATGAATGAGGAACTATGAGAAATTACACCAGCTAAGGAACTGGCCCAACGATGTCCAAGTGCTTGTCTATGTGGGTACCCTCAAATTAATCTGAATCAATGATAGATTATGAATTTTACATGGATTGGTTAAATTCAATTAAACATTACCTTAAACTCCCATTCAGAATTAAGACAACACTAATTCCAAATTACTTTAACTAACTTCCAAGGTAGGTTAAAACAGATTGAAATAAAACCAGATTAATTCTGAATGAGATGGTACACTAGGACTTTATGCAGCTGAATCAATCACTTTTAAAATTCAATTTGAATTAATACTTCTACGTACCATCATGTATACAGGTCCTAAATTAGTACATATATACTCAAAGCAGTATCTATGTACCTACATGCACAGGATTGGCAGATGTGAAAGCTTTGGACGCTCTACAAAGGTGCCCATGATTGAAAATCTTACATATCTACAGCTATGCTTCATGAAATGAGAGAGAAATCATTGTGAAGGTATTAATTCAGATTCTGAACATACAAGTAATAATGTCCCTCCTGGCCAGCAAGGACAGAATGAGATGCAATGAGATGCAAATGCACTGTAGTACTCCGACTGACTTTTAACCATATAAAAATAGAGTCAAACTTAGATTCAGTGTACAATGAAGTAATTTACTCCTGACTTACTTTAAAGCATAAAGCTTAAAAACCTTCTAATGTTGTAAATATGCAGTTATCACCAGAAATCAAACTGTTACTCTTTGAATTGATATTTGATGTTTTGCTATAATAATGCACAAGGAATACAGTTTCTCAACTAAATGAAAGGACTGAGAATGAAGATGCCTAGGTTCCTTTAACTTATGTATAACCCTGTAGCCTTACTCTATTAAATGGGAATAATATTTATGTACTCTCCTCATGGAAGTATTGTGAGGACTACTGAGTCCATTGTGAGTTTGTCTGCAAAGCTCTCGGAGATTCCTGGATGAGAGAAGTTATTAAAATGCACAATAATATACTTTCTAGACATTATTAAACTATGCACTGGTTTTTATTACTGTAAGTGCAACTTGCACATTGGCTGGCAGTGTTTCAAGGAGTATCATGGCTCGCTTACTCAGCTCTCTTATTACAATGCAAGATTTAAAAAAGTACTCTGCAGGATTATTCACACTAGATGTCAAACAGATAACTGATTTGGAAATTGTCATGATGTTAGACAATCCTAGTTTTGGTCATATTTAGAACAAATCAGCTTTTTTTCAGGCAATTTGGATTTGCAAAAAGCTGCTTTTGTAATTTCCGAATCAATTAATAGAGTATGGCCAGAAGGTTCCACTATGATTCTCTATGTTGACCTCCATAACAGAGACCACAGGCTATGATTTCACAGCAAAGTTGCACATCAATCCATCAAGTGGCTACACTGAAATAGAAAGCCTGTACACTCATACGTAACTCCTTTTTCTGAAGAAGGCACTGTCCATGTTACAGTACTGTTTCATATAAGTCTAAAAAGCAAAATGGATATGTCTGTAATTATACTGAAACCCACTTGTTTTTCTAAATGAGACATCTAATGTTTTGAGCAAATGTACTTGCTTCTTTAGAGAGCTACACTAACAAAAGGGACACAGAGGCTAGGGACAGAGATTCAAAAAGCCCGAGTCTGAACTGATGCAATCTTTGCAGGTTAATTTAACCTACCTAGGTTGAACCAGTTTGCAACTGTACAGACATTCCCTCTGGACTGAGGAAATGCAGGCATGTGCCTGCAGCGGATCAGGCTAAAAGCCAGGAGGTGCTACAGTAGCCCTCCCTTCCCCTTCACAATGCTGAGCTGAGGGGGGCATGGCCAGGCCCCAGCAGAACCTCTGATTAGGGAGGGGTTTAAACCACCACCCTGCCTGCACAGTCCCAGACTTTTCCCTGCTCACTGCTCAAGGGGCGGGAGTGTTGCTAGCCCCCAGCCAGCACTCTGAGGCAAAGGAGGTGTGCAGTGCATGCATCTATTGATGATACTAAGCATTTCAATCTCCCTGCTTGTTCATACTGTCTGCAAACCTGACAGACAAGGGAGCCAATAGGAGTTGGTAACACAGTATTTATCAGCCCATCAACAAAACAAAAACCTCTCTCATCATTTCAAGCTCTTCTTAGATAGCTTTTTCCAAGGAAGGAAAGGAGGGACATTACCAGCTGACCTGCTGATTGGCTCCCAAAAGCTCTAAGCAGACACTGTTCTGTCTGCCTGTCCCAGTGAAAATGGAGACATACACACACGCAGACACTTCTCAGCATTAGCTAACATACTGCATACCTAGGGTCCGTGGGGGGCTGTGCTGTGGGAGTTGGTGGGGGGGTGTGGAATCCCTTTCTGAGCAGCAAGCGAGGGTAGGGCAGGGGGAAGCAAGGCAGACCCTCCTGTGCCTGGCTAGAGCTCTGGCTAGGGAGCAGAGGGGCAGGGCCAGCTCTGCACTCTGGAGCAGACAGCCCTGCCCAGGGCTGCAAAGCATCTGGGATGCTGGGGGACTCTGGCTTAACTTAAACCAGGAAGGGGTCTGGGACAGACATTGCATAAACAAGTTTGACCCAAATCAGTTACGCCTGATAATACATTCCACCAGGTTTATCTTAAACCAGTTTCAGCCATTTTGAAACTGGTTTATGTGCACTAAACTTATGTTCTGTTACAGATTTAAACCAGTTTCTGATCGCTTGAACCGGTTTATGTGTAATGTCTGTCCCTAGCCAGAATGGATAGAAGCCTCTTCATTCCCTTAAATAGTTACAACAGAAGAGAATGTGTCCCAATGGATCTATCCAATGTTAATTTGATTGTTTTCTTCAGTTTCTCCATGTTTTAGTACCATTGCTGACCTCCTGTTAAAGCTGTTTAACCTGAGCCAACACTCTAAGCTGTAAAGTAATAAACTTCCATTGGCAATTAAGACACTAGATCATTTTATGTTCACATGCTGATCTGGGAGTGCTCCTGAGCTAGTTAAGGTAAAATTGTCCAAAGTATCTAAGTGAATGAGCTAGTAATGGGGGGTTCCAAGCCTCAAGCAGAAAACACCCAGGAGAAGTCAAAGAACCTCATTCAACTCAGACACGTCTCACCTTCTTCGACTCTTTCTCTCAAGAAAATGTAAGTGAGAACACAGTTTTAGTCAAATGAGGTCCCTCTGCCTTCAGAATCAGGGAACACTAACAACCCTCTCCTAATTCTTGGTAAGGAAGTCAGGACTCTTCTCCCTCCCCATCCCTCAGGTCATGCTTTAAAGAGCTCTCTGTAGAAGGACTCCTGTTCTCTTTCCCCAGACTTTGAGTAGCAGGAGGGTTTTCCTCATCTGAAATCCCACAGGCAAAGAACATGGGAAAGTTTAAAACGAGGAGTAAAGTAACAGACTCATCTCAAACCTCTGCTAAAATTAAAAATCTAAGCAATCCTAGAGAAAAATTTAAAAAGCATTTTCATTTTCTTCCCTTTCATTTCTTCAAAACCCTCCTCCAGAGAAAAGGGTGAATTATCAGAATCTGTGCAAGAAAGCTCATAGCAGAAAAAAGTCTTTCCCCTGGAAAAGTCTGAAGCTCTGAGAAAGAAAATACTAAAACCATACAGTAAGGTAAGTGTACTACGGAAAAGGAAAAAGCACCCACGTGAAGTAACTGCCCTTGAAAGGCAAATTAGCATCATAGTTTCCTTTTTAGTCCTCTTTTAAGGATTAGATATGGTCTAAATAGGACTTCTGAGGGAAAGGCAAGTAGCTGAAGCAACACACAGCTGTCTTGTAAAATCCATCTTGTAAAAATCGAGGACTGTCATGTCAAAAATGTCATGTTCTGTGTTCCAAAAGGTAATAGTCAGACAGTTTCTGTGGCTACAGATATGGTTATTCCCGCTGAGGACAATTTTCTCCCCCTAAAAAGGATCCAATTTAAGAAAGTGTAAACTGAAAAACAGACTGAGCAGCTGACTGCTATTCTGCAAACAGCCCTGTCACAGTTTGCTCCACATAGCCACAATGACATGGTAAAATGACTTCAAGGCCATTAGTACCATTAAGCACAAAGTTGTTCCTCTTTGATGAAAAGATATCAGGGTGGATAAAAATCAATGTTGGGTTTTTTTTAATAGAAAAAAATTGGATTTGTTTATGTAAATCAGATTTTTTTTATTTAATCTTTTTTAGATGCTTTTTTAAAAAATAATAAACCTATATAAAGATAGTTTTAATGTAAGATATGTTAAAGCTCAAAGACATCTTCACAGAATACGGATTATAACTTCTAATTATATACTATTTGAGACAATATATTCATGTAATCTTTTTAGAAAAGTTTTATAAATAGGTCACAACAACAGGCCATGGACTATATTAGGGGCCCAATCTTATGGGGTTTGCAGAGGCTCCCCTATAGTAGTGTTTCCCAACCCATGGGTTGCAACCCAAAAGTGGGTCAGAAGAATATTTCAAAGGGTCGCGAGTGGGAGAAGGGGTAGGGAGGGAGCTGCGTGGCTGGGCTGGCGACACCAGGGCTGGTGCCCATGCTGGCGGGCACAGGGCAGCCGGGAGATGCTGCTCGGGGGGCGGGAGGGGCCATGACCAGGCTGCCTGGTGCAGCGCAGGAGCCCCAGCCCAGGATAGGTGTGCCATGGGTCTCCCCCTCCCCTGTGCAGGGCCAAACTCGTTCCGCTGCCACCCGCACGAGCCAGAGCTGCCGCAGCCACCGCGCTTTGGCCCAAGCAGGTTGGGAGCAGCTGGGGGCCCGCTTCAGCAGAGCTGGGGGCTGCAGGTTGCAAATAAGGGGCCCCAGCATGGCCCAGGGAGGCAGGGGTCTGTGGGCTGGGCACCAGCAGGGCCAGGGGGGTGTAGGTTGGGTCAAGCCATTAATCTTGGCAAATTGGTTCCGGTACGAAAAAGATTAAGAACCACTGCTCCATAAATTAGTAAAGATTAAAGAAAACCACTCTCTCCAATGGGACTCACTGCTTAGTCTAGAAGATCCCAGTAAGCATCTCTGTGATGCTTAGTTTCAGTTCTCAAACTGTAGATTTGTGTCTCCAGAGAGAACATCCTTGATAACAGCAGTATATGGAGATGAGAGATTAACAGACATGATTACCCCCCCTTCAGCCCTCTTGTCTCTCTGCAAGTCTGTGTACACAGAGTCCAGCCCTTACCTCTCTCTAAAAGTGCAAAGTTTCAAGAAGTTAAATGAATGGAGGATATCAAACAACAAGAATGCACTTTTTGTAGAAAACAATGATTAGATCGAGGCTTCCTGACCTGGGATTTAAATAATAATTTAAATCGGTTTGATTCACCCTGAAAGATACTGCTTTGTTTTACCTTTTCAGCCAATGGTTCCATGAATAACCTATGTTCTCCTACCAAGCCATAGTTTCCAGGTCTCTGACTTAGAGTTATACTCCCCTGTAACTGTGGAATATTGATAACTATTTTATGGTATTCAAGATTCACTAATTTAATGCTATGCGAACAAAACCTTGGAAAAGGGTTGCACTGGATAATCCTGGCAGTACAAAAACTGGATCCAAATAAGACCAGAAAAAGGTTATACATGTAAACACGTTGCTTGAAGGTGTCTTTTTGATCCTAGCTTCAACAGAAACATGATGCCAAGGATTGTAATGACAGTACTGGAACCACGGCAGTAGGGGAAGATCTGAGTTCAGGTTCTTCCCACAGGTGAGACCATCACACTATTCTGAGACTGGGGTTTGGGCTGCACAAACCCTGTTTCTTTCTGTGGCCCTTACAATAAGTCCAAATTATTTCAGAAGCTGGTTACAGACTTCATCTCTTCAGGAATGACAAGTAACCAGAAATATCTGCATATATATTACCAGCCTTTACAAATAAGCCAGAACTTACCAAGCAACTGGAATGTAAGGAGGGACCTCAGAGCCCTGTTGGGAAAAGCTTGCCTGCTTCTCCGTGGCTAGGGACAGAAGTTGCACATAAACCGGTTTAAGTGATCAGAAACTGGTTTATACCTGTAACCGAACATAAGTTCAGTGCACATAAACCAGTTTCAAAATGGCTATGCCCACCCCGCTCCTGCCGGCCCGCAGTGCAGCCACGTGCTGAGAAGAGGCTTGCACTCATGAGAAGCCATCACAGGGGCTGCTGCCCTGAGAGGGTCGCTCCCCACTCGCCGCTCCAGTGGCAGGGGTGGGAACGTGTCCAGAGGCCAGCTGGAATGGCCCCTTTCGGCAAAGGGGAAAGGAAGGGGGGTTATTTCCCCCCTCTCTCTGGCATCTGATGGAGGGGACACAAGGGAGCTTATTCGGCCTCTGGCCCTGGGGAGGGAGCAATCGGCCGAGATGGCAGTCGGGGCTGGCAGACCCCAGCTGCAGTCCCCCAGGGGCGAAGGGGGGAAAAACCCTCTCCCTTCCCCCTTTGCCTCACGGAGCCATGCCAGCTGACATCTGGCCAAGCCCCCACCCCTGCATCAGTGAGAGTGGGGTGCCAGGTGGACCCCAGCTCAGGACCGGGCCAGTGGGACAGGGAGGGGGGGAATTTAATCCCCTGCCTGGCCCGTTCACTTGAGGGTACTGCCGGGGCTGGCCTCACCCCCACAGCACAGCTTCCCACCAGCTGAGGGTTTGCTCTAGCGCCCCCTGGCTTCGGGCCTGAGCCACTGCAGGCACATGCTTGCATTTCCTGAGTTAAAAGTGAATGTCTGTTCATTTGCAAATTGGTTCAATCTAGGCAGGTTAGAGTAACCTGCAAAGATTGAACAGATTCAGGCTCCGGCTTTTTGAATGTCTGTCCCTAGCCCAGGAGCCCCTGTGTTCTCTGTGGCTTCCCCTGGATAACGACTTAAACCTAGTCTGTTCACACTTCACTCCTTTACCCCCCGCTGCTGCTCTGCTGTGACCCACAGTCACTGCCTTCCCTGAAGTCCTGTTAAGCAGTAACATTCAATCCTTGGGCCTTCCTTTGTCCCCCTCAAAGCACATTTCTTTGCACTGACCCTGTAACAGCTTTCTACCAACTCAGGCAGCTGTGTGCCCTTTAGCCACATTTCATTCCTCTCAACCTAGAGAAATTGATCTGTTAACACCCCCTGGGTAGCAGTACATTGGGAGATGAGCTGAGTCATGCCTATTGTTCAGAAAATTACTTCAAAAAAGCCTTGTATTTTCTACGGTACTACTGAACAGCATTCCCTCTCACCTATGATCTCTTTCCATCACAATGAAGGAACTTCACGTCATACTCGCCTACCAGGATAACAGCCTCTCTCTGTCTCCATATCACACCTAGTTCTACTTGCTATGCACTAAATATTTCTTTAAATGGATAATGCATTGTGCCCTGAAGTATGCTTTGATGGTAAAAGTGATATGCTATGATTATTACACCATTCACCTTATACTGAATACTACATTCAGACCTGAAAAAGAATGCATTACATTCAAAAGCCTAAGTCAATCCCAACTATGCACTGGGTCAAATGAAACATTACCCACAGAAATCCTTGCCTCGCACATAGTTCCTGGACCATCATGGCTACATCTATTCAATACACAGACATTGCCATTACCAATTGAAATTTCTGATTTATCTACTTTTAACTTTCAGAAAAAAAGTTTTCTTTTTTCAATTAAAATTTTCCTTGCTTAGGAAAAAGATTTTTTTTTGAGAGTTAGTGAAGGAAAACGGTTCACCTACAACTGAGTGACACAGAGCTAAACAGAAGAGACAATTTCTGCTGTAAATTTAGGTTTTCCTAGGCACATTTCAAAAAGGGAAGAAAGTGTCAACTGAAAACTTTCCAGGTGGATAGATCTGAAGACTCTACTCCAGGCACTTTGCAAATAAAGGAAAATACTAAAAAAAAAAAAATAGTTTTATCAGCTCTAATCATTTGAACAACAACAAAAAATTCTATTCAATTTAGAACTGCTTGAAACTTATTAAATTATTGTAAAAATTATGCATTTAAATTATAATGTATATCATATGGTTAAATTATAACAGATATATCATACAGCTGTTAGTTCCAAAGAACCTGATTTGCAACCCAACTTCATAATTGGTTTAAATTTTTGGTCCTTTAACTGTACAGGAAATACCAAAAAGAATATGGAAATGACTGCCCTAATTCTTTCTTCCTTCCATTTAAAAAATAGGGAATAAAATACAGATATGGGTAAAATTCAAGCTGTAGTTCTTGAAACTCAAACTTTAAGAAATACATAAGTGAGGATTGTAGAGTTATCTTCACTCATGTACCCAGCATATACACAATGCTCTGCACTATTGGTTACTGTTTAAAGGGTATGTTATGTACAAAGAGCTTTTGTAAAATGGACATTTAGTTCCAAATGATTCAGGCTACATCTTTATAGCAGATGTAACTGGAGTTATTAATGCATGCACTATCTTTTCTTGAGTCTGTCTACCCTGAATGAGAGTGGTTAAGCCGCAAAATAAGACCCAACTTGCAAATAGTGATTGATCAGCAGCCAACAAGTTGTGCTCACTTGACAGTTAGTCCATATTCTCTGACAGGCCAGCCAATTCAAGTGAAAAGTACCAAGTTAAAGCTCTTTGTGTAGGAGGACTCAAGTTATAACTCCAGTTAACTATGCAGTGAGGTTGAATGGATGTATTGTAAAGATAATCCTATATGTTATTAGAACAATAACATTCCTGATTCCTATATGTTATTACAACAAATTTTGTAGTGCTGTTTGCACTGAAACAGTATTTCAATGTTTAAGGCAAAAGCCAATGAGTCTACAGCTGGGTAGGGACCCAGCCTGTATAATAGTTCCCAAAACAGGACCGGATCCTAATGCTGAAAATGTGATGTTATGTTAATAGATAAGTGTAATGTAAGCTTTAGTTTAATTGCATTCACTATTAACTAAATCTGGAATTGCATAACGGTCTATATATTACTCAGTTTAACATCCATTTAACATGCAGAGCCAAAAGGACCTCTAGGGAACAGAGAATGTTAATGAGTGCTGTGCGTTGTCTAGTATGACTTTTTGTTTCAGCTTGCTAATGTTCTCCATATTGCTCATAACCAATTATGTGAATGATCTGTTCTGTAACACAATTTATGTTTGTTTTAATTCACATTCTGGTGAACTGCTCTGAATCATTCATTTTAATAAACTGTATATCTCCTGAAATCAGCTAGCTCTATAATATATATTAAAGGTAGCTACAGACACACACAGTGATGTTATACTTAAGTTTATTTGGCATCAAATTTGAAAGACTTCAAGTGGATCTGATTTTAGTGTCAAGCACAGATCCACAAACCCAGCAATATAATATATAGGTCTCCAAAACAAATAAGATCAACCCACCTTAGCTCAAAACATTAATATTACAAACAAATATAGGACAGAGCTAAATTCAAGATATGCAGAAAAAACAGTGTATTTTTCAAAAAGCCCTGGACCTAAGGACCCAAGTACCAAAATGCATCTCAACTATTTCAGGCCTGATCACAAAGATTTACTACTGAGTAGGACTCCTCCAGGCATGACAGGGATCCATGCTAGCAGAACACACTTCCGGAGCCTTGGTCCCTTATTTGTATCTGACTCCCTGTAACTTTTGCTTTGTTTTGTTTTTGTGGCAAAACACTTATACACATTGTTAATTTTTGAGGCTGACCCAATGTCAACTGTACTCAACGATAAGACTCCCGCCAGCTCTCTTGGGCAGAGGATCACGTTTGTAACACAAATGAGTAATCCCAGCAAACCCAATGGGATTTACTGCATGTACGAATTTCTACTTGAGCATAGTGTTTGTAGGAGCTTTGGCTTTAGGCTTCAAAGGGGTTTTACACAGGAAAACACTAGGATAGAACAGCTTCCAGAGACTGCAAACTCTTCAGAGCACTCTCTGCTTAGTGTTCATTCTGCCTGGGATTTTCAAAAGCATGTAAGAGGGTTAATAAAGCACCCAAATCTGACTGCATTTCAAAAGTGCCAGACTCAGTGCCTAACACAACTGGGTTCTGAACCTGTCTGGGCCTTAGTACACTAGTATAATTATAACGGTTTAATGTCATTATTTAATTATTTATAGTAGCATATAATATTTCTGCAGTTCTTATAGTATTGGTAATATTTAATAATAATGATACTGACAGCAATAATAGTAATAGTAGTAGCAGTAACAACAACAACAGTAATAGTAACAGAAATGGTCATACCAATACCGTGCGCCACAAGAACTTTATTTGCATTCCACTGTGATGGCCTATACCTTTGTCTTCATGTAGCAAGACTAATAAAACTAATCTCAAAAGTGTATTGAGAAAAACTGTTTACAAGGCTATATTATTGTGTATATCCCACTAACTTCTGCATTGAAAGCACTCTAAATAAAGCACTCTAAATAAATAAATACATATTTTTTGGAGGATGGATTTTAGTGTAATGCACCAGGTAGTCAATCAAAAATTAAAAAGCGCTAAAGCATCAATCTCTTCTACTGTACCACTAATGCAGCAACTTATTTCATCATGGCCACATCTAAACCACAAAATGTATGTACACAAAAAAGTGTACATAATTGTCACTGCTTAGACAATATTAAATAATTTAGTGTTATTTTCTTGAAAATAAAATATTGTCATCCCCACTAATCCATAGAACGATTTTTAGTGAGGGCGATATTTAGCCAATTAATCACTTGTAGAGTAAATAACTCAAAGGACTCTGAACTCTGTTCAGTCATCTACAAGCACATCAGTCACTAAGTACTATATCCTGCCTTGCCATTTAACTGATTCTGCTCCACTTGATGGTTTCTCAGAAAACAGAAAAAGGCTCATGAGACTACGCTTCACCACAATTGTGATTTCAACTTGATTTTTTTCCTGACACAGAATACAAAGGATGAAGTCTTCTTTAGTCTCAGAGTGCTTACAAAAAAGAGAAAGGAAGTCACTTCTGATGCAGCAATTATTTTAATAACCTACAATATCTCCGGTGATACGACATCTGGACATATTAAAGGTAGAAAGCAAATGTCAATGTATAGATCAAAGCATTTTAAAAATGATTACAGCAAACAAGCAGGTGGCCAAAAATATGTCTTGTATCATGATAAAGGATATCAATGAACTCAGGGTCTGACAGACCCTGAATCGAATAAATAAAAGCAGCAAGTTCTATAGTGAGAAACCCACCAATAAATCTTCAACTGTGCATGTCAGGAGCTATGAGGAAAGCACCTTGGCTGAACAAAGCAATCACTGCGGTGTCTGCCGACGGGAGGTCTCTAACTATGTTCTAAACCAGAGATGACTTAATAGATGATGAAACCCTTTTTGATCTACACTGAGATCAGGTTGGAAGCAGATTAAATGAACAAGGCAGAGATTTAAATATGCTCATGTTGATCTGCTCCAGGTGGCAGCGGCAGTCCCTCAGAGTCGAGGATGACATCCGTCGGCCTTGATGGGTCCTCAGGTAACTGTGGAGCCCAATTCTGGATACACACATTCTTCGGCAACGGGGGCATGTTGTTGCACAGGGGAGTGGGATTCGTACCCCGGGGTTGATCTCCTTCTCCTTCCTCTGCCACCGCTGTTCTGCCTCAGTATCGAGTCACTGGGCCTCCAAGTGGTACATGCCTTGGTGGACCAGGTGGTGCCACACCAAATGGTCAGCAGCTTGCTCCTCCCAGCCATTGGTGTTGATTCCTCTGTGCTTGAGGGCAACCTTGAGTGTGTCTTTGTACTGTTTCCTTTGGCCACCCTTTGAGCATTGCCCAACAGAGAGCTGGGAAAAGAGAATCTGGAGAGGGAGGTGGTTCTTGGACATCCGGACACAATGGCCCATCCATCGGAGTTGATTTCTCAAGAGCAAGGCTTCGATGCTGGTGGATGCAGCTTCATGGAGGACATTCACGCTGGTCCGGTGGTCCTCCCATTTGATCCCCAGGATTCGACGCAAGCACCACTGGTGAAATTTCTCAAGGGTCTTAACGTGGCATTGGTAGACGGTCCAGGTTTCACTGCAGTAGAGGAGGGTGGTCAGCACAACAGCCTGGTAAACCAGGATCTTCATCGACTTCTGAAGGTCTCTATTTTCGAAGATGCATTGTCGCAGCTTCAAGGTGGCGGCACTGGCGCAGGTGACCTGGTGCTGAACTTCTTCATCGATGGTAGCCCGTTGAGAGCGGTGGCTGCCAAGATACAGAAAGGGCTCCACGTACTCCAGAGCCTCCCCATCTATACAGATAGCACGAGGGATGTTCAGCTGGCCTGGGGAGGGTTGGTGGAGAACCTTTGCCGTGGCGACGTTCAAGGACAGGCCAAGGATAGTAGGCAGGTGGGGAGTTATATTCTGTACAAGCTAGAGCATTTGAGTTATCTTCAAGAGCTGAGCTCAGTGCAGCAGTCTAACCTGGAAGTGAAACAGTGACTTAACTTGACTGTGGTCAAGTCCCTGACAGCAAGAAAAGGCAAAATGGTAATGAGCCATGGGCGACTGGTGCCTCCTGAGTCAGAGGGGGCATGTGCCCCCCCAGTGGCCAGTCAGTGACCGGGGGGATCCCGCCACGGCCAAACTCACCAACCTGGAAGTGCAAGCAGTGCTCCCAGAAGTGCCAGCAGTGCTTCTCCTGGCGTCCCCCACTCTCCGGCCAGCATTCGCAGGAGGGGGCACTGGTGCTCCCGCCTGTCCCCCCTGCCCATCACCTAAGCGGGGAACACTGGCTGTCAGGGGGTGCACCAGCGCTCTCAGGGGATGCACGTACACCTCCTACACATCACCACTGATATGAGCCTGTTACCTAGGAATCTAAAAGTATGCTTAACTCCACTTCCCCAACATTGCCAGGTCTCAAGAGAAGATGTGAAGGACACCCCTTACAGCCACATTCCTAGATTTGGTAAAGGCAAACACGAGTGAGTGGGTGCAGGCGTGTGTGAGAGTGCATTTGGAAGCAAGAGATGAACATGCTTCAGCAGCAACAACAAAAAAACACAGCACAGCCCTTACAAACCTTCCCTCCACCAACCAGCATCATCCTGAGGGTTTCGGAATTAAGCATTAACTAATTTATTTTCTTCTGGGTCTCAGACACAAGAAAAAATGCTGAAAATACCAGACACACAGAACTACGGGTCATCAACATACTGGGATCTAAAATTCCTGGAAATCTCCTCTAGGAGCATGGCATACCCATTGAATCAGAAGGAATGGCTACACAAAAACTCTGAGATCTCTCCAAGAGAAGCACACAGCAGACAAGGAATGATCCAACAGCAGCCTTTAAACATTGTAAGAGAAGAACACTGCTTCTACGTGAATCAGATCAACAAATAATCTCATGATCAACTGTACTGAAGGCAGACAACAGAGTCAATATAACCTGCACAGACGCTGGACCTTTGTCTACCGCCAGAAAAAGTTCACCAACCGAGGACAAAGGAAATTAATGTTTTCTCTGTGCCATGCCAACCCTTAAATACAAGAAGAAAGGACTCCAGGAAAGCTAAGGATTCTCAGAGCTGAACCTGGCTCATCACAACTTTCTCAATAACCTTCCTCAAAGAGCAAAATTGAAAATACAGGACAGTAACTGATGAGGGAACTGATATCAAGTGATTGTGTCTTAAAGCCTTAAACACTTCCAGCTTAACTCCAGTTGGCATTTTGCCCTCCCGAAAGCAAACATTAATCATCTGCTTCAACAATGGTTTCAAAGCCTCTCCATAGGCTTTCATCAGAGGTGCAATGGTTCATCTCAAACGCTTTCAGTCCACAACTCTCTTGGCACATCAGGAACCTCGGTGAAATTCTACTGTTCACTGTGAATGCGTCTCCTTCTGTTTCAATACCTCTCAACTGTTAGGCTGTCACCTAGATTGATTTCACAATCCGTAACAATTGTGTAACTAATACAGTCATTTAACTCAGAGATTCATATCAATAATGAAAAATCAATCTGTCATCTCCAGCTATCAGATGTGAAAAATACACTGCATGCTAGACCAGTTCACATAAGTGGCTAAACTGAATACTAATGTACTGTGAAACAAAAGAAAATAGCAGTACAAACAACAGCTAGCTAATCTGGCTGGTGTTCTTTTGAAGACAGAAATTGTCTCCCTGTTCAGTAATCTAGATTAAAGTAAATAATAAATAACAACACCATCTAGCTTTTATAAAGCATTATCCCTCAGATCTCAAAGTGCTTTACATAAGAAATAAGTACTATTATTTCCGTTTCATAGATGGGTAGACTGAGGCATTCGAAGACAAAAGTGGCTTCCCCAAGGTCACCCAGCAGACCAGTGGCAAAGTCAAACAAAACCTAGGTCTTGTGAAGCCCTGTCCGGTGCTCTGTTCACCTGCGCAATGTCTTTTGGACAATAGCCTCCAGCAAAAGTTAAAGACATCCAAGTGAGATATAATTACAATACATTAGAATTTGGATGTGTCCAGTTCTGGACAGTACAAACATCATGAGATGAGATCATTTCAAATAAAACTTGTTGTAATGCATGTGAAACCCTGAATGTGGAACACTGGTACGTAAGTACCAAAGACAGGTTCAGGAAGCCAATCTTCCCCATTACTTCTGTCAAAACCCGATCCGCAGATTTTGACAGAAAGCTAGCTTGCAAGTACTGAGTGCACTTGTGCTATGCTTGATGCCTGCTGCAATTCTAAACACCGTGTGGTGTCTAACATCAGGCCAAACCCACCAGAGTACTACCCCTAGGCTTTGAGCTACTGGAACTCACACGTGGCATGGAAGCTTTGGAAAAATAACATATTCAACTTTTGCTTTTTTTTCCACAGCACAGAGTCTGAACTGAATCCTTTTTCTGTAAGATCAAGCAGCTCCTGGTTTTCTACGTAACCGCAAGCAAACTTATCAGTATTCAAACCAACTGAAAATTAAATCCTTCACAGTGGGCGCATCTATAAGTGATGCTACCTTGCCATAGCAACGCACTACGACAACATAGCGCTGGCGGGCACAAACCGGGACACCGATGCTACGTCACTGTAGTGACAAGCTACCTCACTATAGTGTGTCGCTACGGCGATGTAGATGCTAAAAATACCCATGCACCATCATTTAGTACTTCCAAAAGCAAGTACTAAATGATGGCGCAGTAACAACCATGCTGTGCAGACGTGCCCAGTGCCAAGTAAGTATACATCAAGGTATTGAAATATTCCGTTTATTTCTGCATGCAATTTCCTGCCCTCCAACACGTATTCCAGTGAACAACACTGAGTTCCTGTTAAAATTAAATTCCTGATGTATGGGTGGACTTCTAAAGGCACAGTATAGTATAACAGAGAAAGAAAAATCTATGGGAAAGTCTATAGCTACCAATAATATCCTAATGTTGGCTTCTGGCTTTTGCTAGTATTAGTGGTTTTATAGTCTGGCTTCTGAAATACCCAGTATGTCATGAATACGATCTAGAAAACATCCTCCTCTAAACAAGGGGGAGACCTTTACAGATATGACTAATTTGATTTTATATTTGGAATCTGCCATAGCTTCAGATCTTTCAGATCTTTTTCTTTCAGATCTATCAACTCTGCTGTAATTCCATTCTATAGTATTCATTATCAGTTAACTTTCAGGCAAGCTTAGCTACCTTATTAAAAGGACAAGTTTAAGAAGTTCAGAAATGTATAAACATGTGTGTCACTTTCAGTAAAAAAAAAAAGAAAAAAGTGGGAAATTCCCATAAGAGTAAAATAATAATCACACATGCAACCTACAGCAACACCTTCTGAAGTGATCAAAATCCAGCGACAATTATATTCAAATTAAAGCATTCAATGACCTTTTTAAAATTAAAAGCAGTCATATTTGAATTTTAATCTGAAATGTGCTTGAAAGCAGAATAAATTGCCTTACTGGCAGAGAAGAGTACTGACTTTATCATTAAAAACATTGCAATTTTATGAACTTATCTATTTATTTTTACTAATCTAGATGTATATCAAGTGCTGCACTAAGTAACTGAATGTATACCTGACGTCAATAGAAGCCCTGGATCAAGAGTAAGGCAAATACTTGTCTCCTGTACCAATGTCCTTGCGACTGACGTTGCAGCCTCAATACAGCGGATCCCACTGCGCAGCTATTATAACCTATAGACTACTTCCCTGCTTCTCCCACTAATAGTAAGAGAACAAAATTAACAATATATCATAATGCCTTTTCGCCAAAGTGCTTCACAAACAGCCCTACTAAGATACAATCACATTTGAGGTAATTCAAATAAATATGTATATCTGCTTTCACTTATGTCACTCTGGGCCTTATTTAGAAGTTGTGTAAAATGTCATCGCTCATCTTAATCAATGGAGTTGTGACAATTCACAACAGCTGTGAATCTGGCCCATCTTTACAACTCTATGTGTTTCAACAACAGCACTGGTTTTCAACCTTTTTTCATTTGCGGACCCCTAAAAAATTTTGAATGGAGGTACGGACCCCTTTGAATTGTAAGCGTGCCTATTCACATACTTTTGATTGATCATAGTCATCTTTTACAGACCTCTTAGACGGTGTGCAGACCCCCAGGGGTCTGCGGACCACAGGTTGAAAACTACTGGTGTAGAGTGTAAGTCTGGGAGGATTTTGACCAGTCATTTTCAGATAGCAGCATTTTAACCTTATGTTAACTGGCATATTAATACAGCATATTCACATCTTGATGCTCAGATATACACACATTTCCACACCTTTAGACAAAAATATAACAAACTAGCAATATATTATACAGTAGATTATACAGCCTAACCACTAAGCAATATTTTCCAAATGGCATTCCTCTAACCATAAATAAATTTCTCTTCAAGTTCAACTCTGCCACCTCATCCCCTTAATTTTTCCATAGCTAAATCCCCCAAGATACCCACATCAATCATACTTAACCACATACACAAATTACTTTAAACTGACTTCTTAGAAGAGGCCAAACCAATTTCACATGATTCTCTAAATACACAGCTTCTATGACAGCGTTTTCTTCAAAAAGGCAGGTGAGTAGCCCCGGTTTCCAACTTGCCATGAACAGATGAGTACCCAACCTTTTTTTTCAAATTAAAACCAAATTACTGTCCAGTTTATTTTATCATAGTAGCTTTTAGAGGAGCATATCAAAAGTTTGCTCAACTAGGAAAGACACATTGTTTTCAACAGGAATAATAAAAGCTTAAAAAAGGATGTCTTTATTTCATGCATAAAACAAAATCATGTGGATGATATTTCCACTTTCCATTTTTTTCACAATCCGTTACAGAGGTTGGATTATTTAAAGGCACTGCTGGTAAATGCCAATATGCTTTTAAGTTTTAAAAGTTCTTTAAACTTTTTTTATAGACACCTTTTCTTAAGAATAGTATTTTATAGATACATAATAAGCCTTAAAAAATACCTGAGAGGTCTTGCCTGGGGATTGCCTGCTTCTACATATGGATGTAAATAATCCTTTATGTAGAGATCAGCAGCACTATTAGAATGGGTGCAAATGAGAATCCTGCTGGAATAAATGGTGCAAATAAAAAAGCAATGAAGAAACAGAAAACAATTCAAAGCAGTAGAATACAAAAAAAAGGAAACAGTGGCCATCTTCCTGCATACTTCTCTCAATGAAACTAATGACTAACCTTCTGCATGGTTCATGATTCCTTGATGCCTTTTTTACTCATTCTCTCTTTTATGAAAAGATTTAAACTTTAAACACAACTTTTAAATAATTATTTTGGGATTTAATCTAATGTGCATTTTAAGTAAAGAACAGCCTTCATCTTCTAGTACACTGATCCATGCTGAGGAAAAGGCACGTAATCTATATACTGTCAAATTCAGTTAAATTATATACTAAATACCTGTTAAGACTATAAAGTTACTTCTGCAGTATCTATTCAAAACAATGATGGATGGGGGGGTTTTTAAGCTGGATGGAAATTCTATACTGCTAACTTTTGTTTGAATTTAAGTCAAAATGGCATTTCATCTCTAATTCACTATGCTGCTCTCTATATAGTGTTCCAGCTCACCTAGTATCCTGTTGTTGGAGTATGTGCTTGACTGCCTGAGCCAGAGTGAATGTTTTGCCTGTCCCATAGGGACCGATGATAAGAACAGGAGGCAGTTGTATTGAAAGTGGAGTTGTGATAGCCAGAACAGCCTCTTTCTGCTTTGCATTTAGTCGAGGGTCCAACTGCTCATCCCATTGTCTGTACAGAAAAAAAAAGCAAGAGTGTTTAAACAAGAAAAAATGGCAACAGCATGTCAATCAGAAATTAAGCTATAGAGAATGTAAATGGATTTGAAAAAATTAAAAATGTTAAGGTAGTCTATTGATTTTTAATGATTTGCTCAAGTTTGTGATTAACCAGTAAATTTTCCACAAGCAGACTGACTACAGTTCAATTTACACAGCTAAGCTCACAGTTATAAACCTTCACAGTATATACTTCTGTGAAGTATACATTTAACCCCCCTACAGAGACAACGCATTTAAGCAGACTTCAAGCTGAACCTCCTATTGTCATTACACAGCCAAACAATACCTATAAACTTAATTTGCCAAGTTTTCAATAGAATTAGATTTGGTATCCATTTAAACAAGTTAACATGCTCTATGAGCGGTCACAGAGCTCCAAGCTCAGGGCCTGGCACAGCTGGCCCGAGTCTAATTACAAAAAAAAGCAAAAAGAACAGAATTTACAGCCACCCATTTAAGTGAAAGCTTTTCTCCACTATCATTCTTTACCATAAAAAAATGCATCTGAGATCTAAAAAAAGCTTTGTTACTGTAACTGGGATAATGATATCAGCATTTGAACAGGAAGTTACTTTAGGAAAGTTCCAATGAATATAAGAGGTTAAAGATTTGCCTATGCCATTTTTAATACGCTCACTGACAGATTTAAAACTAGGCATGAAGAGTAAGAACCACCTGTCATTCTTGAACATATGGCCATACTTTTGCAATGTAATCTGTCTTGGTACTTGCATTATAATTCTTCTGGACTTGGAAAACTTGTGTTGAGCAGTAGTTAGCATACAGGATAAAACCATGAGGGAATTAACTGAATTCCTAACTCACAAGACTACTATGAACAACTAGATGCCTGAAGAACTTGAACTGGTTGAAAGGTGATAGGGATGTAAAACAAAAATAGAAGAAAAACTATAGATAGGGGGAGAGAGCCCGAGTCAGTCAAGAAATGCAAAAACTTAAGACATTACAAGCCAGACCTTTAAATGGCATAAAATATCATTGCACTGACCTCAGCAAAACCACAAGAATTTACATAATTTAATAATCTGGCCCTAAGAATGTGTTTAAAAAAACAGGAAGAAAAAGATACCAAAGCAAATTCATCTCTGACACTAATCTGTTGACTTTGAGATAGAAAACAAAAAGGAGTTTGGCCCTTTTCTTTCTGAAAAAGGATTCACAGCATTTAGTTCATAAAAATGTTAAAGAGCTAATAAAATATGGTCTATTTAACAATCTCACATAAACAATGAAAAGTATTTAATAATTATGTAATTAGACTACAGTGCAAAACATTATTTAGAAATATACAATGAATAAAGTACTTTAACTGTAACACATTTCACCCATAACTCCATATTTTGTTGAAAAGCAGGAAAACATAAGCAACCCCCCTATCAATTGTAAGAAAATGAAAACAAAATTAAGATGAAAAAAGTTTTATAAATCAACCACTCCTAATTATCGTATCTGACAGATATCAAGGAAGGAATATCTAGATTAGCTGACATGTCCGTTCAGTTTAGGCAAAAGCATAAATGTCATATGTTACATATACATAAAAATGTCCCAGCCACAATATCCCTGCATATTAAAAGTATACTCCAATTACTACTGCTAAAGGATGCTGATCTAGTTTCAAAACCAATCTTGCATTTTTCTGCTTTGTGCATCTTCAGTAAAAACTACTTTCCAGTAACCAGACACAAAATAATATTCTGCAAAAAATATTTTACAGTCATTCCGGTAACCTTAACAATGTTTTAAGAACAGTACATTACCAGGTACAAGCAAAATGAAAAAAAAAGTTCCATACCCTTACCGTCTCCCATTGGACTACACAGATCTACAAAGAGATTATAGAAGGCATAAATGGCATGTGCACTTATTTTGTAATGAATGAAAGACGGATGACCACATGTAACGTGAATCTTAGAAAACCTGCCCCCACCCCCCCAACATAAATCTTTAGGAAAGTGCAAGCGTTCCTCTTCCTCGGGAAAGAAGCCAAAAGCCTATACCTGGTAGAGTGGGAATTATTGTGGAATCATTCAAAAATTATTTTTAAAAATGCTTGTACAAGTTACTCAAAACCATCAATTTTACTGAATTTTGTTTAATTTGCAAAAATAATTCACTTGCATAATTCTGCATTGATTTGCTGGGGGGGAAAAAAGTCAAGGAGCATTATTTTTGCAAATAAATGTTGCTGCTTGAACACATGCTACTCCATGTCACTTCTACTCAATGTCGTATTTTATCCTTTTGTTACTCCAGTTTTAGCATTTATAAAATTTAACCTCCTGGATGCTGGCAAGTTTGGATGAAAGATTTTATTCCTTACGAAGTGAGAAAGAGAGCAGATAAATTCTGAGTCAGAAGTGATACTTTATTAGAGTCACAGTTTGGAATTTTGAATAGCCAGATCATAGCAAATGCAAGAAACATTGTATATGCATTACATTTGTTCTCAACATAATTCACACTGTGCAGCACATATCTGGTTTTACTAATAAAACTCATTTGCACAGCGGTTACTGGCAGATAGCTAACCACCTGACATCATAATCATTCCACTAGTAACATATAGCAAATCTGTTAAATGTAATCAAATAATGTGCATATATGACAATCCAAGGACCATTTTGTTTTTGTCCCTGTTACTACAAACATTCGTAATGACTGTATACACAAAGGGTAGAGCTCTCTCTCAACTCAGTTTTACTCACCTCTTCTCCCACAACCAAGCTGTTACTAAATGCTTTCCATTCTTTCTTTATGGAACAGATTCAAAGTTAAATGAAGTCAGTGGAAAGACTCTCACTGACTTTAATGGGAGTTTGCAGCAGACTCACCATAGCTGCCCCCCACCCCCGCCCCTTGTTTTCTACCTCTGTTGCAAAACCTCTGGACTACCCACCAATCAAATTTAATTGGGACTACTGCATCCTGCTCTTCTCTTCTCTTCCTGTCCTCAAGTTTATGCAACAAGCTGCAATTATATCACCTTTTTTGCTCCCCATTCTGGCCAAGTCACCTCTCTCTCTGCATCCCTGAGTTAGTTTCTGGTCTGCTTTGCACCATAATCACACTCTTCAGTCTCATCTGCAAGACTGTGCTTCTTTTCCAGCTCCTGCTGTCAGTCTCATGTACCTCAACATCTCCCTGCTATTTGCCTCAACAAAGTGACTTCATGCCTGTCTATTGCTCCTCCCAACACCTCAAATAACTGTCACGATACAATGAGCTCCAGTGCTTCAGAGTATGGACGCACAGGCCACGTCCAAACACAGCTGCGTGGTACATGGCATACGACATATTCAGTTGTTCTCTGAACTGCAAGGGAACAGCGCAGAGGGGTTTTTAGACCCCTAGATATCCTGCAGAAAAAAAAAGCAGAGTGGTGCACACCGCAGCAGTGTACACCACGCAATGCTGGAGCCTGGCCGGCTGGAGCCACACTACACTGATGGCCAGGCTCTGTGCAACAGGATCACCACTGCTGCCCCTGAGACGCCAAGTAAGGCTGCTGGGGCCAGCCCAATGCTGGCCCTAGCCTCCCCTAGCCCACTGAAGGTAACTTGCCATGTGCCATGGGATTAAGCAAATTTATAACTTTTTTTTTAAAAAAAAAAGCCTTGGAACAAACTCCCAGACTTGGATACCAGAACCTGGTGTAGAGTCATGCTAACAAAGCACAGCAGAAAAACTCACTGGTCTAATTTACATTAGTATAAGGCATGGTTAGTATAGGCATAGTTAGCCTAAGGCTGTTCAATGCAAATTAACTATTATCTACTACCCAGCCATCTGGTGGGAAGTGCTGCAACAGCGCTAACTGTGCACATGTCTGCTGTAGATCTCAGTGCAACTTACATCAGTGAGCAAAACCAACGTAAGTTATATCAGAAATATGTAGTGTATCCAGGCCCTCTGTTTCCTCCGTCAGCTGAATTTCTTTCAGCTATGCTTTCCTATTTGCCCTTTCTTCTGCCACTGCTGCCCACGTTGCAGATCTGGCGCTCTCAAAATTACTAATAAAATCTGGAGATTTTACACTTCATAAAAGAAACTGACAAGATGTTCACAGAAAATCTCACACCTATTTGGCAATGCCATCAATGCTGGTCCTTCCCATATTTACACCTCTTTTTATGACCCATTCCAGCGATATGTCTAACTGTGGGTTTGTTGCTATGAGCTCCTTCCAGTAGTGTCATTGCCAAGGCTATAGGAGTATTCATGCAAGTACAAAGTGAAGATTTTGGGCCCTTAAACTGCAAGCTAGTTAGGACTGGCACTTACTTGGATTTCTATAAAACATTATACAGGTATTCAGTAAAGAGTTACAGAATCAGTAAATAATAAAATTATGCTTCAGTTTTCTACCCTGCAATGCTACTGGAGTGCTTATAACAATCACAATTTTACTTTGGGGAGAATGGGTAAAGCTGACCTACCAATCCGAATGCTCAAAGGGTCAGTTTTCTATTTCTATTTAGAGCAGTTTCATTGACCCATCATCACATGCAATAAAGAGCAAAAAGACACTTCCGGTTTAAAGGTAGATTTGAGCCAGCTGTAATGGAGGAATTCAACACAGCAGTAACGCACTATCTTTCATATTAAAACGTTTGCAGTTTTGTACCTGTTGGGACTCCAGGGTATGGTGGGAGTCATGCTGACATCTGGAAACAAAATACTGTTGTCCTTGATCCTGTCCAAGGCATAATGCATTTCACAGAGGGGTAAGCGATTTAACTGAAACTGAAGTTCAACCTACAGTACAAAATGAATGAATGAATAGATGTACCAAAAAGTCTTTAATTAAAGAGGACTCTTATTAGACTGTATTAAATATGATCTTTAAATTTTATTTTCCAACAAAGTACTGAACTTAAGGAAAAGCTCAAGCAAGCATCATGATGAAAAGATTCATAAGAAAGTTAACTTGCTTAAGCACGCTTTGAACGTTGAATTATCACAGAGAAATCCATCATCTTTGTAATATAATTTGTTTGCTTTGATGTAAGAGTTCATAGTACTTTTAGGAATAATTCAGCAAGCTCTTCTAAAAAAATGAATTATTTTCTTAAGAAAATGTTTAAATTGCCTTTAAAGAATGAAATTTGAAGACAGGTTAGAAAAACCACTCTGAAACATTGATTATATAGAAATCTTCACAAACCAGTAAATGACACTATGTAACATATTTCCAAGACAGACAATACTCAAATACTATCTACTCCAAATTGTTCCTTCTAAAAAAAATGTTGTCAATATTGTAGTAGAAAGACATCTAAGATACCTCACAATCTTTGCAAAGATGAATTCCTGAGATAAGCTAATCACATGCTAATATAATAATTTTCTTTCTTCTCAATTACTGGTATTTTAATGCTAATAAACAAAGGGTGATGTCAACAAAATCTTGGTTCGAAGCCAGAAACAATAGGCACAGCGTGTTAGTATCCTTGGTTAAATTGCAGAATTAAACAATGAATGGTAAAATGAGTTTATCCAAAAGCATTACTAAAGAAGCAAAGAGAAATTAGAAAAATGGATAAAAGGAACTCCGCAGGGGAAACAATTCATGGAAAAAAGCCATGTAGACTATAATCTACACATATTTAATTTTTCATTTATTAATCTCTCCAGGAACAAATGATCCTGACAAAAGTACTGAATCAAAGAATTAAGTGTTGACATTTTAAAAAGAAGTCTACATAAATAAATCTGACACAAAACATACTAATATAAAGGAGAAAGAAAAAGTTTGAAGTTGCCCCATAATGACACAGATATCCTTATCCAATTTGAAGCACTGCTTTTCATAGAATAGTAACGACAGCTAAATAGTCATGTAATTACTGTGTGACAAGTTTAATTAGCATTTCATGATTAGTCAATAAGAGCAAGTAAATGCATTCATGGGGTTTACAGAAAGTGGTATGTCTACTGGCCAACATTAAAGGCCAAGTGATATCAACCTATCCAGAAGAGTCCCCTAAAGAAACACACTGCCTGGAAAATACACCAGTAATACTTCGAATGTCATTTTCAACCAGGAACTAAAAATACTCCATGAAAATGAGGTAAGTGCTACCTTGCCCACTTTATAAAAACAGAGCAGCGATTTGCTCACTGTGTTATATAAAGTCTCCAGCAGATCTGATAAGAGAAGTTAAAGACAAAAATTTGGATAGAAGGTACCCATGTAAATATGGAGAAATTCCACTGAAATCTCTGAATAATTGTAATTTTATGCCATGCAGTTAAGGCAGAAAATGTGGCTGCAGGTCTACTCTCAATCCCTGCTTTAACCACTACTTAAGTAATCAATCCATAATTACTTGAATCATTTTCTTATCACACGATAATTACTATTACCCCTGGCTGCTAACTAGAAAGTTCAACTGAAAGTAAGCATTTTTAATATGTCTTTAAATTCATCTTTCTTGAGGCAGTTGATAGTATAATGTCAAACTAAAACTCGAAAAGCACCAGAAATTTAAAAGACAAAATAGTGTTCAACAATTCAGAACAATACAAAATGAATTTTTTTTCTTACTAAGCTGCATTCAAAAACACTTAATTTGCTACATAAAAATTCTTTGCGATAATCAGAAAAGCATTCTGAGCACACAAAAAAAAAGAAATAGGTGGTGATTCCTTTGACACATCAATGGGCTATCTGCAAAGTTCAAAACTACCCTGATCCAGTCATCATCAAGTAAAGGTGACATTCATAAGCCCCCTTCATCATCCTTACACGCCAACATGACCAACTGCTCCCAAAGCCACCTCTTGATTTAGGCCCATTCTTTCAAAGCTATTAGGCATGAAAGTTTTTTTCAATTACTTCAGTGAGACTAAATACATCGGTAGGGCCTTAAACAATTAGGCATTTTGGAGAATATGAGAATATGGGCAGTGTGCATATCTAATATGAAACACCAAATCTAGTGCTGTTGCAAGTCTCCAAAAGCCAAAAGAATAATATTTGTCTCAAAAAACAAGAAAAGAAAAAAAGAGAGATCAGTCAATCAAGTCAAGAGACCTTTAATGTTCTTTACTGTCAAGTTAAATACCACATTTAAAGCCAACCATGTAAATGAAACAAAATCAACAAAGCTTCACACATTCAGTGTGAATTTCACAAAAAAGACATGTAATGACTGGAAAAAGATTTAGGGTTATTTGTAAAAAAAAAGACCAAACAAAAAAACTATCAATTGTTTAAGACATTTTATATTGCCCACAAGACATTTAAGTTAATCAGATACTGTTTTAATTTTAACAAATAAAGAACATATTCTGAATTACAGTAGGGAGTTATTTTCTGAACCAGCCACTGAATAAGTCTCCCAGTCAGGGACTCAGGAATAAGAATAAAGGACCTATGAATGACAAAGCTATGGCACGCTTATTAACATGGGCATTGCACTGGGTTACCTACGGTCCCCAGCTGGAGCGAGGACCCCACTTGCTGGTGTATTTCTCATTCTTCTACTTTGAAATGAATGATTTTGTATCATGTTTTGTTAGGTCATTTCCCTATAGCTGTCATAGTATAGACTTTCCCTTTGAATACAGCTGTAACAGAGGGTAGAAGTGTGCCGTTCTGTGGTGCACTTCTTCCCCAAACTGGTGCCATAATGCTTTCACTGATGAGGGAGAAGCACCAAGTTTGCTCTGCTCAGCTTTTCATCAGCACTGGAAGAGGAAAGAGTGGGCAAAACCAAGCAGTCATTAATGTAGGGCACCATGAGTCTCAAGGAGTATGCTGTAGCATAGCAGCCACACACCTCAGTTGGGAAAGAGTAACTTACTGCCGTTCCTTCTTAAAGTTAGGTATTCACATCTCTACCCAATCTTACTATTTTAGCACACCTCTGACTCATGGAGTCTTCTTACGCCGTCTACTCCAATCCCTCACCAGAAGCCCACTAGACCCAATCCTCCAAAACTCAACTGCTATCGTGATCAACCACTTCACATATGCTGTCAATGGATCTCCCACTTTGGATCCCCATGACCCTCCAAGACATAGATCCCACTCTACATCTTACTCAGCTCCAGCAGCCAAAGCCCCAGCCCTGCCTGATATTTCCTCTTTTGCACACCTCTTTAGCAAACTAGGTGTAGCCATGTCATATAGCTAAGCATTCTTAAATTATACTCACAACTTCTAAATGGAAGACTTTCCTGGTCAATAAATGAGAAGCAAGTAATGAACTGAGGCACAGACAAGCTAGGACTGAGATTTTCAAAAGAAACACCCAATTCCCAGTGACATTCAATGGAGCTTGAGTGCCCAAGTCTCAGGTGCTCTTCTGACATTCCCAGCCTCAGTGTCCTGACCAAGATGGCCTGAGCCGGTGGCAAAGCAGAGGAGGAAACAGAGCAGAACAGAGCCCAAGATTTGCGGCTAAAAGGTCCCCGCTAAAACAAGTAGGTAGTAATATTTAACCATCTCTGTCGTCTACGAGAGCTGCAGTTCCACGGATTATTTCCTGACGAAAATGGAAAGTTCATGTCAGAGTATTCTCTTTCACAGCCTTTTCTAGGATTCTTGACCCATGTTGCCAAAATTGAATCTCTCTTAGTAGTTGTATGTATTTTACCATCACACTTCAAAATACATATCTAGGTTTTTAATCTAACCAGGATGGAATCAAACCATTTGATTTGCTGTTTTGCTATGTACTGACTAAAGCTCTCCCTGACAGAATGATCTTTATCCAGATTTTTATCTTTATTTCAGAACAGAAGACCAGTAAGAAAGAAAAAGGGCCCAAGACAACTTTCAAAACCCATAATGTGAAAACCTGGCTCCACAAAACTCCCACTGACTGTGCATCCAAAGTCTTGATCTTGGGCTCCTTATTCATGTTTCACTGAAGAATTTCATTGAAATCAGGGCTGATTAAAAACTAATTTAAGAGCTTCAAAATTTGAGAACTAGTTCTCAAACCAGATTTACAAAGTATTATATTACGCTTCTTTCTGAGTAACTGTAAGACCACATTCTCGTTGTAAGATACTGAACTCTTAAACTAAGAGGTCAGTATGGCTTCCCCTAGCTCAGGTTTAAAAGAAGTTTTAGAAGAAAAATAAAGTTACTAGCAGTCCCATCTCATTTTGTATTTCAGTGCAGTTTTTTCATAGAGCCAATTAGTGGCCTTAATCATTGTTTTAAGAAAACAAACACAAACCAAGTACCCAGCAGTGTATAAGTATTTCAGACTAATTATCCATGTTAAATGAAGACATTAGGATTCCTACATATGTTTTCACAAAATAAATCGAATGGGAAGAGACATCCCATCAATGAAAGTGGATTTACTTCAATGAATTCTAGTGACCTTAATTTGAAATTCCTCCGGTTTGGAAGCAGGGTCAATCACCTTATCTCTACAATGGGCAGATAAGGGGGAAAAAGTCAACTAGAGTTTATTCTTTCATGTTCTAGAGGAGCATGTATTTACATTACCTGAACTACCTTGTTCACAAACTCCAACACAAATACAGGCCACCGCTTCTATTTCTGTTCATTTCAGGTTAATTGCAAAGTAAACAGAGAATTGGCCCTATTGCCAATAAGGTTGGCTCTAGCCAAACTTCATTTTTTTTTAATGTCTGCAAACAGCCTTGTGACTAATCAAGAAAGATATCTGGGTGAGGGACAATAACAGTCTCCCTTTACAAAGACAATGCATCTACATTTTGTGCATTTGTTCTAGTTTTGTATTAATTAAATAACATCTTCATCTGTAAAAGGAATCTGGCCAGACCAGATCTTTCTACTACCTATACTGAGCATGAGAACTTGGAAACGACTAGATCAAGCCCATACAAATAGCATCTAACATAGTAGGTTGCCACCTATGAACTATTAGTCCTTATGCGCCATCCTGCCTTACCTGCTGCCTATTTGTTCCATGGAATAACTCCCTTGTTCTTGTGAAATGAGATAGGGAGACAAACTCCCAATAGTTCTTATACTGTTTAGAAGACCCCAAGGTCCAAAAAGATAGACAGTGAAGACAAGAAAGAACTTTTTCTCATCCTGTAGCAGCTGTAGTTCCTTGGGTTAGCGTGGATCCCACTGTATTTGCGCAAGCAGTTCCTGTTCACAAGTTTGGATTCTTTTTCATGATAACATTGTCCATAGAGAGAGAGGCAAGGAGGGGGTAGGAGGGAGCGGTGCCTTAACTGTGCGTCTCCTTATGCTCCTATAAGTGAGGAATAAGGATGGAGCAGCTACAACACACCTTCTGTTCCCTCAAATTCAAAGCACAAGATTTCTGTGGACTCCAAAAAGGAGCATAGAGGGTGGTTCATTGGGGATCACATCAACTGCATCCCTTCAGAGAACCACAGTTACTGTCGGATAAGTAAATGTTCTTTTAAGTACACTCAGTGCGGGTCTCACTATACGTGACCTCCTCAAGAAGGTGCAAATGAGAACTTTCAGTTGCATCATTTGCGTAACAGCTGAAGGATTGCTCTCCCAAACCAGGAGTATGCTTGGACAGACGAGTCCAAACCAGAATGCTTGACAAAGGTCTGTGGGTTACTTCATGTTACCCCCTTGCAGATATCAGGAATTGGCACATTTCTAAAGTAGGAGAAACTCTGTTGAGATTTGGTAGGAAAGCTACATCAGCTAGCAGGTAAAACAACGATGCATTGTACTATCCATTTCCATACTCTCTGCAAAGAGACTGGTTGGTTCACTTTTAGAACATCTGAATATGAAAATAAAGATTCAAGTATTCAGATTGTCACCCATTTTATTTTGGCCTTGTCAATGTAACAAAACAAATCCTTAGATACATTCTGTGTATAATTTATTTTCTCTCGTGCTGAGAAGGAAGACAACAGGCAAGATGACTGACTGAATTAAAATTGTGATCCACTACAGGAATTAACTTTGTGTGAGGTTTCAGTTGAGGTTTACCCCAACAACCACAGTATGGATGGGCAAGGTTGGCAACATGTTTTTAAGGTTCACTCATATGGTGGATAAACATCAACATTTTTTTTTAAATAAAAACAACTGATTTTTTAATTTAAATCAGATTTGTTTATTTCATTTTATTTGGGGGGGGGTTTGTTAATATGCTTTGTTAAAAAAATAAACCTATATAAAGATAGTTTTAATTTAAGATACATTAAAGCTCACAGATATCTTCATGGAACATACTGTTTGAGACAGTATATTCATGTAACCTTTTTAGAAAAGTTTTATAAATAGCTCACAACAGGTCATGGACTATACTAGGGGCCCAATCTTATGGGGTTCCCAGAGGCTCCTCTATAGATTAGTAAAGATTAAAGAAAACCACTCTACTCAATGAGACTCAGCGCTCAGTCTAGAAGATCCCATTAAGCATCTTTGTGATGCTTAGTTTCAGTTCTCAAACTGTGGATTTGTGTCTCCACAGATAACATATTTGTTAACAGCAGTATATGGTGATGAGAGATAACAGGCCTGATTACCTACCCATCAGCCCTCTTGTCTCTCTGCAAGTTTATGTACACAGAGTCAAGCCCTTACCTCTCTCTAAAAATGCAAAGTTTCAAAAAGTTAAATGAATAGAGAATATAAAACAAGAATGCACTTTTTGTAGAAAACAATGATAAAATTAAGGCCTCCTGACCAGTGATTTAAATTGTGATTTAATCAATTTGATTTAAATCAAATCCATGCTGCTACTCACCTCCTGTTGAAGTAATAGTCACTAGAAAGAATATCAACATAGTGAACTCGTGTTAGAAGCTGACTGACCAGAGAGAAGTATGCAAAAGTCCTTCCAGAAATTTCACAGAAGGAGAAAAGAACAAGTGTCCATGTAACAGCTGATTACAAGCTGACCTCAATTGAACAAGATGAGAGGCTGGTCTGTTTTAAAGCGCAGTAAATGCTTAAGAATATCAGGGCTATAGGTTGTAGCTGTGTTGGTCTAAGGACACACAGAGACAGAGTTCTTTGGGTAAATCCAATACCTTTTGTTAGACCAACTCAAATAGTTGGAAAAAATTCATCTTTCCAAGCTTTTGGGCACAAACACCCTTCATAAGGCTGAGGAAGTATCCGCAGTCGGTGTGTGCTCTTCCTGGATGGAATGAATAGTAAAGCAGCCAATGGCTGGTATGCATACAAGAAAGGCAGTCAGTGACAATGTAAATTAAGGAGTCAGTGGGTGAGAGACAAGTTGGCAGGGTGGGGAGGAATGAATGTAACTGGTAAATAGTAAAAAGGTACTTGGGGAGTCAGATGTTAGGCAGGTTATAATGTGTCATAAATCCAATGTCTATATTTAGTCCATGATTTTTTGTATCCAGTAGGTTGATGAAGACAAGTTCGTAGACACATCTATGAAAGGTGTTTTGTAAATTCCCTTTGAGGATTGGAACTGAGAGCCTGGAGAGAGAGTGGTTTTCATGTGAGAAATGTACCCCCACCCATAACTGGGTATTCTTGTCTTTGATAGATTTCTAGTGTGTGTTCATTCTGGTGCACAGTTGTAGTTTGGTCTCTCCTATGTATTTTCCATCAGGGCATTTGGTGCACTGGATGAGATATATTACATTTCTGGATGTGCAGCTGTAAGATCCAGGAATGGTGATGGCTCTGTTGTGGGGTGTAGTAATTGTGGGGGTGGTGGAGATATGTTGGCAGGTTTTATATTTCTTGTCGTGGTGTGGTCTGGATCCATTTGGTGCGTTTTGGGCCATAGGAAGTTTGCTTCTGGTGATGAAGCTAGCGAGTCTGGTTCTTGTTTAAAGGCTAGGATGGGTGGATCTGGGAAGATCTCTTTAAGAATAGTGTCGTCTTCTAGTATGGGTTGCAACAGTTCAAGGATTTTCCATATAGATTCCAGGGCGGGGTGATATGTCATCACCAGTGGTGTACAATTCATGGGGGTTTTCCTTCTGTGCCGCACATGGTATCCAGATGGCTCTTTCGAAAGTGTGATTATCTCTCTGGAGAAGTATCCTTGTGAGGTGACAATCCCAGGTGTTCTCCTCAGTGCAAATGCGGTGGTATTGGAGGGCTTGGCTGTATATTACAGCTTTCTCGGTGTGGTTAGGGTGATTGCTGGTTCTGTACAGATATGTACGTTGGTCCATGGGTTTCTTGTATATCATGGTCGGTATTTTACCATTCTGGACAGTGATCATCATGTCTAAAAGGAAGATGTTGGTGCTGGAATATTCAGGAGTCTCATGGAGGGATGATGATTGTTGAATTTCTGATGGAAATCATTCAGAGACTGCAGGTTTTCAGTTTAAATGATGAAAATGTCATCAATATATCTTAAGTATAGTAAGATTTAGATGGTGCAGTCCTTGAGGAATTCTTCTTCCAGGTGGCTCATAAAAAGGTTGGCATACTGTGGGGCCATTCTGGTGCCCATAGATGTGACCATGATCTAGAGGAATTCTTGGCTACTGAAAGTGAAGTTGTTGTGTGTGTGGATAAAGTGTGTAAATGTATACGGTCAGTAATATCATTGGGTCTGGTACTCTGAGTTGTCATTTTGCTCTTGTAAGTATGTAAGGCAGGCTTGGATGCCATCCTGATGTGGGATGTTGGTATACACACTGGTAACATCCATGGTGGCTAGGAGGGTGTTTCTGGGAGGGTGGTCTGTTTTTAACTTTCCATAGAAAATCTGTTGCGTCTTGAACAAAACTCACTCTTCGGGTGACAAGAAGTTTTAGGATTGATTCGATGAAACCTGATATTTCCTCAGTTACGGTTCCATGGTTGGATACGATAGGTCTGCCAGGGTTCCCTTTTTTGTGGATTTTAAGGAGCATGTAGAAAGTCCCTGGGTTAGGTAATGGAGGGATCAAGGTCTGTAGTTTTTCTTATAGTTCTGATGGAAATTATTTGATGGTAGTTTTGAGTTTCAAGGTGAAAAGCAAAGTAGTAGTTTTCTGTAGTAGGTGGTGTCAGAGAGTTATCTGTTGGCTTCTTTTATGTAGTCTTCACGATTAAGGATGACTATGGCTCCTCCTCTATCTACTAGTTTTATTACTATTTGGTGGTTGGATCTTAGAGATCCTATGGCCCTTCTCTCTGATAGGGAGAGGTTGTTATAGGGCATGTGTTGTTTATTAATTAATTGTTCATTCTTTCCCTGAAGCAGTCAATATAGCGGTCAAGGTTAGAGTTTCATTCACTGTGAGGTGTCCAATCTGACTTTTTTGGGGAGGGGGGTGTTTGGGTTGATCTTTTCCTCAATCTTGTCAGAGGATGAAGTGTTGTTCAGGCCTTCAAAGAGGACAGATTTTTCAGCTTTGATAAGTGTATGCATGGAGAGATTGATGATATTTGAGGGTTGGTTGCTTCTTTCAGTTGCATCGAGCCTGGAGCTGGAATGTTGTAAGATGTTGGTATTGTTTCTCTGATGGTTGTTTTGTGGTTGAGAAAGTTGTTCCTGTAGTAATTGGTTCCATTTCTTCTTCTTACGTTGGACGGATGTTGTAGAAAGAATCTCAGGGCACCCATATATGTGCCAGATGCCTGCTCTGACACGTACAACTTAGTAAATTGCTTCAGTACCAGTAAACTGATACCAATAAATGGTACCAGTAGGCTGATACAAGAATGATCACTGCTTTATCTCTTTTGGCTTTGGAAATTGCCTAGATGTTAAGGGATGCAGAAGGGGCTTTGGAACCACTGCAAAAGAAAGGCACTCCACTATAAGCCTAGATTTATACCCCCTCTGGAACTGAAGTTCTGGGGGTATTGACCCCTGTGATATATAGGCATATCCCCTAGGGTTCTGCAACTCAGAAGAATTGGCTTTAGGAGGAACTGCTGCAGTGACTACTTAAAGGTAGGAATCAACTATCTGCATAAAACGTCTTCCAGGTTGATGCTGACAGCCAAGAGATTAAGAACCACCAGGCCTACCCCATGTTGTGCCACCATGGAGAGTTCTGGATGGCTTCCAGGCTGAGGAGAGACAACCAGGCACTCCCTTTCATGTTGATGTACAGTACAGTACAGGTATTGTCCAGAATTTATACTGTAAAGTTTCGAAGAACAGGTAGGAATGTCAGAGGCTAGTCATATGGTTTAGAGCTCTAGGAAGGACACTGATGTGAAGTCTCATATCCTCTATGTATTAAGTCCCTTGCATGTGTATTTGGTGCAGATGGGCACTCCAACTGTTAACTGTGAGGACATATCAAATGAAGTGCCTTACAGATCTGCCTAGGATCTTGTACTGTTCAATATTGTCATTAGCAACATGGATAATAAACCAGACAGTATACTTATAAGATCTGAATACATGAACCTGGAAGGGGTTGCAAACATTTTGGAAGACCGGACTGGAATGCTGAACAATGTGATTTTGACAAATTAGAAAAATGGTCTTACATCAACAAGATGAAATCCGGTAAAGACAAATGCAAAGTACTTTTACTTCCCATGTACAATTAAGAAGGAGAGAGAGTAAGTGTATACACGCAAAATGAACAAGGGTCATCTTGGGATGTATTGACAATAGTGGTGTAAGACATGGAAGGTAATTATTCCCCACTTTTCAACATTCGGCCTCTGCCAGAAAATACTATGTCTGGTTTTGGGCATCCCACTTTAAAAAAGATAGACAAATGGAGCGCACAGGAAGAAAAGCAACAAAGATAAGAGATTCTGAAAACATCAGTGTTTCTAAGAGGTTGAGAAAATGATCAACAAGGGAAGGTTGAAAGAACTGTTTTTTCTTTAGTCCAAGAAAGAGAAGACTGATGGGGGAGACATGATGTATTTTCAAATATGCAAGAAGTTTGTTATAAAGAGGACAATGATCAACTGCTTTCTATGTACACTGAGGGAAAGGCAAGAAGTAACTAGATTAATTTGCAGCAAGGGGTTGGATTTGATATTAGGAAAAAAACTCGGAAAACAGTTGAGCACTGAAAGAGTATAAAATCCCTCTTCTAAGGGTGGAGGTTTTTCAGAGCTGGTTAAACAAACATCTATCAGGTATGGTCTAAAGTAAACCTGCTTTCGTCTCAGAGCAGAGAGAACAACCTTATGGGAAAGAAGTCCTCTGATCTCTCCCAAGAAGCTCCTCTCCATCTTGCAACTGTGCCTATGCTCAGACTGACTCAACCTCCAATGACTTGTTTATGGCCTGGCTTAACTGCCTGCAGTTGGTAAGGAGCTGGTGTTATTAGCACTAAGACTGTCCATGCCAAAGTAATCAGTGTTTGGAGTGGTGATGCCAAGCAGACAATGTTACAACAACTGGTGCCAAGGTCTTCATCAATATGAAGGTTGCCAGCATTGTTGCCATCAATACTAACAATGCTGTCTTTCTTTGACTTTTTTCCAGTGCTCAGTCTCAAGATGTGGTTGGTACTCAATGCAGCACTGGCTGATGCTTGTTCATCCATTTTCATTTTGATCCCAATTGCCCCCTTTGTGTTGGGAGTGATCTGCATGAACTACCCTAGTAAGTGTGGCTTGAGGTAAGTACCCCTGGACTTTCAGGTCCTGGTGGAGGAGGAATTGCACAACAAGGGCTCTTTAGGTATCTGACTCTCCTAAGCAAAAGCAGCATTGGCTGTGTCTTGTCTTCATGAGGATCTGTCCTCCACAGGGCAGGTTTGAACATCAGGGTTTTGGTCTCTGCCCCCTGATGGAAGGTCACAGACACAAGGAGGCACAAGGCACATAAGTAACACTGCCAGAAAGTGCTATGAAAAATAAATTTGGTCTCAGACACATGAGACAAACACATGCCAGTGGGATCCAAACTTGAAGAAAAACCAGAATATACGAAGTCAGGGTGGTCAAGAGGTAAGTAAGCAGACAAAAAAAGCGTGATCAGCTGTGGCAAAAGACACCAGAGAGATTAAGAAATAGGAAGAAAAAAAATCCCTCTTCAACTCAGTAACAAAATTGTTAAGAGACTTTCATGAAAATGGTCTTGCTAGATGGGAATGGTGGAAGCCAAATGAGTGGTTATCAGAGAAACAGAGTTAGAGAAGACCTTAATAAGAACAGGACTAGATAATTTGCTTAGTGATTCTGAAGACAAAGGCAGGAAGAAGAAAGGATAATCAAAGAGCTTGGGAGGGTTGAAAGAAGAAAATTAAAAAGAAAATATATGCCTCTCCTCAAACACATGCCCATGAAAATAAAGAAACTGGAAGCTCCACAGTACAAGTCAACAGGCAGACACAAAATGGGCTTTGTGTTTGAACTTGCTTTCAAAAGCCCGTTTCTAAATCAGCTTTCAAGCTACATCCTCATGAACAAACACATATAAGCTAGGATCTGCTGGTTTACAGGTTACTTAACCATATCAGAACAAATTTTATATCAGAAATGAGTCTCATTAAAATATATTTTTACTCTGTAACAGTTCTAAATTATTAATTCTATTACATATAAAAATCAGATTTAAATATAAAAGTTTAATCTATCTGAAATTCTTCTTCTCACTAGGTTTTCTATGTATAATGAGGAATAAAAAATTCTAATCATATTTTTTCTAGTTCTATGGTATGTAATTACTTTAGGAAAAAATGTAGAGCAATCTCTTCTCACAGCAGGAAACTTCCATTCAAACGTACCTGCATTTCACAATCTGCCCGAAGATTAAGTTCTTCACAGCATTCCCTGGATACTCTCAAGAAGATATAATCCTTTGTTTTCTCTTCAATAGCTGCTTCATAAACCTTCTCTTTGGTTCCTTGGGTTTGTGCTGACTTCTCTTTAGTGACTGGCAATAAATAAACAGCATTGACTTTGGTCATCACCAGCCGTCCAGCCAAAGTGTCTTCAGAAAGAGTTTCAGTGAGCTTAAAGCGGCCAAAAAGTTGTCCATTTTGGGCATACTTTGCACCTCCGGAAACACCAGTAAGCATGAAGCTTGCTACAATCTGCAATTGCACTTTTATGTTGAACCTAAACAAGAAAGTACCGAGTTAGTGCAGAAAAGAAAGTTGATTTTAGAAACAAGGGGACAGAGACAATGGTAATAACCACCCCGCCCCTCGCAATTCCCACGTTCAAATATGCCATATTTGGATTCCAAGTATACATCTCTCACTTATGGTGAATAGTACCTTCCTGCCCAGGAAAGATCAAAGGTCTACCCAAGTCTAGTATTCCTATGGCCAGTTTCTGAAGCCAGGTACACATAAGAAAGCAATGTGGCAGCATCATATACAGATACTTTTGACTCTCAAACCTGAATGGCCCTGCACCAATTTATAGCTAAATCAATCAAGGACAGGCTTTGGCATGAGTCAAGGGGCAGTGCTTGGGATTGTGTAAATAGTTACTCAGTGGGCGCATCTACATGAAACGTTTACTGTGCAATAGCGTGCCAGGCAAAAACCGTCTAATACGGTACCGCGCACTAGTATTAGGCTACTGCACATCACTAAAACCCTGTGTGGTGGCACTACTGAACAGTAGCACGAGTTACTGCATGCTGATTTAGTACTTGATTAACCACGTACTAAACTTAATGAGCAGTAACTACAAAACATTAAAAGCGTGTAGATGCGCCCATTGTAAATGGGGACAGAATCTGGCCTTTGCAACAGAAATTAAAGGACAGGCAGGAATTGCAAAGCATTTACAAATTTTGCTTCCAAGCAGAACACAAAATACATCAAGAGGCAACGTCAACAAATAGTTACAAGTATTAATGTCTCAGAAGCTTTTAAAGTTACTCTCTCAATAGAGCCAAATCCTACATTTCTATTAATTCAATAGTTCTGCCTGAGTTAGATTTATGGGATTTGCCCTGCAGCAGGGAAAAAAAAGAGAGTTTAAACCTATGATATAGTAGGTGCAGCAACATCTTCAGGGACATGCATGCAGGTCCAGAACACCCTGAGATTTGTATTAATTCTACCGATTAGAAAATGAAGGCTACCATCCTGAGAGAAGCAAAGGGCTGTTGTTTCCACCATTTAGATTTTTTTTTAAATATTTTGTGAAAGGTCAGTAAGAATCAGAGTAGATCCATTTAAAATGAGGGATTGCTATCTAGCATATTAGATACCTTATCGCGTAATCTACCTGACCACAAACTCTCACTGATGGCGAGTGCTTTCTACATTCAGAGTAGCAGTAGTAAAGTCACTCCTCCTATTTTTACTTTTCTAAAAGTAACAGGCAATAAAGATTAAAATGACCAATTAGTCTGTCTTCTGGATCCTTTTTCAAATACACAGTGGGTGCCCACAGTACATCTTCTACTGTTTTCTTCATTCTGATTTTAAAATGTGCTAAACTATTAGAGTTGTAGTTACTTCCTTGTCAGACTACTCCATTCTCTTATATATCCCCACGGTAAACTAATTTCCCCTATTTCAATAAGTTAGAAAGGAACGCATCAAGGAAAATAAAAGGAATACAGAAAACACTTTTGACTAACGTGAAGAGGAATCCTCTCATCATGTGAAATGGCTAACTTTTTCTTCTTAAATGAAGTCTCTTAGGGAAAATATATCTTCAAAGGATGCTGTCTATTTATACTGTTACTTTTTAATCTGTTCAGCTTTCTTCCAACCAATCCTCATTAATTATTAAAAGTGCGCTTGTAATACTATTTCATCTACTATCAAAGAAACCTGTCCTGAAAAGTACCAGAATCTCAGATCAATACCAAAATCAAGCCAGTTTCAGTTCTCATCCCACAAATGCTAAATGCCTCCCATACTCGTGGAAGATTTTTTTGACAATTGATTAATCCTTTTTCTTACAAGAAAACTGTAATTGTGCCCCCCAGCGGTGACACTCTGGTCTCTGCACAATACATGCATCGAGTCAGAGACACGTTCCTGGCAATTAAGCAATGGAATGAAATGAGATAATTTTGTTATTGGACAACCACAATTATCTATTATCGTTATATTTTTTTAAAATGTAGTGGCTACCAGGGAACATGAAGGTAATCATTTACTGTACTTCAAAAAATGAATTTAGCAAATGATTAGGGATAAAAACTAATTATTTACGAATATGTTGAGAAAAAAGCATGCAAGATTCCTTGTTGACAATATCTTATTCTGAGTTCTCTGTGTCCGTTTCAAATTCTAAAATTGCTCCTATCCCCTTCATATAATGACTGTACTACTTTGTGAAATGCATACAACTTTACTAAGATTTAAAATCTGTTATTAATCAGATGCTTTGCAAAAGTCATTTCAAGCTGCCAAGGTTTTATTCTCCATATTATTACATTCTAATCATAAACATTTCCTGAACAACCATACTGCAGCTTTTCTGAGACATTCCAGTACATCATCTTGAGTTGCTTCTTGTTCTAACTTCCTGAGTAGCATCTACTTCTTCCAGATTAAATTTTTCCCAATGAGTAGGGTGACACCTTCTGGTGAGAAGTTCAACTACAGACTCCTCTAATGTTCACCCTGAAAAATTAAGCATTTCTTCCTAAACCAACTCCTCATCCTTCCTTTTCTTTCTTCAGCTGAGCAGAAGCACACACCATGCTCATGGCTTATAGCAGTATCTGGGTAATACATCATAACTACACATGCTTCACTTCCCAAACAAAGGGTATGAAACAAACCACTTAAGAATACTAATTTTGGACATTTGTTTCTACGAACATTAATGATTTCAGCCTCCCTATGAAGTAGAGGAGTGCTCTACAGATCAGGAAACTGAGGCAATAAAGAGACTAACTGATATATTTCAAAACCGGTCTCTAATTTTGATGTTCACCCATTTATTGGAAGTAATGATCACTTTGATCTCCTAAGAACTTCACTGATGTCCCCTCTAAAATCAGGTGACAGACATCAAAAGTGGAGGACAGAATGGAGCAAGCAAAATAGGTCACATTTGACATATGGTCCCATAGTGGCCTGCCCAAGGTAACATTGCAAAATCAGCAGAGATGCAGCAAAAGAATTCAGTTTTCCTATCTCCCAGTCCAAGATCTCCTCTTTCTGAGTAGCAATTACTAAGCCACTGTAATATGTGTAGCTACCACTCATCTTACGGGAGGTTTCTGACAGTTTCAACTTCCAAACAACTTGAAGTTAAACACAATTAAACTATTTTTTCAGATTGCCCATGTGTTTGACATCATTCTGCCAGTCTGAACAATGGATGTTTTTGTGCTAACACTTAAAGATCTGATATTCAACTAATCAGAAATGCAAGTCTAATTAACACTTTTTAGTATGCTCTTGAATAAACACTTTGCTACAAAAACCAGAATTAATTTTAGAGAGTCCTTGTACTGTAAATTCCAGCTTTGTGTAATTTTAGAAATATTTCTTCACTGAGATGATTGCTCAGATGGTGAGAAAAAAACACTAAATTCTGAGTTTCTTTTGAACCTACAGCTCTCTTAGTCATCATGCCACTCGGGATACCAGCTGGGAAACTTTTTGGTCTCTCGATTATTTCTTCCTGCTGGATTTTTTCTGGGCATAGCGCGGTGACCACAAGGCAGCATGAGCTAACCGGCACGTAGACCAAAATAAACAGGAAAAAATCTCCTAAACATCCAAAACCACGGAAAATTCTAACAGCAATCTGTCCTCTGTGCAACCTCATGAGAGAGTCTCTGCCAATCCTGTAAAATGCCAACATAATTACAGAATTCAATCTAACCACTGGGCAAAACCCTATCTATGTTTAAATTCCAGCAATTAAAAGAAAGACTTATTAGATCATCAGTCCATCCACCGCCAATGCAAACTAATTCACCAAAAGGCCAAGTATCACGTGCTGAATGTGGCTCTGTATGCCAGGTTTTTAAAAGAAAAATCAGCATGATTTTTTATATTCATACCTACAATTTCCACATAAGGGGTCACACATTTTACTCTGCAGCTACAGCACGTTTTACTAAACACTGGCACAGTATATGGCAATGGCAAAAATATGCTTATTTTCCATAATGGCTAATATTTTAGGATTGTACAACCTTTAGAAGGAATCTCGCCCACCATTCACGTAGGGAACAACGCACTATATGGCTGCGTCCCTATGAACAGGGGCATGCGGTTCCCGCGAGGAAAAAAAGCAGTGGCACAAATTTGTGCCGCTACTTTTTGCCCCAGCGCACACCCCTGCACGTGGGGTTAGTGTGGGGAAAAATGTTCCAGGTGCGGTAGGGGAGGCTGGGGTCAGCACCTGGGTTGGCACCAGCAGCCTTACCTGGGGTCCTGAGGTGCATCTGGGCGCATGGAGCCTGGCCAGACAGCTGGAGCATGGCTCTGGCCGGCCAGGCTCTAGTTCTGGGCAGCACATGCTGCCGCCACATGCACTGCCCTGCTTTTTCCTGGCATGAGTTTTTTTGACACCGAGATCTCCCAATGCCAACAAAAACCCACCATGCTGCAAATTGGCAGCGCAGCGAACACCCACACATGGTACGTGCAATTTACGGCACTGCAGACACGTCCGCAGAGCTGCAAACCACATGTGCGTGCTTGTCTGGATGCACCCTATGTGTACAAAATAGCAATATGTCGCCTCTTCAAGCCATTCAGGTTTGTACCAATTTCAGAATACAAAGTGTCATAAGAGTGTTAGGCATTTTAATTAAATGCTGTTTTCCTTTTTCAATATGCAAAGGAAAAAATGACAATGTTTTACAACTTAAACATTACACGAAGGGTCAGATTTTCCACTTTCTCCAAAGCAGTATGTAAATTTGCTCACTTAACTTGAGCTCAAGTTTCATCTGCACTCTGGCTTGTCAATTTGAAGCCTATATTTACAAATGGAAATTGGACTGTGGGTTGGTTTGTTTATTCAGTCCTTTATTGCCTCCATCTTGTGCTCTACTCATGCTAAGTACTTTTGACAAATAAAAAATTTACAAAATGTTAAAATAAACATGCCTTAAAGTACAGCACGCTCCCTTCCCTTGCTAAGAAGAGACTTGCTACTTCTTTCCCTTGACATAGTTCAGCATTTTGACTATTCCCCTCCCCCCTCACAAAGCCTGGGACAATCAGCACGTCATAAACATATAATACTTCCAGGTTCTCACAAATCAAGTTGCAGAACACATAATCCTTCACCAAGAAGGCTTTGCAACCAACACACCCCTGATCACAGTGGGAGCTTCTGGTTCAAGCAGGAGAGAGAGTAGCAGCACAGCAGGAGACAGTCTCGGTCTCAAAGGCAGACAGCAACAAACCATTTTGGCCTTCAGAGATAAAATTCAACATTGCAGTCGATTGGCAGTTAATGCAAATCACAGAATATGGATTGTGTACGCCCAGAGACAACTCTGCTTAATATGCAGGTGGCTCCATTCTAGGCTAGCTACGATTTCCAATGGCTCCATAGCTACATAGAAGGTCAATCCTTTAATATTAAACCTAAAAACAATATTTGATTTACAGCAAAGAAAATGAAAGTTTATGATTCTACCACTACATTGGTTCACCAAGTTATCTTACATGGGTCTCAATACACCACAAAGGGTATTTATACTACCTATGAAGCACACTGGCCTCCAGTTGCAAACTTTGCTTTGTGTGTTTTTGGGTGTGTTTGAAATTGAAATGCCATTTGCAATGCCTCTGTCTTATCAGGTTGTGAGTTGGATCAATTAATGGATCATGAAGTGAAGAGCCATCAGCATTAACAGAACCTAACGATGCAATACAGGACAGCAAGCAATGCACTGTGTGCATACCAACCGTCCAGTCCTGGACTTCTCCTACAAGACTGTCAACATTCACAATAGTTTTATGGCGTGTACAAATGTCCAGCAAAGGCTAGCCAGAGAACAGGCCAGTTAAGACCCATTATGCAGAAGTCTGAGCCCAGTGTACTAAAGGAGACCAGGTATAATAGGATTGAACAGGATTTCTGTCATCAGTATTACCAAAACAAAGACACATCAAAAATATTTGTTAAAATTACTTTTATTAATCCACTTAACAGAAAGACATAGAACATCAATAACTTATTTAATTGTGAAGCAACATGCACGGGAATGCACTCTATCATCTGTATGTGCAAGCTGCTCTTTTGTTATTTATAAGAAATTGTGTTGAGCTTTCTTCGAGCCTCACCTTGTTTTAAAAAAGCTTGTAAAAGGAACTTGGCTATAAAAGCAGAAGATGCAGAAAAAGAAAGACTCGGTTAAGTTGCTGGAAAACCTGCCTTCAAGTATGTCATACTGCATACCACCTCCACAGCACAGGAGAGATGTGATGAGAACAAGCAAAGATCTCATTCAAATTTGCTGCAGTTTATTCAAGATATGAAAAAGAACTGAATAGACACTGTTTTCCCATTTACCTCAAAGTAACAGTTTATATCAAGGATGCTCAACCCACAGCCCATGGGCAAAGCCATATGATCCAGCCTTCAGGGCTCCCCTAAGGTCTGGAAATTCAGTGACCAGGATCAGTGGCAATTAACGCTGCATCCTTCTTCTCCATCCCTGTGGGCCAGATGACATGGCCCTGCACCCGGGATCTCACCTGCAGCAATGGGGTGGGCAATGGGGTCCCACCAGGAACACACAGGGCTGAGGTGGCAGGACCCAATCCTGGGTGCATGGGGAAGAAGCAGGGTAGTGGAGCCTGATCCTGCACACACCGGGCTGGGAGCGGAGCAATGGGCCTGATCCCCCATGGGGCTGCGGCCACCATAAGGCATGGGGATCCGGGGCCTGATCCAGCAGATTCCCAATTGGGCCCCAGCCCTGTGCATACCAGACCAGGTCCACAGAGTAGATCTAGCCTATGCACCCACCCTACACCATACATCTGACCCACAGAGCAAAAAGGCTGGGTACCACTGGCTTGTAACAGTCTTAAATGATCAACATGCGATTAGACTAAACTTTTAATAATGTTCCCCAGGGATTGTGCTCCCTAGGAAAGACATTTCTGATATATTTCTAATTTGCTTCTACATCAAATTAAAGAGGAATGGAAGGGGGTCGGACCTGATGATCTGTTTAGGTCCCTTCCAACCCTAAGCACTATGATACTAGTGCTTTCATCAGTCCTATCTGGAGTGGTACGTTGCCTTAAAACATTTTCATTCCATACAAACGAAGGTGACACCATTAATCATAAATGTCGGAATACAGAAAAATAGTCTAGTGCAGTGAGACTGTGAACTTTGAAAGTCTACCTCTGTCTCCCAACCTGCATCCTATTCATATATTCAAAAATTCCCTTATCTTTGCAGCCATTTATTATTTACTGTTAAAGTTATATTCATTCTCTTCTACTAAAAGGTAAAATTTATGAATTCATGTGCATTCCTGGTGTATTTAAAAAATGTAACTTAGCAGCTAACCACCAATACTTTAAATCCAGTCAGGCATGCCTAACCCCTATGAAGTGCCATCCTAATCTTTTTTAATAGGACAGCAACAAACAATGAAGACATAATTTTCATAAGAAGTGTTACTTACTTGCTGACTTCCTTATACTGTGCTATTTCCTCAATATAAAGGAGGTCATGCAACCGTGATTGATAGTTGGTCTTGGTCAATGATTTGTCCAGGACAGACTGTGTAAAGAGTTGGTCAGCAGACAGAGGAATTTGGTATCTGGTAAGAAGGCTCTTCTCCAATTCAGTAGTTTCATTAGGCTCAAATTCTACAATAGTCTTAGAAGTAGAATCCCAACGCTTAGCTGTAGTTAGTAGCTGTTGTCGTGCATGCATCAGGTATTCAAGATCTGCATGTGGATATACAAACCAAGAAAGGAATTAAATGTGCGTTCTTGAAGATCATATACAACTGACAAGAATAAGTGGGAAATGCTTGATGACTTCACATGTTCTGCAACAGCTTCTGCATGTAAATCAGAGAATAAGAGAAAAATTTACAGGCTAAATTTAATTTTTAATTAACAGTACATGATTTGGTTTTTCAAGGAGTAGGCAGCAGTAGTAAAGTTACTCTGCTATCTTAAAAAAATAAAGCTGAAGGTAAGATGCTCCTTTGTCCTGAAGAGTTTTCATAATTCCATGGTTGAGGTGAAGCACTGCCCCTACTTCAGAGGACAGACACAGACACACATGCAAGAACATAATATTGTTCCTTAACAGAGAGCAGCTAGAAAAACAAGTAAAGGAAAGCACCTTTATTATAATACCTACAAGCCATTATGCAATACCCTAGCAAATCGCCATAAACTTTATAACTATTCCTTATGTAATGTAAGTGGTAAACCCCGCTTAGTAGCTTCTAGCACAGTGGAGGCCAACCTTTTGACACATGTACCACAAATTAGCTCCGCAACCTACAAGTACCACACTGATTCTCTTTCCCTGCCCAATGTGCTGCTCTGCCATCTGCTCCCTGCCAGGTGCTGTTGTGATGCTTGTCCCCTTCCTGATCTCCTGTGTGGCACATGTGCAGCACGTCCTCTTGTGTGTTACAAAAAAAGTCCTGTGCTACGATAACACTGTTATTCTGAAAACAGTTTGCATCACACAAACACATCTTTTTATCTTTTTCTAGCTGTTATCGTTATACTATGGCCACAGAAAAACAAAAACGAAACAAAAAAATAAAGAATTTTTCAACCCCTGCAATTTTCATTAACGCTGTGAAATTCAATGGAAGGCAAATGCTATCTTGAGAGCTAGTTACAGATTTCATATAATAGTACTTCAGTTGGCATTAGAAATAGCATTTTAACTTTGCCTGAGGCTTAAACCCCAGATAGCAGAGGAGCGCTTGTAAAAGACCTAAGTCCAGCACTATACCCTCAAATAAAATTCCTCATTATCTTTGGTCAGTCTTTAACCTAATGAGATGAAATAAGTGAAGTCTGAGTGACATTTAGTCTGTTTAACAACAGAAATCTATAGTATTCTCTAGCCAAAAGAAACAAGGCTGTCTTACCTTTCAAACTGTTCTAACATTTTCTGAAAAAATTATTTGAAGGGAGGCTATCAAGAGGGTATAAATAAACATCTTCCTCCACACTGAACCACATTAACTACCAACACTGGGCAAGGAGAGAAACGGGCCCACACCGGGGTGGTTTCAGGGATTTCAGAGAGATCGTCATTTGATAGTGAATGGTAGAGAAGTTTTCCATCACTGGAAGTCTCACATAACTGTTTTCTGACTGTTATGACAAAATACACACAGTGTACCTTTCTTAAGGCATATCCTGTGCATTTTCAGTACATGGAAAAGTAATCATTTACCCATTACTTGTAACTTTTCTACAAAAAGTTGACCTTCCTGAGCCACCGTATAGATGTATAAGAGAAGACACTCCATTACTATTTAAGCTACTATGCATTAGGGGCTGAAGTCTTTTTCAATATTTTGTGGCTGATGTTTGAAAAGCATTTTTCCATAAGAACTCTACATACTATTTCACCACCTATTCACTTCTCAAAGGGACACTGTAGATACAAATTAATTTTAAAAAAGCAATAAGGTGCACTTCTTATCTCTTCGCTGGTCTATATGCTGTCTACACAGATTGTAAACCTTTCAAAGCAATGACTGTACTTGTATGTACTTGTACAACACCGAATGCATTTTTGGTGGTAGATTAACATAAACAGTGATCTGACGGGTGAATGTTTTGATCTCCTCTCTCTGCACAGAGAGGGAACATCTCACAAAGAGGGACCAATAGTTGCCTTTGGAAGTAATATTCCTCTTAGCCATCCATGCTTGCATCTACTGTTTCACTGTGGGTTTCCCTGCCCTGCTCCATTATTAGCAATCAGCCCTGTGCAATCCTGGTAGTTTAAAGTGACAAGGGCATAGACTTCTCCAAAGATTAATAGTTCTAACTTCACAAATAAATTATTGCTCTCTTAGTCTTAAACAGCTCTACGACACAAGGATGCCAGCTCTCTGCAAGTTTACTGACTTCAGAAATTTGTCAGCTGTGATTAGCCACCCTCTTACAGAGAGATAATATAATAGTTCCTGAAAAGACCACAGCCTTGCTTGCAAGCAGTTTCTCATTCTTAGTGCAACACTCTGCTCGTGGAGACGTTGCGACTTGTGTAGTTTCCAACTATAAATATTTGGGGTTGTCTCGAAGACCAGTTCATCAACTATGGCATTTGCTATTTACATTTTCTCTCTGCTGATGCCATAAATGTAAATCTGTTCTATGTACATAAGGTACAGGAATAGCAAAAAGCAACACCTGTATCTGTAGCCAAGCCCAATACTGGATGTGTTATAGTGTGTGCCGTAACATACAATTATCACTGCTAATAGCCAGGTTTTGAAAGTTTGTGTCACTAAAGACCAAGGAAATATCCGTTTTCTAGATCACGTAAGCATATCAGAACAGGTCTGTAGAAGTTGGCAAAAGGAGTCTGTGCAACAAACATATCTGAAAGGTAGCTGGAAATAACAAAAATAGTTGTGGAACCATGAGCTCTGTCCAAAACTGATGCTCCTTCAGCTGTTTGAGAGATGAACTCTTCTTGGGACTCCCTCCTGGTGACTGACAGAAATGCCAGAGAATCAGTCTTCTTGAAGAGATAAAGTGCTCTACATCAACGAGGATCCTCTGGCTATCTCCCAGTCATAATCCATGTTGGTTTCTCCTCGTTGGTAGCAGCTTTGAGAATTCTGGTCTGGATTTAACCAGTTTCATAAGATTTACTATTAACAGGGGTAACACCAAGCTACATTTTTCTACTACCTTCAAGAGAATATTTTGATAAATGGTTCTGTACTCTGACTTACAGTTCTGGGAAATGGATTTAAATGGATATCCAGAACAAAAATCAATGCTCCGCTCTTGGTTCTGCAATACAGCAAGTCTTTTTGACAATGCAAGTCCTCTTATATTGCAAAGAAAAACATTTCCATTAATTTGCAGTTAAAGCTGTCTCTGAGCAGGGTAAAAACAACTAAAAATAGTGTTGATTACCCTTTGCCTAAAAGGACAATTCTTTGTCTCATGAAAAAATAATTCTTCCTGGAGTGTTTTGTTGAAGCTGAACCAAATCAGCATGTGGAGAGCACTCTGTGCAAAACAGCAGCCACAGGACCACCAGCATTTCTGAGCAACTCTAGGAAAACTAACAGTGACAAATGACTCAAAACTGTGAAGGAAGAAAGACTTTAGAGATCTTATTTGGGAATTTTTGCAGAAGAACAAGTTAGCCAAGGAAGAATTAGCAACGCATCATTTTTATTCGTTCAAAAACAAGTGGAAATGATACTACTGAAGTGGAACTGAATACTAAACATTACTGTCTGACTCCAGTATTCAGCTGCTTTAAAGTCTCAAGCAAAGGAGCTGAAACCACTTCCCTTGGGAAACTCTGACAAAAGCTATTAAATCTTACTTTCTGAAAATTCAGCCTCGATTTTCTCTCTCAGATTCACCACATCATTCCTGGTTGCATCTTCATCATACTACTAAAAATATGTATTTCTCTCTCCTTTTGGTGTTTGTAGCTTTCAAATCTTCATAAAGGATTATTGTGGCCCATCCCAGCTCCTTTCTTGTTGCCAACTGACACATATTTAGCTCTTTTAATATTTCCTCACAAATCAATCCCTCCTGAGCTCTGATACTTTGCCCTTTTTCTTTGAACGTCTTCCAATTTGTTGACATCTCCCTAATAATGAGGGGCCCAGAATTGAAAGTCCTGGTTTCCTGTTTGTAAATGACAGGCATAGACTAATGATGTAAACAGCACACAATGGCCATGGCAACACACAATTCCATTTTTAAACTAAACACATTAAAAACATTATTAATTATTTCTTCATGTTCACATACTTCATAACACCATTCATTAATGACTGGCTGGGTTACAAGCCTTCTGGCTTGGTCTCTGGCTCTCAACTCCTTTAACTAATCATTACCTGACAGCAAATGCTCTTCTCAGAGGTCTGCCATTATTAACGATGAGATAGCAGACTATTTCCACTATTTCATTTTTAGATCTAACACATTGTTCAAGGCTGCCCTGAAGTCAACCGGAGTTTTTCGACTATGAACCAGATCCCATGTGGACAAACTCTCAGATACATGATACCAATGACATTTTAATTTACATGAGGATCACAGACCTTACCTACTTGTAATCTTCACTTTGTTGCTGAAGGACTTTCTGTTATTTGGCACTGTATCTGCAAAATGGTATTTAAAATGCATACACCTCAGATGGTCAAGCTGCATGATGCAAGGATAGACAATGTTGCCCTCCAATAACTTCTAGCACCTCACCACAAAGACTCCAGGGTAAGATCTCAAGGCCATGTAAATTGGCATAGTACCATCCACTCCAACGGTGCCGTGCCAATTTAAACCTACTGACAATCCTGCTCATGAGTTATGTTGATCTAGGTGAAGGATTTTATTATATGATGATAAGCATTATCTGTTAATACAGAAGTTCTCCACAAAAATATAAAAAGGAAAAAAAAGTATGGCGTATTATATTTTCCCAGGATTTTAAGAGTCCTTATGTTAAAATGATAATGCAAAAAAACCATAAATCACAGAAAACTTGTATACTGACTAATGAGCAGTACAGAAAACATTTCTGAGTTTCAAAATAATCACTGAAAAACCCATGCTTTAAGACATTTCTATGTAGTTTGCTTGGTAAAAAAGAAAAATCTCTCTGAATTACCTTCTGTTGAAGCAGCATCAATCATTACTCGTTGCATGAGAACTGGTTCCAACCCAAAATCAAACACTACAGTTTGGCGAAAAGTTCCAAAGATTTCGGTGTTAAAGGCTATCGTGACTTTGTATACATAATGATCTATTCCATTTTGGGCCATCTTTCCTCCTATCCATTCCTGACAGTTTTCTGGGACTTCTTGTGACACCTGGGTAGTGCTGTCTCCAGCAGATATTGCAACGATACTGAAATGAGGACGATGGGCATCATAAAGCAGTGCCACTCGATACAGCATTCTTGCAGGCTACAGAGAAATGCAAATATTGAAGTAACTGTACAATGAAAAAATGAAGTTAGTTAATGAAGTTCTTCATACATCTTCAGATTACAAGAGCCTGCAAGAGGTCTCAACTTTATCAAGGAGACACAATCGAGCTCCTACACTTTTCAGAGCACAGCTCTTACTATCCCATAACTCCTAGCAACCTACATGCAATCATCACCCCAACAGGAGTAAGAAGAAATAGACCAAAGGGGGGGGGGGGGAGGGGGCCTCTCCAATCAGAACCATTTTAAAAGAAACATTATGGATTGAAATGCTAATAGCAAAAAAGCAAAGGAAGATGGTCTATATGCCAGAGCAAGCTTGTTTTTAATGTTTCATTTCTTCCCAAAAGGAATCCTACCTTACAAGTGAGAGCAAACATCCATGTCTGATGAGACTTTTTGGTGGTGACAGTAACCGATAGTTCAGGATTATGCTCTACTCTCACTCCTTCTACATTTTCACTCAGCTAAATGCAAAGAGAAAAAGATAGCATTAAAGTCTACAGAGAATGACAGTCTAGATGACGTTCATGCTAAGTTAAGGTCTTAGAACAGAAAACCTAAAAGAACTGTTTTCTAAATTGGTGATTAGCTTCAGTAAAAGCCTGTGCAGGATCCTAATATCAGTAGTGACGCCAAGTGAATAAAAGAAAAGTTAAATCAGAGATGCAAACAAAAAGTTACAATTTTAACTTAATCTTAACTGACTGTGTATACACAAAATAGAACCATCTTGAGAGAACAAACATAGGACCAGATTTTAAAAGGCAGTTAGCCCCATAATCAACTTGGTCATGTTAGTCATGTGTAAGAAGCAGAATGTGATTTTAGTTGGAAAAAAGGATCTGAAATAATAATGCCACAGACTGTATTACCAGAAGACCCAGTAGTCTCACTGACTTCAATGAGAGCACTACAGATGCAAGGAAAGTGAACCCAGATTTACTATTTGTTAATAAGGTTAGGTATTTGACCAGCCAAATAAAGTTAGGTCAATTGACTGGTCAAATATCAGTCAAAAATTGCCAATGATACACAGAAAAAACACAAATTTTCCATTAAATGTGTCAAAAAAACCAATAAAAATAATATTTCTGTCAAGAAAACGCCAAACATTTAATTTTTTTGTAAACTTGCTATAATCTTTGACCAGTCCAAAAATACGCAGTCAATTGACACTATTTGACCATTCAGCTGATCAGCTTGCTAACCCTATTTGTTAATCCTTTTGGTAGCATGTTCACAAACTTCCCAGATTTTAAGCAACAATAGATGGACCGAAAACTCCTTAGTATCAGTGGTAAGTAGAGCTGGTTGAATGCTGGAAAAAATGTTCCTTGAAATTCCAAACTGCTGCTGGGTTTGATCACCTGTGTGCCCCTTACTTCTCAGTATTCACAAATATTACATAAACCAGTGAGTATGAAGACTGGCTGTTCTTCACCCAAACCCCTGCAGTTGCAAGCAAAGGAGGAGTGTCCTGCAAAAACAAGAGCATTTCCATTAAGCCCTGAAAGCTTCACCACTTATTGTTCTCCAGTTTAAAAAGCTCCACCATCCGGTCAGGAAACAGGAACAATGCTATGAGACTTGGCTTACCCATCCTGTACTGGGAACAGTAAATATGCAGAGCGAACAATCTGTGATCAACCCACAAACTGCAATTCACAACCTCTTTACTGAATTCCTGGAGAAAAGGACTGCATTTGAAGAAACGAACCTGTGTCTGAAAGTTTGCCAAGCAGGCTGCAGGGCAGGGAGGAGAAGGAGGTAAAAATGGCAGGACAATTTCTCAGTAATGAATCATTCAACCAGCTCTCAGGGTAAGGCCCAAAAACAGGCTCATCTGTTAGTTTTAAATATGAGCATGCAGAGCAACAGTATATTTTCCTTACCACTTTCTCAGGAGATAACGAATTCATCCATTTCTCAATCAAAGTTTCCATATAACTGCCCGAACATTGTTTGTTTTCCTTCTGCTGTTTTAATCTGATCAACCGGGAAGCATATCGTTTTTGCCATTCTGTTAGCTCTTCCTGGGAATGTGCTGAAGTACACTGTGCACCGTACCTGCAGATCCCTTGCTCTAAAAATCTACACGAAAAATAGATAAGACAATTAGGCCTCAAACTTTTCAGGCTCAATTTAAAAAAAAATAAGATTTTACATCCTGTATTTCAAAGAGTTTCCTTCTAGCCTTTCAGTCTCTCCCACAAAACACAAATTACAGAATCAGATTCAAGGAATCGGTTTAGCCATATGTCTATATACAACAAGGAGTGTTCACTGCGAGAGGATGCTGCTGATGTCCATAAAGGTACATCCAGAATTTTTCCAGTTTAAATGTTAAGGGCCATAAAAGTTTTCACTCAAATAAACAGGCTCTGAACATCTAAAAATATCTCTGTACTGCACCAAGCGCCAAAGGATCCTAGTGTTTAAGTGGGACTCCTCAGAGTTATGGTGAAAAAAATTAACACCACTAAAAACAACAACATTTTTTACAAACTTTTCACTATAGGCCATGTGCTAGCCTGATAAATGCCCACTCAACAGAATTTTTCTGAAGCAACACTGACATCATGTGGTTCTTTCAATTAGTTACAGGTACGTCCTTGTGTCCATACTGAAACAACCACCTAGAAATAAGTGCGGCAGACAGTATGCATCTATTTCATGGTGTTTACGGACTTTTTACATGTAAGACGCTGTTCCTAACATCATCATTCTGCTGATGCTTTAAAATTAAGGATGCTTTTAAATATTGCCTAATGCCCAGCTATAATCCAAAAACTCCAGTTCTCTCAGACCCTGTTAATCTATACTTTGCATCCAAACAGCTATATCATTTGGAAAACATTTCTGTAGTCACAACATTAACTTTGTACTCAGTTAGGTTAAACTTGAGACAAGGGATATGGACGTATTATCCAGAGCTGGAAGAAGCACTTAAGAAGAGATTTTTTTTTTTTGATTTTTTTTTTGAGATTTGACTGCATTAAGTATGGTTCATGGCATAACCAGCGGTGCAGACAATCCTCGTATCTGCATGAGGAATCCAACACTGATCAACTAACACACCACGTTATCAAACAACTGAAGGTAAACAGGGTAATCCATGCCATAGTCTGGAAAACGAAGAACCTGTGTAACTCTAACTTTACGGTGAATTTCATCTCCAAGCTTGCACAACAGGACAAATTTAGAATTCACCTTACAGTAATATATTACTGAAAAAGGAGGATGGATCAATCAGCACTAAAAGGAAATGGCAAGTCAGCTACCCACATCATTGGCAGATAGAGCAGAAGGGGATTAATGATGGAATGACCTTTCCATAGTAAACGTGTTATGTAATCATGCAAATTAGACAGTAAGTCTTGAGCTATGTGACAAAAACAGATGTTACTTGACAAATGACAGAAAAACCCTAAAGCAAATGTATCTGATATCCAAGCTGCATTTGGGTCACTAGTTATAATGCGCATTAACATACTCCTTTCCTCTAAGAAAAGTTTGAGAAATTTAAGAGACACCATCAGATTGTGAAGGCCCAAAGTATAAATTCTTTATAAAAAAGTAAAAGTTGTATGGTCCAGAATGTTAACAGAAGTGTTCTTGTGATATATTTCATATAATAGTTTCAATTTAAACAGTTCTTTTTTGGGATTTACGTATTCCCCTGCAATAAATTTTAATCCCAGAGAATGCTATACAGAAATTGGAGCATTTATTTTCACAGCCAAAATTAAATTAAATACACCAACAAAACAAACAAGGTGAGGAAAACATCTAATTTTAATAATACAATGAACCACTGACAAGATGTGTAAGAGGTTATATTTAAGATGCAATTTTAATAGCATCCATTTAAGAAGAAATTTCAAATTAATTCTGACTTAAAAGAAACAATAAATCACTTACTATTGAATATTCATTAATTATTACTATCACTTAAAAATGGTGACTCTTTGAATCAGCACTTCTCCTTATTTAGAGATATATTAAGAAATATTTACTTGCGTTCTCCTTGACTGGCACTTAATAGGAAAATGCCATATTAAAATCTTCCATCTGTAACCATTTTTGCATATTTTCATTTCCCAGTACTTTCAGCAATAATTACTTTTATTTTTATGTTGGGTTCCTTAATGAGTATTTTTTGCAATTCCTTAATTTCATTATATGTAATACCTGCTACTTCTCTACTGCCTGTGGTTTTGAAAATTAATATGTATTACCTGCAACCACAGCTACATAAGGAATTAAAATCTTAAATCCACAATTATAATTATAATGGATTGATTAATTAATAAAGACCTCTTTCAAATCCCAAAGTGAATTGCACCTGTAATACAGAAGTCTCCAGTAACCTTACACCATAACTTTAATAGAATGAAATTCAGAACTACAGTTTAAAAACTGGGTAAATGTGCCACTTGTTATAAACACGTAATACAGGGCATTAAAAACAAGGAGTCTGATTTGCTGAAATATTAAGCCTCCACAACATTTGCTGAAGTCAATGGGAGCTGCAAGCACTTAGTCCAGGTAACCTAGCTTTTCACTTGAAAAGTAAGTTATATTACTACACATCTTAGAAAATTAATTTCTGTATGTGCATCGTGTGAAGCAGAATCAAATGTATGGTACAGGATTTTCCTGGTTAATATACCCTTTGCTATTAAATGAAGTATTGTACTCTATTTATACATGCTACATACTCTGTAGACAGGCATTATGGTCCAGTGAACTTAAGGAGAAAAGAGGGTAAGAACTCTAAATTGAGCTCAGGTTGTGTGATTTTTGAGCAGGGAACTTTACCTGTATGCCTCAGCGTCTGCAAAATGGGAACCATGATACTTTAGAGCTGGAATTATTAATGTCATTTTAGAGACAGAGAAATAGGTGCTGAGAGATGACACGGTGCATCCATGCCTTGCTCTAACAAGCAGGTAACATTCCTTGACCTTATAGTTGACCTAGTCATGAATAAGAGTATTATCTGCTAAGCACAAGAGGAAATTATATTACCCCTTAAACACCAATCTCATCACCAATAAAACTATATCACTTTACCTTTTACACAATGTGTACTCTTCACTGCTTGTGACTCCCCTGGGTGGGGGGCGGAATTGCCAACCATCCTGAGATCCTGCAGAGTAATCCAGGGACTCAGGTTATTTTTCTGATTGCCAGTATTTTAGAATCATTGGTAGTAACTGCACAGGGCTACATGTCTCTGAACACCAACCCATAGGGTACGGACACACAAGCAGGTTTCCTATTTCCCCACAGCTACTTATTTTCAATCCCTGAGGATCTGATGTGGGGCAAGAGTTGGAAGCAACTAACACAAGTTAGATAAAGTGATTTGTTGGAATGGAACTGGGTTCTGCCACACCAAACTGAGCAACAAGTGTGATCTGCTGTCTCCAAAAACAACAGGAGATGGAACCTTCCTGTCTCATTTCACTGTGAGTCTTCTTGTTACTAACCATGCCGCTTTTCCCCTTTACTCCTGTTACCCCTGCAGAACACATTCCCTCCAACTAGACATCAGGGACAAGTGAACTGGTCATGCTTATTCAAACAATAATGTTCCCACATATAGCAACCAGTTCTATCTTCAGTTCTTCTCCATGCAACACAATGCATCTTTAAAATATGTTTTACTTACCTTCCTCTAAATCCTCCCCATGGTATCCTGAGGGTACTTTACTAGCTGCTGCCTGGATAATTACAAAAAAAAAAAAAGAGTTGGTCAGTTCATCAACTAGTTTTTACCAAACTCTCAATTTTGCAGCTCTCATTCATAAAATACTGTATTCTAAAACAATCCATACAAAAAGTCTTAACCAGAAGTTCAATCCACATTCTGGTCTCAAAACTGTCATATTTACATGACAAAAATTACAGCGATTGAATAGAGGGGATCTAATGAATAGGCTGAGTCTACTGTACTGTAGCATCACAATTAGAGAGGAAAAAAACAAATCCAGCTGTAACTTTCACCCCTATCCTCTGAGCTGTGCCTAATGGGACCTAGATGAGGCTCTCTGATCCAGAGCCACCGAATGAAAACAGAGAACCAGGGGGCTTTTCTAACTTCTGACATTGCTCTAAAGTCCATAATGAACCTTAAGTCAATGAATTGATCAGAGCTGGCAGAGCTTTACAACATCATATCCTAACCTGCCCACACCCTGCTTGAAACACCTGATGGCCCTCTCTCCTCTTATACTGGGATGGCTCTCCCAGCTATGCCAACAATTAGTGCAGACCTATCTCCATAAACAGTAAGGCCAATTTGTCCATTAGCTGGCACGAAGTGGTCCTAGCAATATAAAGAATGTGACTATCTGTCCTTTTAAAAATTTCTCTTATTTAAACAAGATTTTTTATTCTGTGAATGCACAACACTCCCAGCACAGATAAAAATATGTCACTGACAAACAAAATAGTGGGCTGACCCTTGAGCAGCTTGTTCCAAAGCTGGAGGCAGCAGTGGACAGAGTTGCAACCATGGAATTTGGTTCTAGAAAAAAGCTGTAAGACCAACACAGCCTTAAACTGTAGTAAGAGAGCTATAAACTTGAAATGCTCTATCAAAAGAAAAGAAAATTAATAACTTAAAGGATAAGGACAAAGGCCAAATATGAAAACAGTAATTAGGAAAAAATAATTTAGACCAGTGTTTCTCAACCAGTGGGTTGCAAGAATGTTTGAAAGGGTCACGAGCATGTCCCCAGAACAACCGATGAAACCACGGGTTTCCCTTTGCAGGCTGGCAGTGTTCCAGCCTGCAACCAGCTGCTTGGGATGATTGGAGGCAACGGATGCACGTGAGTCTGCACGCACTGATGTACATGGTCAGCATAGAGCACGGCCAGGTCGAGTGAGCAGCCCCAGGCACTAGATGCAAGTAAGTATGGGGAACAGGGGATGGAGATCCAGGGGATTGTCCAGAGAGCTGGCAGGGGGAGGGGGCTGCCGGCACTGGGGCAGCAAAGGACAGCCCCTGCTGGCACGGGGGACTGTGGCTGGGCACAGGGCTGTGGCTGTGCAGGGTGAGCTGGGCAGACTCAGCAGGGGAGGGAGCGGGGAGCTGCGTGCCTGGCCCGTCGGCACAGGACAGTGCCAATACATGCAAGGGCCCGCACTCGCTGCTCACACTCTGGGAGCTGTGGGCCCCTTTCAGCAGGGCTGTGGGGGAAGAGGGGAGCAGGGGATTGAGGATCAGGAGTGAGGGGGACTGGAATGGCCCAGGGGCCAGGGGGCTGTGACTTGGGGTGAGGGGCACCAGCAGATCCAGGGGGGTGCAGGTCGGGACAAGCCATGGACCTCAGCAAATGAGTCCCAGTACAAAAAAGATTGAGAACCGCTGATTTAAACTAGTCCTTCACTACTATAGCACAGGAAGCAATGGGACTTCTAGAATTTGTGGGACAATGATTTCTGTTTAGGAGTTTAGAATTGCTTCCATTAGAGAGAGGAACCAATTGCTGAGACCTAAGTTCCAAATGGATATTCTAACTCTTCCCTGCTCACTATAGCAAGCCACAGTCAGGTAGTTGTCAGTAACTTTCCTTTTAGTCTTTCATCAAAGTAAGTGATCCAAGATCATGATGGATGACTGCTTTAAAGATGGTAGCCATGATGCCTGACAACCTGCCTTGACAGAATGCAGTGTTTCTCCAGCACAGGACCAAATGCCCTCCAGATCATTAATTTTACTTTTCTCCTCATAATATGGTCATTCTTACCTCTGTTTCAGCAAGAAGTGTTTTTAGTCTTGTCAAATCTTTAGTTACCATGCCGTTCTGGGGAAAAGGAAAAAAAATAGTGTATTCAGTACATAAATGCTCTGCTATAGTAAATACAGGGAGTGAATTACTTTTTTCCCACATGGTATTTGGGAAACAGGAAGGGCAAGAAGGCAAGGCAAATGGATTATTGCATGCTATTACACAATTTGCAATGACGCCCTTTGTAACACTGAGCAAGCATCATTATGCAACAGAGAAACTTGCACCTGGCCAGATGCTAATCTCGCACAACAGGTGTCAATAAAGGGCAAGGCAAAAGAGGGTGCAAGCATAGGACAGCTTAGCAAATAAACCTTATGTAGCCTGGCTGTCACCCAAGGTAAACAGTAACAGGTTCAACATTTACAGGATGGGATTCTTCACAACAAGTACCCCAAAAGACTGTAGGCCTAGTACCCACTGGATGCGGATTCAGAAGACCTGGGTTCCACTCCCACCTTGGTTACTAGCCCGTTGGGTCATTTTGGGAAAGTTACTTCACCCCTCTGCAACTCAGTTTCCCCATCTGTAAAGTGGGGACAATGATACTAACCACATTTATAAGACATTTTGAAATCTAATGATGAAAAGCCCCATAGGACAGTTACAATGTATTATTATTACTGTTATTAGAACACTTATACCTGCTCCAACAGAAGCAATATCAAAAATTCACACTGCTGTATCATGTCACTTCTTCCCAAGAGACTTTTGTACAAATTACTTCACAGTTTTACAACTCTTCCTATTCTGGAGTCTGTTTCTTTTCCCTCTGTTATAACAGCTTTCATTACAAGTAATAGCTGTGCTCAACAGAAACCCAGGTAAAATCTTTTGAAGTCAATTTATCTCAAATAATACAGCAATCTCATACTCTTGAGAGCCACAATCCTGAACACCGGAGTTCAGACCTGTGGTTTTATTTAAACGAATATTTGCATCATTTTTTAATGAAATGCCACTGAGTTTGTCAGACAGCATGCTGTTATACTTCTCCTTCACAGCCTGGCTATACTACAGAGCAGCAGAAACTCAAATATCTTCACTGCCAATCTACCCACTTGACAATCCATGCGCAGAGGTATTATTTCAAATGCTTTTTCATTTCTTTCAATAAGCAAAGGTCACAAACTTAATTTGTAGAGCTCATGTATCTACAGCATAAAGAATATAAGCTACTGAGAACTGCTCCCTTATAACTGGAGGGAAATGGATGGATTCCAGTTTTTCAAATGAAGACAGTCCAAACTTATTTCATTGCTCCACTCAGACATTAAAAGTTAGCAAATCATTTGTTGGCTTTAACAGTCTCATGGAAAACAACTGGGTCTGATGATCTACAATCCATCACAAGATCACAAGTTTCATTTGAAATGCTGAGATTTCATCTGGAAAGATTAAATTACATAAGAGAAAACCATCTTAACAACATAATAGCAGCCCAAAATGAGTGCTTCGCATTTCCCCAAGTAAGAGACTCCTTGGCTATACCAATTTTTATGAAACTAACTACTACTACAGATAGTCAGGAACGTTTCAACAGAAGAGAAAATGCTGACCAGTAAAACCAAAATTTTTGCAAAAACTTTTAAATGGTGACAAAATTGCTTAAATCCAGGATGTCTGAGAGACAGAAACAGACAAGGCAACCCCTGACCCAAGAACCTCTGGTGAAAGTATTCACCAAGACAGGGGGGACACAGGCTCAAGTCCCTAGTCAACCTGGTTCAAAGATGGTTCCCTACAATAATGCTCTAGCCACCAGGCTAGAATCAGTCTCTCTCTCTGGCTCAACGAATATTAGTATTTATTTAGTATACAAAGTAAAGCTGAGCTCTATCGAGAGAGTGACCTGCCCCCCAAACTACTCAAGCAATTAGGGATTTAGGAAACCAAAGTTCAAGTTCCTGCTCTGAGTTGGGCACAAGCTTAGAGGAAAGCCCCTAAATAGCTGTTGGGAATAACACATAGGTAGGGCATGAATATTCATATTTAAGCTCTTAGTTCATTTCTTATTGCCAGAACTGCCTTAACATTTTAATCAGTATACTCTAAAAGTAAGCAAACCTTCTTTCCTCCACATACTTGCAAAGCCCTAAATGCAGGGCTCTGGATTTTCCTGCAGGAGCCTCTCTACTACCAACGGCATTAGAGAGGGAGTTGCTTTCCTCACACTACTTCAGCAGTTTTTGCTACCATCCACTTATGCAAATGAAACTTAGAATACAGAATCCAGACCCCAGAAAATAAAGGCACAATCCTTCAAAAGACACATACCTCCTTAACTTTATGGATATTAGTAATTCCACAGGAATCAGAGACATTATTGAAGTAATGTAGGTACTACATGCTTTGGATCAGGGATAAAAAAAAAAGATGAAGCTTACACCCAAGTCCCAGCAGGTAAGTTTAGGGTACAATACTTGGATCATTTTCCTTCTTGAACAATCCTGCTGTTTACGTAAAACACGTTCAAAGTCACCTTAAAACAAATGTATCGATGTCCTTTATGCTTCAAAAGCTGAACTTTGTCAACTGAAGCACACACAAAATGGTCTCAGGTGCACAGTTAAAATACAGGCGAAGGGATGGAAATTTACATTTCTCTGCTCTGTTAAACTGCACATGGGAAAGATTACTTTGCAGTCCTCAGGGATTACATGCAGGCAACTAATCTGAACATTCTCGTTCTATGCACTCGAAACAAAAAAGACAATCTGAAAACACAATTGTTAAAGCTTCAAGCTGGGCTCTTGCTTACATATTAGCACCTGAATGTTTCAATACATTAATATTTTCCATACAAATTATTTTACTATTTTAATGTGCTGGTCCGACATGTTCAGAAGTTTGCTACTAAATGCATAAAAAAGACAAACGTCAAATGGCTTTCAAGTTATGTAAATTAAACCCGCTTACCAATGATTCGCCCATCAGTGATTTGGAAAGGACATTAGATACAATTTGCAGCTTCCCTTTAAGATGCATGCAGCAAAGCACTGCACGGAAAGAGCCATCTCCCTTGGCCAGTCCCTCTCCCAGCACTGCAACACAAATCACCAAAATTAGCTTAATCATTGGACAGTACTCAACTAAACCCACCTCAGTTTTCTTTGACCTTTAAAAACAATATGTCCAAGACCAACATTTAATCCTTTGCTTCCTGAACATACATGGAATGGATGGGCTGAGTAGAAAGCATTTTTTGGTCCCATACCTCACACATTACTTAATTATGGCCACCACCAATTAAGACATGTTGTGAACAGGTTCTTCATGCAGTAGCCACAAGGGTGGTAGCTCACTGCCTGGAGACGTGAGGCAAGGGTAACTCCAGGTCCTTGGTGTGGACACAAATGATCTCCTTCCTTTGTCTCCACAAACCACTTCTGCTGGTGAAAACATGTTCAGGGGGATCCATTTATGCTTGCAGAAGACCACCTCATAGTTTGCAAAAGTCTCAAACCTCCTTGTTGGTCATTTGCTCAAAAGAAATTAATACTCCTGCTGCTTTAAAACAGCCCCTATTCACTTGTGTTATAAAAAGCAGGATATAGGAATGACTGTTTTAATTCGGAAATCTACAGGCTTTATGTAACAGAAAACTTTCCTAATGTTTGCTGGCACCTGATCAGATAGCTAGCCAAACAGGTACTTCCCTTGACACCTGCAATAGTGAAAGGATTTATTTCACTATGTAGAACTGTTCCAGCTAAGTAGAAGTAACAATTTTGTACATACAAATATATATTACATGGCAAGAAAAGAAAAAACTTTTTAAGTATCTGAAAGGCTAGTAAAGCCAAGCATGCCACTTTTAATAACAGTCAATTTAAAATAGACATGATTATTATTACAGGCAATGTCAACATCTGTGTTTCTACTGCCACTCACTAAATGAGCAGATCCTGGATGCACATAGCTCCCATTACTGCTAACAGGAAGTTTATACACACCAGGACTGCAGGATTAGGCTCTGCAAGAGTAAATCAATCTCCTAACTAAAAAGGTGTACGTGTCTTAACAGGAGTTACACAAACAAATCAAGGGAAGAATAGTCCAATAAATACATCTATATTAAAAATGGCAGGTCTACTCTCAAAATCCATAATGCTAACCAAAGTCTGATTATAAAATGCCTAAAAGATGACTCTGAATTCAACCACACTGACGCTGCTGACAGCACTTCCAAAAACAGGAGCTTACTTCTCATTTTATATTTCTGACAGTTTGAGATTAGGATACGCCTCAAACTCTAAACACTCAATTAAAGTTATGTCATGTGTTTAATTGGATGGCATTATTTATCTAAAACACTGTTGCAACAGGCAAATAGACCGTAACTTTTCATTCTTAACAAAATTCTTTGCACATTTATAAGACAATGTAATAGGTTCACGATTACTGTAAGTCTTTGTACTTAAATACTAGTAAATACAACATTTTACAGCAAGCACATACATCTAATGTGTGCCCCAGACTGTGTGTTTCACTCCTTCTAAATCAAAACACAGCCACAGGTGCGTATAACATGTCAAAACTTGTAAAATGTTGCAATGACAGCATGAATAAAGCTTTTTCTGTCAAAATGTTTGTTTCAAAGGATACCAGTAGTGTAAATAGGCCTAAAATCTGATGTGCACATGATATTTTTATTTAAAATGTCCTTCTGACTAACAAAAACAGACCTGCCAAGACACCCACTGCAGCTGTTCTGAAATACAAGCTGCTGCGGGAAGATGAACTAAGAGCACAGTGACATGTCCGACAATCGTGTGTGTATGTGTATCTATATCTATGTATCAGAAAACCATTTGCAGTATAAAAAATGTTCCAAGTTAAATATTTGCTTGCAGAACGTGATTATGAAGCCGTCCTTCCAGATGCCTTTTTCATAGATCTAATTTTCAAAGGTTGTCAGAACTTTTTGTTCTTAACATGCATTTCAAAATGGATTTCTTCTGTTTATTAAATTATTATTTGCGACTCTTCTCTCTAGGTGCCTAATGAGCGCAGAAAAAATGTTAACTGTACTGCTAGCTCTCTTTTGGGATATGGAGATTTCTGACACACATGTTGAGGGAAGAAAGAAAAATAGTCTCCCTGTGCGAATGCCACAAAACTGTCTCAAAGGAAAAATCCCACTGAAATGAATGACAAACTTCTGTTTGATTTCAGTCAGACCAGGGTTCAGTCCTCAGAATATCAACCAATGAAACAACTGATTGACCCATGCTTCCTCTCCTCTAACCATTACCTTTATGTCTCTTCCCTCCTCTTTATTCACTCACAGAAAGGACAACTGTGGAAGACTAGTTCAGAACAATGCATTTTGGCAGACCCTAGCAGCAGTCACAACAAAAGAGCTTAAAAAATTCTTAGATTGTTTCAAGAATGAGACTGCACCAAATGAATGTACAGAAAATGCATCTTGGTGCTGCTGTCATAGGAACGTACCTGCAGAACTAGTACCACCTATTCGTTTAACACGTGGGAGGAAATCTCTCTTTTGATGTTCAAGATAAGTTAGACCAATGGTTCTCAAACTTTTTTTTTGTGGAACACTTGAAAATTGAGGGTCTCAGAGGACCACTTAATAAACGTTTTATTTTGTTCTACAAATCAAAGCACACAACTCATAATTTAATATCAGTAATCTTACCTTTCTAATGTGATGGATGTGCCTGTTTTTTTGAGCAAAGTTCTGGGAAGTCGGGGGTAATGTTTGTCAGCTTTAGCCTTAGGTCAGTGTTTCCCAACCAGTGTGCCGCAGCACAAAAGCGTGCCATCAAGAATGAACAGTTGTGCCACGGAATTTTGCCATGGCAATGAGCTACAATGAGCTACAAAATGTATGAGAATGAGGAATGCCTTCACAGGTGTGCCGTGGAAAATTTTTATTAATGTAAGTGTGCCTTGGGCTGGAAAAGGTTGGGAAATGCTGCCTTAAGTCACCTTTCTGCAGACCACAGTTTGAGAACCTCTGAGTTAGAGTATCAGAGCACCAAAGATGAGACCCACCCAGAGAGCAGCTTCTTTCCTAAATCTGCGCTCATAAACTCTAATCCAGTGTCCACTAAAGTGAATGGAATATTGCTGGGTGTTGGATCAGGTCCGTAATAAGCAGAGAAAAACTGTAGCCGGGCAAGTTAATTACTCTTCCCTGCAACTTAGGCATGTGCTTGAGTGCACAGCCTTTGCTAAATCAGGGCCTGATGCATTTACCCATGCCCCTGGAATAGAAGACAGAAAAGGATCTCATCATCGAAAATATCCTTTCCCCACATATCCATGTAGCATGTTGTCCATTAATCAGGTGCCACGCTTCATATTAATGATGGGGTACATTACAGTAGTACTGTGTGGTATGGACTCTCCCAGAAAATCTAAATCTATATCTATATAAATATTTTATAAACCTGAGGAATAATCTGCAATTTCATAATGCTGGAGAAACCAATGTTTTAACAACCAATTTGGTATGTTTTGAATCCCAGAAAACAGCTTACATGTTGTTATAAATCACAATAGATAAATAAATCAGCATACCATGCCTACAGTCTTCATCTGCTTGCCCATACTTTTTCTGGAAAGAAAAAAGGTAAAGTTTAAGAACAGAATTATTATAATTACAACTCCCTGCTCAAATCACTGGCTTCCTCAAATTCACTTTAATTATGTATACTCATCGAGATAGAAAATGTGATGTATTTCAAGTTATAGTAACCAAATTTCATATGCAGATCTAATATAATAAATTTTAGAATACTGTACATTTTTAAGAATAATTAAATGGACATTTTAGGTAAGCATATGAATACGTGTTTGTGTGTAACAGAGGCTATGTAGTCTCTTAGATGTTTCTGAAAATCTTTCCCTTAAAGACTATTTTTGTAAGCCAGCTTTGAATTTAAGAGGCTGTTTCATAATTACTGTTTTATAAACAGAACATTTAGTCTCAGTGGCCTATTTTTAAATTTTTTCAGAAAATTCTTTCTAATTATAGGCAGGGCTGGCAGCACTGCCTATTACTAAGGTTGCTCAGCATTTCCCATTATAAGCAGGCTTTTATAAAACTTTGCCAAATTTTACCCATTTGGGCTGAAATCCTGCAATCCAGATGCATGTGCCTCACCTTGAATCATTTGGAAAATTTGACCAAAGTGGTTTCAACTATTTCTAAGACACAGGAGAAGGCGAAAGATATTGTTTTACACATACACACACACTTCTGGCCACTTTCTTTTGAGAAACTGTTCCTGTTATGGAGGAGGGAAGAGAATGGCCTATTTATCTAGGATGCGTTTCTTCCTATGTATTGACAAGAACATAAAAAAATGCATAACTTGCACATTCTTAGTAGACACCTGCTAAAGGTGCACAGTTAAGTGTTCAAAGACTCCAGCTACACTGTGCATGTTCTACCTGAGGCTCAAAACAACAGTAAGGGATGAAGTATTTCAAGACAATTATGAATGCATATAGCATAGGAGGTCAAATCAAAGCTGCCCAGCATTAATTCTTGCATTTCCTCACTCTTGAGTGCTTGCCTTTGCAACTTTAACAATTTTTTTTAACATACGGTGTGCAATATAATACACCTAATTTAATACTATAAAACTGGAACATTTCTCTTGCTGGAATGTGTGTCAAGCCTTTTAAAATGTTTCCACTGTTTGTTTAGTCAATCATTTATTCATATCCAAACTACATGCAAGTCACAGACAGTCCTGCAAGTAGCTGCACAAAGGCAAACATAGCCATGCAGCTGCTTTGAGAAGCCTGAAAGATTGAAGGAAGGGGGTTATAGCGAAGCAACTAGATAAATCAGTTAGGTTCTGATTTCTAGTGAAAACTGGATGAAAAAAGACATTTGATTCTTTTTCCCAGGTCACCTGATACTATTAGAGAGTCACACTCACAAGCTGTAAAAAAGAAGCAATTCTATAGAGAAGACTCTCGATTTTGATGCGGTCAATCTCGGCCTGGCATGCCTCCGTGAAATGAGCTGGGGGGAACTGGCTGAGGGAAAGGAGCGCCTCTGTGCAGTGCTTTACGGCCACTTCATAATCTTGCTGTTTAAGTGATTCACATGCTTGTTCACATGACTTCTCTGGTCTTCTGTCTGCCATGACTCAGGGACAGAAATCCTAAAGTGGGAGCAGAAGGGACAATAAAAGGTAGGTTAGCTTTTTAATGGTAATTGGATCTTGGCTAACCAACTTCCAAACTCATTTTCCAAGTGCTACAATCTCACCCTGCCTACCCATTCCACTCATGTCTCCAGCCTCGGTCCCATTCACCCACCAGGCACTTCCCAGTCTCTTTGTCTTTATATCACTTCCCCTCTGACTCTCAGCTTTGGGCCCCGATACTACAAAGACTTAATGTCAGTGGTCCCACTGGTTTCCAGTTTCAACTTAGGTGTTTGCTTTGTGCCCTCATTAACGATGTTATGTGTTTGGAGAGAAACTGGCTTCCCATCCACCACATGTCCCTCCTTGGAGACTTCAGCGTCCTCCCACAAACTATCCCTTTCCCCAGAAAGGCTTTTTACCAGGCTCTTTAATGAAGTTTGGGTGGATTGTCTGGGACAGACAGGAATTATAGAAAATATTTTATGCCAGCAGGAAGTAGCCTGATGGCTCATTTCCGGATTCCCTCATGTTTAATTATGTCATACAGAGCTTAGGGACCTGAAGTAGGCAAGATATTATTGTACCAGGTGTCATTTTCCTTTCTTAGAGGCAGCTTTTTTTAACAGTACATTCTTTTAGAGAAAGGTTAATGGGAGATGGTATTCCAACTTCTAAAAAAATTGTTTGTTTGTGCTAAAGTTTATATCCAGGGTGGTTACCATTATCTATGAATAACCCGAGATCATCTGTGAATAACCTTCCCACAAACTCGTTTTATTCCACCATCTTCAGAATCAGCAAAACACAAAGCCTTTCTATAATTTGCGTCTACAATATCATCCCTAATACCACCCAACTTTTAAATCTATTTTCTACAGGGAGGGCAGAAATTTAAGTTTAAAATGTATTTAGCAGGAATGTGTTTGGTAAGTGGAACAAGCAACACCAACCGCCACTTCTCATTTTCATTTTTAGCCAGCAGCACATCTTTGGCAACTTTTTCCTATGAAAGAACAGTCTTGTTTTCTAAGAGCAAAAATCAAGCGTAGTTTTATTCTAAAATAATCTAGTATCTCTGGGACATATTAAAAATTCACTATCAGCAACGTCCTTTATGTTTGCTCTCTCGAGACTTTTATCAATCTAAAGTGCATGAATTTCAACAAGCAAGTCTAGAGCTCAAATAAATAAAAACATGGTTTCCCACACAAGTAATATAATCTATTATACCATTCCCCGTTGCAACATGCTCTCTCACCACCAGTGTTTATAGACTGAAACTGTAAACAAGAAATGTTTAAAACATTTTGCAGTAGCATGGTATAAGACTTTGTCTTGTGTCATTTAACTATTTAATTTTTGAAATCACAAGGCAAAACTAAAATACTTAAAGATCTGTCAGAACAATTTTGACTGAATCCATTTTATTTTTCAATACTTCAGAGATTCTTGCTATAAATATTAATGCACAGCATTTTTTTCAAAGGAGGGAGGAAGGTAATCTGTGTGCGCTACCTTTCCCCTGGTGATGAAAAATTCTGACAACTTTTCCTTCTGACTTAACAACAACCTTGCAAATTTTACTCTCGTTTGCTCACCTGCAGCTTTAGCTATCTGACAGAATAAAGCATCACCATAGTAAGGAAGGATAAGCAGATTTGGTGCACTTATGCACACAAGTAACATCATGCATGGGACTAATTCCACTGTTCTCAATGTTACACACCAATGTTATACAAGCATAAATGGGTCTCAGCTATGTATATGCTCTCAGTTGCATAATAACTAGGAATTATAATGATAATTAGCACAGGACTGATTTACAGTCCTACAGAAATTAATAAACACAATTTTAAAAAGTCCTTTGAACCTCAGAGCAGTCAACACATGTATGCCAAATGTCTCAGACACGTCATTCTTGCCATGTGACTGACTATTTAGGTCACATGATATTTTTTCGCCTCTGTGACTGGATGACTTCCAAACTTAAAAAGCTTTAAAGATGGCCACATAAATACTCTCAACAGGAATAGTCATAGGCATTCACAGCACACCAGCATTCACGAGTGGCAGAATCTTGGCTCTGTTCAACTTGAAGTGAGTTTTGCCCCAAACCCTCTCTTTTAGCAAATGTTCTCAAAAGCCACCCTGATGCTCACAAAAGGGCTGAACTCCAATGACAGCCCACAGTTTGTATTCACAGGAAAGTCCACAAATGCTTTTGTGAAGTCTTTCCCCATTTTTTGTGGGACCTTGTTTAAAAAAGCATAGTTTGACCAATTGTTTCCACCATTAATTGCAAAACTAAACAAACAGGCAAATCAAGAAAACAGTTTCCTGTACTCAGCTCCAAATGGTAGAAATAATTACAAAAGGAATAGAAACCTTGATCCACCATAACCCACCAGTATTCAGTTCACTTTTAAATTATAGCTATCACTGAACTTTACAGGTCCGGGATCTGCTCCAGTATTAAACTGCAGTAAATCCTGGAAGGACCACAAATGAAGGACTGGGATTGGCAACTGGTTCTCTGAAAGACTAAACCAGTTACGCTACATTTTCCTGCTGCTGAGCTCCATAGAGAAGAACTTAAATCTCCTTTAGCACTTTTGACCCCACCCCGTTTCCTCCCCCACCACCAGGCCCACAAATAAAGAAAACTCCTTTGAATTCTGTTTCAGTAAAGCCTTTCACTGTTTGATGCATTTCTCCCAGGGGCCTGGAAGAATGCTATATACTACACAATTTACCTAGCTCCCTACGCTTTACTGTACCGTATCAATGATAGACGTTTGAATTCTTCAGAACCTCAGCTGGCCAGCCGGTCTTCCCTTATCTGTAATCATACCAAACAGTTATCTGGTTTTGGGCTAAACTTACTTTTCAGAGGCCACTGTGGTCACTGGGCAAATATATCAAGGTTAAAAATACCCTGGAAATTAAACTCGCCACCTTCCAATTGGCTCAGCCATCTCACAGAGACTGGCACCACATAAAAGAAATAAATATTTTATTTATAAATTGTCTTTTGCTAGCTGGCTGAGGTTTTGTTGAATCAGCTGGCCTGAGAGAGAGCCAGGTTTCACGCCCGCAGCAGTGGAGTTCTCCTGAGCATTTTACCTTTGCTTAATCCACTTTGATAAGTGGAATTCAGAAACACCGGGGTTGGACTACTGGGCTAAATTGTGTCAGAGGGTCTGCGTTCAAGAGAGTAGCACAGGCTGCTGGATACGGTGACAGAACAAAGTAACAGGCCAGGAGACACAATTTATTAAATGGATCCAGTCATAGCAAAGCACGCCGATACTCGGGCAATGTACGGACCCTGACAAACTCAGGCTTTCAAAAGTCACTTACTCATATTGACAAACTCCGGTCATTCAATTCCTGGCACTTACAAATACTGGTCATTTGAACATTCGAATATTGTCATTCTTTAAAATCTTGCCTGGTGTGGAACCAGAGCTCCTGATATATAACAAGAGCCAAAAATGAAAAATGCTTGGGGAGGCAGTTATCCATGGAAACTGATTGTCAGTGCCATAATGATTTGTTTCCATAAAATTCCGTTTGAAAAGAAAGTGTAATTTGTACATCTACCTCCTGAGGAAGCATGGCACAGTGACTAACGCCCAGAAGGAGGAGTCAGATTATCTGAATTCTGTTTCCAGCTTTGCCAAAGACGCCCTTTATGAACATGGGCAAATAACTCATGTGCTTCGGTTCTCCCCACATGAAAAGCAGGGATTAAAAAACTAAACTACCGAATTGAGAAAGCAAGAAGGCTACTCGGGGTTTGGAAGAGCTTTAAGACCTTCATCTGCGAGCAGTGGCAAGTTCTAATTTCTATAATTATTCTACAGCTGAAATAAAGCACTAGACTTTTAATTAAGTTATTAATAAAGACTGAAGATCTGCTTTGGAAACCATCCTTTGAGTGATGCCAACGCCAAGCAGCTTAAAATGCACACAAAAGTTTATACAGCTCTTCCCCACTGAATGATTCAGAGCTGTTGTCACGTTTTTAGTTGCTCTTCTCAACCTCAAATCTTCCTGCACGGAGGGAACTTTAGCAGAAAAACTCACCTAGAACGCCACTCCTCCAGGGGCCAACTCATGCTCAGCTTAATAATATATACAAAACACCCACAAGCCCTAGTGTCACAGAGTCCCAGATGATATCAAGCTAGTTACTAGTTACATCCATTTTTAGCTAGTTACATCCATTTTTATTGGACTGTCAATGTTTATTTTCCCCAATTAGTGATTTCCAGACTCACTCTCTATAAATTAGTATGAGTTCTACCATCAAGAAGGTGAAATAAACAGATTTAAAATGAACAACAATAACCAAGCAGACAAATAAAGCTGTATGCTCCACCTCCAAGATGCAGAGAGGCCTGGAAAGGGAGGAATAAGATGTTGTGGGAAGGAAGAGCTGCAAACAACACAAAGCATCTTGCATGTTTATCTGAATGTAACCACCACGCCTGCTTGGCATGCAGGAGGATTTAGGAGAATGATTCTTTGGTTGGTTCAGCTATAAACCAAAAATAAATGCAAGAAGGAAGAGAGGAGCTGAACTAAATGCAACTCATGGCTCTGCACTACTGTGAATCGCAGTTCAGTGGTGTACTTTATGGAGCTAAAGGACCCACTTACAAAGGAATGATAAATTTGGACTGTGCAAGCTAACCAACCAAAGCAAACAGATCCAGGTCCTTTTTCAATCCACTGCCAAGTATCCAGCCAAACAGATCTCTTTCTACCTAATCCACAAACAGAGTAAAGGGCCCAAACCCCGCCCCTTACCGTGACTTGTAAAATTCCTAATGATTGCAAGGGCGGAAGGATCAGGCCCAAGTTAATCCATACATACCCAGGGTAGACAACTCAGTAAATATTTACATATTTTAACCAAACATTAATTTCTCATGCTTTCATGCTGCAGCAGGGATGCCCAACCTGTCTGTTCCAGAATGAATTGAAAACTTGCTCCTGGAGCCACACCTTGGGGTTTTAACAGTGAAACGTCTGAGTCAAAGGAGATGGGGGTAGTTTCCCTTGCTGTTTCCCACCACTCTCTGTCCAGACCTATAAACAGCTCTGCTGGGAACCACCACCGTTCCAGACAGCCGCTGTTCATCCCCAACAGGGCCGCTCACCGCCGTACCCTGCTGACAGCCTGCTGTACTACAGGAAAAGTGAAAAAAGAAACCACCTCTGGCTGCTCCCTGGCCTGCTCTGCCCACGCTGCCAGGGCCCAGGGGAGAGCAAGTGATGAGCAAATCCAGATCTGCCTGAGCCTAGAGAAACTGTGAAAGTGCCGACTGTGGTTCCTTGCATTTTCTGAAAGGGTATGTCTGGCCTTCAGAGTGCTGGGCTGGACACCAGCCTGACAGAGCCATCTACTGGGCAGAGATTTTAAAGAAAAAAACAGGTACATCATCCAGCAAAGATGGCTCTCTGGCAATTATAGAAAACAAAGGACCATTTTTAATTAATAGATTTCAGTGGGATATTTAAATCTTACAAATAGGTGAATGGTCAGTTTAGTCGGAAGGTTTTTATATTTGTCTACCTCATATGAATCGCAGAAGAATGAAACCCACACACACAAAATCCATATTTAAATTATTTAAAGTTGAGAAACAAGCTAACAGCAGAAAAGAAAGTCAACTTTCAGGCCAGGGCAAACCCTCATTCAAACCTTTCCCAGTCTAAACCTTCATTAATAATAATATAGGTACTAAATGGATTTTATTTAATGTCTAAATATCAGGATAAACAGCATCAATGAGTAAGGACCCAAGCCTGCGGCCCCCACTCCGACAAAACTTCCCGTATGTGTCTATTTTTCAAACTTGAAGTGGAGTTTTGTGAACATAAGGACTGTACGATTTGGTCCTAAGATTGTGATCAGTAGCTATAACATCAGCAATCCTTAAAATAACCAAACAACTGCCACACAAATCAATACAGACAGACAGTCTGTACAAACCAAACACTGCAAAACTTTTTAGGGGTGCACCAACATATTGGCTGGCTATCGAATCGGCACCAATAAAAAAATGACGTTTTCAGCTATCGGCTTTTTTTGGTCGTTGTAGCCGATAATTGCATCTGCGTGCCTGGAGTAGCCTGGCGAGCATGGTCTGGTCCCTGTGCCCTGGCGCCGGCCTGAGCCCACCGGGGACTACAAGTCCCGGTGAGCAGCTGGATGGGGAGGGAGCGCCGGGGAGTGGTCACAGGGTGCTGCGCTCAGCGACAAAGGGACTGTTACCGGCTCCTGCTGCTGCGGCCATGGCAATGCCATGCATGCAGCATGGGACTGAGCACCAAGCTGCCATGGAGACGTTGGGCTGCACATGGGCTGGGTAAGGTGGCGTGAGTGAGACATTCTGCTCCACTGGGCACTGGGTGCCTTTGCGAAAGGGGCTTCTCCCTGGTGGCTGCAAGAACTCTGCTGCACAGGGCCCGCTGGCGCTGAGGCAGCAGCATGCTTTGGGGCTCCAAACATGCCTGGCACCGCTGTCTGTGTGAGGCTCCATTTCACCCACAGGGGACGGCAGCTCGGGCTGCATGGGGAGTGGGGCAGCAGGTAGGAGCCAGGGGTAAAGGGGCAATGTGCATTGGAATAAGGCGGTCACCACCTTCCTCATTGACAGCCAAAGCAGGCAGAAGGCATGTGTGTGTGTTTATAAATGCAAAACAGAAAAAAAGCTTTATTTGACTCAGTAGCTTAAAATGCTTTGCACTATTGCTAAATATTGGTAATCAGATCGGCATCGGCTGATATGGTTGGTTAATCATCAGCTGTAGGTATCAGCCAAGAAAATCGTTATTGATGCACCCCTAAGTTTTGTCTTCCAGTTCTTTTAGTCTTATTTCAAAGGCATTTGATAATAAGTCAAATTAGGGTAAGAGAACATGAAACACTTATACATGTACAAGTGGCACGCTGTGAATATTGATTATTCCGGAAATCATAAATTGACCTGTTGTAATTTATTACATGCATCACTGATGAAAACAGGGTACAAACTATTCACAGCAGAAAGCCTAAAAAATCCTAAGAGGCCTGTGGTAAATCTTTCCATCAGTGCAAAAGTCGCATTTTAGAAGTTGGACAGCTGATAACAACAAAGTTTCTGCCTGGAAAATTTTCTAGATCCCCCCCCAAATTCCAAAGACGATGGTGCTGGTTTTTCACTTATACAAATATTCAGGACTCTAAGTCCTGAAAGAATAGAAATAGTCCAGCACTATACAATAGAAATAAAACGTGTGCTACAAGTAACATGCTAACTACAGTGTCTGTGATTGTGTCAACATTTTATAGGCAAAAACAGATTGGTCTTTTGTGCTTAGGTCACAAATAGGTCTTCTTCACAAAGAAGACTGCATAAGTCTCTTAATGTTACTTTAATAAAATAAGGAATAATGTACCTATCAACAGCTATACCATAATGCATTGCAGCTGAGAACATATATTACAAAACCTTAAACTCTTAAGTTCCTACTGACCCAATTTAAAAGCTCACCCATAACACTGGATGAGGTTAAGTGACTGTTACTCCACATAATCACAGAGCCACCTGTAAATTAATAAAAGAAATGGTGTGTTTGTTGATTTTGCTTCATCTACCAGTGATCAGAAAAATCTATTCATTTTTGCCCCTTATTAAAAAGTGAAGCCTTGAAACCACAAGAATTTTGTTTCAGCTGAAGAAGAAAGAGCAACATGAAGTTGCATATCAATAGATAAGAGAAAACCCTTTTGCAGGCAAAAAAATCCACCTTCCTGTTACGCTCGTAGCTCAGCCTGACACACGTGCCATGACCAGTAGAACCATATACCCACGATCCAACACTGATCACATGAGAACAGATAATGGCAATGCAATAATCACAAATGCTAAAGAATAATAACCCATTTGGCAAAAAAAAAAGATGTTGCCTATTAGTTGTACAGGGTGAGGGCAAAAGGAAAATGAAATGTGATACTAGATTCTTTTGCATTTTAGTGCCATAGATAAGGCTATGTAATGTGTGTGTTATGCGACTTCCAGAACAAACAAAGGCAATGTCCCTGCCCCAAAATGCTGACAATTTAACCAAACGGATTCAATTTAAGGTTGTACTTAAAATGGACCTACTCTGAATTCCAGAATAGATTTTAAATCTGAGCAGGGGTCTACAGCATGAAGAAAACTTAGATCCAAACTCAACTTACACATAGTTGAGCAGCAGCCAGAACTTCAGTACATGGCCTATCAGGAAGGTGATAGGCTTGATCTTGAGAGAAAAAGGAATAGAAAGAGGTGGAGTGCTCCCATAGCAACACATCTCCTAAAGCCAATCATTAAGTATTTATACTGTTCTTCCACCTATAAGAAAGCCAAAGAGAGGACAGCCAATCAAAAGGGCAAGTGGTCACTGAACACATAACAGGAGCCAGGGGATTGATTCTGCAGCCTCCACTCACAGGATTAGGTACGTTCATATCTACTGAATGAAGTCTGAAGAATTGGGACCCGGCTTCAGAACGGCGGTAGCAGCCAATGCAAGGATGCTTTGAGTGGGATTTGCCCTCTTCAAAACAACATGGGAAGCTAATTCATTGGAAGGGTAAACTTCTTCCACCCCAGAAGCCCCCGCACTCTGGAAACCACTCTACAGATAACATGCATGGCAGATGACAGAACATGCCAAGAATAATTTCAGTTTAAATACCTTTAAGGATGATCATAAAAGCTTTTCTGCATTTACCAAAACCTTTTCCCTTTACTTTGGATCAGTAGCAAAGAGAACAGTTTGTACTGACAATGGCAGTGATGCTTATATGTGGAGAAATTAAATAAGGAAAAGAAGTGAGATCATCTCGAGATTTTTTCAAAAGCTTACTGATGGCTCCTTAGAAATGTTATTCCTTACTTGAACTGCATGTGTAATCCAGGTGAAGCCTCTGCCCAAACTACACTGAGAAATCCCTTGACTAGGAGTTGTCTAAAGTACTTAGCACTGCTATCTTATCAGCTGCCTTTCGCAAGTTATCTGTTGAGCAAATCTAGACCTTTGGCTGGGGATCCAATGATTATTTACAGCCTAATAGATTTGACCACCTCATCCATCACTAATTTCTTGATCTTCAGCCTTTCAAATGATCCTTTTGTAAAAAGCCATCTGGGAATATTACAAATTCTTGATGAAACTAAACAAGCTATCCAAGTCACACCAGAATAGTATCTACCTGGCATATCCACAAAATCCCAAGATATTCCTAAACGGATTTACAAAATTCCTTCTTTAAACATAACAATATAACTGGAACCTTGATGTGTATACATCTTACTTAAAATTACATAGAATATTATTAAGCTTGCAAAGACCAGCATTCAAAAGTAAAAAAATCCCCAAACTGCCTGTGCAAGTTAAATGAGGCCTCCTTGTATGTTCATACTATTATAGTCTTTAAATGCATGATAACATACCACTTTTCCAAAGGATACCTTCCTCATTCAGTGAACAGAAAGAATTAAGCTCCTAAACGATCAGCTATTTCAAATTTTGTGTTTTATTTCAAAATGAGACTTTGCTTTACTTTTTTTCAATATCTTTATTTTAGCCCTTATTTGAGACGCACTATTCAAACTCTGCTCTGAAGAATTTTTTTTATCCAACTGCATATGTATTAATGAAATTATTTCCCCAGAACCTGCTGACATGCAGGGGCACTAATGTTCCCATTTTACAGATGAGGGGAAGAGGTACAGATTGATAAGCATCAAAAGTTACTCCTAATTTTGGATGCCTGACCTAAGGCATCTACAAAGTGGGGGTTTTTCAGAGTGTTTTGCATTAAAGGCACTTTATGTGATACCACTGACTTGAACGGGAGCAATCACTGCTGAACACTTCTGCAAATTAGACCTCAGTGTAGTGTCATAAACTAGGAACTCAGAAAATAGTTATCGCTCAGTTATTGACCACCTGTAAAAGCCTGGCTTAGAGGACTTGGTCAGCATTACATAGGAACTCTAAAGCTAACGCAGAGATCAGATTCCTCAGGGCAGCATTCAAATTGTCTTAATCATGAATGGCTCTTTTCTCTTACTGCAGTCCTCTGCCTCATTCACTTCACAGCTTCCTACTTCTGCTATTAATGAAGTAGACACTATTCTCATTCATTTCACAACCCTGAATCATCCTCAGAGAAGGGCCAGCTTGTGCACTGAATGAGGCAGGGATGCCATGGAAAAAATACTATGGGAAAGTATAATTAAAATTGTAGTACAATGCATAGCACAAGGCTAAGCTGACTGTAGCATTTCCTAAGTATGAATGTTAACATTGCAAGTGTGTGAGTGTGTGCGCAAGTGTAATTTCCTAGTTTTTTAAAAAAGCAAATGCAAATAAAAACCACCTCACCCCCAAATGCCATCACATGGCAACCTAGTGAAACCAATATGGCTTGTCAGCAGGACTAATACTCTAAATTCACTGCATAGGCCTTTGCAATTTGAGCTAACAGATTAACTAATACCAACAGTTGTTTTCCATCATCTTTGTGCACTGGCACTAGAAGGAAATGAGACACTTTGGTCGTGGGTTACACACATCTGCTGACAGCAGAGGAACACCAAGATGTGTGGAGCGAGGGCCCAAGCCACGCTCTAGCAGAAAGTACACCTGACACAGACTCCTCTACCTACACATGACCTATCTAGCCCATGGCCTCCAGCCAGCCTGTCCCTCTGCCATCCCAACCCCTCATCCAAGGACTAGGTCTTCCTTGCTTAGTCCTACTCTGACCACTCCAACCTTCCTATTTCAGACCCAGTCTCCCTCTGCACACACAATATCTGTTCCCAGCCATTCCTACTCCCCTACTTCCCACCTCCTCATTCAGTCCATCCTTCTTCCCAACACTGGCCTGAACTCAGCATTCCTACCACCCACTTTCCTTATTGACAGTCCTAATCTCCCTCCTTTAAATTGCTTGTCCAGTCTCGGTGTTTCTTCCCTTCCCACCCTTGTCCCATCCCAAATAGTACCATCTCTCTCCCTGCTCCACATGAAATGTTTCTGTCCTGTCTCAACTCTATGTCCCTGCCTCCAGAGATTCTCAGTCCCAGTCTCCTCTTCTACTCCCCCTGCATAGATCTGGATTTTAGGTGCACCAATAGAGATTTTTGGGGCCAATACAGATAGCCAATACTTAAGGAGGTGTATTGGCTGATACCGATCCAATTTCTGATACGCAGGCTGGCAGCTTGAAGAACAGTGTCCAGCTGGTAAGTCTGTTGTGGTGAAAGGGAAGGGGGAAGGAAAAGGGTGTGGGGGGCAGATTGAGGCCCCTGTGGTGAGGAAGCAGTGGGGCTGGAGCTAGGGTTAGGACAGGGTATGGCGCGGCACAGAGCCACGGCTTGTCCAGGGGTAACAAGGATGGATGGCTCCCGCTGCTGTACGCTCCCTGGGAGGGCACAGTGGGCATATGCCCTGGATCTGTGCAGGGTGGGGTGGGGTGGGGTGGGGCGGCTGGCTGCGGCTGCGGGCTGGGGCCAGGGTGGCACCGGACTCTTTCTAGAGGGGGAGCTGAGCCGGGCCGGGCTGTACTCGGGGCAGGCAGCGCTGGGAGGATGCCTATAGGGGGAGAGAGCTGCACCCACCCCAAAATTCACCCTAGCCCCCCCCAGCCCCAAGCAGAGCCCAGCCCAGCCTCCATCAGGAAGAACTCAGCACTGCCCCGGCCGCAGCTGCAGCCTCCCTGCCCCATGCAGGTCTGGGGGGGGCACATGCCCCCCCCCATGCCCTCCTGGGGTGCACACAGTGGCAGGAGCCACCCCCCCACACACACCCCCTGGATGAGCCACAGCTCTGTTCTGTGCCCTACCCCAGCTGGGCAGTGCCTGCCCCAGCCCCACTCGCTCCCTCCTCAAGGGCCTTGATCTGTCCCCCTGCCACCTGCCCCTCGCTCCTTCCCTCCCCCCTCCCCTTCCACCACAACAGACTTCCCAGCTGCATGCAGCTCTCCCTGCTGCTGAGCTGTGCTCCTTGCTGCCTACGTGCTGCACTGCGGCTGCACACATGTACAGGCATTTATCAGCCACATCAGGCCGATTTCCAATACAGTTAATTTTCTTTATATCAATGCCAATCCAATATCGGACCGATGTATCAGTGCACCTCTAGACACAATATTTCAAAATTTTTTCTGCTAAATATCTCAGATATGTTTACTGAGTTTATGCAAACTGCTGTTTTTCAAAGGTGTATAACTTGGACAGGTAGCTTTTCACAGGCATAACCAAGGTACACCCTAAATAAAAATGTCCCACCAGATTCAACATCTTAATCCCAAGTACTTTAGTTCACCAGAATTTTTTAAATATAGACGAAACAAAACAGTGCATTTTTCCCAGCTACTTTTTCAAAAAACAGAGAACAACTTTGGTCAAAAAATAAAAATAAAAATCAGTTTAAGATGGACACTCAGAAGAGAAAATGTCATCCTCAAAAGTTAAAGTTTGGTGACGTAGTTAAGTAAGTGAAAGTAGCCTTTTATGAGGGACAGCAGCAGGTAACTTTAATAATAATAATAATAGGTCTTGCTACCAGCCCTACCTAAAATTCCTTTGCTCTTTCAAGAAAATCTGCATGTAAACAGCCTTTCATAATAACCCTGCTCCCCAGTTAAATGGCTGCACCCAACATGCTGTACAGTTACCTGCTCTCACTGTCCCATCTAAAACAGAGATCCCTGAATGTTTCCATGGAGCGGACACCCTAGCACAGATACTGCCCCCAGGACCCAGCTCGCCGAAGATCACACACCACTGTTATAAATATACCATTCATTGATCTGGAAGAGTAACATTAGAGAAGTAATGTAATTTTTACTTCTTTTAATTAAATTTAGCAGTTGGTAACAGTGAAAAAAACCACAGAACCATGTGACTATCTAGGTCTCTGTGGACCAACAGCAATTCGGTGTCTGAAGGCTAGTGTCTGAGAACCTGCAGTCAATGGAGGATTTAGGAATACACTTACTAATAAACTAAATTACCCAAATTTCTCAGGCCTACTTAAAATGTCATGGTCTATAACTGTAAGCTGCTCAGGGCAGAGTCCATAGCTGGCTGGATACTGAAACACAATAAGGCCCTGATCCTGATTGGTTTCACCACAGTTTAAATGTTTAATACTAATTGGTGAATGCAGCTAATCCCAGTTACACAGTGGCTTTCAATTGCCAATTTTATCAGTTGTTAGACATCACTAACTGTACTCTTTCAAAGCATCTGCTATGTGCACGCAAACCTGTTAATTAAACATCTGTCCCCTATATGTTCTAAGTGGTGTGTGGGGATTTAACCATATCAATCCAATTAATATCAAGTGCAGTAAAAGCAAGGCCCACCTCCAAAAGCACCATTTTTCGATGTAGCTGCATACAGGGATGTTTTGTTTAATGTCATATACTCAAAAGCAATAAATATGCTACAAAAGCATCTCCTGATGCTTACACACTTCACCTTCAGAGCATTTGATCCAAAGTAACTTGCCTGAGACCACAGTCAGTCTCAGAGCCAGCACCAGGCCCAAAATTAAACTTGGTTCCCGGGCCATCCCTGGAGGGGGCGGAGGAGCGAATCGGGGTGACCGCCCCGGGGCCCCACACTTTGGGGGGCACCACAGAGCCAGGCAGAGCAGCCGCAGACCCTCCTGCAGGGCCCGCCCAGTGCTGGTGATGCCACGCCACCACCAGCCTGTTCATGTCCAGGCCCTGCACAGGCTGATTTGCCCCAGGCCCCACACCCTGCTAGGATTGTCTCTGCTCAGTTCTGTGTTCACATCACAATTCTCACTAAGAGCTTTTCTGGATATGGGCACTAAATTCATTTTTGGAAGCAAGGACCACCATCCCACTATATCCCCTTTTGGGAAACCCAGGAAAAATTCTCATTCCCAATATCTAAATGCTCTAAGACTTAGTGGTTCAGTCCAAATTTCCTTTGCTTAATAGGAATACTTGCAGTGCTGCCAGGACAGTCTGTCCTGAAATGTTACACTTTCATTTTCATATAGGAACATTTTCCACTCTTGACAGTTCCCAGTACTGCAAACCGGCAGACCTCTATGACTGAGATCTATCTGGAGAACACAGATGTGATTGCTGGAACACAGGCGGGCTTCAGCTACAGGTACATGTCACAGGTACACCGTTGTAGGAAAGAAACACAATGCTAAGTTCGTATTTCTGCTCAATACGAGAAACAAGGTTCACTATTTAGATCCACCCTCAAGGCAGAAGACTGAAGAAACTTGGAGTTAGATATCAATTAGCAGTGCATAAGTTCACAGACTGAATTTAGAAATAAGCCAGAGCTGTCACAACACAAGACAGTTTGCTTTGGATACATTTAAGGTCTTCATTGCAGTATTCCAAAAGGCTGAAACCCATTCCACTCGTGAATAATACTTTTATTTGGAGAGATTTGGGGCAAGGATCCTTTTTCGTTATGCATTCGTACAGTACCTAGCAAAATGGGGCCCTTACTGACTCTGGATACTACAAAAGAATTAATAAAACAAAGGTAACATGCGTACGCATGCTGCAAACACCTTCCCCCTGCCCCCCCCACCAAAAAAAAAAGAATACCTTCTATTGTATGTGACACTTCTCAGTTGCTCTTCTGAAATTTGTAGCAGAAAATAATCACTTCAGTTAAAAAAAATGCCACTTTCATAATAAACAGCATTTTACACTACTGGCTTTCAGATGCTAAAGCACAAGAAACTAAAGCCAGGTTTAGGGAGCTGTTTCCAAATCTCATGACATCAATGATGCTAGGCCTGGATCAGGCTTTTAGATCCACTTCCCTATCTCATCCTATCAATCACCGCTTTGATGATAATAAGAAGCCCCAAATGTCTGGACATGATCCACTAAAGGGGCCACAATTTTGCAGAACTATGGAAGAAAAGCAGCATGCTTTTCTCCAATTTTCTTTCAAGTGATACTTTCTAAGATGCACATTCCAACCTGTGCCTTTAACCAGGGAAATTTCCCTGGTTAAAGCATTTGAAAGCATTTGTTTTTCAATAGGAATAAATAAAATCACACCCTTGAGCAGAAAAATTTAAATCCATAATGCTAAAAACAAAGTTTTCCCTTAAAGTTTAGGGAAGCATATCTCATCCCCTTCCTACTTCTAGCCTAGAGAAAAACTAAGTACTTTTAAGGTTGGGATCTGAACAAATCTGACAGAATCTAGAAGAGAGGGGCGATGCTTAGCCAGCCTAAGACAGACTTAGAAAGCTGCAAAGGAGGTCAGGCAAGCAGTAAGGTACTCAGAAACTACACTGGATATCTCTCACCATCTCAGATGTCAGCTAATGCTTTGAGAGATGGCATCAGGGCAGCTACTCCAAACTTAAAAGAACAAACCTCTGTGACCAAAAACAGTACCTCCAACAATAAATTGCAGACAACCCTGTGCTGTTTGCTCAGTATTAATTCATTAGCATATCACCTCCTGAATTGCCAGGCTGCAGAGCAGTTGTGGGTCTCCTTGGAGGTCTCCTTTCTGAACAGTGTGAAAGTCTAACTTTGCCTGGCTCCCACGACGGCACAAGATCAGAGGCTATTATTGGGGCTATTTCATGACTCTCTAAAAATATTTGGGAGTCCCAAATAGCTGGTGAGGAATTTAGAGGAGCTCTGGGGAGGGAGCATTCCTTTGAAGCAGGAAATAAATTGCCTTTTAAAAAACGTATCTTAGGAGAAAATGAAATAACCATATAACGCATCAGAAAATTTTATTACTACCTCTTGCTCAATATCTCCCCTCTATCTATACAATGCCAAAACCACTTTGCTTTTCATTATGGCATCCACCTTTGTCCACAAAGGTTTGTTACTGTCTAGGTTTGCTGAACCAAGGAGTATTTTGCCAGCAAATTAAACACTTGGGGCATGTTGCTGCGCCATATAAGTTTCTCCAGTGCAACTTCTGCGAAGTTACATATTTCCTAAAGAAGTTACCTGCAACCTGATGAAGTAACCCTAGGAAATCCTTGACTCTTGCATAATCCCTCACATAATTGCTGGACCATCACAGCTATAACATCTCTCTAACACTACCACATTTCCCTTCTCCAGAGGCTGTGTAGTACGTCTCAAAATTCTAACCAGCGTATCTTTAAATGAAGCAACGAACACATGATTTTTATACTGTGAAACTGCAAGCATCTCACTATGCAAATCTCAGCCCAGAGTAGAGAGGCAAAAAGGTACTGCAGCCATCTGGGTTATGGTTTCCCTACAGGACACGAGGCCAGCTTGGAACAAGCTACATGCTGTTCCACAGGCAGTGGAGCCACATATCCACTTAATACCTCCCAAAACTCCAGAATGTCAAGGTTCAGCCCTGCAGTCCTCATATTCTCAGCCCTCCAGCATTTACTTATCAGGGCTCTTAGAAGCTTTTGGTATCCCCTTAATCACAAACAGAATGGACCATGACCCACAGGTAACAAAATATCCCCTTCGATCAGGTCATTCTCAACACCAGGGGCATTTTCTGAGGCTACAAACACCATCAAGGGGTTTACAATAATGTCTTACTGCATAATGTCATTGAAAAGGCTCTTTCTACCAACTCGGTAGCAATACTATTACACTGGGAATACCACCACTTCTGAAAACGTAAATGTTACTACTAACTCTCCTCCCAGCTAATGAATAGAGAATGGTCTTTGATTTGTCAGCATCCCTGCCAACTATTCCACACCCATTAGAAATTTCCAGTCATCTAGAACTCACTTTGCAATGGCAACAAGGACCTGTTAAGTTTTGGGAATGAAGCATCTCGTACTTGTAAACGGTCTTCACGAGGGACTAAGGATGAAGCCTATGGTTTGCTACAGACCTCTGCTTGGGATCTGTCGTCCTCGTGATGAACATAAAGTATGGCTGCTTGGGGGCTGGATAGAAAAGGTAAGGTAAATAGCTCATGTGTTGCTAAATAATGGCAGTGTTTGCACACAGAAACCTCAAGCAAGCATGCCTCAAGATAAACACACATCCAAAACTTTACATTGGCTGCAGCTGAAGTTACAACCACGCTGACCAATCAGTGCTGTGGAAATGAAAAATGAAGACATACTCCAACTCAGACAAGTACTCGTTGCCTGCTGTCATTCCCCATGCCATCTCTGGCTGGATACTGTACTGTTTACTTCCTTCGCTAAATTAGAAATTTAGGAATTCATTTCTATTCCCAAACGCTGCGCTTCACCCCAGATCTGAGTGAATTTCAATGGTGAAACAAATGAGCCCTGTGTCATCTTCCCTTTGTAAAGGAGTTGTGTGGACAGGGAGAAAAAGCACAATGCGTAAGATTATTTTTGAACAAAGAACTTGAACGACATATCAACGGCACCATAACAAAATTGCCACATGCTAGTCTGTGGTTCCAGACAGCAATCTGACCTTGCAGAAACCTAACATCACTGTCTAGAAGACTTCTTCTTTTGCCAAAGAAACAAGAAAAAGTGCTTAGATGCAAAGGAAAATGTATTGGCAGCAACAGGTGGAGGGAAAAAAAAATTTAGCCTAATTTCCTGCTGAAAACTTCCAAAGCAACTGAGACTAAACCCTGCCTATGTTTTGCCTTTTTCAAAGCCATGTCCTATGTGAACTTCTAAAATAGCAATTCCTGCTTCCTTTTTTCTTCCCCTTTGGAGAAACGGATGAGTGGTAACAGACTCCCTTTACTTGACTCCTGGAATTAAGCAGCTGCACACAGATACCATTTTCCTAAAATATGTTGTTGTCAAAGACAAGGTAACACTTTCAACAAAAATCTGACTGCTGCCAAAATAAAGGCAAGACAAATAGGAACCAAGCACAAAATCAAAGGTTTTGTTTGGTCTAATCCAAGTTATCATCTCTACTCATTTAAAGGAAAATAATATACAGTGCCTAGAGCAATGCAGCCTTAGTTTTGATGTCCAATCACAAAAAAGAGCAACCCTGATATGGAGGGGGAGGGAGATGTGGAACAACATTTTGCTGCTACTTCCTTCCCCATAGGGAGGAGGTGAAGGATTGTGGATGAAGTGGAAACTTACGGTTCTGTTCCAAAAGAATAACCCAAGAGGCCCAGGCAGGGAGCAAGTGAACAGCTTTCCAGAGATTCCCCGCCCCCCCTTGCACTCCCCTCCCCCAGAAGAGATCTTAGGTAGTAAGTCAGGGCTGGAATCACACACATTCACTAAAATCTGCATCCCACCAATCAACAGAGATCCACCACCCATTCTCTACCATCCCCCTTCTCCAGGCAAAGAAGCATGCCAGCTGCAGGAGCTACTCTAGCCCTCAGGCAGCAGCAATAGCCAGGGAGGAACTCCCTCCTCTCATTCCCCACAAATGCTCGGTGGCTCACATCCCGCCAGAGACAAGGGCCAGGACTGGGGTTGTCCCAAGGCACCTTGCTAACTTCGATCTCACTCCTGCCATCAGCTCCATACGGCTAGCACTGACCTGAGCTCAATGAGGGAGCTCTGCAAGGAGCAGGAGCATACCCAGTGGCGTACCATACACACGGATTACTTCAGTCATAGTCACTGGAGAATGAGAGCACGTAACTGCCTAGAAATGTATGCTGAAAATGAGGACACTAACCACTAAAACCAAGGGACGCGTTCCCCCCCCGCCCCAAGTCCAAGGCCTGTGCTCTATCCACTACATAACACTGCCTCCCCACCCCTCTAGATGCTGTTACTTGTATTTTTCTTTACACCGAGATGGAAGTTTCCCCTTTCACCTAAACCCCCAACACAAAGATGTTCGTTACAAAGTAAGGATCCGACCCTGCAATCAGATCTGTTAACATGGATTCCTGCATCCAGAAACAGCCTCGTGGAAATCAGCGGGACTTCAAAAAGGGGTAGGGACCCCTGCTAATACTGCCATGGAAAGGACAGTTTCAGTTGGACAACACTGATTTTAGTTTATAAATTGGACTAACTGAACAGAGTATAAACAGAACAAAATTTCCTACATCAGTACACAGAATAAAGGAAAACGCTTCCATTGGAAAAGTTGGGACAAAGAAAACTTCACTTCTTCACATATCCTATGAAATCCAGGCCTGCCAAAATTTTGTCAAAAAAAAGAATCATCTAGTCTCTGTCAACTAAGATTTTTTTTTTAAGTAACGCTCACTCATAGGGCAGAGGATATTTTTATTTTCTCTTAGCATGTTTCCATGTAACATTATCTCCCTCACAGAGAGGGTCAAGATAGAGGAGGAAAGAAATCCTCTTCAGTGAAATTGCCCCATCCAAACCAGCTCTGATATGTATGTTTACTGACTTTTCTTTCAGGTTGTCCTTGATTCAACATGCCCCTTACATTTATTTAACTCTTTCAATATTGTACAATTTATAAATTTTATGGATCGCTGCAGGAAAACAGCGGCAGCTTGCCAAGTCTTCACATATGCGTTTGATTTGTTTTTGTTATTTATCGATTACAAACTGACTTCAAATGAAACGCGTTTTATTTTATCCTGTGCACTGTCCCCATTACGATGAAGAAGCAGCGGTTGGGGGGGGAGAGGGGGACACGACACCCTCACGTAACCTTCCATTCAAACCAGACGTGAAGTTTTCTTTGTCGCAACTTTGATCGGTGGAAGCGTTTTCCTTTATTATGTGCAGCGATGTCGAAAATTGCGTTCTGTCCGTACTCCAACCAGATTTCTTACGCTACGTCTAGATCTGTGATTAGGAGCATTCGCACAGTCACGCTGGCAAAGGGTAGGGGGTGTGCGCGGGTGCACGCGCACCCCCTGAGATCGGCCGGGCACCGCCTGGAAGCACCAGCCGCGAAACCAGAAGTGCCGCTGGAAATGTACTTCTGGTTTCGCAGCTGGCTCGGCGACCGGCTGCTGGAGGACTCCCTCCTCGGTCGGCGATCGGCTGCCGGAGGACCCCCTCCTCAGTCAGCGATCGGCTGCTGGGGGACCCCCGCGGTCGGCGATCTGGTGCCCCCCCAGGCTCGGGAGGCACCAGTCGCCCTTGAGTTGAGGGCTGGAAGGGACCTCGTGAGCTCGTCGGGTCCAGCCCCGGGCTCTGGGCAAGGCCGATCTCCAGGGCAGCTGCCTGCACCACCCCGCAGAGTCTGGAAATAACCCTATTTACGTCCCGGGGCATAATTTTGCGCTTGCTTTTATTAGCCAACAGGGCGGTTTAAAACTCACGCCGACACCGAGCCGTCCTCGACCTCGGGAACAGGACGGCGTTTGGAAGCGCTCGTAAAACCTCTCGCCACCATCCCGTCGTTTCGACGGAGCCGTTTCGCCCTCCTCGAAAACTCGCGCGCCCTCGGCACGTCCCGCTCGTTTCGGCGGCGAGGCCCCCCCTGTTCCCCGCGCCCAGGACACCTTTGCCGGCGGGGCTCGAGCCGGCCGCAGCCGCGAGCGAAGATGAGGACTCGGGGCGCTGCCGGGGCTTGGGCGCCGGGGCCCCAGGACTCGGGACCGCGACGGGGGGGACTTGGCTCGGCCTGGGTGCAGGGAAGGGAGCTCTTCCTCCTCTGCCCCGTGCTGCCCTGCGTCCCTGCCCCGGGCTGGGGCAGGAGCAGAGCCCCTGGGTGCCTGCGCCCCCTCCTCCTCGCAGCCCAGTGCTGCTCACGCCCCCGGGGCCGGCCAGGAGCGTGCGAGGCCCGCAAGGCCGCGGGCCGGCTGGGACCCCGCTCCCCCGGGCGGCCGCTGCTGCCCCGGCCCCTCCGCGCCTGCAGGGCCCGGCCCGGCCCCGCCGCCTGCCCCGCGCCGCCGCCCGCCCGCCGCCCGGCCCGGCCAACGGGGAAGTCCGGACTTACCTGTCATTACTTTCTACGCCATCTTGGATCCACTTGTCAACGTCCCCGCAAAGCATTGTGGGTAAGCCCCGCCCCTCCCCTTCCTCCCCGCCCCTCCCGCGCGCGCACACGCACCGACCGGGCGGGCAGCGTTGCGCCGGACACCGCTCCGCTCCGCTCCGCTCCCGCCCGGCTCGGCCCGGCGAGGGGCCCCTGGGGCTTTGCAACCTGCTTCAACAAACGTCCGAAAGTGGTTTTTCCCCCCCCTTTTTCCGTTGCAGACTGCTTCAAGAAACCTGGAGAAGGTGTTGTGTTGTTGTTTTTTTCCTTTTGCTTTGCAAACTGCGTCAAGAAACGTGCACGGTGGTTTTTTTTCCCCTTTTCCATTGCAAACTACTTCAAGAAACATGCAAAGGTGTTTTTTTTTTACCTTTTCTGTTGCAAGCTACTTCAGGAAGCACGCGAAGGGGTTTTTTTGTCCCTTTTCCTTTGCAGACTGCTTCAAGAAACATGGAAATGTATTGTTTTTTTTCCCCCGTTTTCTGTTGCAAGCTACCTCAAGAAATGTGGAAAGGTGATTTTTTTTTTTTTTACCTTTTCCTTTGCAAACTACTTCAGGAAACATGCAAAGGTATTTTTTTTTTCCCCTTTTGCTTTGCAAGCTACTTCAAGAAATGGGAAAAGGTGATTTTTTTTTTTTCCCCGTTGCTTTGCAAACTGCTGTTGCAAGAAGCATGCTGTTGGCTCTGCAGGCCGTCTGGTCTGTGGGATGCTTTAGGCAAAGAGCCTACAAAGGAGGCACGGGGAAAACAGCGATGATCTTAACGTGATCTTAACAGCGTTTGCTTAGGAAATGGGATTGCTGTGCATTCGAGAATTCCCCCCCCCCCCCTCCCAACTTTAAATCGCTTCAGCAGAGGATTTCTCTAAATGCATTTTTTAATGTCTAGGCAGGCAGGGCTCTTTGAGTGGATGTGATCTCTTTCATTAGGCCAACTGAGCAGTTGGAAAAAAGTTCTTAACATTTAAGCGGTTCTTTATTTATATGCACGGGTGGTCCTCGGACTGACAACACAGTTGGTTCCTGAAAGTTGTGTCTTAAGTCGAAGCGTTGTAACTTGGAACCAATTTTCCCATAGAAACAATGTTAGAAATGAGGGATAGGCGGTTCCTTATTTTTTTCACCAAAAATAACCCAGAATTTTGTACTCGGATCAATTATAGATGAGTAATATAGCTACGTTAATGTCTTTGTATTGTAAATAACAATCATATTGATTCGGAAGGACTTCTTCGAGGTGACTTTGCTGGGCTTTTTGAAGGGTTCTTGGCTGGAGTCTTCTCAGGAGTCTCGGCCGCGGGTTTTTCTGGAGTCTCGTCAGCTTTCTTAAAGCGTCCAAGGAAGCTTGGGCAGACGTTCTCCAGGGAAATAGGGGACGCAGCAAACTTGTTCGCTGACATGGCATCGGATCAAGCGTTGTAAAGTCAAAACTGTCAATTTATAAACAACATAAGTACCGTTTGTTTTAACTCGAAAGTTGAGGATTGCCTGTACATGGAGGAACTACCACCTCCTTTTGAGCATGCCATTGTAGTCGCTGCCGCTGTTGGCAGAGACTTGTGCCCAAGAGTATATCCAACCCTTGTCGATACTAGGTTTAAACTCAACAGGAAGGAAATAAAGGGCAAGGCATATTTGACATTTGCTGCCCCCAAATTGAACCAATTTGGTGATCATCTTTAATTGACATGAAAAGGCATGTTTTCCAGCATGATTTACTATTTTGATGCCATGTTAGAAAGAAACCATGTCGAGGCTGCTGAAGAGCGCAATATTTCTATTCCGACAAGAAGTCGCCCTTGCGGATGACACGCATCTTCCTGTGCGGTCTGCCCAAGCCATCTCTGCTGGCTGGGAGGGGGCGGCTGCCTAGCACTGACACCCGTCCACCGCAGTGAACATGCTGCCCATGGGTTCCAGTCCCCACAAGTTCCCGTCAGCCCAGATGACCCCTCCCCTTGTGCCAAAATGGTGCACCATGTCTTTGTCTTTGATTTAGTCTGCTCTCCAGGTGGCAATTGCATTGCAAGGAGGCAGAGGCAGGCCTGTGAAGGACTTGTGCCACTTATACTCGGAGGACTGAGATGATCAACAGATGGAGCAAGTCACTTGACATAAAATAGTTAAAAGGTGAAAGAGTAATTCACATCTAACTTGGTTTTTTATCATTATTTCCTCTTCCCCGCTTTGCATGTGGCTCATCTGCCGCTCTTGAAATAAGTTAGTTAGGTTTCATCTTTTGTTCCCGGTTTCACTTTGTTTTTTTAATCTGTCATCACCAATTGCTGCAATCATGCTTAAGATTGCAAATCAATTCTAAAATTCACTAGAATTTAGGAAGAAAGGGTTTGTTGTTTTTTTGGGGCGAGGGTTAGGTCTTGGATCTGACTTCCATTTCTCTCTTTTTGTGCAATAGTAAGGTTACTTTGCATAAGCTGTGATTAAGGAAAAATGGATTTGGTTCAGTGCTAGATATGTGTATGTTAGGTGCTTAGTGTTCTCTACTATTTAGCCCACAATATTTTATAGGAAGCAAATCATCCAGACAACCCTGCCTGGAAATGATAGTACCAAAATTCTGGGCATGGCAGCAGAGGCAACCCCCATTCAATTAGAAGCATCATAGATTGTATTCATCCGCAAGAATGTGTTCATTATGTACAGTGGTTGACTGTGATGCAGTATATGGTTAGATAGATGTGCCGAGGGCTGTAAATGGAGTCAGCAGCTGTAAGACAGGATTGCTGCCCAAGTACCAATGTTTTGCTCCATTTTGCAAGTCACTACCATAAATATTGTTCTGCAAAATTTGAAGGACTGTTTTTAATTCCCATACAACTTCCCGTCTCAACTTTATCTTCCATTGCATCAACAAAAAAAAGTGCACGTGGTAACGCTGGACAGAGACAGACACACAAAACACTAAATCCAAATACCCCTAAAATTTGACTGTCCTGCTCAAAATAAAAATGTTACTTATTGGGATACATAGAAATCCCAGTTTCCAAGTAGCATGCAATTTCTGGGGGAACTACTGTGGAATTAAATTTTGATTTGGGGAACAAACTGTGGTTTGGCTCGGTAAAATAGAGCCACATTTTAAAAAAGTGGAAAAAGATGGCAAGCTTTGCCTGGCAGTGCCACTTGCCACTAGTTGTAGTCACTTCTCATGGGGAATGAAGGGAGCAACTTGAAAGACTGAGGTTTTAGTAGAACACTTGCATGTCATATTAAAAGATTTAAGTGCCCAAAAAGCACTTGCACCTCAGTAGCTGCTACAATGCAAAGATAGGAAACGCTCCACAAGACAGATTTCTTCCTCTTTCGTGAGCCTCCTGTGACACTATTTTGGCTGCCACTGAGGTTAAGCCCTGGACCTACAGAACCAAATCCAAGTTACAGCTGGAGTTAAGGAGCGAGATTCACAGCCTGTTTAGACTGGCCACCGATGGAGACACACAAGACACTGACCACTGGCTTCGATTTCTACAATTCTTTTGTCAAAGTTTAAATTCTCGTCTGCACAAAACTGGGATCACTGGACAAACGTCAACAGTTAATCTGTTTAAAGGTGACATACACAGAGGGTAGGAGTTTCTGTATTTGTTGCCAGCTTTGTGAGGGGAGGATAGACTTATTAGGAGCCTCCCCTCCTAAAATGAGAGCATGGGAAGGATGACATTCCTTCTGTCTCTGCTCTTCTCATGCATAGCTATCCCCTTGCTTTTTCATCTCATCCCTTCTTTCCTTTTGCCTTTTGGCATCCCCTGTTTCACCTTTACAAACGTAACAACATTTAACCTTCTCCTGTTTCCTCTCCCTCTTGCTGAGCTGCCTGGCAGGAAGTGGTTCTACATGCTTCCCAATGACAGCAATGCAGGAAGACACTGGTCCTGATTTAGTGTGAAGGGAAAGCAGCAGCACTGAAAAGAATATTCAGAAGTAATTGTAGGACCAAACCTAGTGTCAGGTATCCAGGTTGTAGCCGTACTGGTGTAGAGGCAGGCAAAAGAAATCCAAACTCGTGGTACAGGTGATATCGTTTATTAGACCAACTAGATTTTTGCAACAAAAAAAACCCAACGATTCTTTAATTGGAAGCTTTTGGGCACAAACACTCTTCTTCAGGCAGAGGAGTAAAGATTGTAAATGTTCTTCTACTAGTGGAATTGGGCACCTACCACTGAAATGTGATACTTTGGCCCTGTATCACACTGCTTTGCATATACATCCATGCTGCCCCTTGATAATCACTGTCTACAGTTGTCATGTTTGAAAGTTTTGAATTCTCTAGAGGAAATAGAGATTCAATCATATAAGTGTCTGCCAGGGCTCCTGAGGTTCACCACCGACTTGCTATCTGACCTTGGTCAAATGGTTTGGTTTACCTGGCTGTAAGGTCTACATGTTTACCAGCTTCACAGCAGCATTGTGAAACGTATTTGTAAAGCACTTGGGTGGAAGTCCCTCTAGAAGTGCAAAGTAGTCTGTGTCATGAAGTTAAATCTTACCTCAGCGATAAGGAATCTTTGTATTGATCTATTTATATAATACAAGACAGTACTGATTAAATTAATTGAACAGCAAGAAAAACAAAATCTATAGTATATGAAAGGAGTATAATCTGAGCTCCTCTCAGTCATAATACATTTATCCTTACAGTGTCCCCAGGAGAGATGGCAGAGCTGTTATCTCCAGTTTAAAAATAAGGAACTTGGGCATAGAGAGTCCAAGTGATTTCTGCCTAAGGTCACACATTAAATCAGTGCTGAGGCAAGGAGTGAAACACTGGGTGTCCCAAGTCCTAGGATACTGCCTCTACAAGTGGGGAATCTATTAATGCATTCTTAGTGACATCAGCAAGACTGACTTCTTATTATCTAATGCCTTTATAATCCAAGCCTAGTCTTATCCACTTAACGTCAAATCTCACCAACCGTGCTTTTGCTAAGTCTCCCTTTCTTTTTGGGTTCTAGTTACATGTCTATGTTGAAAAATAAAAAAAAAGGTATGTACCTTTTTTGAGATCTTGGTCTCATTTCACACCATCATGCAGCTTTTTCACGCCCGCCTACCTACACCATGTTCATAACTATTTAAAAAATCACCTCTTGCATATGACTTGAGACTCATTGTGATATTTAGAGAAAATAGAGTTGCTACAGGTAAACAGCTTCTTGAGATGGTATGGATTCCATACTTTGGGGAATTTTGCCACTTTGGAAGTCTCAAGTGAGACCTATAACAATACACAAACTAAAACAGGAGAACTGACAAATTACTCTCCATGACTTGGATCCTAGCCAAAAACAGTTTATGGACATAAAAATTAAGGTTGCTTATTGCTCTACATCTACACAGATGCTAATAGCATTACAGAAGCATCTCAAAGACCAGCATCTCAGGCTAGTTACTGCACAAATCAAGGTCATCCCTAGCAAATGAGTTTTCAATTTTTGTTAAAGACCCCACTGCAGTTTTATAAGAGCAGGAGTTTGTCCCAAGATCTTTTACTAAAATTTCCTCTCCTTCCTGGTGGTTACTCTACATTTCAGCATATACCACTGCTATATAGGAGTCACACTGAAATCTGCCTCAATGTTACTTTAATAGCTTCGGTAAACGGCTCACAGGAGAACGGTACTAAGCCATTCTTTAGCTCCATTATCAATGGGAATCTCCCCGTATTGTGATGCAAAATAGCAAGAATTGTACATCTCACCCCAGAACCTGAGACGCTGTGTATACCTACAAATACACAAAAATCACATGGGGTAGGATATCAAGATACACTGCACTATTGAAATAAAATCAACAGGTTCATAATTCATCCAATTCCATGACCTCAAGGAGAGAAAGCAGATTGTCACTCAGATATTTACCAAATATCGTTTTAACATCACCTGTAACAACCAATATAGACAGAAAATAAAAATGGTGCACATTCATAAAATTAATATGTTTAAACTAGAAAAAGGCCATATTTGATTGGAAACCTAAAAGAACTCAGCATATTTCTGATACATTTTTCTTTGATTGACATTCGTTATGACATGCCAAGAATGTGTTCATATTTATGTAAAACTGTTGATAAGTTTTATGGACCTTTAACTGTACATCTAACACTTAAAAAAAAAAAAATCTTTAAATGCAGTTGTTAGTCACAAATTGAAGGATCAACCTCATAGTATAGCCCCTGGGTGGTCTGTTTCCAAGAACTTTTCTTGTAAAAGAACAGCCAAGTCAGACTAGTCATTTCCAACCACTAGGCCAAAAAAACCTCAACAATGTCTGAAGTGCTCGTCAGTGCGATGGGATGACCAATAGAACAGAACAAGGCCCAGCCTCTCACTGTCCCAATATACATGATATATTTGATCATTTTGCATGTTTCCAGCTGCTATTTTTAAAGAGCTGAAAGTACTTAATATTTTGTTAATGTTACTTCCTCCCTGAAAGCAATAGCTGAAGTTGTCTTAGAGGTATTTCATAACTGAAGGGAATAAGGGGCTGGTCCATGCAATCATCTGTTGGAGAGATGTCCTCAAAACAATCTCTGTTAAAATGAACCAACTATGCCTAGGTCAGCTCTGGCCAGAACATGCAAGGAAGTGGTGTAATGATTCATTGCCTACATTGACCAATGCTGCCTACATGCATGAGGCATCAGCAAAACAGCCCTTATGACTACAGCTGGTCAGGAATTTTCCAGCTAAATAGACTGGTCAGAAAATGCCAATTCATCAAAACCAAAATGTTTTGCAAGAATGTACGAGTTTCAGCTGAACCTCGGATGAGGTGCAGGCAGGGATCCATCAGAAACTAGCTTGATTTCCTGCCAGCTCACCTAGGGTACCTGGATCCATGGCTCCCAAGCAGCTTGATGTCAGGAAATCTAAAAGCTCCCAGGTGTCCTTCCACAAAGCCCAGAAACACCGAGGCTCTCCAAGATGTCAGGCTCCCTACTGTAAATTTGAGAGCCAAGATGGAGCTCCAAGAGCTTCTTTTGCTGTCCTGGGTCAGTATTCAAACACCAGAGAGGCCCAAAATTTCAAAATGCCACCAACATTCACTCCCCACTGAAAAAAGAGGCATCCCTGGGACTCCAAGCTGATTCTCTCCATCCTTCAGGAGACACCTGAGGTTTCCCAGCCCCTTAGCACCTCTGACTCTGCTCCAGTCCTATTACCACAGCAAAGCCTTGTGTTCACACACCCCTTCTAGTGTGAGCCGGTACGTTTCTCATCCCTAAGAAAACCAATTCTGTCTCCATCCACTCAAGTCTCTCTCCCAGTTCCCTTACTTGGTTCAGAACTGGTTTATTAGGAATCCTGGGATGCAACACCCTTGCCCAGCAGCCTGTCTGTTGTATGCAATAACTGTCCTCTTGTTGGCCAATACAAAGCAGAGACCCAGTGCTGCTTTCTTACACAAATTCCTTTCATTTCAAAAAGGTCCTTAACTTATCTGGAGATATGCACTCCAGCCTGTCAGCCTACGCTCTTCACTACAACATCTGTGATCCTCAGACAGCACCATAATGAGGTCATTGTCAAGATTACAGATCTCGGATCATAGCGCACACGATACAAAAAAGCACGTGTTCATGTTAAACATTGAGTTGTTAAAGAGGCAGCGTTTTCTGACATGCATCTCTTGGCTTCTTCCAAGGAGCTTGCAGCAAAAATTCACAGATCTGCTATTTACAGCAAGCTAGAAATGAAACAGGCGTCCCTTCAGGTTCCTAAAAGGCACCATCTTGCAAGGAATTTCTGATTTCTTTCTCCAGTTCAGAACCATTTTCAAATAATCAGGGCCAAAACTGCAGTCATTCTCTCTCTGATAAAATACTAACCCACCAGTAAGAAACTTGCTCGTGCTGCTTCTCCACGGCTAAACAAAAGCATCAGGAATTTCTGCACTGCCTCATCCCTCTAACTGTGCCAACTTCGGAGTCCACCCTTATCTTGGTTGAGTTTCGGTCTACAATGCAAGTATTTGTACACCTCAGTCCCCCATAGTGAAAATTAATTGGTCTCCTACCTTGCTCAAAATAGCTCTTTTCTTGCATCTTCCAGATGTGAATCATTCTTAAGTAGGATTTATTCTTACTTGCTTCAAATCAAAATCCAATAGTCATAAAGCAAGTCATTTTAGGCCCTATACTTAGGTCCGTAAACATTGTGTCTAGATGAAGCTGTTGCCACAATTGCAGGATCACTTTCTTAGAAAAGAAAAATTCTCTGTTGACATCTTCCAGCAGTGGTGTAAACAGTAAGAACATGCTTTATTTCAACACCTAAGCAACACCTTTCTTCGCTTAGCGTATCAGTGAATCCCTTTCCATCTGTTTTGACACTCCCTTTTCAAAATTTTTGGATACGCATCTCAATGAGTTTGTATCCCAAAGGTTAAGCATCTGATAATACCGCAAGATTTTAAAGACTTATTTAATTTACTGTGATCACCAAGATATTGAGTATAGATTAGAAGCCATCAGCTGATGACAAGTTCAAGACAGTTCCCACCCCAACCTTTGTAATGCATTCACCATGTTCAAGCATCTCTGTCCCACATCCTTCAGCAAGATAAGAAGCAAGCAAGCAGGCAGTATTTTTATTCCACGAAGATGCAAAACAACACTTGGTTTGATGCAGTGTTCTAGGTGAAAGCAGCAAGTCTCCTAGACCGTGTGCCTGTATGTATGAAGAGTTACAGTGATAGAGATCTCTGGGATTCAACTGTAAAATCAAGTCCTGTGTTGGTGTCACTTAACCTACATATGGAATGAAAAAGCAAGGCAAAAGTTTTGACACAGGAAGCAAAGAATAACTTAGCAACTGAAAACACAAGTATAATAAAATAGGTTTTATTGGCTTTTAGGGTTAAATCATATTGGACTGGCTGTTGGGATTCAAATCCCTGCTATGCCAGACATTTGATGTGACCTTTAAGAAATACTGGTACATTTCTCTGCGCCTCACTTTTTCACCTGCCGCATGGTACTGCCTTTCTCTGTCTGTGCCTTTTTCAGGCAGGAGCTGTTTCTTACTACATGGTTGTACAGCAAACATCATGGGGTCCTCCTTTGTATATGGGGCCTCAAAGGACTCGTGTAAAAGAAGATGGACAATGCTCTAACAGTCCAGGTCATTGTCAAGATTACAGATCTCAAATCATAGTGAACACAACTCTCGCGAACCCACCTTCTGCGATGCTTCTCTGAAAATGAATGTGGGGGGCCTCTGATCACAAGCACGGTGAAATACCCAAACTGTGACAATGCAAGAGGAAGGACAGAAAATGATGTTTGTTATTTGATAACAATTACTTTTCACAATAGCGAACAAGTGTTTTGGATGAAACTTTTACTCCCATACAACTGGTATTGGCCATCTACCCTTTAATACAAACAGTAAATAGCTACAATATATTTATTAGGGCAAGCCCATTTCTGCAGTGATAAGCTCCAAAGGAATCATAAGAAAGTCTGGATCTGGGCTCTTAGCAAACACTTGAAATCTCACCCAGCCAGTAATGCTCAGATTCAGGAAAGCATTTAAGTCTAAGTCCATCCCTATACAAAATAGCATTTTAAGCATGTGCTTAATCTCTAATATTAAGCACATGCTTACATGCTGTCCTAAATAGAGCATTTCCCTGAATCGAGGCCCAAATAATTAAAGTATTACTTTTAAAAAGAGCCTTAAAAGCCCTTGATTAAAAGTTATGTAGGGTAAGAGGGCCAGATTTTTTAAATCAGTGGAAGGTATAGGATTTTTTAAAACTATCTAACTACCTTAAGTCTTAACTGACTTAAGAGTCCAAGTCCATTTTGAATATGGGACCTAGGAGCCTAAATCGCTTAGGTGCTTTCAAAATTTTTATTAAATTGCAGTACTGAATCATTTCTAAAACCGGTAAGCAGCCTCATCCACACAATTTTAACTATGCATGAGATAATAATGATTAAAATCATTTTATTAATAATCATTAAATAATTTAACATAGGAAATAAATAATGCACAAGATGAAGGAAATCAATATGAAGTGAATGAGCAGCAAAAGTGTTCTTTGATGCTACTTCTAGTAAGAGTACTACCATAAGATTCATTATTCATCAAATAAAGAATTGAAACAGGTTATAAATGCTTAATGTTTTGGTTATGCACACACTCATTTTTCATAGCACATTTAAGTACATCTAAACAAAGTAGTTAGATAGTTAGTGCAACATAGTAGTTGGATGGTTTAGTGCTATACTTCAAATTAAACAGCATGTGAATCCAGAAAGAGGTGGGATGTAATTAACATTTTTCATGCTATTATCAGTGCTAAAATTGCAGCTCTCAAGAAAACAAAATACACTCCGGCCTTTTTATTAGTTGCCTACTTCTTCCCTTGTAAAGTCAATGTGAACTCTAGTTCTGCTCCAATCATTTTTAACTAGACCAACCATGCTAGAGAGACCTCATTTCTCTCTCTCTCTCAGCCTTTCAGAGAACATGAAGCACCATTAAAGCTCAACTCCCCAATCAGGTGATTCTGATAGCTGTAGCTTCTAATGTCCATGGCTTAACATAGACACTGCAGGGGACCATAGTTAAAAGGAAAATTAAAGAGGGGAACAACTTAGAAATAACAATACTGGGAATGATAATTGAGAAGAATGAAAACCTATTTCCTTCAGTTTGGGGCATCCTAATAAAAACCTATTTGTTTTTAGTGATTTCTTGTTTTTTCTTCTCTCCAGAAAAATAAATGAAGAAAAAAAGTGAGCTGGATAAATGGAGAAAGGCAAATACAACTCTAAAAAGAGGCAGTGGAGGGTCAACAAGAAACAAGAAGGCATCCTGTTATTTTCCAAAGACACATTAGAGTAGATGTGAAGGCTACACTGCCCTTCATTTGTCTTCACAGCTTGGAAGGAAGAAATTGCCTAGTTTCAGTCCTATATTTTCTAAAAGTGAGTATTAGCCCTTTGAAACCCAATGGCACTCTGTTTAAATTACAAGTGCATACACTCTCCCTTTAATTAATGTGCCTAAGGTCTGGAAAACCTTTTGAGATGACATTTCATGTAGTTTTGACTGTGCCCTATTAGCCCTTGGTCTTTCCTGACAATTCCAAGAGGGGTACTAATTCGAAGGGGAATATTTGTCTGACAGTACATCAAAGGAGAGCCATACTTTTTAAATGCAAACTACTAGCACTGTGCAAAACAGCTAGTATTTGCTTCAGATTCAGCTGATTCAGGGGATAGTGATGTGATTCAGTGATTCAAATCACTGTCCCTAATCGATTCAGCTAAATCCGATTTGGAGATTTGTCCACTGCCAAATCTCCGAATCAAACAGGCTCCATCCCCTGGCCACTCTCCCAGCCCTGTCAATGGTTGCCCCACCCAGCCCCAGCATCCCTGCTCTTTAAAAGGCCACACTCATGGGCTGATGCCAGGCAGGAGGCAATCCCCGCTGCCCCCCACTGCATGGGGGGCTCTGCCATGAGCCCCCAGAGGCCCTGACGGCCACTGCTGCAGCCGGTGAGTGCAGGGCTTTTTCTTTAAGTGGCGGGACACTGAGGCTGGGCAGCCATTGACAGGGCTCGGGGAGTAGGCAGGGGATGGGGCCTGGGGGGAGGGGGGTCCCCCACGGTCATCCCCACTCCTCCAACCCCCCTCCTCACCGCCCCCTGCTTACCAGCACAGAGCCCAGGCCCAGCTCCCAGCAGCAACGAGCGGGGACTGCCCAAATCTCTGAATCTCCAAATCTCTATTTGGGTTGGTCTAATAAAAGATATCAGATTCATCCAAGGAACCTTGTCTGCCTATGTCCTTAGACCAACACGGCTACAACCTACACCCCTGCAAATCTTTCTCTGAATCTTTTCTGAATCGATTCACACCTTTCTATTGGTCTCCTGATCCAATATGTATTCAGAGATTCAGCAGCCAAATTGGACCAAACCTTCCCTGAATCGAATCAGCACCTGAAGCTTCGCACAGCCCTACAAACTACCTGTGCATTAACTTCCTTTAGCAAGGGATCTATTACTAGGTTTAGATAACATGTCAAACAGGTGAGCAGCAAGCTGAGGAACACAATTGTCAGTTCCCCAAGCCATCCAATCACACTTCCAAATCTATTGCATAAGGAAGAAATGGATTAACAACTATCATATAACTGTTTCTAGATGTTTCTAAGTTATCAGTTAACTCAGCTGTCTTTGTAGATGTGCTCTGACACCAGATTCTCTCGTGCTGGATGGGTAAAAGACCTCTACCTCAAAAGTTTGAACTCTTCTACACAGAAAGGAGCGCTTCTTCTTGGTTCTATTTAAGATAGCAATTTCAAGTACCCAGCAATCACTTCCTGTCCCCCTGGGCTCATACTCCAGCTTGTTCTTTAGTGTCTAATTTAACAGTAGACACAATGTGAGTCTTCATGTTGATACTAAAGAAGGAATTTCATGTTTATTGTTATGCATGTGCAGGGGCGAGTCACAGCTATTTAAGTGTTCCAGCTGATACAGTGCCAAATGTATTCTTCAACAAGTCAGACTGTGAAATTTGCCCTTAAAGTGTTTCTCAGCATGTTCATTTTGTCACTGTGCTACCAACTGTGTGGGCACCGTTATTTGATTAGAGAACAGAGAGTATATTTTACAGTGAATACACACTCGTGCATAAAAAGTTACATGTGCATTATGCTAAAATGAGGGTTAAAAATAATCCTACCATATTGCATAAATAAGAAGTAAAAAAGGGTCTTTAATCGCTAGTGTCCATGGTCGTCAAATGAAAAATTCTCTAATAGAACTGAAATAACTGATGACTTGTTCATGTACCAGAATTTGCAGCTTGTCTAGCTTGAGTTTAGAAATCTTATTTAAAAAAAAAAAAAAAAAAATCTCTGAAATAAAGACACATATGGATTATTTTAGAAAAAGATAAAAAGATATTGAGTATCTAGCTGGGGTCATCTAGACCCAGCACTCTTTCCTGCTTATGCAGGGGGTCGGACTCGATGATCTATTGAGGTCCCTTCTGACCCTAACATCTATGAATCTATATTGGCCATATAATCTCTCTCTACAAGGTGAACATGCACAGAGGCAAGACCCTGTAAGCCTTAATCATTTTCCGATTTCCTTTATTTTTTCTTCCCCAGATTCACATAATAAATTGAGATGACAGTGGCAGTACAATTACAGAAGACCAAAATATACACCATTGAGTTATGTCCTGGTTGCTTCCAATCCATCCACACCATCACAGGATACTTTCCTACCTTAGCTTAAAAGGTCAGAAAAAGGAAGTTCAAGCAGCCTGAAAGGGGACCACACAGCAGCGACACAGGGATTAAGCTACACAGCACAAATGACTTGATTTTACTGCAGAAAAAACATGTTTGTTTGTTTTTTTTTAATGAAAACTAGTATGGCCTTGAGCATAGAATTGAGAGAACATTGAAAAAAAAATATCATCTGATATATTTAGAAAACTCTGCTAGGAGTCTTATGTTGCTTGCTCCTCATTTAAATGTTGTGCTTCTCTAAACAATTAAACCAGCTCTGAATAAGAATCTGCAAGATTTAATGTGTACATCTGAGGTTGAGTCTACAGGCCCAGCCAAAAAACACACCGCTGTTTCTATAAAAAGGTTGAAGGCTTCCCTTTCATCTTCTCTAAACCTGAAAAGTTAGTACAGGCATTCTCTCTATTAAAAGGGATATCAGAGGGCTCCAGTTCACAGGTTGACCAAAAAGGAATAAAAGTACATGATTGCAAGAATAACTGTGTCAAGTACCATATTTACAGCACGCACCTTTTTCCCCAAAACTCAACACCCCAAAATTGGGGTGTGTACATTAAGCAAGGAAGCTGATTTTCTGCCTACGGTGGGAAACATCCTGGTTTGATTCCGGCTGTACAGTGCAGCAGCTGTGGTATTACTGTTCAGGGTGCTGAGAGTCAATGAACTTAATGGCTCATTGTTCTTCACTCTATAGATGTTGACAATAATCTCTCCTTTTTAATGGTCTCCATGTTCCACTAATCAAACTAACCTTTCTCCCTTTGTTCGGGCCATTTTGCTATCATCTAGCTGCTCCTGATCTCTATTTCACAGCTTCTTTATTAGCTCATTTCAAAAATCATCTCTCTCACATGGAGACCAGTCTTCAGGAGCAGCTAGGGATTCAACTTTAGTTATGGAGGAAAGGAAGGGTGAATCACCTGAAGATTACACTCAGTCCCTGCTCTATGCAGCCATAATCCTGGGGAAAAAAATGTTGTTTTTTTTTAATTCTATCTTTCAAAAACAAAGTTTGTATTATATTTGAGGATGTATGTACGTGAAATGTATGGTATCTTTTATTCTTCAGAAAAGAAGGCATTCAGTTAGCAATTCAGAACACTGAGTAGAGAAAGGGAATGGATGAAAGACAATGACTTTAGGAGTGTTTTAGGCTAGGTATTTATTGCTTCCTAACAGTATTACAACCTATTGTTCCTATTCCCAATCAACTGATTTAGGCCTATAAATTAGTGATCAAGCCATGTTTTAAATTGTGGCTGGAAACTGCATACCACCTTTGCCAGTGTTTATCAATTCACCGTAATTACTGATGTGGCAATTGTTCACTTAAAGGTCCCAACATGGGAGCTTGAGATGCATCCTTGATTGCAACTGCAATGCCCAACTTCCATATTTATATACATGTTCTAATTTTTTCCCCAAAATATACACACATTCTTTAAAATAAACAAACACCCAAACATACTAGTTCCTTTCCAGCATTCATTACAAACATCTGCCTCTATAAGATGAGAAAGGAAACCTTTTGTGGATGGTATCAAAAGCATTGACAGGTATAGAGTCATCTTATTTTGAACTGCACTTCCTACTTCTAATGAAGACAGCTGTGTTTTCTACTACCCCAAATAGAAGTCATAGTGGGGGACCAGTCTGGAGGTTTATCCCTCAAGTTCAAAAGCTAAAGTTTTCAGTTGTGGCCACTGATTTTAGGCGCCCAATTTGAGAGTCCTTGGTCTGATTTTCAAAGGCAATGAGCAATCTGCAATTTTAATATCCAACAAGCTTAACACTCTAAATGGTTTGAGGAAATTAAAAAAACACCAAGTGTCTAAATGCCTCTCTATCAAATTTTACACATTCCATGTGTTCTTGGGGGTCTATCCAGCTTATGGAGTTAAAAAGAAAGGTGCCACACATCTCTGGTTAAGACTGGTGCAAGTTTGAAAATAGACATGCTTCAGATTCAAGCATTCTACATGATATGAAACAAAGATCTGATTAAAAGAAATGGCACTACCTATTACTATTTATATTGCAGCCCCGGTCATGGATTAGGACCGCATTGTGAGAGAGACTGTACAAACAGAGCACAAAAAGACATTCCTTGCCTCAAATACCTTGGAAATATTAAGATATACCTTTGGCCAGCTGCAATGAAATCCTTCACTTCTAGACAGCTCACGATTTTCTTCTCTCATCTCAGTGAGTCAGTCTTTAATTTCAGATATCTTGCTGCCATCACCTGCCTAACTGCCACTGCTTTAATGCCTTTGAAAAGCCTGACTGACCACACCACACTTCCTCCTCTCTTACAGTGGTGGTCCCCAGTGTCTGTCAGGAAAGACCTAGGGTCTCCATCCCAAATGTAAAATCAATTAAATTAATGGCTTTTAACCATTTTGGTTTCTCTTCTCTTGTCCTCACAAAACCATTCTCCACTCAAAAGGCTACCTAAAGTAACTATTGAACTGATATATCTTACTATGGGCTTTAGGTGTAAACTTGACTCAAGCTCAATCTGCTTTTAAAAAAAGAGTTTTTTATATATAAATTCTACTCTGCATTAATGACTCATGGACAAATTAATCAATCAGTCAAGGGCAGCCCCAGAAATGCATGTTAGTTCTCAACAGGTAGTTCTTTGTCACAAGATCCAGGGAATATGTGAACTTAAATGGTGGGGGAAAAGGGCTGCATTTGTTTTCTATAGATGATAATACATCAGCATTAAGCGTATTAATTGAAGGTTTAATGGATTACTACCTCTTCTTGCTCTTTAGATCATAGAATCATAGAAGTAGGGTTGGAAGGGACCTTGTAGATCTTCAAATCCAATCCCCTGCCTGGACAGGGAGAAAACTGGGCTCAAATGACCCCAGCCAGGTAGGCATCGAGCTGCTTCTTAAAGACCCCCAGGGTAGGAGCCAGCACCACTTCCCTTGGATGTCAAGGGATGAAAATCATCAGCTGAAAGCTGGGACAAAATGAATTTTACATTAACTATCAAAGGATTAAAATTTTCCTGATCTGTATGCATCTATACATTTGGAAAAAAAAATTAGCAGATAAGCTATACTAAATTGTCTTGATGTTGAGAAACAGAAATAGCATCTTATTATATACAATACAGAACTGTAAGTTGAACTAAGCAAGAATGAATGAAGCTTTTTACACTTAATAATGCTGAAGAGCTGGGCTGGGGATAAGATATATTAATAGTTCATGACTGTAGCTAATGACAGAGTTATGGCAATTAAATTCAAATGAAGTATCATCCATTTGTCTTTCCAGAAGCATGATAAGTTTAGGTTATCGTACAGGTAAGTGCAAGCATATAATGCATAGGGAACAGCTCATATCATCTGTCTTAAAAACGCCAAAATTGAATGTTTTTTGTTGTCATGGTCCACTTGCTAAGCTCAATCGACAATTTGTGCATTTTTGGCATAAGTGTTAATGCAACAAAGAGAACCCATTTCTGATAACAGAGATGTGTACAAAACTTAATTCTCCCTCAATCAACCTATGAGTGCCGGACTTGCACTGGAATTACAGGCATTTTTACATGTGCTCTGGGGGTAAAGGAGAGGTCCACTCTAAAGCACCACAGCATCTTGTGTATAAGTGTCTTACTCAATGAACTTTAGTTCAAGCACTGCCATTGCCATTTTGAAGCATGGGGATGCCAATACATGAGATGCAGAGGCTGGCTGGAGCACAGTAATTACCATGCTCCAGCAGACTCAATTAATCAAGCCTGCTCTAGCATACTGTAATTACAGCATGTCAGAGGAGCCTCTGTGTTCATGTATAGGCACTAGGCCTGTACGAAACAGCTAGTATTCGCTTTGGATTCAGATTTGGCCAATTCGGGGGACAGCGATTCGATTCGGTGATTCGAATCACCGTCTCGAATTGATTCAGCCAAATCCAATTCGGCAATTCAGCCACTGCCGAATTCAACAGGCCCCGTTCTCATCAATGGCTGCCCCACCTGGCCCCAGCCTCCTGGCTCTTAAAAAGAAAAAAAAAGCGTAGCATTCACCGGCTGCCGCCATCCCCACTGCCCCCTGCTGTGCAGGGGGCTCTGCCACAAGCGCCCATCCTCTGCCCACTCTCCCAGCACCCTGCCTGGCCCCAGCTCTTGATTCTTTAAAAAAAATAAAATAAAAAAGCCCTGCACTTACCAGCTCCTGCCAGGCAGGGGGGCTATCCCTGCTGCCCCACAACGTCCCATGCTGCATGGGAGCCAGGAGCCCCCAGAAGCCCTGACAGCCACTGCAGCAGCTGGTGAGTGCGGGACTCTTTGTTTTCTTTTTTTTAAAGCCAGGAGCTGGGAACAGGTGGGGTAGCCATTGAGGGGGGCAGTTGGGAGAGCAGGCAGGGGCTGGGGGCTCATGGCAGAGCCCCCCACGCAGTGTGGGGCAGTGGGGGGCTTCTTTTTAAAAAAGAAAAAAACAAAACAAAAACCAGGAGCTGGGGCCGGGCAGGGCACTCATTGATCGGGCTGGGACAGCGGGCGGGGGATGGGGCCTAGCAGGGGTTCCTCCAAGGTCCCCTCCCCCTTCCTCCAGCCCCCTTTTCCCCCCACCCCCCTACTTATCAGCATGGAGTCTGTGTCCAGCTCCCTGTGGCAGTGAACAGGGACTGCCTGAATTTCCAAAGCTCTCTGAACCTTTTCTGAATTGGAGAGCTTTGAAAAAATTCTGACCTTTTTATTGGTCTCCTGATTCGATTCGGCCACTGAATCGGGCTGAATCTCCTCCAAATTGAATCAGCACCAGAAGCTTTGCACAGCCCTAACAGGCACCCTAAGAGTCCTGGGATCAATTTAGAAAAGGAAGCACATATTTTCTTGAAACAACTTTATAAGAAATCTGTAAAAAGCAGTTTTATACAACTGATCAATGTATCTAGTGTTTGGAATTAAGAAGAACCTCCAAATCTGCTCAACCACATTTGATTTTCAGCATACCACACTTCCTCTACAATGCTGTCCTGTAGCCTTCTCTTCACAAAATATAAAATAATTGCTGCATCAACTGATGTTGATCAGGCCTTCCTATCTGATGTATAGTATTCAGAGTGATGTTTTGTCACTAGCAGAAAGACAGAAGGACAATACTACAAATACATTAAAAAGATTTTGCTGGTTAGTAATAAAAATGAATAAATCCAAAATGAACTGAATTTCACATGCAAAAATAGGTCTCTCACAAGTAGTGATACCCAAGCATCTGGATTTTTTAAGACCTGCTTGGTAGCATATTACAGGGATAGTCAGGCAGTTTAGGCCCCAATTATGATTTATAAGGAACCATATATAAAAAACAGCAATACTTACAAGCTTTAAAAATGCTCAGAATAAAAACAACTGTTTGATTGAATTCAAATACTCTTATGCAATATCCCTACCTCAAATTTTTGGGTTCAGATGAGCCAACACAAAGTGAAATTATTCTATTTTCACTAAGCCAAATGAAAGTAGTAACAGCATAAATGATAAAAAGGAAATTCAGACCTTAGCCACTTTTTATTTTAGTATCTAAATACTGTAACGTGCAATTTAAAAAAAGGATTTTTAGCCTGATTGTTCCCCTTTTAGACTCCTTGTGCAATTATTACTGAGACCAAAACAATATTGAAAATAATCTTGTACTAATATTAAAACTAGATGTTCAAATGTTGCCCTATTTTATTTGAGAACTACATACCTCACAAGGGAAAAATATATAATTTTAAGTATGACAATTTAAGTGTGCCATTTTTTGAGTCACTGTAGACTTCCAGAAATAGACACACTTCAATATCTTTGATTCTATATACAGTCCTGCAGCATTTCTCCTAATCTTGAAGATTTTTTATTTTCATTTTAACAGCAGTTCAAGCTAACAAAAGTGTTGTCTTGTTTAAAATATAAGACAAAAAATGAACTGAAAACAGAATTTGGAACTACAAAGTTAGATAATTAAGTACTGGTATTCTCTTTTATAAATTAAAAGTCACACCATAGGTAAAATAGGATCTGACCTATACCCATAAAAAAACAAGGACATTTATAGAGTTATGGCTAAGAAACCTGGGCTTTGCAAAATGAAGTCATGCTCTAATACTCCTGCAATACTGAAACACAAGAGACAGGAGGCTTCAACACAATTTCTGAATGTCCTGGCTGTTGAACAAATTAGACGTTTGACACCACATTAAAAGTATTTAAGTTATGCTGGTACATTTTATTTGTAAAACACCTGCCTCTTTTTAACAATATAATCGCCACTCAAAACTGCAAAAACAAATGGCCATGTAAAGAAATAAGTGCAGAAATATCTGTTATGTGGATGACGGCAAATATCTAAACATTTCCAAAAAATACTGGGATAAATCACAAGACTATTTTTGATTACACAGGCAATACAGTTTTATTATATTCTTTCACCCATTGTAGTAAAAATGTTTAAACAATTAAGTGAATAGTCAGGGTACTTAATTGTCAACAAGGTTTTATGAGTTATTTACGTTCTAAATCTTAGACCCAGGGCAGAAGCAGGTGGAGGTGAGGGGGAGGAATGGGAAAGAGGGAGAAAATAAAACATATACACACTGAAATAATAGTCTCTTATCAAGTTTGAATGCCTTCTTTAAAAGCATTAACATTACTGAGGCACCTTACTGAAGGTTGTGTATCATCTCCTCTTTGGCAATGAGATGTGTGGTTTTGTTAACTAGGGCCATCAATGAGTTGAGCTTATGAGACCAGTCATTGAGTAAGTTATTTGGGTCCTTTGGCCTCTGGAAATTGATAATTCCTGCCAGCCTGTCTACTTTAGCAAAGATAGTCTTATTTACTACTAGATTGGACAGGAACTCCTCCGATTCCTGCAAAGGAGACAAACAGCACTAAATCAGGATTACAGCATTTGTAACAAAAGACATCAGATGTTCTTCCCTAATTTCCAATCAACTATCTAGTATCACCTTTACATCAGTACACTCTGCTATAGTACTGTACTTACAATGGACATAATACTTTAATATTATGCATAATATTAAAATATGACGGTGTAACTACTATGTTGTATTACATTGTAACAACTGAGATTATGTTGCAACTATTAAACAAAAAGGTCAATAAACTCCTGATATCAACTACAATAAAAACAATGACAACTAGTCCCATTTTGAGCTGCATGAACTGTAAACTTTCAGACTATAAGACCAGAAAGCCTCCTGTGCATTTGGAGCATTTGGCTAAATAACTTCTAAAATATACTTTCTACTGCTAATCTGGGCACAAATATTCAATATAAAGTGGACTGTACAAAACATCATGACCATGCCAAGAACTGCTCATTTAAAATGGTGTTGTTATATAAAGGCAAGTCATCAGATATTTAGGGAAATACTGTTAAGTGTGTGTATGGTTTTTCCCCTTTTAATGCCACATACTCTGAAATGTAAATCCATTTGGAAAATTCAAACAGGAAAGTGAAAGGTAACAAGTCGGATGTAATCACATTTGTTTACAGCCTTTTACAATAGATTACAGCACAGGGGATACAGAATCTAGTTACAGTCTTGAATCTGAAGGAATTTTAGCATCTGTTTTTTCCTTACTTCCTGGTTACTGCCTATCATTTTGAACACTGTGTGAATTATAACATTCCATTCTAATCCCTGGATAGGCATATATGCAATGTATAGTCTGTATTTTCACTATCAGAGGCAAAATTAAAAATATCCTAATTTTAAAAATATCCTAATTTACTGTTACCCCTTAGAGATTTCAGTAAACTTAAGTATAATTAATATTCTTTTTTTACACTTTGTTTCTGGTGTTAGTAACTAGAAACCTTTGGTTACACTGGGGCAATGTCCAAGAGACTGTGAGAACATTACCACTACATGGAGGATTATAAGAATAATACATAGAAAACATGTAAGTGTGCATGCCTTCAGATTCTTTATCAAGAGTGTTGTATTTCTAAAATACTAACTTCTCTTTCTGCATTGTAGGTATGGCTCTTCCAATCATTCTCTGACGTGAGACTTAGTATATAGTGTTAAAAATGCCTATAAAATGCAAATAAACTCAGAACGCTATTCTGAGTTAAATATCAATTTCTTTACCTAGCCTACATTTCTTTATAACAAAATAAGATATCCTAGATGACACTTACATCAACAGATAGGTCCAGGAGCTGTGCCATTCTCTTCATTGTAATTCTGGTATAATATTTTGCCATTATTCTAATATTCTGGAATAAAAGTGTTCAGGGTTATGAGGGTTGTGTGTGAACGTTTAATTGAATCAAGCTGCAAAACTACAGAAGACACTTTTAAAAACCAACTAGAATTGCATTGCTGTAATGGCTTATCCACCGTAAGGTATGCAAACAAACAGTAAGAAGACTTTCTTCTGAACACAAAATATTCTTTTGCTAAGCTAAAACACTGCCTCCATCTCCCAGACTAGCTAAAAAAAGTTAGCCACTAATTACTGATTTAATACAATACAACATTCTTCTTAAATTTCTGTCCTAACCAACATTTCAGAGTACAGCTAACAACCTGTGCAAGCTGAAAATTTAAGCATTGCATTCGTTTTCAACAGTTCTGTTGTTTCACTCCCATTATTGGTACGCATTTCACATTTCTGTACCCTAATTTCTTTCCCTCTTACATTAAAAGGAGAAACACATTTTTTGTAACTCCAAACCTGTCTATATGGAGAATGCTTAAACAGTCAGTTGTACTTACATGCTCCACAACTCTGTTCTTTAAGTCTTTCCATCTCTTTTCACCTTCCTCTGTATAACCAAACACATCGGTAGCAGGACTGTCAAGAGATCCTTCTCTCAACTCCTTTCCATATTCGTCAACTATGGAGGTCCAGCGCATCAATTCCATAGTGGTAAATAATTTCAAAAGATCCCTGTAAACAGTTTAGCAAAGCCACTTTACTGTCTCATAGCAAACAACTCAGTGTTTTACACTTAAAATCCTGCCGGAATACAAATACACTAGCAAAAAGTTGTGTTATCCCCATTAATCAGCCAAACTCCGTAGTAAGTACATGAGGGAGAAACAACCAAGGATATGCATCTAGCTGGGGTCTTCTAGACCCAGCACTCTTTCCTGCCTATGCAGGGGGTCGGACTCGATGATCTATTGAGGTCCCTTCCGACCCTAACGTCTATGAATCTATGAAAAACCATGAGGAAGAGAAAACAATCATTTAAGCCAGGGGACAATGCTGGCATTGTATTTCTGGGTACTTTGTATCCATTAGGATAGAAATTAGATAAAAATGACTAGTTATTATATGTCTCTTATGGACCCTCACTTTTCTAGTAAGAGGATTGTGGGCAAAATACCCAAGACACTAGACACTTACACTGGACATCCATTTCAGTCCTATGTTCCTATCATGTTTTAAATGTTTTCCTGTAATACATTTTTCTCCTTTGCTGATGAACTGTTTGCACTGCACTTTGCACTGTTTGCAAATTCAAATTTCTACTGGCTGTGTCGTTTGTCAATTCCATATCTGTGCAAATACATTCCACTGAATCAGAATGGTCCCATTTCACATCTATTAAACCTATGCGATTCTAAGTACACAGGTGACAGGATATGGGTTAGCAAGAGAGAGAGACTGAGCTGAATTTAGAAGGAAACCTCATCAATACGATCGCTCATATTCATCTGCAGCTCTGTTTGCAAAAACTACATGTACACTTTAAAGTACAAAAAATAAAATGTAATGATTAACTCTAATCCAGACCTGATGTCTATTACATGCACTCATGCAAAAAGGATCTGCAAACTGAAACAGCCTATACATAAACAGCGTCACAAATGGCAAATAGAGGCCGTCCTTCGAATGTTAGGCTCACAGTATTACTTGGCTATTACAAAATAGAGGCAGTACAGATTATATTATGTGCATAACATGGAACTATCCAATATGGCACAAATACATGCATTTGTGTCATAATGCAACATTCATATTATGAATTGAACCACTCTCAGAAACAACTTTATAGTTTTTTTCCCCAAACTATTTTAACTTTACAAGATGTTTACAATAAGCTCATGGCCATCTGAATCCACTTTACCTCCAGGGTTACTGTAAGAATAACTTTCTTGCAAGAATGAAGTATGCAAAAGATATACTTACTTATACTTAGGGATTTCTTCTAGTTTTTTGTCACTACTAATTCTGTGCACCAAATCAGACTGTTCATTGTCATAAGGTGAAAGAATAACATACAGAACAACACTCTTCAGTGCCTATTCAAAGGGAAAGAACCGTTAGGTTGTTTTTTTAATAACAGAAAAATAATTCAAAAGTAAACACAGCTTGCAAGGTAGGCACAGCTAATCTTCTGGACATGTAATCTGATACACATTCTATAAGGCTCAAGCCATGTTTCTAAAGGAACTAGGGTAAAATTAAAACATTTACATTTTGATTATGAGGTAAAAAATATATTCAGGTTAATTGAAATTTGTAATGCTGTCATTTTGACAGGAAAACAATCCTGAGTTATGAAGTATTTACATTGTGTTCACAACTTCAGAGCTAATTCCAAAAAATTACTGTTCAAAACGTAGTTGTTCAAATTGTTTCTAGACATCCCCTTATATAATGAAGAAAAATCAAGTCACATTCAATTAAAAAAACAATCAAACATACATTATTATTTTCCTCGTGCAAATAGTGGCTTTTAATTAATATTAATTAGTAGCTTAGCTTTATTATATATTCCTCCTTATGTACCCAATTTGTTAATGTTTTGATTAAACGTACTCTGATATGCTCTAAGCAACAACAGCAGGATGAACTGTATAATACACAGGCGGGCAATTATTTTGGGCGGAGGGCCACTTACTGAGTTTTGGCAAGCCATTGAGGGCCACATGACAGGCAGCCAAAGGCAGATAAATATTAATTTTCTAAATTTTTTAGGGGACCCGCAGGCCAGATGGAATGGCCTGGCAGGCCGCATTTTGCCCACCCCGGTATAATACATGCTCAAGTTTAACAGGCTTCTGCAATTAAATAGGATTTCTGACCCGTGGAATTATAGCAAATTTATCTGTATTGTTTTTACCTGCTGCCACTTCTCACTTTCAGCCTGGATACAAGGTGTATCATAAATGGCTCTGTAGTGCTTACAAATGGAGAGGTAGGAACCTTCGTGCTGATCCAGCTGAATCATTAAGTTGTAGTATTTCAACTTTAATTTCTGGAACAATTACAAACAGTGTCAAGTTAATATAGATCCACTCTCTCATGTACTATACCTAATTAGAATTCAATAACTGACATATAAAAGCATGCTTAAGCCTGAACAGAAAGCACATCACAGACTAAAGTAGGGAAGGGGGGAAAAAAACAAACCAAAAAACATATCCATTTTACCTCCGTGTTTTCTTCTTGGAAAAATTTGGTGTTAATTTTTTTGCTGATAATTTGGGTCCGAATGTAGTCTTTTACAGCCAAACAGAGTCTCATCTGCTCCAGGATAAATTCTACCCGTTCCTTTTTTTCCATTGAACCATAGGTTTCCACCTAAAATGAAAACTAAAGTATTTAACTGTAGGGATATTTGTATGATCTATCAAAGATTTTCACCATGCTTTCTTTCATATGGTTATTTTAAAGTTTCTGGCTCCAAATCAAATGTATTACTATAAATATATTTAAACAAAGCAACTTTAAAATGACTGTATATACACTGCAGGACAAGCTAAATCAATACCGTCTGACTGTATACCTTTACTATATTATGGGACCATATTATCCAATAGGTATATACGTGAGGTTAAATCCTTCCAAATTTGACTTATGTGCCTAAAGCAGGGATAGGCAACCCACAGGACGGGTGTCAAGAGTATGGCACTTGAAGGCATCTTGCTTGGCACTTGTGCCTTGGGTTGGACGGCAGGGAAGGGGTCAGGGCTGTGCTGCCATAACAAGAATTGGGCCACTCATGGCTCCCCTACTGTCTGCCCCGGCACACCAACATCTTACAAGTCGAGGTTGTGGGTGTTTTTGGCACTGCCCAAAAATGTTGTCAACCCCTGGCCTAAGCAATAAGTTGTCCATTTAGTACAGGGGTGGGCAATTATTTGGGGCTGCAGGCCACATAGGCAGTTTTGGGGAGCTGTTGCCAGCCAGTCAGAACTCCTCCCCTCCCCCTTTGCTCACCAAACCTGGAGCCCACATGCCCTGTGGCTCCTCCATGCCACTGCTACCCCCCACCAGACCCAGCAGCAGCTGACCACACAGCCCCAGCCCTGGGCCACCCCACACCCGGTCTGGACTTGCCTCGGCTGGATCAGACTAGCTCTGGACCAGCCAGGATCTATGCACACAAACCTGACTCTGGTCCCAGCCTTCCCTGCGCCCGCACAGGATCAGCCCGTCCACAATAAGCAGTGGCAGTGGCCTGGCAGAAGCTGCTGCTGTGCACAGGGAAAAGTGGCCACCTCCCCCTCACCACTACTGGGCCCTTCATGCTATGGCCTCCTGGAGTCTGTGCCCACAAGTCAGCCGCCGTCACAACCACCACTTATCGCAAGCAGGCACAGAGCAGCCCAGGGCCAGAGCTATACATGTGGGTCTCAGTCCACTCTGATTGAGGCAGGTCCAAAGCAAGCGTGGGGCAGGCCAGGCCAGGCCAGTCTCCACGGAGCTGGCGTCACTGGCAGTGGCAGCTGGAAGGAGCTGCCACCACCTGGGCTGCCTAGAAATGAAGTCGTCACAGAGCCGCCCCAACCCCACTGCGCTCCTGGGGGCAGCGGGACGCACCATGGGTCAGACAGTGCCTGGTTCAGGTAGGTCTGAGGGACCTGCCAGAGGCTGGATAAAGTCTCTCCACAGGTTGGATCCAGCCTGTGGGTCATATTTTCCCCACCCCTGATCTAGTATCGTCTCCCAACAGTGGCAGTAGTAGATGTATAGAGGGAGAATATACGAACAGGGAATATCTAGAGTGATCCATCCCAAGTTGTGCCCCTTCTGGCACCCACCATCAATGGTTTAGAGATGTCACAGAATGTATCCCTAACTGTTCTATTCATGAACCTGTCTTCCATTAATTTGTCTAAGCTTTTTTTTCAACCTGGTTGCACTACCTGCCTCTACAACCTCTTGTAGCAAGAAGTTCTGTGTACTAATAATGGGCTGAGTGAAAAAGTACTTTCACCTGTGTTAGTTTCAGTGGGTACCTCTAGTTCTTGTACTCTGGGACTTGGAGTGTAGCAGTTCCCTATTTACTTCATCTATACCCTTCAGGATTTTCTAGACCTCTATGTTATCCTTCCTGAGCCTTCTTTCCAGACTGAAGATAAACACATCCATGATGCTAAAGATTCCTTCCACTCACCTAACAGACCACCCTGAAGTGGACCTAGCAGAAGACATCTTGAGTGGGACCTTTGTTTAAAATCCATAAGAGTCTTGCCTATGCTAAGGTCATGTAAAAAACCCAACACAGAACACATAGGAACTAAGATAAGATTTCTTAATTACAACCAATGGTCTGACAAAGGGTAAAAGATTTAACTAAACCTTATGCACTACACAACACACTGAAACCCCTTGTCAAAAAGTGGTATTAATCGTGACCCAATTTAGCAAAGTTAGAATATTCAAAATTGAATTTTACTTTCAAAGACAAGCATTCATTTGATTTCTGGGAAAACTATGCAGTATGGTTTTATCATGCTAATAATTTCACAACAATGTTAATTTCAAAAGTTGAGAAAGTGGATTCTTGTGGTAAAGCGCTTAACACATTAGATGATGCATTACCTGTAGTTCTTGCAAAATTGAAGCAGCCTCTTTCACGTCACCATTCTGTTCTTTTATCGTCGCAAGAGTCTTCGTTAGACGAGCACGCTCAATTTCCACATATATCTGGAATTAATGAAAACTCTACAATTTAAACTCATTAACTACCTGTTTATACTCCCCTAATGTTATCGATTAAATGATTCACCAATAATATGCATCTACTGGGAACTGGCCCCTGCCTGTACTCACTTGTTCTCCAAGTGGCAGCAGCGGGCTGGAAAAAATCCTCACCTGCTGCTGCCAACGGTACATGGCTACCTGGGGGCCAGGCAGGGCCAGGGTCAGCTTCAGGCAGCAGTGGTGAGCCCCGCCACAGTCCCTGTGAAGTCATGGATGGAAGCAGCAAGCGGGGTTGCTGATGGCAGGTGCACACAGGCCTCAGGGCCAACGGAGTGGAAGCCACGAGGGGCCCAATCTTTCTTATGGCAGTGCATTCCCAGCCCCTTCCCTGCTGTCCATCCCAAGGTGCGTGTGTACCTGCAGCTGCCAATGAGCCAGGCTGGGGCTCTGCGGACCTGAGTGCAGCTGCTTGTAGCCCCCCTGCCGCCAGCAGCTCAGGCTTCATGGCAGGAAGCCAGGCCCTACCCAGAGCTTGGGCCAGCTGTAGCAGGTGGCCAGGAGGCTTCAAACAGCTGCATCAGGGTCCACAGAGCCCCAGTCCAGCTTGCTGCCGGCAGTGGGTACACATGTGCCTCAGGACAGACAGTGGAAAAGGGGCCAGGACTGCACTGCCACAAGAAGGATAGGGCCCCTCACAGCTCCCCCACCACTTCCCAGCCATAGTAGCAACTGGTGCCCCCTCTCTTCCTCCTACCTGCCCTGCTGCCTTCAGGGGCACAGCACCACTTCCTTTCCCCACTTTCCTGCCGGACTGCTCCCCACCCCATGCTAAACAATAACCAGTAAGGTATTACTGGCTATCAATATATGAACGGTTAAATATTTAAATGTCTTGAAAGAAAAATCCTTACCTTTCCTTCTGTAACCATACGCAGTGTGTCAATTAATCGCAGTTTGATTGGTAGGTCTGAAATCTCTTCAACATAAGTACAGCACTGTTGGACCATTTTAGCAACTGCCTGGTATGAAAAACAGAAAGCAAGATATTACTACATTTTTACATTTCTGAAAGTGTGTTAAGAAATAAGCTATGGGCATATGTATAAAACATTATGATAATATCAAACTGAACAGACTCAAACCCAAGCTAAGTGGGTAGGGGTTTATCATCACTTCCACCAAGCCTAAGCTTGAGAGAGCAGATGTACCTTACACAGCATTATATAAAATAAGATGAGAATCTGAGTCAAGAAGTCAAATGCTCTGCTGCTTTATTGCTCATCTCCCAATTTGTGCTCAAGAACTCTCTTGCAAACAACCCTTCTTTTGCCAAATCAAAGTGTCTACAGTGTTGACTGGAAAGAGCCTAGCTGTTTGTTAAAGAGTCTCTGTGGGTTAAATGAAATTATTTAGAGTACAGCCTGTTTTCCAGAAAGAAAAAAAAAACATTTTGTTCTTTTTACTGATGTTCTTTTCACATATGCTGGATTTAAAGCAGCTTTTTCAGATTCCTTACTGCCCTTAAGCTACTGTGTTCAAGATGAAGAATATGTTTTAGAATGTATTTTGGCAACAAGTCTGAGAATATTTTAACAATACTTTTAAAAATTACTCTTCTCTGTAAACCAGAATTGGTACTTATTCAACTCTACTACAAAAGCTGCAAAGAAGCCACTACAGGAGGCAGCCTAAAAAAACCCATACCAACAAACCACCATATGGGCACACATTTTACTGACTAAAAGTATGAAAACCTACAGCTCAAAATAAGATACACAAGAAAAGCACAGAAATAGGTAGGATCCTCTTAATTTTAATGATCAATTTTTAACAAATCTGACAAAGAAAGAGTAAGACAACAAAACTACCACCCAAATTTCTTTTAAAAAAAGTAAGCCAAAGAGACTTGTCATCCAACAGCACAGCTTCCCCCTTCTCTCTAAACCTCCTCCTTCCCTAGTCACATGTCATTTGGCAGTAATTCTCACAAAAAAAATATAAGCAATGACTGATACGTGCTAGGCACCTTGCCACATTCTTTGGAGAAAGACGACTGTACAGTACTCAACTTACACAAAAGTACCAATACTTTCTAGTATTGGAAAAGCAAATATCCATCTTATTTTCCTGAAGTTCTGACACCATTAAATCTGCCAGACTTCTAATTAAGTAGTCATATTAAACATGCATCCTATAAAGGAAGTGTGATAAACTTGATAGTCTATACTTAATGTCTATACCCTTTTCATCCAAAATGCATTAGACAATTCTGACAGCTGGTTCCAAAGGTTGACAGAAATAAAACTGCATTCTCAAGTGAAGGATTAATCTGTTTGAGCATAACAAATTTACAATTCTGTTTAAATCTCACACTTTACAGGCCAAACTTAGGATATGCATACAATTTAAAAGCTATCCAAGCTACTTTGATAACAAAGCAGTTTAGCCATAGTAGCATGGAACTCCCTCTAGGCTAATTAACTCTGCTAAGAAAGGGGTAAATACAGGTTCCAGCTGCCACAGATAAAAGACTTCCAGTACCTATGTAAGCATGGGGATCTCTAAGCTTTACTGCATTCTGCATTGTAGACATATGGTCAAGCATCAGTTTTAGCAAGTGCCTTCTGGAAAAAGTCAGGTCATGATAAATACGATCAAATTCCTGGCTTACTGTAATGCTGATATTTGTGTTGTACTATACATTAAATATCTTAACTCCTTTATTTTTCTTCTCAATGCAGGTTTTAAAAAGAAAACACATACAGCTAAAGTTCTTTCAAAAAGTATATTTCCTCCATCAAGAATCAGTTTTGCATTGACATTTACAACTACTAGGACAGAACTGAGATGATCAGCTTTCATGATTCAAAAGACAAAAGCTGATTACCAGCTAGAGTCAAGTAGCAATATCCACTGTAACAGAGCATATTGCTCTAGGTGGATAGGTCATACAAGCTAGAAACTGTTTTCTGATTTTAAATATAAAAGCAGGTGTATAACATATATACATGCCACTAACATTCCAAGGCAAAATCTAACAATTATCCATGTTTAATTGTTACTTCAAATTAGCCATTTGATCCATTTAAGCATGTAAGCAGAAGTTACTAGCAAACCTGCTTCATAAAGGCCAAGTCATTCTTGACCAACACATTGCCTACCATTTTGGCTTATCCAAGTCTCATGAAAGAAGGTAATAATCTTAACAATCAGGACTTCACACATTCTTGATAGTCAGCAATTTAATGACTCACACCTTGTCAGACTGAAAATTGTCTTACTAGTAAAGAAAGCAGTATTAGTGATTTGGGTTAATTTTCTGCTTCAGGCCAGGCGCAGTAGAAAATATACTGGAAATAAGAGTTGGTTCTCCTCAACACCAAATTAAAGAACCTGGGGTAGCCATTGCCTGCCTCCTCACCAATATATCTTGACATTAGCAAATCATTTCTGTAGGGGGCAGATCAGAGCAGGGCTCTCTATTTCATGATCCAGTGACAAGATTGTGACAAATCTGGTCCTGTCAATAATAAACAGATTAGGAAGTAAAGAAAGGAATTAGAGGGAAACTGAAAAGGACAGACTTGATTACTCTGTATATCACCAAGAGGATGCAGAAATTTCAACCAAATAAAAATGCACTTATGCAAGATGACCACAAAGGAACAGGAAACTAAGGATATACTTTATCATGCATAGATTTCTGGTATTTCAGGAGACCTGTAGAGAATATTGTCTGGATGATTTAAAAAACAAACAAACCTAGATACAGACAATAAGGTTGAAGATACCCAAATAAGCATGAGTGCTAGTTATTAGAACTCTAAATCTAGATATATGAGGATGCACTGAAGAAAATTAGCAGATACTCAAGCATCAAGCAGAACTATGACAGACTTAGTAAAGAATGAGAACTAATATAAAACATTGAATACAGTACTTAAACACTGCGTTTAAAATGAAAGATGCTGAAGAGAGATGCCAGACAGCAAGAGAAATAACAAATGACTGTAAAAGTTAAGTGTTCGTCTATTCAGAATGATATGGGGACAGACAAGACAGTCAATGTACAGAAGGGAGAATAATAAACATAGCATAACACTGTTCTTTCCCAACAGCTGCATTTTCATTTGTTTGCTTGTACAAAAAGTTTGAATTTACCTGTTTTAATTGACTTCTTCTCTTGGACAGAAGAATAATATTTTCATTAAGAGCATCCCAGTCTTTAGCTTCATAACACATTTTCACTATAGCAACTAAGATACGAGACGTGGAAACCATGTCAGACGCCTGTAACAAAGAGGACCATTAATCAAACACAAAACCTCAGCTATAATACCACTATTTGTGTCTTCACAAAGACATGGTAAACCCATTATAAATTTTACTCTCCCACCACTTTCAAGAGAAAGAGAGAACACAACAGAGCCAGACATCTCAGTTCTCTCCTCCCCAACACCTAGCAAAGGTACAGGGAAAAACACAGTACAGATTGAAAACCATGAACAAATCTCCCTGTTGCAAAGTGTTTTTTACTTACTGTTCGCGTCTGTTTTTCCAAGGACAGTAGGTTTTCAATTACTTCTTGCAGTCTTCCTTCCTAATATGATAAACAAACAGTATTAGAACAGACAGGCTACAGATACAGGTGGACCTAGACAGGCTGGCAAGTTGGGTGGATCGGAATCTGATGGAGTTCAACATCAAGAAATGTAAAGTGCTCCACCTCGGGATGAGCAACCCCAACACACCTACAGGCTTGGTGGCACCAAACTGACTAGCACCACAAATGAAAGGGACCTGGGGGTAATAATAGACCACAGTATGAATATGAGACAGCAGTGCGATGCTGTAGCCAGTAGGGTAAATAATACTCTGGCATGCCTCAATCAATGCATCTTCAACAAAACCAAGGAGGGGATTCTTCCACTCTACTCAGCACTGGTGAGACAGCAGCTGGAGTACTGAGTCCAGTTCTGGACACCAAACTTCAACAAGGACGTGGTAAAGCTTGAGAGAGTCCAGAGAAGAGCTACCTGTATGATCAGAGACTTGCACAGTAAGCCATACAAGGAAAGGCTGAGGGACCTGGGATTCTTCAGCCTGGGGAAAAGAAGGCTGAGAAAGGACCTGGTAGCAGCTTACCACTACACTAGGGGAGCACATCAAGGGCTCAGTAAGCAACTGTTCCCCAGGGCACCTGAGGGGAAAACCAGGAGTAATGGCCACAAACTCCTGGAAGATTGATTCAGGCTCAACATTAGGAAAAACTTCTTCACAGTCAGGGTGTCCAGACTGTGGAATAAGCTCCCTCCAGAGGTGGTGCAATCACCTACCCTGGACATCTTCAAGAGGAGACTGGACAGTCACCTCGCTGGGGTCACCTGACCCCCGAGTTATCTTTCCTGCTTAGTGCAGGGGGCTGGACCTGATGATCTTCCAAGGTCACTTCTGGCCTTACAATCTATGAATCTATGAAACTGAAGAACACAGTAGTTTAAACTGAGGATAATCACACCTGTTTGAAGGAAAAGTACTAAATCCAAGGCAGTTTATTTCTTAAGCACACTAAAATGAAGCATTGATACTTTCAAATACAAAGTATGGCAAAGGGTTTTACAAAGATGGACAAGTCCTATTAACCCTGTTTTTTGGATGAGGAACCAGACCCAAAAGTTAAGGAAAACATTTATACAAGCAGCCTCTGGTTTTGAGTTCCTAAATTCCAAGTGCCATGGACCTCATCTCCAGACCAAGCTCCTAAACACTGAGATACACTATATGAAAAAGCACCGTAGTAACAGCCAGGAAGAGAGCCCTGATCATCTGAGTTCCAAAACCTTTCCCACTTCTCTCACATGTGAAATATATCTATTTCTACTTTCAAAAAGTTAAATGATATCACCTCATGAAAGCCAAAAGAGTGCAAAAAACTGCATGCTTCTTAAGAAAATCAGAGCACATCTAACTCTCCTCAATTTAAATAACTGACATAGGGGATTTCAAACCACTACTTTAAAATGTGTAAATAACTAACAAAACAAAAAAATGAAATGCAGAAGGAAACAGAACTCCTTCTGACAAGAAAATTACTAAGCCTTGAAAGCCATGTTATGAATACGTATAAGCTAAAATGTAACTATCAATCTGAAAAGTATACAAACTCACTCCTCCCTAGCCTATCCTAAAATTTCCTTTTTTGACACAACACAGTAAAGTGGCCACAGGAAACCCAGTCTTGTGAGAGATGAAGCAGCAGAGGAGTTAAATCAGAACTAAACTTCCAAATCTGACCTTTTTGTAACATACATGAAGGACAACATACCTAGTTTGATTCAACTGGCCAAATCTTAGCATATGCTATTGGATAAACACCTAAAATTTAGTTAATGCATTACCTTCGCTTTCACAAAAGGCAAAAGTTTGAATTTCAGTTAGGTTCAACTACTTTGTGCTCACTAAATCAGGGCTAAACACAATTAATTTTACTAATCCAGAAAAAGCCTGGCAGTTAAATCCCTTATATGTGCAGTTAGATACCTTAACCCAAAAGGTTGCTGTCACGTGTCTATCTCCAAATTTTAAACACAAACTACCATGCAAATGATGTACAACTGCATGCTTCATACAAATATCCTAAACCAAGGAGCGAAATGCCTGCCCTCACTGGAAGCTAGGAATTATGTGGCCATATTTGTACATGCTATTGGGGCTTTAAAGGACACAGCAACACAATTTAGGCTGCCAAGCAGATTGAACTTCCTAACAAATATCATAGGAAAAACCCAATACTATTTACAACAAATGCTGCAGCTCTGAGCTGGAATCTGACAGGCTGCTCCATGAGCACTTCTGTTTTGGCCTTGAAGTTTTGGCCTCTGGGCTGTCACCCTCAGCCACCCCAATCCCCTGCCAAATCCTTTTTCTGTCTAATATACACCCTCCTACTCTCACAGAATTAAATTTACCATTACTACATGCAACCTATGCCTGGCTGGCTACATCACCAGGAACCATTACTGATCTGCCTCACTACGATCACAGCTATCCATCTGGCACAACATCACATCTGCTCCCGGTGCAATGCTGGTGCCTATGGCCATTGGGAAAGCAGAGGAGGTAACATCCAAGACTATTCCAGCCAGGCTGGGGACACTGAAGTCAGCAGAACTCAGCTGTGTGTGGCACTACATGGCACGCGTCTGGTCATAGCAAAAGGAAGCAGAGGAGAACCACCCAGTCACTATGCACATAGCCCATATCTACTTTCTTGCGATCATGCTGTTCCCAGCAGGAACCCAACCTGTGCCCCAAGGCTGGAGGAACCGAGACACGCTGGATTCCCTATGCACACGGGCTTTACAACTCAGGGCCCTGCTCAAGGTTGACAGCAGTCTTACACCGTTTAGATGAATCATAGAAAGTTACGCTTGGAAGGGACCTCAGGAGGTCGCACCTAGTCCAAAGCAGGACCATCCTCAACTACATCATCCCAGCCAAGACTTTGTCTACCTGGGTCTTAAAAACCTCCAAGGATGGAAAGTCCACCACCTCTCTTGGGTCACCTGCTCCAGTATTTTACTACCCTCCTAGGGAGAAAGTGCTTCCTCAGATCTAACCTAAACTTCCCTTGCTGCAACTTGAGCCCATTGCTCCTTGTTCTGTCACCGGCCACCGCTGAAAACAGCCCCGCTCCGTCCTCTTAATGGAGCCTCTTAATACAAACCACAACGGTGTGAATAGGATGGTTTGGGTAGGGCTGGCCCTGCCTCAGGCAGCGGGTTGGACTACACCAGCGGTGCTCAGCCTGTTTCGTAACGGGACCCATCCGTGGGCAGTCCCGACCCGGTGACCCTCACTCCCACCTCCTGCCCCCAGCACCCGTGTGGGGCAGGGGGGGTCCCAACACCCCTTCCAGGGGTGCACCCCACCTCTGCCAGCCCGCAAGAGACAGCTTTCCCCTTTAAAGGATAATTCATAGACAAAAGGGACCTCGCGAGACCATCAGGTCCAGCCCCCTGCATTGGGCAGGAAAGACACCTGGGGTGAGGCGACCCCCGTGGCGACCATCCAGTCTCCTCTTGAAGATTTCCAGGGAAGGCGACTGCACCATCTCTGGAGGAAGCTTATTCCTCCATCGAGACGCCCTGACTGCGACGGAGCCCGTCCTAGAATCGAGCCCGAATCGATCCTCCGGGAGTCGGCATCCGTTACCCCAGGGCTGCCCGGGTGAACGGCTGCTCGCCGAGCTCTTGATGAAAAATGAGTGTGTTTGTGATGTTTTCATACGTTCTTCCGACCCGCTTTTGCATCACGACCCCCGGGGTGAGAAATGCAGGGCCCGGCCGATGCCTCTATTTGGGGGCAGGAAGGACTCTGACGGCCCGGCCCAGCTCGGGGCAGACCCCGAGGAGGAAGGCTCCAGCGACCTCCGAGGGGATGTGACTATGAACAGCGGCACGCTGGCACCGAGGCCAGGGCTGAGTTTCGGGGAGGGTTCGTCCAGGCCTCGAGGCGCTGGGTGACCTCGGGAGCTCCCTTCCCCACGACCACGCGAGGATTTGGCGCTGCCCATCGTGCTGAAGCCGCCGCCCGCTTGCGAGCCGGTCCCCCGGGGGCCGCCCCCGGCTGAGGGGCGCGCGGGCCCTGTCAGGCCCGGCCATGACTCAGCCCATCCGCGGCCGGCGGCTCCGGCTCCCGCTCACCTGGGCCAGGCGCTCGCACTCGGGCAGGCGCTGGTCCACCGTGGCGCTGTAATCCACTTCCATCTTCACGATGCGGCCGTCGGCCCGCTCCGCGCCGCCCTCCGCCATCGCGCCGGCCCGGCTCCGCGTCCCCTCGCGCACGCACCGGAAACCCGCCCGCCGCGCGCGCAGGCACCGCCCGGGGCAGCCTCTGCGCTCGAGGACCCCGCACGGCGACCACAGGCAGGGACGAGGCCGCCTATTGCAGCTTCAGGACCCCAGAGCGGGTCAGGGGGCGGGGCCAGCCAGGCCCGACCTGAGGGGGGCGGCTGTCCGCGGGCGGCCCCGCCGTGTTGGACCAGCCGGGGGCGCAAATGTGTGTCGTCACGTCAACCGGCGTGCGCGCCGCACTAGGGGAAGTGCGCAACGTGTGCGATGTACACGTGCCAGTGTGCGATAGTCATATAACAGTAATATGTGTGTGTATAAATATATAGTGTTTATGTATGCGTATAGATATATATATGTGTGTGTGTGTATATATAGTGTTTATGTATATTTGTGTATAGATATATATGTGTGTGTATATAGTGTTTATGTGTGTATGGATATATATGTGCGTGTATATATGTGTGTACAGATAGTGTTTATGTCTGTGTGTATGGATATATATGTGTGTGTATATATGTGTACAGATAGTGTTTATGTATGTGTATATATGTGTGTGTGTATATGTATATATATGTCTATAGTGTATATATGTGTGTATATATTGTGTGTATACACTATATATACACACATATATACACTATAGACGTGCATATACACACATATACACACACAAACACACTATATATCTATACGCACACATATACACTATCTGTACACACATATATACAAAAGCATATATATTTGTGTGTGTGTGTGTGTGTGTGTGTGTATATATATATATATATATATATATATATATATATATATATATATATATATATAAAAGCAATCAGGACTTGTGGACTGAGGTGATATTTATTAGCCCAATCAGATTTTTGCAAAAAAAAATAATAATTCTTTCATCGCAAGCTTTCGGGCACAAACGCCCTTCATCGGGCATCAGAGAAAAGATTGTAAAAGTTCTCCTGGGTAGAAATGAAAGTTCATGTTTCATAGGATTTCACAAATACATTTTTTGGCCAAAATCTTGTTGGTCTGATAAAAGAGATCATCTCTGTCTGCGAGCCCTGATTGCTCCAGACCGATACAGCTACAACCTGGATTCCTGATACATAGATAAAAGTGTCCAAAATGTACAGCCTGGATACCTGACAGACGTACAATAATTTTTAGAGGCAGCTCACTGATGCAGCACACGCAAAACCCAAGTCACTCGGGGAACCTTAACCGACTTTCGGGTTCGCTGTGAGCACTTTCTTATGACTGCTTTCCTCAACGTAAAGAAACGCTGCAATTTTGATGACCCAGCTCTCACTCACTGGGGAGCGACAGTGAGCAATATAAAGTAAATAAGAAGACTTGTTTGTGTATTTTTTCAGTGGACAATAGTTTTTCAGCAAATGTGATCATTCTGAGCTTCCAATATGATTCACAGATTGTAAGGCCAGAAGGGACCTTGGAAGATCATCGTGTTCAGCCCCCTGCACCAAGCAGGAAAGATAACTGGGGGTCAGGTGACCTAAGCAAGGTGACTGTCTAGTCTCATCTAAATGTGAAGTTATTGTATTGGAAGCTCAGAATGGTCATATTTGCTAAAAGCGTATCATTTTTCAGCAAAGACCTGGCAACACTGAGGCCCAAGGGGAGGGCAGAAGGGGTTGAAGGCAGAAGGAAGGGTGGGACTTGCTGCCCCCTTTAGTCTCCCCAGGTTCAGAGGCTTGCATTACTGTCAAATGACAGACACAAAACACGCAGGAAGTAAGTTGTGTGCGTGCAACCCACGTAACACATTGAGAGCTGCAAGTGGCCCACTGTGGCAAGCAGGTTGAGGACCACTGGTCTACTGCATCAAAGAGTCCATCGTTATCAAATGAAAGTACGTCATAGGTCTTTCTCTGTGCCAGATCCACAGAGGGTATAAAAAATTACAGTCCCTCTTGCCCTGTAACAACAGAACCGTGGCTGTATCTCAAGCAGTGTTAGCACGTTTTTAGTTCTGCAATCCTCAGTTCAGTTCTTCATGTCTTGACCCAGGGGTAGCCATCACATGCACTTCATTTGTAGTCTGAATTTATTTAATTTCAACTTCCAGCCATTGGATCTTGTTATACCTTTGTCTACTGAACTGAATAATTCATTATTATCACATTTCTGTTGCCTGTATTGGTATTTATAGACTTATGATTTATAGATTTATGCTGGTATTGAGTCACCCCCTAAAAGTTTTCCTTTGTTAAACTGTACACATTATTAAGCTTCTAGAATCTTGTATTGTGGGCCCCTCTACATGGGCAAGTAAAGACGCAATGGGATCTAATGCGTGATCCACGCAATCACCCCTGTGGGATCTAATGCACAATCCATGCAATCTCACCTCCCGCCATGCCACATGTTTGTGGCAGGAGGTGCGACTGAGTGGATCATGCGTTAGATCCAATCGCACCTTATTGTTGGTGCAGGGTGAGCCCAATCCCAGGCTCAGCCTGCACCAGCAAAAGCACCTTCCTCTAGCTTGAGGCCTGGGTCAGGCACACCATGTGCTCCCATAGCTGGGAGTCCCATCAGCTGAGCTGGGTTCCCAGCCACAGGGGTGCCCCAGAGGTCCACATGGCAGGGAGACCACAGCTGCTGTGATCTCCCAACGGTGGGGGTGTGTGGGGTACCCTGTGGCTGGGAGATCGCAGCAGCTACAGTCTCCCAGCTATAAAGGTATGTGCCCGCCCTGTGGCAGGGAGCCCTGTCAGCTGGGAACTCCCAGGCTTAAGGATGCACATGGCCCTCCCCAGCTGGGAACTCTGATCAGCTGATGGGGCTCCCAGCCACAGGGGCCCCTGGCCACACATTCAATTAATGACAGGATAGGAAAGTACTACAAAGTTATTGCACATATTTTGTGGAGTAACTTTGTATTTTATTTCTCTTTTTATCATGCCATTAATTTATTGAACGTGTGGCTGAGTGCTTAAGACGTGATTAACTGTTTAATCGTGCCTTAAATATAACCTGCATATGGGGCCTGTGAGGCATATTTTCCAGCCCTCTGATTATTCCAGTGGATCTCTTCTGAATCCTCCCAATTTATCAACATCCTTTTTTAACTGTGGACTCCAGGACTGGGCATATCAATAACTATGGTAATTTCAACTCCATCAAAAGCAGAGGGAAGTATGCATTTGTGGTTAGGCAGTATTGTGTTTGACAATGAAAAAGGATAAATTAAACATGATCAACATGTTGTTTACCAGCTTCCAAAAATACTTTGGCAACAAAGATGAAAAAATGGGAAATAACCATTGTCAAAATGGCTTACTTCCATCCCTTTTATTATTTTAACAGACTGTCTCACTGTGAATTTTGTCCAAATACTGCTTTTACTTATCAGGGGGCTAAAACAACTTTTTCTTTTTCTTTTGGGGGGGAGGGAGGGAGGGGGTTATCATAGTATTTTGCCCCAGTGTTACATACTGGTACAGAATCTGGTACTAAGAGCACAGACCATGTGTTCTGGTATTATGCGGTATAGGATATTTGGATCTGTTTCTTTCACTTTATTTTTAAAGAGAAACATCACACACAAAGGTTGAATTATAGGACTCGCATGATAAAAAGGTGTTAATCCTTTTGGCGGCAATAACATTTTAAAAGTACAAATTAATTTTAATTTAAAGTTAAAATTAATCTGAGGAATAATGAGCTGTCCTACTATACTCAATTTAAATGTAGCCTGCTCTCCATTTAAAGGTAATCTGAGGAAAAGTGGTTTTTAATAAGGGAGTATTTAGGGAAGAAAATAAAATAGACTCAATAGAATAAGATGCATAAAATACTAATCCTGCATCCACTGAAATCAATGGCAAAATTCCCATTAACTTTGGTGGTGAAGGAACAGATTTACAGAACCAAAATGATTTAAATTCAAGATTAAGATGCAAAACTTCATCAATGGCAGAGATTTTGTCTATTTCTGCAGTGTTTTTAATTACATTTGCAGCCTTCCCTTTCCCAAAATATTTGGAAACTCAACCCTCCTCCCAGTAAGTTACAAATTTGGAGCCAGATCAGGTGATCAGTACGTTAAATATGGATATAGAGGGACATCAAGGTTATTTTCTTTCCCCTACCATTAAGGAGTATTCCTGTCTGGCTGGTTCACCACTGGAGAGGAATGTTGAGTCCCCAAAACTGTACAAGTTGGAAATCTGATTTTGTGGTTTTTTAAATTAAATTTTATCATTAACCTAAATGAGGTGGGTAGTGAATGATGGCTTGCCAAGAAGAAAGGACTTGTTCCAGAGTGCTTTGAAAAGGCTCCCTTTGACTTTAATAGCTCTAGATCAGACCCTAAAAGTGATGGGGAAGAAAATGAGTGCAGGGTGCGACTTACACAATTGAATCCTACTGAAAGGCTGAGAGAAGAAATACTGATTCTTTCTCCCACTTTGACTCCCTGTATGATTCCAACAGGACAGTTCTTTAATGCAATAGTCATTAAACAATAAAATATCTTTAAAAAGGCACTTTTACTGTCTGTGACATTTCCCATCTGGGTTCGGCATTTGTCGTCATACTTTAACATTCATTTTTTCCTAGATCAAGACTGGAAGTTGAATGAAGAGTATCTGTAGTTGATCGGAGATGGCATGCTGTATTTCAGGATGTAGACTTACACTTAGAGGTAGGTGTGCATTCTAACAAAAATGAAAAAGAAAAAGAACCGAATAAAAGTAAGGAACCAAATTCAGGCAGGCACTGCCTGCCAGAGATCTCACAACAAGGTGTCAGTTGGAGTTTTCTCTGGTCCCCACACAACCTTTGGTGAGACTACTACTGAAAGGCATAAAACTGTCTAAAATTCATAGGCCCTGCTTGTCCATTTCCCTATACCTTATGTAAATATTTGAATCTGTACTGAAGGAGGGCAGAGTGGATGGAAAAACTCGACTGGCAGCACAATTTATTGAAGAAGGGTTGCATTTGCTCCAGGAGATGGCACTGTGTTGCCTTTGGGTTAAGACTGCACAGACTCGAGGGATACATATAGGTATAAAGCCAATAAACAGCCGAGGTTCTTTGCTGTCTCTTGTTGTGACATAGATTTATTGTTTTAGGACTAAATTCATTTTCATCACGCAAAAACCTTGTATTCCATTTCTTTACTGTAAATGACTTAAATGCTGAATTGCAAGCTTGTTGTCTTACTACTTAGCACTTTGTACAGCACTATATAGTTTCAAATTATTCTTGCTACACTCCTCTGAGTTATGTAAACATTGTCTTTCCCATTTTACAGCACTACAGACGTCTGACTTATCTGAAGCTATATAGCCATTCAGTTTTGGAGGGAGTTAGAGTATAAGTTACCTATGCGTGTTGTCAGTTGATGAGCTCTGCACCATTCAACTTCCCTGAACATTTTATAGAGAAAAGAAAGGATATTACACAGACTCCATCTACTGAAGGCAGCTTCCCAGATAGTAAAAAAAGCTGTGTTTGTTAAAACAGGGATTGCAGTTCATTGCTGAAATATTATTGAGGCACGTATTTTCACTGACTTGTCTAGGTGGCTGTTTAAAATTAGGTGACTGATATAAAGGTTTACCCAAGTTGCAGTTTGCGGCTGATAATAACTGACCAAAAGGGAAATGGGTGAGGCCACTACATCCTGTGCTTGTACCTCCTCTGTACTTCTTATGCACTTCACAAAATCCATCTTGTAGTTTCCTTTCTAACACGGAGCTGCAAACGGATCTTTTTGTAAGTCATCCAGACAGTTCCCTGCCAGTATAACAACCTCCCTAATAGTATATTTGCTACATTTTGTGAAGTCATATTTTTAAATATGACAAGCAAAGGTGGTTTCCTTCACTTCCCTTGGGAGACCATCTGACAACTTAATTCCCCTTCTGTTCAGAATTCTCTCCAGATTGATCTGCATCTCTTCACGTTTCTTAGTTACCCTTCCTATACGTTTCTGCAGTCGAATTCAATCAGTAATGCCTTCAGAGTTCCTGACTGCCGTTCTGCATTCCCTTGAAGGCTGCCTTCCTCTTGCTTGCTGGCTGCTGGCACTCTCGGAGAGACATGCTGTTTTGTTTAAATCCTCCACATTCTTTGCTGTGCCATTTCCCCATTGGCCGGATGGAGCCATCCTTCCTGCTGTGACTGCTGATGTCAGAAACACGCTCACACCCAAGCTGAGGCTGCTGCTGCAGAGGCTTCTCAGCACAACTAGCTCCAACTCACACACACAGAGCTCTGGTGGGGGAAACCCAAGCCTCTAGAAGGATCAAAGGTCGGTGTGGGGAAGACCCCCACAGCAGACTGTCCCCCTCACTGCAGAAGTGGTGCATGCATAAGAGCAGCTGTACTACAGTGAGGAGGAGGAAGCTTTGTTTACCAGCCTGGGAAGGAAACGTTATAAAGCCTTTGTCTTGGAAATAAGCATCTCATCTTTGCTGCTGCCACTGCTCCAATGTGCTGCTGGTGGTGGTGAAATTAGCATTTGGGGCTGTGGTTTTTTCTTTCCCTTTTTGGCTATTCCGGCATGTCTTGATAAAGCTGCAAACGGATTGTCATTTTAATCTATTTTCAACGGACGTCTGACTATAACGATAGCATTTGATGTTTGAGACTTCTTTGTCTGTATGTATGTGTGTGAAATTCACATGATCTCAGTTTAAGGGAGGAAGAACTGGAAGAAAGGAGCAGTTTTATTGGTTTTTCTTCTTGGTGGGTCAGCCCTTCTGGATGGTAGAAGTTGGTATCTTTTGAGCACCCTGTCAAGCACATATACAACAAGGGGTTTGATTAGTTTTTTCCTGTGATTTGTTTTTGCTGTGATCAGAGTGCAGAAATAACTACTTTTTTCCTGATTTGCTGGTTTGCATTAAGGCAGCGGGAATATGCTCTTGAAGGAGTACCGGATCTGCATGCCTTTGACAGTTGAAGAGGTAAGCACATTCAGTCATAATAATTAGTGCATTACTTTACCTGTCTTTTCTTCCTGAATGATAGTTCAAGCTGAAGTTAGTCTGTTCTGTTGTGTCTATTTTACTAAGTCATTTTTCTTTAGGCAGTGGTCTTTTTCTTACTGTGATTCGTTGGAGAAGCATATTTTCATTGCAAGATAAGGAAATCCTACGTAAGTGAAAGTAACTGTAGCAAAATCATAGTGATCAAGGTATTAGTTGCAATCAAATTAAAAAATAAGAACACACACATTTGAAAATGTTAATTTGTGCTGAGATCTAGATTATGACGAGGCATTTGTCCAACATACCGAACTTCTAAATATTTCCTTTTGGATTTAAAGTTATCCTTTGCCTCATTAAAAAATAAATACTTTCAGCTTCAAGATTCTGGTGTAAATAACTCATAATGTTGTTAATTTTTTTTGCAATTAAAAAAGTATTTTTATGTCAGACTACTTTCTATCAAATCATATTTTAAACTCTATTGGTTAGGGATATTGCCTTTTTATTTATATGCAAAGCATTGTGCATGTGTATGGCAATACATACAATTATACTCCTAGTATTTTCAGACAGGTATATCATGAGCATGTTTGCTAGTGTAATAGATATGCAGATAGCTAAAGGCCTGCCAAGACACACACACACTATATATATATATACACACACATACACACATACATTTATATTTATGTGTATGTGTGTGAGTATGTATGTATGTAAGGAAGTTGGTGTTCTTTTTCACAGTGCCGCACACAAATAAAAATAATGTATGCTGCTGTATTAGTATTTTACATTGCTGAAAGGTTAAAGGGGGAAAGACGTGCTGTTTTGAAACTATGATGAATTTTAATAATTTCTGAATAGGCTTCTTCTCATGCATCACATTTTTTTTGCAAACAGCCATACTCAGGAAAGTTTCCTTTTTCTGCTTGTGTTTTGACAATGAGGAAGATCACTTGGTTTCTGCGACCTTTCTGGACCACAGGAGGGCGCTTTGAATACATTTCTTGCAAGGTTTTTTTGTTTTTCCCCAAACATTCTTTTCCTGGTGCAGATATGTGTACAAAGGCAGCGGGAGTATCAGCACTGTAAGGATTTTATTGAAATTATTTTGCATCAAACAGTTTAAATATAGCACTTTAGTGTGTACATTTCTGGGAATCTGCTAGATGGTGTATAATGTTTGTGTTTTTGGTAACTTTACAATAGAAGTCCCTGGCAGTAACATATTTGTACCTGCTTCTGTATTTCTGACACATTGCAAGCTCTCAAAACAGTCAGTGAGACTTTGGGATATTTTGAGAATGCATGATTTTGCCCTTTTAGGAATAACTCTTCTGCATCTGAATACAATAAGTGTCTTGAAGATGAGTACAACATAGTTTAAACATTGAATGCTGTAATATAAAACATGACCATAGAAGGCATTACAAAACAATTTCCTCTACAGTATTTGTTTAAATAGTTATTTTCAGATTATAAAATTATAGTTAGCATTTTTTTGCAATGCGTAGAGCAGTGATTCTCAGTCAGAGTGCTATAGCACCATGATGTGCTACAATATCCTGTTAAGTCTGCTACACGGTACTGTGGAGTATTATCACTGCTGGGTGTGCAAACCTCTACACGTGCGTCACAAGATAGACACAGAGATTTCAAACAGGAATCCATAGGGTCCAAAATATATTGATGTGTTGGGTTCTTTCTGGGTCCTTTGCAACAGAAGAATTGCTGTATTGTTTTTCCATAGTCAAAAAACAAGTCAAAGCTAAAAAATGGCATTTTCTGAGGAGTGTTTTGAGTCTAATAAAGTTAAGAACTACTGATACAGAGGTGTAGCATTCCTGCTGTTGTCTCATTAAGCACATATTTATATATAGTCCCTGTCTACACTTGGCTATGAATATAGGTCTATGTAACTGGCATATTGATGTAACAGTATTTATAAGTGGTACATTTTGGAATTGTTTGGTTTTATCTTAAAGGTTCAATCCTGAATTCACTGGCTAAACTGGCTTCAGTGAGAGCTGAATCAGGCCCCAAAATGACAGATGGATATGCTTCTGAGTAAAGAGATATATTATGTCGCACTTACATTTTGGGGTTTTTTTCCCCGGATACAAAATTGTAATTTTGTACTGAACATCTGCATCTGCTTACTCTGTTATTTGAATGCAACTACTAGCTTGTCCAAGCCAAGCTTTTATGAACTCATGTTCCCTTAGCCTATCAGAGTGCATTAAGAGTAGTTTATGTCATTTAAAAGGAAGCAAATTAATTTTCCTCTGAAAAATGAATGTTAAATAGTATTTCTGAATAGAAAAATGCAAAACTCTTGATAAAGAGGAAGGGTCAAATTTCACATATTGGGTGAGAAAAAATAGGTTGAAATCTTAGTCTAGAGTATTGGTGTAGGAATGTTCGTCCAGAAAATATGCAAGAGGCAAGAAGGATGTTTATGCATGATATCTTTTATTGGACCAACTGTATGGTTGGCATGGACTTGGACAAGCTTTCAGATGCAATATGTTCTTCCTCTTTAGGCCTGAGAAAGAGTTGTCCTCTAGAATATTTAAAGCATTAACTATGATGTTCATACATACTGCAGATTGTTCTCTGGTCTCAAGTCATCCATTACTTCATGCAAGAACTGCAGTCAGGACTTGTTAGTGACAGAGAAGATGGGTATGATCTATAGTGTTTGTTTCACTTGTTAATTATAGAATGAACTAGGAAAAAAGTTGTGAAATCAGTCATTCGCATTCTTTAAATTCTGTGAAGTTAGCTGTATCCTAAAAGACACACACAGGCTATGTCTGCACGAGACGCTGGCTGCACAGTTGTTACCGTGTAGTCATTGAGTACCTGCATACCCAAGTACTAAATGACTGCACAGTAACTAGTGTTACTGCACAGTAGCATCCCTGCATGGCGTCCTGGTGACGCTGACTGCACAGTAGCTCCTTGCTACTGCTCAATAGTGTCGCATCACAGATCCCTTTTTTTTTTTCCTTGGAGCCCGCTTGCCTCTCCCGCAGCTGGGGGGTGAGCTGCCGGCGGGCCCTGAGCTGCGGGGGGCCTTGGTGCTTCCCTCTGCAGTGGCAGTGCCCTCCAGGACCATCCTGGCAGGGTGCCAACAGGTGGGTGCTGCCCAGGGGGCACCGCTGCCGTGGAGGAAAGCACCAGGGACCCAGCACCTGGGCCATGGGAGATGTGGGCAGGCTCTGGGAGAGAAAAAAAAAAAGGATCAGGCCCCTCACTACTCTTTTTTTCCCTTGGCAGAGCCTGCCCGTATGAGCTGCTGCCAGGTAACGCAGCCCCTGACCTACAGGGTGGCCCGGTGCTTCCCTCCACAGTGGTGGTGCCCCCGGGGCCACCTGGGTGGGGTGCTAGCAGCAGTGCAGGTGTAGCCCCAGCTTGCAGGCAGCACCTCCCAGATCCAACAGTACATGGGGCACTGGAAGCCCGGGCATGCTTGGGGAAGCTCAGACTTGGTGGGCTTCCAGCATCCCGTGTGCTGCCTCCGCCGCCTGAGACCACCCGGGAACGAGCTGGCTGCCCCGAGAAGGTGGCAGGAGGCTGGCGAGGAAGGTACCTTTCAAGGGTGAGAGGGTTTGATTCTGTTACAGTATTAAATCAAAGGATAACCAAAAATCCTTTATTTAAATAAATAACATTGCAATAAAAAATTAATTGCAAATGTGTTGCGGGTTTCAGCTAGTTAAAATTAGTCCCGTATCAGGCCACGCACAGCATTAATGCGCTTTAATGCCTGCACGTGTTGATGCCTGCTGAGAGGCACCTCCTGCAAGGTGCTTAGGGTCCTTAAATCCCATATTCAGTAGGACTAGAGGATGTATAACACCTCACAAGATTAGAAAGTAAGGCCCAGATTTTAGGAGGTATTTGAGTGCCTACAGTCCATTGATATGTCAGTGGGAGTTAGGTGTCTAAATACCTTTGATGATCTGTGCCTTAGGAATTGAAAGATGCAGTATTTCTTATGACTCATTTCCTCTTTTGTTCCTCTTTCTTACTAGGAATACTACTGCACTGTTTTTCCCCTATTTGAATGTTTGGCTATGAGCCTGTGCACTTTATACTTGAAATGCTGTTTCCAAATAGACATTTCCTTGAACAGATTTTTTTTTAGCACTGTCCCACTAATTATTCATACACAGAAGTCTCACATAGCATGAATGAAAGAGAAGATTTCCATCCTTACTCTGCAGTGTTGTACTCTAGCTGTCTCCAAAGGGCGAATGATTGCATATACTATGTGTGTACAAATACTTACCCATAGTAGGTAAAGTAAGGGCAGGGTGTTAGCTGTATTTATGCAGTTTACTCCAAATCTCTTTGGTTCAGATCTTATGCACACATTCGCATGTCTGTGCAAATAAGTATACTTTTGGCCTGGAAATGGAATCAAATGTTCAGACTGGATAAACGTTTCCTGAGTTGTACAAAAGTAAATAAATCTGCACATACAAATATAGTGACTTGTACAATGTTCCTTTAATCGTGAGGCCTTTAATATTATTTCAAGGGAACCTCACTGAGAATCAAAGACTGATAAATTGCAAAATTGATAAATGGCAGTGCTAATTTTACATTTCCAGACTTTCCCCATTGATATGTAGGCCAAGAGAAACCCTATTGCTCTTCATCAGGCAGATTTTCCATTAAAATTGAGACTCTTTTTATCAACGTATGACATAACATTTTGCCCCACAAACTTTGTTTTGGAGTCTGAGCTGCCAACCAAGAGATATGCTGTTCCACAGCTAGGACATGGCAGACTTTGCATTCTGGAGAAGTTCTGCCATCGATGTAGGTAAATCCTGCATAACAACTATCAACTGTCAATAGTTACTCCAGCTTGTATCGTCAGAACAGCCTGTTGCTATTGATTCCATTATCTGCCAAAATATCCAGTGATGTCAGTGGACATTTTTCCTATATACCTGCAGGATTAGAGTGCTCCTTTGCAAGTGACATGTTTTGCAGGTTACAGTCAGTTGTAATAATGGAGTAACTGAATCTTTACCAAGTGTGTATTTTGGCCAAGGGCCAGATTGTTCCTGGCATCTGGTAGAAGGGAAAGAGGTTCACATTGGCACACTACCCTGTGTGCCAGGAAGATCAGTCCTTTCCTGAGCTCTCACTGGGATGCTGTGGCTCTGCTACCATCCTGGTTCAAAGCTGTGGCTGAATGTCACAGTTCAGTCTTGAGTGAGAACTGCATTTCATTTGCCACGAGTCTAGGATTTTTTCCATGGACTACAGTGGGAAGTCCCTGATTACCTACGAAATAGCCTGGGAAATGTCCTAATGACCACATTCTCAAGATAACCACAACTACCGTCAGAAATAAAACCAAGACATAATTGCTGCTTGAGTAACAACTACTGCTGCCAACTACAGGAGAGCATTGTCATCCTGCTGCTCCATGGTGTAGTGCTTGTGTGAGGAATTTAGGATCACTCCCGCTACTAACATTTTGAAACACTGCAAACTACAAAAGCAGTTTATTTTCAATAGCACATAAGGAAACTGCTGCAATCATTGTTTTAATCATGTTTGCAGTCTTCAGCCTAGGCTACATATAAACCAACCCAACACTCAGTTTTCATTCCTATTACATTCTGGCTGGTTAGTTCATCTTAACAAATAGAGGAGTTTGTGTTTGTCACATGAAAAAATACAAGAAAATACTGGAAGGAAAAATACATTTCAAGGAAAAAATACAAGATCCTTCACAAGTGAAAAGCATTTTATCTGTATCTGCTAAATGGATTTGCAAAGCATTGTCTTCTGTAGCAAATCATAATTCCTGGCTTTTCTATAGGAAAAGAATTGTGTAATTTTTCATAATTTGTAATTACTGTATCTGACATGTAGCTCCAGTTGGACAGTTTGATTTGTGTATGTGAACTTGCATGTTGAGAAGAGTAGGGCAGATCAGTGAAACCCAGGATTGTTCTGGTAATTTGACTGCAAACTGTCTGGGGAGAGATTGCTCTTCGTGGGAATAGAAGCCAGGAAGAGTCTCTTTCCAGCTTTGGAAAACTGGATTATTTATTTGTAAAATTATATTAAAAATGTGAAGTCATAACTCACCAACATTTTGAAGCCAAATATAATATGAAGTGAGTCACCCTCAATATTTTCTAGAGCATGGGCGGGATTTCAGTACTCTCATCAGTTCTGGACTCGATACAAGGAAACGGATCATGAACTTGTTAGTTTAACAAATCTCCCAGTGGATGAGACAGGATAGATTCTTCTTTCACTTGTTCTTGTTCCAATCTTGATTACCTTTATTAAGGCCAGGAGACTTCCTCCCAGCTTGTACTGACATAAATACAAGCCAGATTTGGTCCAGTGGATGTTTAGGAGTAGCCCTATAGTCACAAAAGCAAAGAAATGGCAACCTGCAAAATACTCTCAAATGTTGATAGTTCTTTTATAATTCCCCCCCCCCCCCTTTTCACAGTTTTAGTCAGGAGTTTAGAATTGTCATGATTACTCGCACTTGGAAAGTGCTTCTATTTAATTCTTGTTGCCAGACGTAACTCATTAGGGATTTTTCGGGTGTGGACTATTTACATAGAAATATTTGAACAACCAATTTGTAACCCATATTTGCATTCTAAGCAGTTTGTGGAGATTTAACCTTGAAAAGATTTCCTAGCCTGCTGATTGTTTTGTATACAAAGAGCACTTGTTTCAGCATTTAAAGACATTGAAGGCTGCCTGAAACAACTGTGGGACTGGTTTGTATGCACTTGGGACTAGCACACCAGGCTTACGCACATTCATTATTAATTGCAGGATTGGGGCCAAAATCCCACAATCTCTGGCTTCTATTATGTGAGCTAAGGGAAGATCTCTATGATGGTAATTGAGTTGAAAAGACCAGATTCTTTTTTTCTAGCCTGGAGTCAGCCACTGAAGGGCAAACCAGTAGGGCTGTGCGAAATTTCGCCGTCTGTTTCAATTTGACACTGTTTCGACTCATTTCGAGCTCAAAACAGCTAAATTGAATCGAAACAAAGGGTTTTGAGATGGGGAGAACTAGGGCTGCGCTCCCAGTGACGAAGTGAAACAGTGAGGCTGTTTCAACTTTAAATGAAATTCGAAACAAAACCCGGTTCCATCCAAACCTCGAAACTGAACTCGAAACGAAACAGTGCTGTTTCACACAGCCCTACAAACCAGATGTACACATACTGTAATCACCACTAATAAATGAAATGGTAATAAAGACTTATCATCTTCCCTTTTCTTACAAGTACAGCCCATGAACATGTTTTGAAGGAGATGTAACTAAATGCAGCATTTGAAGAGGGATCAGTAAATTGTTTCTAATGCAGACATTAGTAAGGTGGGATTTTTGAATGAGGTTTATTTTCAATAACTTGTAAGTCAAGACCAGTTTGACTACATTCCTCCAGGTCTTCAGGAAAAATATTCTCAGCTTGTGTAGTAAAACTGGACATTTTCAGCTGGAGTTGTAGGAGGCTAAAATTAATTAAACTTGATTTTAACTTTAACTATGAAGAGATTATGATGGAGCCACAATCTTATCCCAATTCCTTCAAAGTGTCTTGCAGCAGTTTTCAAATGAAATGGGAAATAGAGATCATCATCCTTGCTAGATACCATATAACTAAACAGAATCTGCCCAAGAGTCTTTGTAACTTCCTTTTTGATGATTTTTGTCTGTTGAAAGACAGATGGGAAGGTATGAGATGTATGCAAAGTGAATTATTGATTTGCAAATTCTCCTGGCCTCCACTATGTATATCTCTTTACTCTCTAGCTGAAAAAAATGTCTAAGACTTACTTGAGCAAGGATATCTGATCTGATCTCTCATAGGCAATCATATCTGCAGACATCGCAAGGCCTTCATACAGCATGATCTCAAATTGACCTTGAAGTGTACAAGCTAGGGAGAGCAGTTGTAACTATATAACAACAAAAGCATGTGAAGCCACTCTTATATATGCTCTGGAAAGGGCCCAAAATAACCTCACTTCTAGCAATAAATAATAGTTGTTTTATTTTTATTTATAGTCTAATGGTTGAGCAAATGATAGGGGGCCAAGAAAGTCGTGTTCTAATATGGGATGAGAATGATTGTCCTACTTTATACTTGACCTTCTGTGCCAGGCTCAATCAAGCCACCTATACAACTGGGTAAAAGCTGAACAGATGTTTTATCTGAACTGAACTCATCTGAGAGCAGAGGACCAAAAATAGCTCCTTTTACACTTCAGCGCTGCTTTCACACCTTCAACACAATACTGCACAGAAACAAGCGTTTGCTATTGGAAGATTCTATGCCAATTAATTGAAAATGCTTATTGTCTTTCAAGCAACGTGTCAATTAAAAAGCTTAGCTGCTAGCTGAGGACCTCACACGCTCACTTTCTCTCTATCAGTGTTATCCACTGAAATACACTTGGTGTCAATAGATGGCTGTTTTGTTCCAATGGGAAACTCCTATAGTTTTAAAAAAAGGTAACAGGCCAGCACCGTTGCGCTTCTAACTGAAGGTTTTGACACATTTTAGTGCCCAATTCTGCAGTCCCATGCAGGACTTCCTGCCCAGAGCAGGGGGTCGGACTCGATGGTCTAATACAAGGGTGGGCAATTATTTCGGGTGGAGGGCTGCTTACTGAATTTTGGCAAGCCATTGAGGGCCACATGACAGGCAGCCAGGGGCAGATAAATATTAATTTACTAAATTTTTTATGGGCCCCACGGGCTGCATCCAGCCTCTGAGCCGCATTTTGCCCACCCCTGATCTAATAGGTCCCTTCTGACCCTAGAAATCTATTAAATCGATGAAAAAAATGAGGTTGCCAAGTATTTCTTTGTACTTATTTCTTTGCATAATTATTTCCAAAGCTTCTAGAGCAGAGCTCGCCAACTGGTGGCCTGCAGGCCACATGTGGCCCACAAGAGACTAATGTGCGACTCCCAGGCTGCAGCTGGGTTCTCCAGGCTCCCCCTCCTTCTCTCAGTTTTTGCTTCCTGCTCCAACCCCAGGGCCAGGGCAGCACAGCCCATGGGGCTGCCTGTGTGCATGCAGCGCAGCAGCAGGGAGGTCAGCATGCGGTGTGTGGGGAGATGCCACCTGCATGCACAATGTTACAGTGTTGGGGGGGACTACTCACGTGTATGGTGCGGCAGGGTGGGGTGCAGCCTGGGAGTGTGGTCTTTGTCACTGGCGCAGCACCCAGGGTGTGCAGCCTATGTTGGTGCTGCCTGTGCAGTGCACAGCCCCCAGCCACTTGGAACAGTGTTTCCCAACCAGTGTGCCGCGGCACACTAGAGTGCCGTCAGACATCACCAGGTGTGCCGTGCAGTCTTGCAGGGGTGGAGCTCCCAGCAGGGTGTGGTTCCAGCCAACGCCATTGCTGCGCCCCGGCTAGCCCCACGCTGCCATCCCCCCCCACTCCATGTCCAGCCAGTGTGCCATGGGATGGAAAAGGCTGTGCAAGTGTGCCATGGGATGAAAAAGGTTGGGAAACGCTGACCTAGAAGTCAGACAGTCTAGCTCGGGAGCACTCTACATCTTTTATTTCTAACAAGTTGTGAGTTCTTCATGGGGAACCTCTTACAGTTGGAGATACTGAGGCAGCGACTAAGGCCTGCATTTTTTTAAAGTATGCCTTAACTTCAGGCTTTTATATCTCTTGATATGGATTTCAGAAGGGCTGAGCACATGCAAGTTCTGTGAGTTAATTGGAACCGCACGTGATCAGCACCTGTGAGCAGCACCGTTATTTACATTTCCAAGGATGGATGCAGATGCCTACATTTAAACACCAAGTTTGAAAATGTTGGTCTTGGTAAACATAGATTCCCTCAGTACCATTGTTTAATGTCCTTTTTACTATGTGACTGGAAATAATATTTGTACCACCTTCAGCTGCTTTTGCCTAGGTTTTAGATTACAATCATCAAAGCTTAAAAGTAAAATATTAGGCAATTATAGCTCTTAAAATAGAATAAGGTCTTTAAATTTGAGGGCAGAAAAGGATTTTTGTAGTAACCAGTGAAAATTACCTCCTCAGCATGTGAGAGAGAATGTATCCAAATTGGTCTGGCAGGTTTTTATATTGATAACATCTACTTGTAAATGTATTCTGTTGAACAAAAGATTCTGTGTAGATTATCAAATAGTTGGTGAATGACAAAAAACATTGGACATACGGATGATTCAAGTGCCATCTTGTGTGTGACTAGTGGGCTGTTTCCCTAGGATTGAGTCAGTTTTGGTTGCTGGAATAAATGCAGAACTTCTAGATGGCTATTCCATTTTGACTGTCTGAAAACTAGAAACAAGGGTGCAACTATCACACTAGAAACTATTATATTATACTATTGAACTGGAAAATGGATCTGCATGTGCAAACTAGCTCTTCAGTTATAGTCTATAATTTTAGACGGAACATGAGCTTTGGCTTTGCACCGTTGTGCATGGGAAAATAATTTGTTTCTATAGGCCATTTGTACATGTCTTGGGGGTTCAATTCTTCCTCAATTGAAGCGGTGGGTTTTTAAAAACACTGCTTCATCTTAGGGCGAAGTAAACCCCTGTGGCGTGTACACAAGGGTCGGGCCTGATCCTTACCTGCCTCTCCAGCAAAAGGGAGGAGAGGGCAAGCTGCCAGCGGGCCAAGCGGTCCCTGAGCTGCGGGGGGGGTTGGTGCTTCCCGCCACGGTGGCAGCAGCAGCATCACCCAGGCGGCACCTGCCCTCAGGCACCCAGCCTGCACGGCCCTGGGGGGCACCACAGCTGCGGAGGGAAGCACCAGGCCCCCACGCAGCTCAGGCAGGCTTTGGGGAGAGAAAAAAAAAAAAAGATCAGGCTCGCCACTTTTATTTTTTTTCCTTTAGTGGAGCCTCCCTGCACGGGCTGCCGCCGGGCTGCCTGCATGGGCTGCCTGCACAGCCCCTGAGCTGCACAGGGCCCGGTGCTTCTCTCCGTGCCTGTAAGGTAGCAAACTAAAACACCTTGGACATGTTTTATTTTGCTGTGTCCCAAAGTCATTTAACACACGTAACGCCGCCAACATGTGTAAATAGCCATGCCATTGAAATGCGTTACACCGCTGACATGTGTAAACAGCTGCACAATTAAAGCGGTGCAAAAGGACATTAAGCCGCTTTAAAGGCCAATTTTGTGGCGTGTACAAACGGCCATGTATTTTAACCTGAGTGGCCTAACTTGTGTTGGCCAACTGAAGTTAAGAACACACCTTTTCTTTTGCTTTGTGGGTGCAAGTTGAAAAACAAAATCCAGGTATGTATAAAATTGAAGAAATGCAGCTAATATTGAATTTTTAAGCAGAACTCTTAATCTAACTCAACTCCTTGGTCATTGTCTTGGTTAGTAACATTCTGCCCTTTCATAGATTCATAGATGTTAGGGTCGGAAGGGACCTCAATAGATCATTGAGTCCGACCCCCTGCATAAGCAGGAAAGAGTGCTGGGTCTAGATGACCCCAGCTAGATGCTCATCTAACCTCCTCTTGAAGACCCCCAGGGTAGGGGAGAGCACCACCTCCCTTGGGAGCACGTTCCAGACCTTGGCCACTCGAACTGTGAAGAAGTTCTTCCTAATGTCCAATCTAAATCTGCTGTCTGCTAGCTTGTGGCCATTGTTTCTTGTAACCCCCAGGGGCGCCTTGGTGAATAAATCCTCACCAATTCCCTTCTGTGCCCCCGTGATGAACTTATAGGCAGCCACAAGGTCGCCTCTCAACCTTCTCTTGCGGAGGCTGAAAAGGTCCAGTTTCTCTAGTCTCTCCTCGTAGGGCTTGGTCTGCAGGCCCTTGACCATACGAGTTGCCCTTCTCTGGACCCTCTCCAGGTTATCCGCATCCTTCTTGAAGTGTGTCGCCCAGAATTGCACGCAGTACTCCAACTGCGGTCTGACCAGCGCCCGATAGAGGGGAAGTATCACTTCCTTGGACCTATTCGTCATGCATCTGCTGATGCACGATAAAGTGCCATTGGCTTTTCTGATGGCTTCGTCACACTGCCGACTCATGTTCATCTTGGAGTCCACTAGGACTCCAAGATCCCTTTCCACCTCTGTGCCACCCAGCAGGTCATTCCCTAGGCTGTAGGTGTGCTGGACATTTTTCCTCCCTAGGTGCAGCACTTTGCATTTCTCCTTGTTGAACTGCATCCTGTTGTTTTCTGCCCACTTGTCCAACCTGTCCAGGTCTGACTGCAGCTGTTCCCTGCCTTCCGGCGTGTCCACATCTCCCCATAGCTTTGTGTCATCTGCAAACTTGGACAGAGTACACTTCACTCCCTCGTCCAAGTCACTGATGAATACATTAAAGAGTATTGGTCCAAGGACCGAGCCCTGCGGGACCCCACTGCCCACACCCTTCCAGGTCAAAACCGACCCATCCACTACGACTCTCTGGGTGCGACCCTTCAGCCAATTCGCCACCCACCGGACTGTGTAGTCATCCAAGTCACAGCCTCTTAACTTGTTCACCAGTATGGGGTGGGATACCGTATCGAAGGCCTTCCTGAAGTTCAAGTATACGACATCCACCCCTCCTCCTGTGTCCGGGTGTTTCGTAACCTAGTCATAAAAAGAGACTAGATTGGTCAGGCACGATCTGCCTGCCACGAACCCGTGCTGGTTTCCCCTCAGCATAATTTGCCCTGCCGGGCTCTCACAAATGTGAGCCTTGATAATTTTTTCAAAGACTTTGCCAAGGATGGAGGTGAGACTGACTGGCCTATAGTTGCCCGGGTCCTCCTTCCTCCCCTTTTTGAAAATGGAGACCACATTGGCCCTTTTCCAGTCCTCCGGGACTTGGCCCATGCGCCACGAGCGTTCGAATATTCCCGCCAGTGGCTCTGCAATGATGTCGGCCAGTGCCTTCAGCACCCTCGGATGGAGCTCATCCGGGCCTGCCGACTTAAAGGCATCCAGTTCTTCCAAGTGACTCTGCACCATCTCAGGGTCTACGCATGGAAGTCTGGCACCTTGCTGCTGCCTCTCTACAACCCCAGTGAGAGACTTGTCGTGCCCCTCGCTCAGGAACACGGAGGCAAAGAACTCGTTGAGGAGTTCAGCCTTGTCCCCCCTGTCCGTCACCAATTGTTTCTGCCCATTTAGCAGGGGTCCTATTCCTCCCTGGGTCTTCCTTTTACTCCCTATATATCTAAAAAACAATTTCTTGTTGTCTTTTACTTGGGTTGCCATCCTCAGCTCCATGGTAGCTTTGGCCCATCTAACTGCCTCCCTACAAGCACAAGCAGAGGAGGTATATTCGTCTTTGGTGATCTCTCCCTGTTTCCACTTTTTATGTGCTCCCCTTTTGGCCCTTAGGCTGCCCTGGATTTCTGTGGTCAGCCAGGGAAGCCTCCTGGCCCCTTTCCCTCTTTTGCCTCGCTTGGGGATCGTCTTGCTTTGTGCCCGAAGGATCGTTTCCTTAAGGCACAGCCACCCTTCTTGGGCTCCCATCCCTTCAAAACTCCTACTCTGCCCTTGAAGGGACAAAATGACAGGAACACTGTTTCAGCAGTTTACTTGGAAAATTCTCCTAATTTCCTCCAGTTCTACTCTGTGGGACTGAGAGGCTGAAATTAAATTTGGGATTATTATTATCTAGCATTGGCATTACGGCCATGCTCCAAAACCTCAATCCAATATTAAAGTTTTGTTTCCTTCAACAGTTTTACTTCATTCTTTTCTGGTTCTGTTTTCTTGGTAAGATTCTCTCTCTGAAGTGAAACTCTTAACTATTACTGTATTCCTATTTTTTGTTCATCATAGCTGACGCTTTTTAGCATTTTATCAAGTATATTTATGATCATTTTGTACTTCTAAATCTATTTTGGTTGTAGTGAGACCTATTCTCTGGAATATGGGGGAGTATACCTGGTAATTCCAGGGTTTAGTAGACTCTATAGTGTTATTCCTGGAAATACTTCTGCATGTGCTTGACTTTAAGCAGATGGGTAATGTATTGACCTCAGTGGGCCTGCTCATCTGCATAACGGCTTGTGGGATTGGGATCTCAGTATATAAAGTAGTTTGTAGACCTTATCTTCAAAACAATCAAAAGTTTCCCTCTAGACATTTTCCTGACCCTCGTTGTTTAAGATTGATCTCTGCTAAGTAATTGGGAAACATTTAGGCCCTTAAGAAGTACAAATTGTTTTCTGTACATAGAAGCAGTATAAAGCTGAATGTGTCTTTTGTTTCATTTCCATCATACTAGAGCTGGGTTTGGTTTCAAAACGGCCTTAATGATATTGCACAACTGATGACCTTGTCTGGTTGACTTTCAGTAAAAAGATTTTTACAAGACATAACAAAATAATGATGTGATGATGCCAGTCCAGTATAAAGCACGTTGTGCATAACTTTGATTGATACTCATTCAGTGAACACAAGTACATACAAGACTAAACACTCTCTATGCTTACACCTACTTTGCTTACATTTTATCTCGGCTTTTTTGGAACATCAAAATATTCCTTTAAATTCTAATAAGCCATACTGTGTGCAACTCTACAAGCATGCACTGCTCCAAGGCTGGGCTGGGCGAAGTGCCTGGGGCACAGAAGGCCATGAGTTCAGGCTTGTGTGTGGCCTGTGCCAAGGTTTTGGCTTTTGTGGAATATGAGTACCTAGTGAGCCACTCTTGGTAAACAGAACCGGCGCAACGGGATGAAACAAACACCAGGTTAAGGTGACTGATAATATTATTGTTAAATATATTACTTGATGTTATTGTGGGTTACAAATGCAAAACCATCATTTTTGTGTATAATCTGGGATTGTGTAAATCTATGCTTTTTTAACTTTTTTATTTGTGGACCCCTACAAAATTTTGAATGGAGGTGTGGACCCCCTTGAATTGTAAGTGTGGGAATTTGCATACTTTTGATTGATCATAGTAATCTTTCATGGACCCTATATATATAGTCCGCTAAGCCCCCAGGGGTCTGCAGACCCTAGATTTAAAACCATTGATGTAAGTAATGTAAGAATGAGGTATATTTAAAATAATCTCACTAATAGTACAGTGAATAGAGAAGAGTAGATGCATGTAACTTGATTTTCTCAAGACTCCTCTTAAATTAATTTCACATAATCATTTATCTATCATACTGTTTTTATTTGTTGTTTATTGTTTAAACTTTCAATTTAAAATACCAATCGGTTTATCTATATAAAATAATTCTGATATATAAAACCAATATACAGTAACACAATCTGACAAGGCCAAGTTAAACATACGTTTACGTTCCTTTATTATCAGCCTGTTTCTCCTCCCACGCACATTATTACAAGATTTCAGCATGAAAATCTGCTCAGTGCATCAGTTTGTGTTTACCCCACCAGATACAAGAGGAAAATCACTCAAGTCATGGAATTCGGGCCACGCTCACTTCAATGGTAGTTTTGCCATTGACTTCAAAGGGGGCACAATTTCACCAAATATGTGTAACGAGATGCAGTCCTTCTTAAGAATGGAAATGACAGGGTGCCAAATTCAGGTTTTATTACAGTGGTCTAAATTTGGAGTAACTGAAGTGGTCTGAAGAGATGGGTCTCAGTCTAATATCATGGATGACTCTGGTCCGTGAGTACAAATCAAGAAGAAACGTGAAGATTTCTCATGTCAGTGGTTCTTAAAAGGACCAAACTCATCAAACATTTAAAAACCTTTCAAATGCTTCCTTTCAAACCTTTTTTTTTCCAGGGCCCTTCAGCAGTCTATATCAGTCACCTCCACCCCCAAAATTTCAAGACTCTTCTTCCCAAACAACTCTCCGCTTATAGAAGCTCTCTTTCTCCCACTTGTGAGTCCATACTCCCAGATAAGGGAGCCCAGCCAACCCCAGCAAGTGGCTGGCCAGCTGGCAGAAGTCTGCTGCACTGAACAGCAGTCTGCTGCTCTGTCTCAGTCTTGCTGTGAATAAGGAAGTATACAACATAATAAAACAATTGATAATTCAGCTCCCTTCTGACTAGTGAGATCAGATTCTGAGGATCCTCTTAGGCTTCAGTCTTGCATCAGCATCTGCCGGCACTGAAACTTTCCACCCACGTGGACGCTTTTTTTTTTTGAGGGGGAGGGAGGGGATAGGGAGCCAAGTTTATTGGCTTTTTTAAGTAGTTTCCTGAATTCAGTGGAGTTCTTGGTGTGTTTTCCAACAATGCTGCAGTGTAAAAAAACCCAACATTTTTCTATCTCGGGAGGCTGGGGATAGAAAACTCCAGGGAGCAAGGCATGCAAAGGTTAGTACCCAGGTATATTCTATATACCCAGTATATTCTGTATACTGAACTTGATACAGATCTCAGTACAGTCAGTGGAACATTTGCCTTCGGCTCGAACGGGAGTCAGATAAGGCTGGCTGCATTCATTTTTTCATTCATTTTTTTTTCTCTGTACCCTTGATAGCTATTTATGCCACATTCTCGCCATCTCTGCTTTTTTCCACAGCTGCACGTGAGCCCACTCATATTCACTTCCTATTCAAGTCAAGTACGGCTTTTGAATATACTCTGGAGTGCATGTGATATAAGGCAAAACAAGTTTTAGTGGAAATGTTATGTCATAGTAATAAATGCCTATGGATTAGTTAGTTTATTTCCAGGACCTCATGGGCTATACATTGCTATTTATAATTTAACTTTCTCCAGCAGCCACCACTGTGTTTATGTTACCATGGAGTTACATGTCATACTTGGGGGTGGATATCAGTGTAAAGGCTATCATTGAAAATAGATACACTCTCACCAAAATAACAGTATAACAGGTGGTTACGTTTTTATGAAGTCATGGGACAAGTTCAATACAAGTTGGTACCTCTGACCCTGTCATTTTTACTAGACTATTCCGAGATGCCTCCTTGTACTGCTGTTTGTCTTTTAGGTTTAAGAACCGCTGTGTAATCTTTCAGTGGCACAGCATAACACAAAGCGTTCAGCTCAGATTTACGCTGTGGTGTTGAAGTTGGATTTACTCTATTCATGGATGGAATAAAGAACACCAGGGATTTGTACCGATTCATTAAAAGGGTTGCAATGATATTTTGCTGATAGTCCTCCACTTGGGTGCCGTGCCCTTGTTCCTACAAAAAGGTGCAAATATCAGCTCCTTGAACCATTATGGATGAATTGGGAAATAGCTTTTTCAGTTAAATCAATCAATACCACTGCAATCATTTAAAATTTAGGTATAAAATATCACCTGTTACAGTTTGTCCAAAAACTTTAAAAAGGAGACCTAAAAGGGAGGATAAGTGGAGCAGCACCCAAGTGTCTTATTGAACCCTATTCTTTTGATGTTTCTAACTAAATTAGTCAACCAGATTTTCAGGGATTAATTCTCCTGGAGTGTGTGGAGGTGCTTTAAGATGGGAGTTAATGAATTGTAACAGACCCTGTTCAGGCTCTGGACCTTTAGCAAAGAATGATGAATAAAGGAACAGGTAATGGATGAGAGAATCAGAGGGCTGTGGTGTGAAACGTAGGTGCTCCTATGTTTGGTTTATACTCTTTTTTGCTTAGGAGTTCAGTGTTTGTAAAAGTGTCTGGAAAGAATGAAGATGGAGTCTTTGATCAGTTGGCATTAGTGGGGTTAAAGCGGGACTCAAGTAAGCAGACCCGTCCAGGGAGGTCTAAGCCTATACTGGACTTTCTCTCTTGTCAAGCTCCTTTTCTCTCATTCAGCTCCTCCTCTTTACTCACTCTCTCTACATCCCCTAACCCCAGGGTCCGAATTACACTTCGACTCTTGCGGGGTCTGCAAAATAAATTAAACTGGTTCATTGATAAAAAAATCCACCCAAGTGAAGGAGCAATCTGATCAGAGACCCCTCCCAGGTTTTGATTTTCAAATATTACAGGGGGGCTTTTGTCTCTCATGGGGGGCTCAGCCCTCCCCAAGCTCCCCCTTAATTTGCACCCTGCTTAACCCTATCCTTGCACATGTACAAACGTATAGACTGTTACAGAGGGTAAAGTGTTAATCCTCAGGCCATGTATCCTGCCAGATTTCAGTAAATCCCTCAGAACAATCTTTTCCTCGTACATTGTCTTTCTTTATTGTTTTCACAGCATCTTTCTCCTCCTTTTCCATAGTCCCTTCCTCATTTTCCTCTCTATCATTTTTTTCTCTGATCTTTTCACCTTGTCTTTCTCTCCCTCTCTCTTTTTTTTTTTTTTGTGCTCATTTGCAGTTCCTCCCCTAAGGCCCATGTTGGTCAACTGCTGTGCTAGACTCCCACTGACTTTACAGGTTGTCTCTGGGGCACGTTCTTACATGCTGTACCTGCAGGTAGCTCCCACTATGTTCAGTGGGAGTTTGTTGTGTACACAGTGACTGCAGGTCAGCCCTCAACACAGTATCTGTGTCAGCAAACATCGTTGTAGGGCGGAAGACTGGAAGTCACTAACCTTTGCTACTATACTTTAAAGCCATGTCTTTATTGAAGTCAGAATTTTCTGCAGCAATCCCTCACAGCTGAGGATGATTGTGTTTTATGATTGTATTATTTGTTGATCTGAAAATGGCTGACGAGGTTGAACTAGGATCAACAGACTGTTGCAACTCAGGCATGTGTTTCCATGCAGGGTGGGTGTCTCCATATTCTTGATTTGGTCCACAACACACTGCTCCTGCTTCTCTGTCTCTTGTGCTTATCATAAGTTTTCAAAGTACTGAGATCCTTGCAGCCAACTCTTCCTCCTCCACTTGAGGCAGTCCTGGATGATAGTCTTGCATGAGTTGATATCAGTGTTACATTTTTTCAAGTTGGCCTTGAGGACATCCTTGAAGCACTCTTTCCACCCTCCTCTTAAGCATATACCTTGACTGAGCTGGGAGAATAAAACTTGCTTCAGGAGTCTGGAGTTGGACATCTGGATGATGTGGCCAACCCAGCAAAGTTGATGCTGGATGGTTATCACCTCGATGCTCATGGTGTTTGCTGGTGAGAGCATGCTATGGCGGATGCATCTGTCTTCCCACTGGATTTGAAGGCCCTTCTGCAGGCAGCATTGATGATATTTCTCCAACGACATGAGGTGTCTCCTGTATGTTGTTTACATCTCGGCTCCATACAGTAAGGTGGGGATCACAACTGCTTGATAAAACCATGAGCTTGATTTCAGATCTGATGCCATGATCTTTGAGCACCCATTTCTTCAGGCATCTAAAGGCTACACTTGCATATTTGAGGCAGTGTTAGATTTCTTTGTCAGTCTGTCTTCTGCAAGAGATGGCTTCCAAGGCACGGGAAATACTCAGCGTTCTCCAAAGTCTCACCATGAATCTGAGTTACCAGAGCTGGCGACTGCTCATTAAAAGCTTGTTGATGAAGGATCTTAGTCTTCTGAATGTCAAGTGTTAGTCTCATTTTCTTGTATGCCTCAAGAAAGACCTTGATGGTTGCCTGAAGGTCTGCTTCCAAGTAAGCATAGACCGCAGCAGGGGTCAGCAACATTTTTGGACAGAGTGCCAAAACACCCACAACCTCGGCTTGTAAGATGTTGGCGTGCCAGGGGCAGACAGCGGGGGTACCGTGAGGGGCCCAATCCTTGTTGTGGCAGCACAGCTTCAGCCCCTTCCCCACCATCTGCCCTGAGGTGTGTGTGCAAAGTAAAATGCCTCATGCCTGTGGTGTTTAGCATGGCATTATTGATTCAGTTTTTGGTAGATTTCTGTCAGTGGCAGGTTCCATTTTTGTCACAGTGATTAAATATACAGACAGTGAAGAGACCCAGACATATTTCTTGTATGTTTTTTTCATGCTATAAAACCAAAAGTAGAAGGAAAAGTATTTGATGCATAATTACATCCTGCAACCTCAATATACTGTACTGCTCCAATCATCGTTGTTTTGGAAATTAGTTTCTCAAGTTCATTACTGCATTAAGTGTACCAACATTTTGTAATGTGTGTCCCTGCTCAGTCCCACTTGTGCTCAGAGTTCTGGTATTAAAGTAATTGAATTTGATTTAGGAGTTCTTGGCTACTATTAGGAGGAAGTAGTATCTAGGGAGTGAAACCATGCGACTTTGTAGGCATCATATGGTTAAAATCCTACCTGAAAAGTCTAGGAGTATGTTTCCTTTGTCAATGGAAGTTTTGTGTGTTCAGTGAGAGCAGAGCCTGGCCAAGTACAAGCTGTTAGAGACAGCCTGTGCATCAGTGCTGCTGCTTATATTCAGACTACAAGGGAGCAACTTTTAATTATAGAATGCTATAATATAACCTTGCTATTAAAGGAGAAATTAAATCTTTCAAAGTATCAGCATGCTCTTATTCTTCCTGCTGGTAGTAAAAAAATCCATATTCCCAGACTAGCCACATAAAGACACTTGGAAAAGCAAGCTCAGCATGTGATAAATTCAGATACTTGTTGGCGCAATATATATTTTAATAAAATCAAACAAAAGATAATTAATTGCCGGGGTTGTGTGAACAATAAAGCTGACAGCAGTGACTCCTGCATGAGTTCCTTCTATTGATTTTCTGTTTCAGCTGTTTTTACCTTACATAAAAACATTTCTCAGGCTTCAGTCTTCACTCTGCTGGAGTTTTGCCTATTTTTATTTTAATGCAACACTAGGATGCAGAATATTGAAATATTGTAGACCTTTGCCACAAATATATGCTTGTGTGCATATTTTGCTTTGCTCCCACATTCATTCCAAGATTACTTCTCCTTCAGCCCATTCACCCACCAACAACAGTAAAAAAAGCACTTGTGAAAAGGCTGTGTGAATCCTCTTATATTGGTTTAAACTAATCATACTTCAGATTTGATTAGAGGTAAATTGTGTTCCCAAAGCCTTTTCCACTGATGATAATACATTGGTTTTAAGTAACATCTTTAGTTAATTTTCTCAGGCAAGCAAGACAGAAGGCTTGCTTACCTATCTTAGTTCAGGTATGTTGCCGGGACATTTTAAAATCGTTTTTGCGTTCCCTTCCTCAGTTTGCTATATTATGGTATACTTAATGCCCCATTTTATAGCTCTTCTGTACGTGTACAGTTGTGGAAGTTGGACCTGCAAATGAGATTAGTCAAATGCCACACGGTCAATGACTAGAAAGCTAAAATGACCTATTTCACAGGAAATATGCTGTTCCCTAGGGCCACTAACAAAGTGCCAAGTAAGGCTAAGCAAGCAGCTAAGCATTAGTCTCTGAAGCATTCATGCATACTTAATGGAAGGAAAGAAAAGAAATTTAACATTTCAGCCCCTCCAGACCTTTGATGAAAATAATAGTAATTGAGAAGCAGGGAAGTGAATTGGCAAGGCTTTTGTAGCCAGCTGGAGTAGGAGCTGCAGGATTCTAGCTGATTAATATATAATTGTGAGTCCTATCCATTGAGTTTTACATGTCTGCCTTTGCTGTTGCACAGTATATTACATGCACCTGTCCCTGCAGATGTGTTTGCATTTCATCAGTGCTTTCTTTTTAAACGCTTTGGACTTTCTGGAGTAGAAGGTGCTGTACGCGTGGGAAATAGTATCAGCTTCATTCATAAATCTGAGTACAACAAGCCTACAACGAGGGGTACTCTGGAGGTGGGGGGCTGAAGAGGGTAGTTGTTGTGTAAGGGAATAGGGAAACATCTCAGCAATCTGCTAGAGCAGGTGTCAGACTGCCTAGGTGCCAAGGCTGGATTTGGACTGCAGAGCTCCTCACAGGCTGAATCTGACCCCACCTCTGGCAGCATGGCAAGTCGTGGTGGAGTAGGTGGCATTGGGGAGCCACATGGCTTAATGTAGCTGTTACTTGTCTGTCTGTCACCAGCATGCATCCCCAACAGGGCTCTCTCTGTACACTGGTTTTGGCAGCAACCCCTGCCCCTGCTGTCCCCTCCAGGAACCCCTTGGGCTATATAATGTGGCTCCATGGGATGGATCTGGCCCAGGCTGGATCTTTAACTCCCCTGTACTACAGTATAATTGGTAGATTTCATCTCTGGGCAAAGCTGTTTTCTTGATGGTTCCAAGGACTCTGGAAAGTCCTTAGAGAAAGATATTCAAATAATATTTATTTCTCTTTTCGACAAAGTGAAAAAAACTTTTCATTATCTTTCAGCTACAAATGTAAAGGAGCCACACAGTAAAAGAAGTGAATGTTGCTGATTAGTGAACACCTCTGTCTTTATTTCTAAACTACTTGGTTATGTCCCCTGTGGGTAAAAATTTGCCGAAGGCTTTGTTCCAGGGAATGGGGCTTTCTTGCTGCCTATACGGAGATCAGGAAAAATGTTGGTTACCAAGGCTATGCTGTTACTTTTCTATTCCACATATTGACCACTTACTTGCCTCAGATCTTATTTCTCTGCACAAACTCTTCCTGTAACAGAAACATAATACACTTGACATTTTTGCTTTGGAGTGAGTTTGTAATGCCTGCAGTGGTACCTGATAGTACCTTGGTGGTGCTTATTTTTACGCTATTATAATGGTGCATATAATGTAATGGTGGTTGGGGATTAATATACATCTGCTCTTACAGAGATGAAATTGTTTTAGTCTTTAAAACAGATGATTAGTAGCACAATTCTCTCACTATTTGTATATGCTTTGGGTTACATCTAAACAACCTGAGTGAACCCAACACACAATTTCTTGTATGTGCACGAGGATAGAAGTTTTCCCAGCTTGTATGGAGAGAGAGGACTGAAAATATTATTCCAGTGGTTATGGGTGTAAGTGGTTATGGAGCTATTGCGCCATATTTTCTGCTGAAGCTTCTTATTTGCATGCCCTTATCTTTTATCTCTTATTCCCAGTGCACTTGTCTTGTACCTTTCAGGCCAACTTATCAAAGCAAAAATAATCATTCACCTATTTTGCATGTATATAACAAATAGCTCTCTGCCCAGCTGCCTCATTTACATATACAATTATTATTTGCATGTACCAAACATATATACATCCAATATTATAAGCACAATCCATGTTGTCCAAAAGTGGAGATGTAAAGTGAATGTCTGTAGAATCTAATTTGGCCCATTGTATCCTCTCCATAGGCAGCTGGTGCACTGTCTTTGCCTCTAACAGTGGTACCTTTTGGCCCTGGGGCCAGATGAGTAAAAAAGCGCTGGTCTATAAGCCAGATCAGACCTTGCCTGCCAGGTTCAGGCCTTAGTGCCCCATGCTGCCCCCCTCTGTATCTGTGCTCTGGGTTCAGGCCTCGTGGCCCCACATTGCCTCCATGCAGCCCTGCATGTCAGAATTGGGCTCCAGGGCCCTGCTCTGCCTCTGCCTGGTCCTATGTGCTGGGATTGGGCCCCAGGGCCCTGTGCCACCCCTGCCTGGTCCCACATGCCAGGGTTGGACCCCACATCACTCTGCATGCCCGATCTAGCCAGTGGGGCAGACTCCCCAAGGAGCCCCATGGGCCAGGTGACACAGCACTGGGGGCCAGCGGTAAAGCACTCCTGCCCTATAACATTCTGGGAAAGATGATATAAAAAATGTAGAGATGATAATAGAATTAGATTGCTAAAATTTTCACTGCAGAGTGATAGGAAATTTCACCAACCTGTACTGCCACCTGCATACTGATATGCAATTAAACTTCTCCCTCTGGCCTCAAGTATGAAGCCTTGCGTTGGTTTTATATTGAGAGAATGAAAAGCTGTTCAGTAGTGATGAAGCGAGGATTTCAATTTTAGTTATGTTTCTGGTGAATCGGGGAAAAGCGTACCATCTCCTCAACCAGCGGCATCTTGCTGAAGAGCCGTGACTCAGCAGACTTACTGAACCACATTGTTCAGGGGATTTGACAGAAGACTGATGAATAAACTGGAGGAGCTTTCAAGGGGGAGATGTTGCCCTAAAAGTGCAAAGACTTATGTTTGATTTTTAAGGTCATAACATATTTAATAAGATTTTCTCTTCAGGCAGGCAAGGGGAATCTGGAGTAGCTTAAAAAAATAAAGGTGAGTTGGTGCAATTTGCACTATCACAAACCTGAGAACAACTAAGTAGCCTGGCACCAACAGCATGTGTACTGGAAATGGTATTTGCTTAGTCCTAAATCCACTCCTAAGGGGCTATGAATTGCTACAGTAGGCAAGTCTTTTTTCCTTAATCCTAATTTTTAAGAGGTGTGTCTTGCCACATCCTTTTAGGACATGAGTGCCTGCTTGTATATGTATAGTGTTTTAATAAATTGAAAGAATAAATATTGCTTCATAATACAGGACAGTACTAAGTAAATGGGGACAGATTGGTGATAAGCTAGGGAAGGTTCTCCAATGTGTAGGAGAACATGGAAGATCCAAGATCTTCAGAATCAGATTCTCCCCGTTGGGCACAACAGTGAAACTTGTTTGAAGTCACAGAGATGTAACTCGGAAGTGAATTTGGACTGAAAAATTTTACTGTTATATTCTAGTCCTCCAAGACAATGAGGCCTTGTCAGCATTTTCCTGTTTAGCAGAGGATGGAAATAAGATTCCTTTTTTGAGTGAGTGAATAAAGCTTTAAATTGTAAAAATATTTATCCACATATCTTAATATTTAGCCACCTTTGCTGAATTTGGTTTGGGGGTTGGTTCTCCCCCCAGCAGCCGCAGACTCCACTGGTGCTCTCTGTAACTATGATTCCCAGAACAGCTTGAACTCTGGGACGCACATTGCTTGTGCCAGCTGCTTCCTGGAGCTGGAAGGGGCTGGCAGAGCGAGTCAAGGCTGCAGTGAGTAGCCCTGGGGTGAGGCCTTCTGGTGTGCCCCACTTGCCCACCCCACCTTACACTACCCCTAGTCTCCATTATGCCTAAGGCCCATTGAATAGCTCTTGTGTGGAAAGCTCAAATAGGGGAAAACTGTTATGTAGCAACCCTCAGCTGTGATAGACTCTCAAACATCTGCAGTGTTGTCAGGGAACAGATTTCATCCATTTGTGTTAGGCCGCTCATATAGCTGCTTACCGAACAATTTTATAGGTGTAGGCAAACTGTCCATATTTTTAATGCACCTTTAAAAAGAAGCACACGCTTCATTAGACATATATTACCATAACTGCTATCCTCCTAGGCTTAGAGTCCACATCATTATTCTGGTTTATGTCCACTCACAGATTTCATTGCTCTTAACTGCTGAAACTAACAGTCTGAACCATCAGCAACAGCTCATGGGGAACATGATTTAGGTACATCACTTCTCCTAAATTGTTTATTGAATTAAGCATCTGAATTTAAAATATGTGGATATTTTAAAATGGTTTAGCTTGAAGCTTAACATGGGTGCAAAGAAAGTCCAATGCAGCTCTTATATAGCATTTAGAACTGTGTATTCTTTATTGTACCGCACTAAGATGATGAACTCATTTTCCGTGCTTGACCCCTTCAGTTAAAACAGTGGTTTTCAACCTCATTAGACTCCAGGCACACACTGGAAAATGCCACTTGTTTTTTGACTACAGACAAATCCTAGAGAAATTCTTCTGTTGCAAAGAACTCAGAAAGACTGCAACAGGTGAGGATGTTTTTAACACTATTTCAAATCTCCGGGTTTCTTGTGAACCATGTTTGCACACCTAACAGTGCTAGCATTGCACAACACCCTTGTAAGGATCTCAAAGCACTCCAGGATGCTGCGACACCCTGGTTGAGAATCACTGAGTTAGACTGTCCAGTTCCACTTTTGGCCCAAGTATAACGAGAGGCCTTATGCCAATTTTCCATGATAAACTTCCATTTTAATAATACTCTGTAGAGGAGATATTTTAATTTAAATTAAGTGCAGGTTAACATTATCCTCTCCATTCTACAAATGGGAAACTGAGGGACAGAGTAGTGGGAGGACTCCCCTCCATCTAGTCTTTTAGGCTAGGGACAGACATTACACGTAAACCAGTTTAAGAGATTGGAAAACTGGTTTAAACCTGTAACAAAACAGATGTTCAGTGCACATAAACCAGTTTGAAAATGGCTGAAACTGGTTTGAGATAAACCTAGTTGAATGTAGTATCAGACTTAACCAATTTGGTTCAAACTGGTTTATGCAATGTCTGTCCCAGACCCCTTGCTGTTTTAAGTTAAACCAGACTCCCCCAGCATCTGGCATGCTCTCTGGGCTGGGAGGGGCTCTCTGCTCCACAGCAGGGCTGACCCCTCCCCTCTGCTCCCTCATTGGAGCTCCGGTGGAGACTTGCAGGCACAGCAGGGTCTGCTGGCTTCCCCGTGCCCTACTCCCCCCCTCTCACCACTCACTGCTTAAGCAAAGATCCCTTCCTCCTCTCTCCCACAGCACAGACTGTAGCCAGCATGTGGTATGCTAGCTAATGCTGTGTAAGGTAGATTGGACAGTGTCCTCTTAGGGCTTTTTGGAGGTAATCAACAGCTCAGATGGTAATGTCCCTGCATGCCTTCCTTTCGAAAAAGCTGTTTAAGAAGAGCTTGTAATGAGCAAGACTTTGTTTTTTTGATGGGGTGTTAAATGCTGATAACAGAACTGATAAATGCTCTGTTATCAGGGGGAGGGGGGGGGAAGCCTCCCTAATCACAGCGTCTTGCCAGGGCCTGGCCACGCACCCCTCAGCTCAGCCCTGTGGAATGGAAGGGAGGGCAGCTCTAGCGCCCCCTGGCTTCTAGCCTGAGCCACTGCAGACATGTGGCTGCATTTCTGGGATGTCTGTCTGGTTACAAAACTGATTTAGCCTAGCCAGATTAGACTAACCTGCAAAAATTGAATCAATTCAGGCTCAGGCTTTTTGAATGTTTGTCCCTAGCCTTAAGCTTTTAAGAGTAGTAGTTTGATTGGATAATTATTATATGAGAGGTTTTTTGTTTTTCAGATTAAACCACCAATATATTTATATATAAATTGTGAAAATACAAAGAATTAAAAAATTATCTGTTTTACAGTACAGTCAAGTATGGCAGCTTTGTAGGAACATATTTTAGGTTTTTAGGCCTATTCAGCTTAGATTTTAACATTAGAGACTTGGTTACCATATGTACATAGTTAACAACTTCATGTTTTTAATACTTCGTTTTTACTATTACTCATAACAATTAGGGAACATTCACTACAGATGTATGGTGAACCAGAACAGCTACTATGTATAGTTATGCATTTGTTAGTGAGATAAGGACAGAATGATCAGAACTCCTCTGTATGCAGAAGAAATTATTAAAAAATCTTCCCATTCATTTGATTGATAGTGCAGCAGTATAGTTAAATCTGCAGTGCAGGAGTTCAAGTAGTTTACAGAACAATACTGTTTTCATACGTTCGAAGGAAATTTATGGGGGTATTTTTCTAGCTTGAATTATATCTTTTTAAATAATTAATATTTCCTTTTGTAGATGCCACAGAGATTTAAATAACAAGGAAAACATAGATTTACAAAAAGAACAGAGAAATTACTTCATGGCATAAACCACTGTAAAATGGTTGCATTTGCTATTTCCTGCTTTGTGGTTGTGTTCTTTTAACATTATATTTTTAGCAGAGCTTTGAAATAGAAAATTGGTTTCCCCAGTTTATGACATACATGTATTGCCTTCATCTCAACCTAAACTATCAGAACTGACCCATGATTTTTGCAGTCTTGAGTTTTGGTTGCACAACTTGAAACACATTAAAGCGCCATTAATTTTCTGAAGACATATTCTGTGCCCTTAGGTAAAATTAGATCTCTTGCAAGTCTGTCAGTTTGGACCTCAACATCCCTGCTCTGTTTTTTAAATTGTCACTGAGGTCAAGGAGATGCAGTGAGTTAGTAGTGCACTACCTTTCACTGAAAACTCAGATCCAAATCGTAATAATCAGGTCACACATGAGAATTAGTTTGGCTTGTTCAGAAACACATTGCACACGGCTCTACAGAATCAAAAGCAGAGTGTTCCCTGCCTGTCTCTCCCCTCTCTACTATATGCCTCCCACTCTAGGTTTTAAATCATTGGTGTAGGAGGGTAATTACAGGAGTGTAGCTTTCTAGGCTTGTTGGATTTCAGTTATTCCATGTTCTGTGCATTGCTTGTTGGTTTTTCATTTTACATCTTTTGATTTTATATCCACAGCTGTTTTTAAGACCCTTGGGTCCTGCTATGTTAAAAATACGTTGGTTTTAAAAATAACGCTATTAATTATAGAGTAGTCTTCGAAAGCAGACATTACAGCCTATTTTGATAGACTGGAAAGATATTTTGCAGACATACAAGTGCGCTAAGCATTAGAGTTCATGGGCTCTGTTTCGCGCTTCTTTTGTCTCCCTTTATTTCAGTCATCTGAGTCACCCTAGATACTCTTCTTTAGCTGTCACCCCACTATATTGAGTTAATGACAGTCCATAAAAACTGGCTGGTTAATGCAAGTGCTGTCCACCCTGGTAAACTTGGATTTAATTTCAGGACAAGTTTTATGGCATAAATAGGCAGAACTCCACTGACCTCAAGACTCATACCAGTGCAACATAAACCTTGGGTGAACACAACTCTTGTAGAATTATTTTAGACATCTGGAGTTTTCTGCCTGTCCACTGAAACCATTATTAGTTGGTTGGAGAGCAGTTCTTAAGGACAATCAGAGAGATGATAAATTTTAAGCCAGGCGGCTGATGACTGTGACTACAATTTCTTTTTCAGCAAATACTGTTAGTGTCATGGAACAACAGTTCCACATTATAAGTTGTTTTGCCAAGTAGTGTTCAGCAATGTGTCATGTTCTTTTATTTGGTGCTTTGCACTGTTTCTTTCCTTTTATCCACAAAATGAATTAGGAACATTTGCTGTAAAATGAATTAGGAACATTTGCTGAATTTCAGACACTTGCTGTCTTAGGACACGTATCATTTAAGCTGATAGAGTATCATGTTCTGAGCTGTGATTCTTTTATTTGTCTAGGCTTTATCATTGTCAGCAGCAAACGTTTTTCTGCTGCTATTTCTTCGCCACCATTTGATTTCACACCCAGTGCACACAGAATTGGCAGTCTTGAAAATAACAAAGAATTTCCATGTCCATGTTTAAATTTAATTTGTTCCTACGTGCTTGCCTAAAACCTACTCCCACTGACTGTAAATCAGTGAATGTAGAGTACAGTATGTACACTATCCACAGCCAAGCATTTGATCCAGACTTAATAAACAGACTGCATTTCTATAGTGGGCTGATAAGTAAGATAACATCCTTCTCAGGCTTAATTCTGCTCTTAGTTAACTCAGTGGGAGTTTTTCCTCCTTCAATTAATGTAGAATTGTGTCGCTTTAGGACAACTCTTTGAACAAAAAGCAGCATATGGAATATAGGATCAATTCTGCACCGACCCGTACTCTGTGTGACCCCATTGACTTTTAGAACAATGGAAGAAAATCCAATTGTTTTGCTATAAGTGGAAAAATCAGGGCATCTCTGGAGATTTGTGAAGTTTAACCTAAGGAACTACCTCAGTTACAGTTCCATCAGTTTGTGATGGCACATGAAATCAGTCTAAAGTGTAATCAGTGGACACAGTTAAGACCTGTGATGTTAAGGATGCTACAATAAAAATCAGTTATTTATAGAATAAGTAATTAGAACATTTTTAAGGCAATATCTATCATAAAGAGAATGTATTGTTTCTGTGGGTGCCAGCTAAACGAGTACCAAAACTTGTACTACAATAATGTAAAACCAAAGACATCCGCCACCATATTCTGAAGTTCCTCCTCTGCTCACATACATGATATGTAGGAGGGATATCAGTGATGTCAGAAGCTTAGAAGGGAGGATGATGCCCAAGGGAGGGTAAAAGTACACACACAAAGGCTGATAACACCACTGCAGCTGATTAGCATGTAAGCAGAATAGCTGTTGCAAAATTTTAACCTCAGCTATGTTGTTGAAGTTTTATGAATTCTGGGTCATAAGGTATGTGTCTAGCAGGTGCAGCTATGTATCATGCATTTTCATATTTTGATCCCAGAGCACAAGAGAACTCTTTTGTTAGCGCAGGTCTGAACGTGTCAGAATACATCGGAGCTAATTTTATGATTAGATTTGTTCTCTGTCCTGCTTTACCATGAAACAACACAGTTCCTTGTTTTATGTGCCCTTATCATTCATTAATTTATTCACTGTCTTCTAGTAGGGACCATGTCACTTTATAACATGCAGCTATGTCCTGCACAGGATTTTCTGTGACATTTAATAGCATGGTGAAGAAGATGATACTAAATTGTGGGGTGAAGTGCACACTCCGGAGCCTAGGGAACGATTGCAGGCAGACCTGGACAGGTTAGAAAAGTGGGCAGTACATTATAGGATGCAGTACAACAAGAACAGGTACAGAGTGCTGCACCTATGGTGCAAAAATATCCAGCACACCTACAGGCTGGGAAATGACCCTCTCAGCAGCACAGAAGTGGAAAGGGATCTCAGAGTCCTAGTGGACTCCAAGATGAACATGAGTTGTCAGTGTGACGAAATCATCAGCAAAGCTAACCTCACTTCATCATGCATCAGCAGATGCATAACAAATAGACCCAAGGAGGTGATACTTCCCCATTATGCGGTGTTGGTCAGACCGCAGCTGGAGTACTGCGTCCAGTTTTGGGCACCTTACTTCGAAAAGGATGTTGATAGACTTGAGAGGGTCCAGAGGAGGCCACTCATATGGTTAGGGGCTTACAGGACAAGCCCTATGAGGAGAGACTGAGGGACCTGGACCTCTTCAGCCTCCGCAAGAGACGGCTGAAAGGTGACCTTGTGGCCACCTACAAATTCATCAGAGGTACGCAGCAAGGGATTGGAGATGCTCTGTTCAGCAGGGTACCTCTTGGGGTAACAAGGAGCAATGGTCACAAACTGACAGAGAGCAGATTTAGGCTAGGTAGCAGGAAAAACTTCACAGGAAGGGTTGCCAGAATCTGGAACGGGCTTCCAAGGGAGGTGGTGCTCTCCCCTACCTTGGGGGTCTTCAAGAGAAGGCTGGATGGGCATCTGGCTGTGGTCATCTGACCCCAGCACTGTTTCCTGCCTAGGCAGGGGGTCAGACTTGAGGATCTGTTGAGATCCCTTCCGACCCTGGCATCTATGAATTGATGAATCTATGATACGCTAAAGAGATAGGTAATGATAAGGACATGTCATGCATACATCAACATTCATCTCAGAATATTTGATCAAAGTCTTCCATAAGATGACAACATTGAAGTCAGTAAATTTAAGGCTCACTAAAGCCTTGATTTTGTTTTTAATTTGTACCATTTCCTGTCATTTTTATCGTCTCATCCTCTTTACTGTATGGCTTAAGAACCAGAATCAGTCTTGGGGGTTACCAGGTAGGGCTTCTGGCTGTGTTTGCTGCGACTGCTTTATTGAAATTCCTCAGTGCCAAAATCTAAACTGACAAGTGGTAGTTCAGACAGAAAGAATAACGCAATTCCCTCAAAGAGCGAGCCTGTGGTCTTGTCTGGTCTGGAGCGTAATACGGCATTTCCTCTGTATATCCAGGGTTTTAAAATCTGCCTCATAGCAATACTGAAGCATCCCATGGCCACTGATCCCAAAATCCAGCTGCTCCCTTGCACTCTGCTAAATAAGAATCAAAATAAGAATCACAGGAATGTGTCATGAGACCTTTCAGCTTCACTAATGCTCCCAAACTGTGGCAGATGGAGGACCAATTTTAAGATTTGCACCCTGGAAGCCTTCACTGTTGATAATGGAAAGGCATTATAAATGTGTGTTGCATGTTACTGGAGTCTGTGGTGGGATAGAATTACAAAGCTATCACAACATTTAGAGACACAATTGTGTGACTGACAGAGTGAGAGTGCCACTACATTTAAATACAGTACTGCTCAAAATAGTATTCCAGCTTTCCATGGGAAAGCACTTTCTGTTCAGAGTGAAATATTTTCTTTCTCTACCTTGCCATCAAGAGCACCATCAATCCCATTTCTAGCTAAGCAGGTCTAAGTGGAAAACAGTGTCTGTATTCCCTTTATCTGATAAGAGTTTTATGCCTTGATTTGTACACTGTACAGCACATTTTCCATAGTGAAATATTTTGTGGTTTGAAAGAGGTCTCAATTCAGGATATTTAGCCGAAAGAAGAATGTTTCTCTAGTTATTTGCAGGAAAGGTAGACTTTCCATGCTTATTTATTTTGGAGCACCGTATTCCAGGAAAGGAAATAAAAGAATGAGTCTATTTTATAGCCATGAAATAGAGAACAAGATTGGAAAATTCAAAGGTATCTCCCCGCTGAATATTTTGGCTTCAGGTCTTTGAAAAATTGGGTGTATTATATAATGCAGCATGATGATGCCATTTCAGAAATTATGCATTACAAGAACAGCAACAATTAATCAGCATAGCCTTCTTTCTGAGCACAGACTAAATGCTAAGTGTCATATCACTAAAGTGCCATGATGAAGTTATCAAACTATGAGATCAGTTATTGAATTATTGCTGCTAAGCAGTTAGTCATATAAGCCTGTGAATTTCATTGGAGTTAAATGGATGCAGCCAAGAGCAGAATTACATCCCATGTCACATATGGATTTGTTATTTACAGAATTCGCTCAGATCTGCCCTTCTCTCCAGGCATGGCTTCCCCGTGGATCCTGAGAGCTCCACAGTTGTAGGCAGAATTGACTGTCAAAGCTGAGCCATTATGCAGATTAGCAAAAAACTTTGCCTTTCAACTTTCAAAAGCAGAATCATTACTGAATCATATTACTGCTGTGGCAAAGAGAGAGCAAACTCAGAATATGGTTGAATCTCTTTCATGGTACGTGCTAATGTGCAATTTTATAGCTAACATAATTCAATTCTTTTGTACAATAAAATGTTTATTTTCTTATAACTTATTTTAGAAGTTCTCTCACTCTTTTATTAGGCTGATCTTTAATGCCATCATCACATTATTAAGAAGATATTAACTGTTACTAAAAATTATAGTCAGTATATGTCCTTCTGAACATCAAATTAGCAGTTTGAGTCACTGAGGGTAAAAGGAATGTTAAGTGTTGCTTTAATGAGAATAGACTCTCTTGGTGCTTCATATTGTATTTAAGTGGTATGCCTATCTGTTGTATTATTATAGTGGTGCCCGCTAGAGCCTCCATAATTATGGGCCTGTCAGCTTTTCCATTACAAACCCCTATTTTATAGCTGAAAATATCACTCCTGGATGAAGTTTTGTACAAAAGCTTTCAGCCTCAAAGCAAGAAGGTTTGGGAAGCTATTTTGCTGTTTCTCTAATGTAAAAACATGAAATTTTGCAGCTGTTCACCTCTACAGTGTATGTTAATTTTTATTTTCGAAGAATCAGAATCAAAGGGTCAGAATATTGATCTTCCTTTATTACCGTATGAGTGTAGTACATTTGGAAGATGCAGAATTGAAAGCTGAAGTCCTTTTATTTATCTACAGAACAGGTATGGGGCAAACACAAAGTACTCGGCAAATTGTCATTCACTGCCAAGACCTGTGACCTATCTGCAGAGACCCTCTACAATAAGCCAGTTGAAGTGCTCAGGGTTTTTCCTAGAAACTGGACTGAGATCATTTCACAAAGGCTGCCAAACAGCCTTGAAATTGTAAATTCATTTGCTGTCCACATGGGCTGTTTATGAGATAAGGTCTTAAAGAGGAGAGGCTTTATAGCTTACTAATGTAGCTATCTAATCCCCCAATACCTACAGATATACAAGTTTAAAATATGATTCTGTATATATAATATACAGTTTGCCCTATGAGTTTTAGTTCTGAAGCCAATATATTATCTTATAGAAATACAGATTTACTATGGCTCTAGTTTCTTATAATGGTATTAAACATGAATGTTAGGTTTTTTTTTAAAAAGCAGGCAAAAAAATGATGAACCTGTAAACCAAAGAAGAAAATAAAAATCAAGCTGTAAGTAGCATAAAACAACATGATTTTGCAGTGGTAGCTATACGTGACTGAGTGGTTGGAGACTGCCATTGTGCACGGGCACAAGAAGCTAAATCAAAGCTGTATATGCAGTCACTCCAGGGTTTCTCCTGGGAGAGTGAATGTTTGCACGTGCCATGGCTTCTCTCAGAAGAGAACGTGATCCCCCAGCTTGTCCCCTTCCCCACAGGGAGGCAGCATGTTGCTCACTGGACCCTGGTGTTCCAGAACAGGGGTTCCCAACCTTTTTAGGCTGAGGACCGGCAAGCCGCAGAGCAGAAGTGACCACAGATCAGCAAGCTACGGGCAGGTAGCTAACCCTTTTTTGTAACCCTTTTTTGTAACCCTTTTTTTTTTCTTACTCAGCATAAAAAAGGGTTGGCTGCCAGTCCACAGTATGCCGGTCACTTTCAGTCCGCGGTTTGCCTGTCCGTGGTTTGCTGGTCCATGGTCACTTCTGGTCCAGCAGCCAGCCCTCCTGCAGACCGGCAACCAGCCCGGCCCAAGGGTTGGGAACCCCTGTTCCAGAACACTTCCGCTTCACAATCCCCCCATTGTGCTGCAGGAAAACACAGGCTGACCATGGGCCAGCCAATCAGGGCTGCCCTGTGCACTGCTGCAATCTGTCACTAGGCAGACTAAGGAAGTCTGCAGAGTATGCAGAGATGTGTGCACAGCTCCCCTTCCACCCCTATCCTCCTGGCTACACTGTGCAAGCTCTCCACTCTTCAAGGCCTCAGTAGTCAAATATCAACACGTGGTTCTAGGTAAGTTACTCTACAAGGAAAACAAACCTGGGAGAATTTTCCTAGACTATTTCAGTGTATATATGCAGCCAAAGTCCTAGTTTTAGTCTTTCCTCTTATTCATAGATTCATAGATGTTAGGTGCGGAAGGGACCTCAGTAGATCATCGAGTCCGACCCCCTGCATAAGCAGGAAAGAGTGCTGGGTCTAGATGACCCCAGCTAGATGCTCATCTAACCTCCTCTTGAAGACCCCCAGGGTAGGGGAGAGCACCACCTCCCTTGGGAGCCCGTTCCAGACCTTGGCCACTCGAACTGTGAAGAAGTTCTTCCTAATGTCCAATCTAAATCTGCTCTCTGCTAGCTTGTGGCCATTGTTTCTTGTAACCCCTGGGGGCGCCTTGGTGAATAAATACTCACCAATTCCCTCCTGTGCCCCCGTGATGAACTTATAGGCAGCCACAAGGTCGCCTCTCAGCCTTCTCTTGCGGAGGCTGAAAAGGTCCAGTTTCTCTAGTCTCTCCTCGTAGGGCTTGGTCTGCAGGCCCTTATGTGCCACCTCATCCAATCTCAGCTCCCCCTTCACTGGATCCACTCCTTTTCTTCCCTGGATCTTAAACTGACTCTCCTTGCCCTCTCAGTCAGTCTCCTTTCTTGTGAGCTTCTGCTTCCAATTCAGCCCCACGCTCCTTTTCCCAATCTACTACCCGCTCCAACCCCACAGGACACCTTGTTTCTGTGTATTGAATTATATGGCTTCATTATCTCAGTGCCAGAAGGACAGGGGGGAGGGAATGTCAGTGAGAGCTCAAAAAAGACAAGCTCCCTGCTCTCAATTTCATAGTTTCATAGTAGCTAGGGTCAGGAGGGACCTGAACAGATCATCTCGCCTGACCCCCTGCCACAGGCAGGAATGAATGCTGGGTTAACAAGACCCCAAACAGGTGATTATCCAACCTCCTTTTGAATTTGCCCAAGGTAGGGGCCAGGACCACTTCCCTGGGAAGCTGGTTCCAGATTTTGGCCACTCTAACTGTAAAATATTGCCTTCTGATCTCTAACCTAAACCTATTCTCCATCAGCTTATGACCATTGTTCCTCATCACCCCAGGTGGTGCTGGGGAGAAAAGAGCTCTGCCTATTTGCTGTTAATCTCCCCTGATGAGCTTGTAGGCAGCCACTAGGTCTCCCCTCAGCCTCCTCTTGCTGAGGCTGAACAGGTTCAGGTCCTTCAGTCTCTCCTCATAGGGTCTGTCCTGCTGCCTTCTTACCAAGCAGGTGGCCCTCCTCTGAACCCTCTCCAGGCTGGCCACATCCCTTTTGAAGTGCGGCGCCCAGTACTGGACGCAGTACTCCAACTGCGGCCTGACCAAAGTCGCATAGAGGGGGAGGATCACCTCTCTGGACCGGCTTGAGATGCACCTTTGGATGCACGACAAAGTATGGCTGGCCTTGCTGGCTGCGGTCTGGTATTGGCGGCTCATGTTCATCTTGGGGTCAATAATGATCCAAGATCCCTTTCTGCCTCTGTGCTTTCAAGAAGGAAACTCCCCAGCCTGTATGTGTGCTGTGGATTCCTTCTCCCAAGGTGCAGCACCCTGCATTTGTCTACGTTGAACCCTATCCTATCTGCCCCTAAAAGTCTGCCCACTTTTGTAGTCTGTCTAAATCTAGTTGCAGCCCCTCTCTCCCTTCAAGTGTGTCCACCTCGCCCCACATCTTAGTGTCATCAGCAAATTTGGACAGCGTGCTTTCCAGCCCCTTGTCCAAGTCGCTGATGAAGATGTTAAACAGTGCAGGCCCGAGGACCGAGCCCTGGGGGACCCCACTGCTCACATCTCGCCAGGTTGAGTACAACCTGTCCACCACTACTCTCTGGGTGCACCCCATCAGCCAATTTTTTACCCATCCAACTGTGCAGGCATCAGTGCCACAGTCGCTTAATTTATTGATGAGGATGGGGTGAGAGACAGTGTCAAAGGCCTTCTTAGAGTCTAGAAAGACTATGTCCATGAGTCCAGAGTCAAATTGGGGAAGTCCAGCCTCACCCCTGTAGCCCTGACAGGAGCATACTAAATTGGTCTATGGGGATGGTGACTGCTCAGTCACTCTGTGTTGGATGATGCATGTGACCTTGAGTATACCCCGTAAGCACAAAATCTTTGGAGATTTTAGCTGTGAAGTGCCAAGTTTCTACTGAGCATGTGGAAACTCAGCTTTCAAAGGCTTATAACTTGGCTAAATTTAAACAGGTTTTCATGGGATTGACAAAGACTACGTTTATGTCAAATGTCAGGTCCCTGCTCTGGAGCACTGCGGGTGCTAAAGCTTCCAAGTAAAAGGTTACTGGAAGGGGGCGGGGTTGTTTTTTTAACATTGAAACACAGTTTGTTTGCCCCTACCTTTTTCCCAGATGCAGTTGAGCTATTTTGGCTGAATTCTTCCAAAAACTTTCAGCCAGAGGAAGATATGCAACACATTAGATATTACACTGAAAGGAAGGCCTTATAATAGGAAATGTCTGGCAACTTTTAGTAATAGGTGGCATGCTACCAGGCCTGCCTTTAATTCCAACTGTTACGCCTTCTACCTATACATCTGAATGGTTCATTTATAATATTACCATTATTTCTACTGTAATTTGTAAACCAAATTCTTGTAACTAAAAAATATTGCCACTTATATACACAACTGTGCTGCTTATGTCAATGCTAAAATAAATAATTGACGGTAACGTAAACTTTATTTTTTACATTGCTGGTAATGACTTGCTGCAGTATCAACATCATTGCTGGCAATATAAACAGTACAGCCACTGGAATACACAAAGCATTCATTCATTTCTTGAAGGGTGATGTTGCTAAAAGTAATATTGGAGCATATTTAGTGGAACTGGAGGCAGCTCATGATCTGTTGGGCCTGATCCCATAAGGTCTGGAGCAGTTTCAAGTCGTGTGGCAATCAGTGAAAGTCGAGGGGCCTCAGCATCTTCACAGATTAGGCTTCTTATAAATATCTGTTACAGAATCAGTTCTCTGACTCTAGCAGTACGTGGGCACAGGCTTTAATTCTTCTTAGTTCAAAAAAGTATATATCAAATAAAACAGCAATGCAGGTAGCAATGTATGTCTACAGTGCTAACTGGGGTGCAGTCTAGAGATGCACAGTCTAGCTATAAATGAAGTAAGCAGGACAGTGCTTGCCTTACAGACTAAGTCAGAGAAGCATGGGCTTTCATAGGCTACAGACCACTTCATCAGATGCTATTCATATTTGTGGTATATAACAAAGTAGTCTGTACCATACAGAAGAAGCTCATGCCTCTCTAAATTAATTAGTCTATAAAAGGTGCCACACTGCCCTGCCTTCTGCCTAAGCTTCAAACCAATATGGTCAACTATCTGTATCGGTAAATAAAGTAGTTCAGGTCCTGGAATGTATCTTCTTTTGCAGTGAGGTAAATGAGTCCTCCCTGAGCTCCATACTGCTGTAGCTTGAGTGCTTCCAGTACCTAGGGTAGCTCATTTACAACTAGCTTGACTATTTCTGCACTACCATGCAATCTGCAATGTAGAAATATCAAAGGGAAAGAAAAATTGTAGGAAAGGTCCTTGGCATATTACGCCTTTGAAGTCAGAGGCAGACGTGAGTCAGTGAATCCCTGTGCGTGCCAACGATGGCAGGTAATTTTATTATCCATGTTCTAGACGTGAGGAATCTTGAGACAGGGAGTCCTTCTGAGGATGCAGAGTGAAAAGTTGCGCTCGGCATGTCTGCACTGTCCCCAGGGTAAGCCTGAGAGTGACACTAAGAAGTGAATCTTGCCCACTCATTCCTGCTTCGCACATGCAAGAGCCTGAAAATTAGGCAGTGACTTGTTTAGCTTGACCCTGAACACATGCCAAGAAGCATCCCTGAGGCAGAGAGCTGGAACTGACTGCAGGCTGCACTAAGCCAGCCACACTGCCCATGTCGAATCTTTGGTGGATATTGAGAGGGCGGGACATGCTGTGCAGTGGCTCACCATGACGGCAGTGTAGATGAGCCCTTTGAGATTTAGGAAGATTAAAGCTCATGAAAGCCTGACTCCCAAACCTGTTCTCAGGCCACTAGGCCACAGCCTTCCCTTTGGTATGTCAGATCATTATGCATCCTATTGATGGGTACTGTGGCGCAATTTGAATAGTGTAACTTTTCAGTCAGTCCTACGGATAACAGCAGAGCACAGTATTAGAGTGCAGTCATTCTCGTGATCTGCTAGATGTTTTCAAATGCAAAGGAAGAACTCATATTGTCCCCATGCGCAGAGCTGGAAGCCTGCAGTACACTGCCTATGCATAGCCAGCACAACCATGTGGAGCCTGTTGGGGTCCAGGGGGCTCTGCATAGGGGCAGCAAATTGCAGGAAAGGCCCATCAATAGGAGAGAGGAAAGAGTATGAGCATATGAGCAAAGTAGTGAGAGATACTAATGTTAAATGTGGCTTCTTACACCTATATTTAGTAGTGTTTTAAAATATCCCCTACCTCCCATTTTCCTCTTACTGAGCTGTTGCTAAGTCTTGATCCAACCTTTGTCTATAAACGCAAGTGAATTGAATTGTTTCTTGGGTTTTTGGATTTTGGGTATTTTTTTCATTTTACAGTCTCTTTCATAGGTAAAGTATCCACTTGCCCATACTGCCAGTCTTCTCTCTTCAAATACCATACCTTTTTTTAATAAACCTAATCTTTCATTTCAAGGAAATGTAAGATTGCCCTATTTCTTTGAGCTGTAGCATTAATAGTTATTCATGCAAGTATTTAAGCTGATCGTGTCCTCTTAATGCCCTCCTATTCAAGGTGAGTTTCATCAATATTGCAATGAATTTCTGAAAGGGGAAAAAAATGGAACATGTTTCCTTTGAATAATTCACTGCTTTCCCATCCCTAATGTGCCAGTGGAAGCTGAAGTTTTGCAATGTTGAAAACGAGGGGAGGTAATCAGAACATTGATAATGAAAAGCAAGTCAATACATATTTCTCAAGAGCTGTAGGTGATTTCTATTTATGATGGCTACAATTTTTTGATAAATACAGTGCATTATTTACTAACCAGGAGAAGTCAAGAAGATGAATTGCTTTGTTTCCTCCATCACTTCTACGCAGCAGTCACAGTATAGATTAGAGATGACCAAGGGCACTTTTTTCCTCCTGTTCCTTATAGACTAAGGCATGTCATCAGTACAGTGGACCAGGTTCTTTCATAGTGCTTCAGAAGCACCAAGGAGCCCAGATGGGCTGGATCTCCATAATGCCTCTCTAAAGTATGCTTTATAGCATTATACAATTTGGCCCCAATATCAAGGAACCAGAAGTATCTTCTTTGTAGGCTAGTCAAATAGTCAAACGGGTGCAACCGAGAATTTGAATCAGCATCTTTTATCCTGCTGCTGCATGTGTTATTCCATTTTCCGCCTAGTAATTATTGTTTGAGGAGAGGGGCAGGAGTGAACCTTTGGATTCTTGATTTTAAGGGGAGAGGAAAATAAAGGAGTGCAAATCTTGAGCCACATTGTGTTGTGTAGGAGAGAAGCAGTTAACTTACTAACTGGGATATGTCTATTGAAGGATAGAACTTTGTGGAAGTACAGCAGAAAAAGATGTCTCCAACGAGCTCTTTTTTTTTAATGGAAACCTTTATTTTTTGGCAAAAGTTATCTGCAACAAATATACTTGTAATGCATTGTCACATAGGCAGTGTAACTCTGTCTGTAGGATTGTTTTCATTATGACTTTTACATGTAATCTTAAATTAATCTCTTGGGTCATATCTTGTTCTTACTCAAGTCCCTGACTTCAATGAATGTTTTGCTTCAGTGTACTCTGTACCGCTTGTTCCTCTGGGGGCAGTGCTTGCAGAATGGATACCATTGCAGTGATGTCCTTCCCTAAGCAGGGGTCTCAGGCTGCCATCAAGTTCTTCAAAACAAAGAGATCCTAAAATGACAATGGATATGCTCTTTGGAGAAAAAAGAGAGGCGGCATTAGAATGATGTTTCTTCCTCTTGAAATTAGCAGATGACCTTATGGGGCCTGGGTTTTTTTTCACTTTCCTGCTGGTGGGTTGGAATTGTGATATTAAAATTTCCAGACGAGATAAAATGATCTTCTGAATTGTGAAAGGTACAGATAAGGAAGTGTTCATCAGTGTACAGATTGCACCTTAAACTAGGCAATCATTTTAACAGTGACTTGGTACTGAATGTAACGTATCTCTTCATTGCACTTTGATTGTGGTCACTTTGCAGAACCATTTAATTAACCTTTTTATATAATCCAGACTGTTTTCCATGGGTGGTTAAACAACCTCTGAAACAGGCTTTTCCCAGCCTTCGTTAGGGTATTAGCTGTGCTCTTTGACAGGTAACAAAGTACTGTTAAGTCTTTACCTATGTCAACCTTTTCGTCTGGGTGCTTCCAATAGTTTCTCCCTTGATTGCTGGGATACATTTGAAAAGCTTAGTGCGTTTTCTTTGCAAATTATGCTGTTCATACCTTTACTAGGCTAGTACATTGTAAAAGAGTATTTACTCTCTTTTTTCCAACTAACAGACACAAACATTGCTTCTTGTATACACAGATGTAGTTATTTAGAAATCAAATGGAGCTTGCTTTGTCGTGTTTAGGTAGAACAGAAAAGGTTGAGTTGGTTTGGTCTCTGTCGGAAATCATCTAAGTATCTTGTCGCTAAATCCCTTTCTGCAACATCAAAGCAAACTGCCAAATGGCTGTGTTTAATTTAGGAGCATATTTTTATGTTTTGACACTGCTGGCTGCCATCTGACAAGGAAGAAGGCAGTTTGGTTATGCACATGTGCAGGCAAACATGCCAGTGCATGTGTGTGTAGCCTGTAAAAATTAAATATATGATGTATATAAACTAATGTGGGTGTGAATTATATACAAGTAGGAACCTCATTAAATCGCAGTTTGCAATTTTTACGGAAGCTGCAAAAAACAGTGGTCTCTGCAATCGATGTGAAAAATGGCATTGGTCGCGATTTCTCAGGAAATCAACCAAAAAAACCCAACAGCTTAATAAAAATCAAATGCTTGCTCCCAGTTAGAGCTAGCAGCCCTTGCTGCCATTGTAGCCCAGCACCGCAGCATGCCCAGGAGGGAAAGGTGCTGGCTAGTGGGACGGCACAAAGGGCAGCAGCCAAAATATTGGCTGTTCCCTTACGCCACTCTGCCCATCAGTGCCGAGGGGTGGGGCCACACAAGGACAGCCAGCAGTCAAGATGGCAGGCACCCCCTTATCCCTCCTGCCCCCGGGGCCTCTCCACCAATCAGCGCTAGGAACAGGGCCGCCACCAGATGACCATGAAATTGGCTCTTCGGGACGTGACCAAGCTGCAACAATTGCTTTCTCTTGCCACGAGTTAGGTAGGTCCCTATATATAAGTGCAGGTGAGAGAGTGGGCAGCTGCGTTATGGAGAGTGAAGCGTTTCCTGCTCTTAGAATGAAACAGCCTAAGTACAGTAATAGCGACAGGTTTGTACCAAAAGAACTGGGTGAAAGGCTGACATCGGCACAAGAATAAATGGATTTGTTCCCTACAGTATGTTTTTTAGCCTTTACTGATCTAGTTTTTCATTTTCCAAGCAGTTGTTCCCTGGATTCCTTCAATAGTGAAATAAAAGATTCTCCCAAGGACCCACCCTTTATACTGCCATTTTGGGAATTTTCCCAGGTTTCTTGGGGAGGCTCTAAGAATCATAACACTATTTTGAGGAACAATAGGTCCTTGTGGCTAGTTATACTGTGTGGGTGACTTAATGCATGCTATCATATTTCTTGAGAATATGCAATAAATTGTATTGCAATATGACCTTTTCACATGATATGATGTTGATGTTACATCAGAACAGCTGAGCATTATATGATGTATAAGGCTGGACAGATATTTGTCCAGGGTGATATGACCCCGGCACCCATTCCTGCCCAGGGCAGGGGGTCGGACCTGATGATCTGTTTAGGTCCCTTCCGACCCTAAGTACTATGATACTCGATATGATGACGTGCTGACTCTAATTCACAACATTATAACAGCACATTTTTTTCCACTAAGACCAGGACAAACAACTACTGTAAAGCATTCCCTTAAATACATCGAATTAAGTTAGACAAGCCATACAAAATCTCTGTGGTAGGTAATCAGAATTCTTCTAGTTATATAGACAATGTTATGCTATTGTCTATTTTTCCATTATGCAAAAACTTACTAGATGCAGTCAGAAAACAGTAGTGAACTTGGTCATCTCATCTGTTGAACTTGTACTCGTTCAGTCATTATCTTATGCCCTTCTATATTGTGCTGTAGATGGTTTTGTTTTTTTATTAGTGTTAAAGATTATGACAGCCTCTCACACAGTACAGCACACATTTTATATTTTAAACACTTTCTTTTGGCTGGAAAAAATGACTTGGATCAAATGGGCCATCTGTGAATTCAGTTATCAATAGAACTGTTTCTTTCATGTTGTCATTGCAAGGCAGGAAAGCTCTCAGATGGCTTTACTAAAACACTCGATCTATGGGTGAATGGAGAAGTAAGCATGCCTATGACTGTTTTCCTATGGGAATGTTTGTGCATCTGTACCCTAGTGAGTGCATGTTGTGTCCTGATGGTTATTTGAATGCATGTCTTCATGAAGATGAAGTAGTCATGCTGCATAGTGACATCTCCCAATTAATCACATGCCAAATGTGCTGGAGTGTGGAAAGCTGCATCTCATCACATTGGTTTCACAAATAACTTAGCTGCAAAGATAGAAAGGGCCCATTTTCTAAGAAGTGGTTGTAGCTGTGTCGCTTAATTTGCTGCCAAAACAGTAGATTAAAAATGGAATTAAAAGTAGTCAGAAATCAAAATAGCAAAAACCACAAATGCAAATCATCAAGTTTTGTCTTTGTTTTATCTTGTTATTACTGCAAAGAGAAGATTGGGTTATCTTCATGGTACAATGAAATATCGAATTAGCCTTTCACATTCACAGGCAGGACTTTTGGCATAAGCACACACAGTAAAAACACTGGTGCGGCGCCTTCTCTTTCTTGGGGATATTTGTTCATTTGATAAAATCCATAGTCAGTCTGGTATTTTAGAACATCCCTGTTTAAAAGAAACTCTTACTAATAGCTGAGGATTTTATGAGATAGGATAGCCGCACATTGGCAGGGATTCTTGGAGGCCTATGACTGGAATACCAAGAGTTGTTGCACATTCAGTTTTTGATCACAAGTCTTTTGAGGTGCCAGCCAAGATGAATAGCCTACTGCATCTTTAAAAGAACTGCCATTATATTTGTTCAGTCTCTTTCTGCATGCCAAGCCATGGCTGGTGACAAACAATAGATCTTTTTAAGAAAAAAAAATTTCTGCATTAAGATGTGCATGAGAGAGTAGCTAATTTTGCTCTCTGTCTGAGATCTGCTGATGGGAATGGGACCTATAAGGAGTCAGTTGTCTGATTCTGAACCAATCCAACCCCACATCAACTTTGGAGGTGCTTTAAATTGTCTGCGGAGAATCTGCACAGCGGAGATCCAGGTCATCATACACAGTTTCTTCAGCAGGTGCCCTACAGTGGGTGAGGTGAAGGTGGTGGGTCCTGACACAGAAGCGAGCATTATCAGTTAATGCCAGGAGAGAATATTCTCTGCTGGTCATTTATGGTTCAAACTGTACAACAAAGTGAGAGGGTGCAAGAAGATCTGGCTCAAAAAGATTTCATCTTCTATTTTCCAGTAAGCATTATGGATCTAGATGCTTTAAGGTTCTTCTTCTTGTGTCCTTGTCATAAACTAGATGTTTTTGCAGATTTGTGCACAAGCAGTAGCTCTTTCTGCTGCTGCAGCGAGGTTCTGCTTCATACAGGTCTCACCAAGGAGTTGGCAAACAAGCCACTGCTCCATGCTCTGCACTTCACCGCACTTACATATATTCAGGTCATTAGATCATGTTTGTTTTTGATCTTCCAGTTTGCATGCGCAGATGGTTCAAGCATTGCCAGGTTGACCAGTCTCTATCAGCTCCTCCGGGAAGGTCCTCCTGGGGTTCCAGGTCCACTTTGGGGCATCTGATTGCATGCAGTCTTTCCTTCCATAACCTCAGTGGTGCCGTCAGCCATCGTATCCAAGGGCACAACAATGGTTACAAAATTCTTTCGCTCTTTAAGCCATTTGGTTACTTCTGTGTGACCATAGAGTAGATGCCTGGGGTCTTCCATCTGCCGTGATCTTTCTTTTTGACTCGCTGCCTTTCTTCTGATATCAGGTGGTGCAATGCCAGCCAGTAAAAACAGGCTATCCTTTGGTGTTGGCTTTAGACATCCTGTTATTTCATGACAGCTGTCGTTTAGAACGGGTCTAGTCTTTTGGCATGAACTGATCATTCCTATACTGGACATGCATACTTTGCAGTGGAGTAACATAAGGCAACAGCAATAGTTCATAATGTAGCTGGGTTCACTCTCCACTTTGAGGTGACCAACTTTCGAAGTACATTATTGCTTTCACTGCTTTAAGGTGAAATTTGAACAGTGCCAGGGCTTCCTTTGTTCTCAGCAGGAGGTTGAGCAGTGAAAATCCTCTGGGTTCTAGGAGAAAATCTCTGACCCTGCACTAAATTAAATTGAATTAAGCACCCTGTGTGTGTCACAGCTCTTTCAGAAGGCCTGAAATCTTGTCAGGTCTGAAGCATTTCTATATTCCGCATTGATGGCTTCTGGTTTGGGTTAGTTTTAGAAATCAGTGGACAGTAACAAATCAAGTGACACAGTTTGGCTTCCCAAATACTGTAGCTTTAATTCAGTAAATGCCATGTGAAAATGACATGGACGTACCATATGCACATACGGCCATTCAGCAGCCTCAAATGCTGTCTTGCTTTTTTCATCTCCCTTAAATGAACTTTGTAGTGCAGCAACAAATCCTCTTTTGTTTCAGGCTTCAGTTTAAATAGCTTAAGCATTTAAAGGTCTGATTTATTTATTTTTTCTATTTAAATAAGACTAAATACATTTACAAGAATGAAGCATCTTTTCCTTTATCCTTTCTTTTGGCGGTGGTAGTATTTAAGAGAGGTAGTTAGCTGTCCTAGCCTGAAGGCAAACAGAAGGCAGCTATAGATGCAGTTTATAGACTAACTAAATCAGAGATCCATAAGCTTTCATAAGTCTGAGCTCACTTCATCAGATGTTGCGATAATATTCAAAAATGTTTATATTAAAGACCAATGCACTCTCTCTTCTTTTCATGGTTCCTTGTAAATAATGGGCTAGTGGATGCTATTGATCTGCCTAGGATGTTGGTTACCAGAATTTTAAGGTTAGTGTGTTCAGTTAATCTACATATTCACATGGAAGGGCTTGTCTGAACACCTAATCAAGCCTATCAACATTAGACAGCAACTGGGAATCTAAATTGGCAAATAATTTAATCAATCCTTTTTTTTCCTTTTTTTTTTTTCCACTTGATGTCTGTCTTTTCCATCCATCTTGTGTATTTTTCACCACTGGTGCCCACAACAGAACCAACTGACTCCACATATTGCAGGGGTGGGTTTAATTAGACCATTATTTGGCCTACTTAGAACAGAAATCTCGGAGAGTGCTGTTGTATGACAAGGTTACTTGCAGAGGCAAAGGAACGGACCCAGTTATCCAAGAGGGTCTCTTCTAGTGTGGAGAAGAGCTACAACTGAGGGGCTTGTCTATACTGCAGTCGCTGTGGCTGTGGTGTAGCGCAGGCGTACCTGGGCTAGCTTTAAACGAGGTAGCTCGGATGCTGATAGCAGTCTAGCCAGGGCAGCAGGAAGTTTCAAGCATTTCCTCTGTCTTTAGGTTTTGTAGCCCTTATGAAGCTTTGGGATGCTGCAGAAGCAGCACTATTAGTATCTAAGCTATATTATTTTAAAATAATAATTACTATTTTAAAAGCTGCAACTTATAATGAATGGCAAGTGAAGTGCATGAGATTCTTGGCTATTGAACTCTGAGCGTGGGTTTCAGTGTGGGTATTCTCTTTAATAAGGTTCATTCATATTTTAATGGCTGTTGCAGTATGCGTCCTTAATTAAAACTGTTTATACTTCCTGATGAATAATTTACAGCCATACAACAACAGATGTCAAGGCCTCAGACATGAACTTCCCTTGAATTATTTATTTTTATAAAAAGTACCAGTTTGTTGAACAAGCACTTGGCAATCTAGATGAAGAGCAAGGTTTGTTAACATGCAAGAAGTTTGTGTTCTCAGTGCTTGTTCTTTGTGCATGCTAATAAAGGCATGACATGTACCAGACAATGAGCTTTCATGCGGGTTGCCATCGCTAAGGTAACCACTTCCTCAGCAAGGCTTGAACTTGATGGCTCTCGTTTGGAGTTTGCCCTTTGGGTGGTGAGGACCATGTGACAGCTTGAGGGGAAGCACGGTTGCAGAAATGATAGAATTCTTTCTAAAGAAGAAGATATTTTTAGAGTGAACCTGCTTTTCTCTTTCTTACTAGCTTATGTCTACAGTGACATATTCTGGGTGAAATTTCTATCTCTGTAGAGCTGGCTTTTTTCAACTACCCGTCTGTGTAAAGTCTCCAAGCCATATTCTGCACATATTATACTATCATGTTATCTGACAGGAGAATATAGCCCAAAGCACTTTAGATAAATTATGGTCATATAATTATTGCGAGCACTTTGCTGTGGCTTAGAGGAGTGTGGAGAACAAAATCAGCTTCTCTCTAGGGAGATCTTCCCTATTTATATATTTTATTGTTGTGTGTTTCTGTTTTATTCCCCTGATAATGCTGTACAACGTGAATTGCTGTACCTTAAGGACAACTTCCAAATGAGGCAGATGGCTATCAGTCCATCATGAAGAAGTAGTTATTAGAGTAGAAAGCCCAGAAAAACTATTTGTTCACTTAGGGCCACATCTGTTAAGTATTTAAGTGGATTTAGGACACATATACACATTCATTAATGCGCCGTAGTTGCTGCACATTACGTTGAATACTTGGTTAACCAAGTACTAAATCAATGTATAGTAACTCACGTTACTGTGCAGTAGCACCAGAGCCTGGGTTTTTAGTGATGCTTAGTGTGCAGTAGCCTATGAATGCCTCATACCTCCCAAGGCTGGGGGGGGCATGGCGACCACCCACAGGTGGTGGTGGCAGAGGTGGGGCATGGCAGCAGCGAGCGGGGACCTCCTGCAGGCAACCACGGTGATGTCAGTGGCGAGGGTGGGCCAAGTGGGGACCGTGGCGGTGTCGGCAGTGAGGGGTGGCGGGTGGCAAGCGCTGAGTGGCAATCAGTGATCACCCACAGACGCCACCAGCAGTGTTGACACAGGGGGGAGACTGGCAAGCAGCAAATGCCCGCAGACGCCACTGGCAACAGTGGCCGATCTCAGGGGGTGCACGTGCACCCACATGCACCCCCTACACATCATCAGTGCAGTATCTTATTAGCACGGTTTTTGCCCAGCACGCTACTGCGCAGTGTTATTAGGCTACTGCACGTTTAGCATCTTGTGTAGACATGTACTTAAATGCCTAAATGGGATCCTTTTCCACCTTGCTCAAGTGTTAAAGTGCATTGTTTTGTATCACACTATCCTCCTAGCCTTAAAACTAAGTCACAGAAATCAGTGAGCAGGAGGCATCCACCCAACTTTTGCCTGAATTGCTTTTCAGGGTAGAATAAGACCCTATTAAGGGCCATAAGTGGTCTTAGCCATCTAAGAGATGGAATAGGATCTGGCTCTTAAGGTCTAAACTAAAGCCTGTTGAAATGGGTGGAAGAATTCTGCTGTCTCAGGAGGCTGCGGAGTAGGCTATAGGTGGCCCCTTGCCCTGAAACCTCTCTGGAGGTCGCAGCCTGAATAGTTAGGAAGGGAAAGCATCTGTCCCTTGAAAACAGTGTTGCAGCTAGTTCTTTCCATTACCTATGCTCTGCTATTAGAACTGAATTCATTGACACAGAAGCCACTTTCCTTTCATTAGACTTTGAAATGCATAGATTCATTCTTGTGTGCCAGCCAACGCTCTGCAGAACAAAAGGCCTGGGGGCCCCGTGACACATGAGAGGTACATACTTGCTGTGCAAGCTTCCTATCTTACGTCTTTCTTGATTCCTTTCAGCATTATCCACTGGTTCTGCGGCATTTAGAGGATTTGACATAAGAAAGGATTTACCCTGTTATGTATGCAGTCATAAATACACATTCTTGGGGGGGTAATATTTTCTAGGGTACAGACTGGTATTTGGAAGCCATAACAAATGTATGTTGAGGAGGCTGAAGGCTTGCCATTGGTCTGGGAAGATGGCTAGCTTGAATTTAGCTTAATCTGTATGGTACTCATTTCTGCTGCAGAACAGTAATTTTGCACATCTAACTATATATTGTGCAAGGTCTTGAAGAATCAAGTTTAAATCAAATGAGTGTGTCTCTGTGTGTCTAGGTAAACTTGATATATGGTAGGCACTTGTTGCCTTCCCATGAACACACACACACACTACCTTCTTCAATGACCTTCAGGCTTCTTGCCTCTAAGTTCGCTTGGCCGCTGTTTTGATTTTCCACAAGTCAGCAGAAAGTACCTAGATTTCCACCCAATCTATAGTTGTCAAGTCTATTCAAGATTTTATTCATGTCCAAAAGCTTGCAGTGTCAAGAAATATTGGCATGGTCACTGCCAAATTAATAAACCCTCATTTCAGCCATGTTTTTCTTTTGGACTCGTGTTTCTCCTATGGAGGTTTATAGAACAGACTTTTTCACCTGCCAATGACATTTTGCCTGAAGTGAAATGCCCAGCTCTTCTCCCTTGTGGATCCAGATTTCAGTATTGTTTGTTTTTTGTCTTTAATTTTCTCTTATAGCAATAATTCATTATTTATGTTCACCTGTCATGAAAAAAATCTCAGATGGTTTATGTTAACACAATCTAAACTATATAGTTAGACATGCAAAGTAGTGTCTATGGTATCCAAAAATACTTGCTTTCACAATGAATGTCACCATTGCAATGAGACTTAGAAGAACATCAAAATTACCTGCTGCATACTGTCTTCAGAACAAAGTAAATTAAAGAAGCCAGGCAGGATTAATTTGGATTTCTAGCTTGCAAAATAGTCACATAGTACTTTGGCCTGACAGTGGGATTTCAGTTTTTTATGATTTGCACTGAGAAAATTCTCCCTTTTCACTCTTTCTTGCCTTTTATTTGTCATAAGGCACTTGCTTCGTTGCCAAGAAATGATACAAACATGTTCTTGCTCTCACTATGGTTCTGACAAAGCTGGTGAAACCCGTCTTTGACCCATTGGTGTATGAGAGCCCAAAATGCTGGCACAGACTGTTCTTTCTGAAAACATCAAATATGCTGTTCTGGGAAGTGAGTATTTTTAGTGTGAGGTGGATTTTATATATTACAAATAACTTGTAATGGCTATCAAAAGAGAGTAACTGAAAAAGGAAGCCTGAAGGAAAAGAAGTGCTTGTTCCTATAGTATGAGTCATGCCATGAGACACAAGTCATTTCTAGCAAATGTAAACAGATACATTGGCATTTAAATTTGTCCATTTATAAAAAGAAATGGGCTAGATTCACAACCCCTCCCTATGTACTTCAGACCTGGAGGGACATTTAGAGAAAGATCCAGATCTGAACTTTCCAGCAGGTCCTTGTTTCAAAGAAACTTAAATATAAAATTTCTGGGAGTAAAGACCCCCTCCTGCAGGTTGCAGACATTAGGTTTGAAGTTCTTCATTGCTTAGCGTTGTTGCTAGTGCAGTCTGCACCAGGACTCCTGCTTTTATCCAACAAAGACGTGTATCTTAAAATGACACAAGTTTAATTGTGTTTTCTAAATCCATTGTAGTGTATTGGAAGAACTGATCGTAGTTATTGTTGCCTTATTTTTAACAATGACATGTTAATCAACAAAATCTGAAAAAGATGAGTTAACGCATCTAGAGCTGCCAAGTACCAGATTCCACGGTGTTTCAGCTGAATAAGGGTTAGTATCCCTCAACACTAAAACCCAGCGCTTTCACAGTATTGCTGACTCGAGTCTTACCTACTGACAGCTTGATTTAGGTGACTTTCCAGAGCTCAGTCACACTTGCTTGTGAAAGCTGTTCTCCATGGAGAATATTACCTTCCACTTGAAGAAAAATGGATTCATGTGTCATTCTATATATAGGGCCAGCACATACTGCTGATTTAGGGAAAGGGATTAGCAACAGTGATCAAGGTGAAAACCTACCCTTTTCCAGCCAGACTTTTCCTGAGATATCTCAAATGGAAATAGCTTTTTCCAGGAGCTTCTGTTAAATCTTTGGATTAAGAAACTTGAGTGATCTCTTCTAAAATAATTGTTTCCCTTGCTTTGAGTTAATGTACTTCATACTGAACTGAAATGTAGAGAGTTACTAAAAGAAGTCTTGAGACCCACTGCATTAGATTGGGGGTGTCGAACATATCTGGCCCTGCAGGCTGGATGAGGGGTATGGGGCCAGTCTGTGGGCTAGATGAAGGACATGGTGCTAGTCTGTGGGCTGGATCGTACTCGCAGACCAGCTCCACATGCTGCAGCCAGCTCACAGGGCCGGTCTGGCCCAGCCCCACGTACTGTTTGCAGCACACACTGGCTCCAGCTGTGTGCCACAGGCAGCCTGTATCAGCATATGGCACTAGCCCTGGGCTCGTGCTACACCAGGTGCACGGGGCCCCTCCGCAGTACATGCCCACTCTGGAGTCTACACTGCAGGTAGCATCTGCACCAGCTCAGCCCTGCACACTGGCTCCAAATCCAATCCACTGGGCAAGTGTGGTACAGGAGCCACATGCAGTGCTGGCCATAGACCAGCCTGCACACTGCATGCAGCTCCCCAGCTCCAGCCCCCTCACACTGCATGCAGCACACAGTACAGGGGGCAGTCTGCATGCAGCACGCCCCAGCCAGGTGCAGCATGCAGTACAGGGCCCATGCAGCATTTGGCACCCATGCCAGACTGGCCCTATGCGCTGGATTCAGCATGAGGGACCAGTCTGTTGATCCCATCCTAATCAGCTCTGGTGCCAGCATGCAGTGCCAGTTTGGGGTGGGTGTCACATGCAGCACATGCCCCAGACTGGCCCCATTCACTGTGCAGCCCATGCAGACTCCAGCCCCCACACCCTGTGAAGCCCTGCAGCATGAGACCAAGACCCACAGGCAGCACGGTGGGCCAGGTGACTGGGATCCGTGGGCCGAATCAGGCCTGCAAGCCTATTCTTTGACGTCCCTGAATTAGATTAATTAAAGGGATAATTTCAGAAGCGAGTTTTATGTAACAAAACACACTTATGTTTTGGGCTTGAGAGTAAATTAGTAGAATGTTTTCTAATTACCCAACCTTGTTATTAACTTTAATGCAGAATGAATTGTGAATGAAGGGCAGTGGGTTGAAGCTATCTCATGTCTGTGATTTGACTGGGAGGTGGGAGCGTGTAAAAAAGGTTGTGAAAAGTGTCTTATTAGAGAGATGCAGTGGGATGAATGTGAAACTAACCCAAATGGACACACAGTATCCACAGTGCTTGTGTGTGTGCCATAGCCTTAATTGACTTTGCATTTTATTAAATGTTGTTATTTATTTTTAAAAAAATAGCTTCACATAAATGCTGGATTGTATAGTTATCCTACGTATTGTACATGTAGACACTGCCAGGCGCTGCTTGGGGGGCACTGCACAGTTAGAGAGTCTACTTTATCATATTGGTCTTAGATTTTTCTCTTATCAATTCCAATATGAATTACTGACACATTCATTATATTTGGTCACAGGGGCATAATAGAACTTTTTCATCTCTCTTCTGTGGGTTCTGTGAGCATCGAAGTGTTTTTTGACAGTCTCTTGAAAAACTACCCCTATACGATATATGAATATACATATCCTCCAGACCATTCTACAGTAACCTATTTTATATATATATATGTATTCCAGGTATGTGATAGGCATATTAACAGTGTAAACTGTTGAAAAATATAGGCAGCTTATGTATCAGGAGAATCTGCACTGCAGGATATGTTCATGTCTAACAGTGTTTCTTGAAAAACTGGAAGAGCCTGCACACTGGGTAAACGCAAAGCTCTTTTCACCAGCCTGTGCAGCTGGCACAAATACATAAATTGCTAGCATTCAAATAGGACGTAAGCTATATTTGGCAAAACATATCTGCATGTAGGCTGCAAATTTGCAAGTCAGTTTTCATTTCTATGCAAGTTAATATGACCAAGGTTCTGAACTCATTAATCACAGGCCCAGTTCTGCCCCTAGTGACTTAAGAATAAACAGGATAGGTTCCAAGGTCTTTAATATGCTAGGTGCCATTGCAATATTTACAGCTGCCCATATCTCTTTAGTTGAGAATACTGAAGGAGTTGAATATTGAATACCTCCTGCAGAGCCTTGTTGTTGATGGCGTCCAAATTGCTGAATTGTCATATGCAGGACAGTTTGCTGACTATGAAATGTAGGGATGCTTAATTCCTTCTTTAAGAAAGGCAAAGTAAGTGCAAGAGCTGTGAGAACAGCACCTCGCAGCATGTGAAAGCCAACTGCTCCTGCTGCAACTGTTTATTCATGATGCTAAAAGACATGTTTCCATGAATTTGGGCAATAGCAAAGAATGCTGATGATGCAAGTGAAAGCCACCAGATGTGTAATGCAGCGCAGATTGCAGACACACATGGGAACTCATTGAAATAAAAAAAATCTCCAAGGTCGTTTTGAAACTTCAGATGGTCAGATTCTTCCTACGTAATCAGGTGACGCTTCACAGCTAGTGTAGTAATGGCCAGAATCCCAGCTTGCGGTCATGTGTCAGTGTCTGTTACATTGTGAATCTCAGGATTTAATTGCTGATGGCTCCAAGATGTTATTAATCTTTGAGATAAAAACTTCATCTAAAGTATGTTTATCTAGATACTTGTTTTATCTTACAAATTTTACTCTAAGCCATTTGTTTTATGCTAGTTCTCAACAACTTATTTCAGGTCTTCCACCAAGAACGTAAATTAAATCAATACCACGCTTCTTCCCTGTGGCTCCATACAATATACCAGGGGTAGGTAGCTGAAAACCTGCGAGTCATGATCAGCTTCTCTGCTAACCAGCACTGGTCAGTCTGTGGCTGCCAACATTGTATTCTTTATTTTCCAGCGTATGTGGGAGGGATTTTTTAGGTAACTCTTACCAGCATTAAAAGGGGTTGCCTCCCTGCAAACTATCCGTGCGTCTATGGGTTAAACCGAACCTTTGGAATACTCTCAGAAATCTTCAGCTCCCCTGCACCTTTGCTTCTTCCAACCCGGTGCTAGTCACGTCTGTCCTATTTTCCACTATCACTCTTTCTTCCTCGTTCTAGTTCATTCTCACTTCCCTCACATTTTTATTCCCGTGTCGGTCCTGATGGGTGGAATCACATTTTCTCCTTGTGCTTACCACCCCTTTTCCAGAAACTTGTACCTTCTGTTTCTGATTCTGTCACTGATTTGCTTTGTCTTTGGGTAAGTACTGAGAGTGAGTTTTTCAACAGTGTTCGGTAAGTGTTGGTTGCCTCGAATTTGCGTGTCCAGCTGTGAGGCGTTATCCTGAGATAATGTAGCCCTTATTACAGATTGAGTAGGGGCTGCAGTGTGCAAGAGGGGCTGGAAAAGACATGTGTGCGGACCATTTTGAAAAATCATTTGCCTGGGAATGCAGGGGACTCGACTTGATGGTTGAGCAGCCCCTTCAAGTCTTGTATTTTTATGATCCATTGAAATCCATTAGGATGTTTTGCTGGAAGCTGCCAAGTTTGAACTTGGGTAGCTGCAGACAAAACATTTTCAGGGAAGCACCCTCCATCAGGCCCGCCAGCACCCAGGTTTGCTTGACTTTAAGGGCATTCTGAAAGGCCTTTCTGAAGCTGGTGAAGTGAGGTTCTTCTGTAGCAGTAGTTCATTTTTTTAAATAATATTTTGTATATAGGCAGTGTGCCTTGTGATTATTAATGACTTGTTTGACAAATAAATATTATTCAGTGTAATGCCCCAATTTGTGAGATAGCTGAGAAGTGACTTGTTTCTTTTTGCACACAATTCTGTTTGAATTCTTATCTGGTAGATCTTCCCTAGCTTGCTTTGTGAATGCATGTATGGATTTCATTCAGAGATTAGGACGTGATGATACCTTTGACAAATGGACTTGACATTGTACTTGTTTTCCTTTTGATAAACTGCTCTCATATGACTCAACCCAAACACAAATGTGCATTGTACTTAGAGCTGCTTAGAACTAATTTAAAAAGTAGCATATGTAGAAATTGGGAAAGGGAGCACGTAAAAAGAGCTTATGTATGATTAACTTTGGGGAGTTAGCGATGTCTCAGTAATAATCTGTAATTAGATACATTCAGACTTCTAGGAGATCTGGTGTTTCTAATTCTTTTGTGTAATGAGTCAATCTCTTGTATTGATTCAAGTGATTGATTAGCTTTTTGTGTAGGTAGAAATATATTTGTCTCAGAGGTCAGTATGGAAATAGTTTCTTCTTTCAGGCTAGGGACAGAAATTATACATAAACCAGTGTAAGTGATCAGAAACCAGTTCACATTTGTAACATAATGGAAGTTCAATGCACATAAAGACTTTCAAAATGGCCAAAACCTGTTTAAGATAAATCTGGATGGAAGTAGTATTAGACTTAACTGATTTAGGTTAAATAGGTTTATTGAACTTCTGTCCCAGATCCACTCCAGATTCAAATTAACTCACAGTCCCCCAGCATCCCAGGATGCTTTGCACCTCCCCTGCAGGCCCCGACTCGCAGGTTGGACAGGCTAGCATTGGCCTAGGCCAGGGATGGCCAAAGTCCGGCCCATGGGCCAGATTGGGCCCATGGCTGACTGCATTTCCCAGCAGCCCCTGCCTGCATTGCTGTGGAGGGGCTGCTGGGAAATGGAGACCCCAGTAGTGGTCGCTCCATGACAGCATGGGGCCAGGCTTTCCATGGAGACTAGCCCCAGCAGCACTGGCAGGGTGTGCAGCTGGGTGGGGAGCTGCTCTGGGGCTGGGGCAGGGATCTTGGAGCAGTGACAGCGTGGTCTGGAGCCATGGCAGAGCCGCAATCTGCTGCCCGCATGCCCTGGATCTGGGAGGAGGAAATGGGGTGCCCGGGGTGTGCGGGCAGTGGATCGCAGCTCTGCCCCAGCTCCGGACCATGCTTCAGCACTGCACGGTTCCAGCCCTGACCCCGGAGCAGCTCCTTGTCCAGCCGTGTCCCCTGCCAGTGCTGCTGGGGCTGATCTCCATGGAAACCCTTGCCCTGCACTGTCACAGTGCTGGTGCTACTGGGATCTCCATGGAAACTGCCTGCAGCGATGCAACCCGGGGCTGCTGGGAAAATGAGTCCAGCCACTGGCTGGATGCCGCCATTTTTTGGCCACCCCGTAGCCTGTGCTGTCTACTCTAGCTGAGCAGGGAGGCATGCTGTAGCGCCCCTCAGCTTCTGGCCTGGGCCACTGCAGGCATGTGGCTGCATTTCCAGAATCCAGTGTGAATGTCTGTTCACTTGCTTATCAGTTCAATCTATGCAGCTTAGACTAACTTGCAAAGATTGAATCGATTCATCCCTGGGCTCTTTGACTGCCTGTACTTTGCCAAGGTGAGCCTTCTTTGTACACATGCTGTTGGGATAGCTATTCCAAAATAATCCAAGAGCTGATCAAGGTTTCTCTTTGCAGAGGGTCCATCTACATGGTATAATGCAGTGCAGTAGAGACATACCTGGTCAACATTGAAGAAACTAGCTTGGGTATAAGAAACAATAGTTATGCTAGTGCAGCGCTCACCCAGACTAGTATCCCCTGCTTATTAGCAAGTTTAATTTATTTAAGACTTGTTCAGAGCTAGCTCCGTTGCCTTTGCAGGCCACTGCATTGTCCATGGTAGACATACCCTTAGTTTTCGGCAGTCTCTGTACTCTGTCTTCAGTTCACACTTTTCCTATTGATTTTCCATTAGCGGCACTCTTTTCATGTCACCCTAATCCACTGTGTGATTATTTTAGTAACAAAGCTCTATTTCAGGAGTGGAACTATTACTTTCCTTCTGCAAGCTCACGCGATGCGAGAGAGACTTCTGAGCTCCAATTATGGTGAGAGGCGTGCTGTTCTGTTCCTGCTAATAGCTACCCGGCAAAGAGAGGGCTTTGTATTTGAGGGGAGGAAATAGCCCAGCTGTGGAGCGCTTCGGAGTCTGACTCGGAGTTGTATGTCAGTTTGTAGCATTTGGAAATCTTTTTTATTTGCAGACTGTCTTACAAATGGATGTTCATATAGTGCTGGCTCATACTTCTGCTCATAAATAATGCCCTTTAATAAAACCTTGAGATGGTAGATAATGTTCCCTTGAAAGCCAGTGATAGGTTTGATTCTTTTGCCTGGGAAATGATAGCTTTTGGTTTCTGTAGCCCATCAGGGAAACTGATAGTTGAAAATAGGACAAATAAAAAAGGTGGGCCAAGTAGCAGCCTATACAAATATGCCAGTAGACAACGTTTTACGTACTAGTACGTCGTGCATTCTTTGATGCTGGTTGAAACCAATCTAGGCATGTTAATAACGAGGAAAACAAACAGCTCTGTCAGAAACTGGAGGTCGTGTGTATGGAAGAGATTTTTCCTAAATGATTCTTAATTGCTATGAGTCACCATCCTTAAAGACTGCTGGGATTGGAATTCACAGCCTAGGTGCTCTATCAATTAATGTTATCAGTGCTGACATACAAGGGCTCCGTATGAACCTTCAGATCAGCATAGTGCATTTGGCTTCATCCATTTCGAAAGACGGATGGAGGGAAGATATCTAGTAATAATCGTTATGTTACTGGATTTATAATCAGTGGATGAAGTAAGAGAAATATTTTCAGTTGAAGTAATTACTATTGAGACTAGCAAAAAATCTACCAGGTTGGCCTTCTGGTTAAAGTACTGAGCTGAGACCCATGAGCTCTAGGTTTAGTTTCCCAGCTTTGTCACAAACATCCTTTTTTGACCTTGAGCAAGTCATTTAATCTCTGTTTTCAGTTTCCCATTCCTAAAATAGGGATAATGTTTCCTTTGACTGTCATTTAGATATAGATTGTAAACTCTTTAGGGGAGAGACTGTCTGTCGTTGTATTTGTGTACCATAACTGGCACGATGGGACCTTGATCTTGGTTGAAACTTCTGTGCTGTTGCTTTACCAAAAGTAACACATCCTTCAAAATAAAAGAATGAGTCTGAACAAGTGGATTTACGTAACTGCTTCCAATCCCCAAATACTTCAGTGAGAAGGGCTGGGTGGCACCAGCTGCTGGTGTCTATTCTCCACTCTGGGTTAACTCCCTGTGCATGTTTGAACAAGCAGTTTATCTGGGGATCACAATACTTACCTGGTTTGAGGAATAATTCAAAAGTATTTTTAAAGCATCTTGAATATGGAAGTTAAAGCTATGTTAAATCGAAATAGCACTCCCATGGTATTATAGTGCTACACAGAATTCTTTCCTGAATTTAAATAAAGTATAAACTAGAACGTTATTAGTAAGGTGGACATATGGGGCTACAGCAGGATTTCCATGGGATTAGTCCAGACAGTAGTATGACCAAGATCAGAATCTGGACCCTAAGAACTGAATCTGATATAAACTGTTCAGATTTAGGTGTAAGAGTTTAACTGGCACTTAGAAGTAGGTTGGTGAATGAATGTCCAGAAATATGTTCATAAAGGAATCTATGTGATCTTCATAAAACTGCTTCTTTAAAATAAAGCAGAAACCTTCGTGTCAGTTGTAAGCCAGTGCTTGTTGCAATCGCACCTCATGCCATAAATCTAACGCTTGCGGGGCAATTTCCTCCTGTCATTTGCACTTCAGTGTGGTTGGGTGCACACTGGGCTGACGTCAGTGTGGTTGCCTGGATGTAACCGGGGTGGAGCTGGTCCATTGTGTTTTGTCGTTTTGAGCGAAGGCCTGGCTCTGTTAAGCTCGATAGCAGAACTTCATTTACTTCACCCGGGGCAGGATGTTGCCCTCTGCAAAAAAAGACACTCCTGTGCACAAGCCCAAACCTGCATCTGTTTTTCTGCTGCTCGTGATTCTTGCTCGTTTTCTATCTAGCAGCTGTAACTTCCTGAGAACGGGCCTAGAAGCCTCTGCCTTGTTTTGGCACAAGTTGTTGCATGACAGACACTGGATACGGTTGTAGTTGAATGTTCTCAATGATCGTTAAGTTTAATAGGCACAGAGAAGGCCTAGTACTCCACAGAGTCCAGCTGTTAATTTGCACTGAGGAATCTCACTCTTGGCTTGGTACAGTTAGGAGCGAGTCCCAGGTTCTTTACTTGGGTTACAGAAAAGCAAATGTAGACGTCACACTGAGTTGAACTTCTGTTACGTCCATGAGAATTGCCATCCCAGATCAAGCCACTGATCCGTCTAGTGTTTTGTCTCTGTGGGAGTCCCACACGAAAGCTTCAAAGGAAGGGCAAGAATCCAGACTTGGAATAACCCTGTCATAGGGACAGTTCCTTCCCACCACACTCGCTCAGCAAGGGCTTACGCCCTGCAGCCTGGTGGTTTCTCTCCTCCCAAGGTTGTGATGTTGTAAAAGTGTTTTCCTGACACAACTTAACTATGCTCTCTAACAGTGCTAATATTTTCTTTCTTCTGCTTCTTCTTCATCTTAATAAGTCTGATTTCTGGTAGCTCAAATTAGTAGGATTTTCAGGCTTTGATGCCTTTTGGATCAATGCTGAAAACTATGTACTACTGTAAAATTAAGAGTTGAAAAATCAAGTGCAGAAATTCAATCATGTGTCTCAGTAGCTATGGTTCTGCCAGCAGCAAAATGTAGCTGTTACCCAAGATATTCTTCTTTTTTCCCCCTCAAATAGAATTTATGTTGATTAATATAACTTCAAACTGCTGACTCATATTATAATTATATAGCAGGCATACAATGTACTATCTTTCATTCATTGGTCAATGCATTAGACTTCAATAAACCATTTAATCTTCACAACAGAGCTCAGAGTTCAAAATTATTTTCCCCTGGACCAGGCACAGGAACTTGAAACAATACGTCCCTCTGACTTAAATTTTGTTTTGGACTGCTACCTAGTTTCTGAATATATGGATTATCTTAAAGATATAGGTCTCCATTACATTATAATTAATTTAAGTGTAAATTTCACTTCAAGTAAGGATTTGAGGGCTGAACCCTTAATCAGACTAAGGCCATTAAACTGAATCCTCCTATTTCACACCCTGCGCAGTCCCATAGAAATCAGTAGCTTTTGACACGTCATAGAGTCTGGGCAAAATGTGGTCCATTATTTATAGCATTTGGTGACAAGAGAAAATAAACCTGAACTGGGCTCATAAATCAGAAGATTGTACTCTGACAGTGAAGAAAGAATAAAACTTTGGACGGCTAGTGCCCTGATGATTACAGACAGGCAAGGAGATGGGATGTGGTTCTGGATGCAAATTAGCTTATATTTGGAGTTTGAGTTCAAAGAGAAATCAGGACTACAGTTCAGCTCAGACTCGGTGGTACCAATGGGTACCTGTCCTGGCTGGAATAATTAGCATGTTCCAGTGGTAATGACCGTGCTCCAGCCCGCCTCTGCTTCTCGTGTCTCAACATCCCCACCCTTCAACATGGTGGCAGAGATGCTTGAACCAAAGCTCGTCGAAGAAGCTTTAGTTCAAGCACCCCTGCTGCCATTTTGAAGTGCAGGGACGCGGATACAGGAGACGTTGGGGCACTTTAACTAGAGCAGCTCCCACTCTAATTAAAGTGCCCCCCACCCCGAGCATGTGTAAAAGTGCCCAAACAGTTTCACAAATTGTTGTAGTAATTTTTCACTCCAAATAGCACCAATCTCACAAAGCTGCCTGCATCAGTTAAACTTCCTCCACTCTGTAACATGCAACGTTTTAACTGATTTAGGAAAACAGGCCCTTTTTCCTCCGTTATGGTGGATGGACCTGCATGTCAGCATTCAGGCCTAGATCTGGATATTGGATCCTCTTTTCTCCTCCATTTATTTCTTTTTTCCCCTCAAATTGGGTTGTTAAAAACCTTAGTTTTGGCTCATCCTATTATGCAGAGTCAGGCTAGTTGTGAAATATGCCTGTGAATTCAGATTCAGTTTGAAAAGGGAGGCACAGTTTGGAGGATATTTGGATCCAGTGGGTGGATTTGAGCCCAATTCTGTAGAGAACTCAAGGCTATCAGACATGTTTGGAAGCTGTGAGCTAAATCCCAACCCAAGTTTCCTGAAATGTGAAAGGATTCAGCTTTGAAGGTCTATTTTTAGCTCAACTCTTATTGACTAAACCCAGATACAGGAAGAAATCCAAGGGAGAAAACATCTTCTATACTTAAGTCACCAATGTAAAGTCCTGCCGTTGTTCAGTTGTTTGTTTGTGATGCAAATGCCACTGCTGTTGCTATCTCCTGATTTTAATGCATAGAAAAGTTATCATGTCTAACAGAGAATTAGCTCCTTAATGTTCAAAAATGTACTTCTCTTGAGTGGAGTAACAGGCTCCGTGGAATTGAAAGCAGATGATCAGCCTGTTGAGTCTAATTCCGCTTGACTGTAGAAAGCAGAATCATTTATAAATCTTTATTTTAACTGAAAAGACGTTAGTTTTGGGAAAGTGTGCGTCTGTGCTGGGGGGTGATTGCCTTTATTAAGTTTGTGTTATAATGTGTGAATTCAATAACAGATCCATTGTGCAAACTCTGACACTTGAACATTTTGAAGTGCATGACCTCAGGGCGATTGTCTTACGCTGAACTTCTGCACCTCAGATTTTCCAAAATACTGTCCTGTGATTCCCATTAGCCGTGTGGGGAGTTACAGCTGCTCAGCCATTCACAAGGCCAGACTGTATTTGAACCCATTCTAAAATTTGGAAAATGCAAGGATGTGGGTGTTAAATTATATTTGCGTTTCAACCAATTTTCTACTTTAAAGAAATCAGTGTTCTTGCTTATAATACAGGCAACCTCTTTATTATGAAGGTCCAGTACATTAATAAAAAATTCTCACAACCACGTTATTTGAGTCCACAGAAATTGTAGTTAATAGATTTGTAGATGTTAGGGGCTGGAAGGGACCTCTCCAGATCATCAGGTCCAGCCCGCCTTGCACTTGGGCAGGAAAGACCGCTGGAGTCAGATGACCCAAGCAAGGTAACTGTCCAGACATTAATTAGGGCTCTGGGCTTCTAGAAGCTGAAGAGGTTGCTACCATCTTCTATTCTCTTTAGCAAAAATAAGGATTTTGACTGTGTAATACAGGTGCCATCGCTGTAAAGTCCTCATCTTGCAGTCTTTACCTAGTAATTTGATAGAATCTGCGTTCAACCGAAGTGTTACAGAGTAAATCCAAACCCAGTTTGTCCCAAAGGCTTGCCATGCTTTCTCAGTAACCATGCAGTAGTGTCTCATTCAAAGCAAAGAAGTTATTGGGGTTCCCATCTCACTCCTACCTCACATTCAGAAGTGGAGGAGAAACATCATGGCTGAGTTCTGGATGACAAAGAGACTTTATTTTGGTGACTTTATTTTTATAGTCTTACTGCTTCCTCACTTGCATAAGTGCTTAAAGAGCTTTAAAAGAGGCATGCGTAGCTCCCATTACTCATTCTTGAGCATACCATCTATCCAGGACCAAGGAAGCATACACTCTGAAGTTTTCAGCTTCACAATAGTGCTATGATCCCCTGCCATTTCACCACTGCAAAGGGACTTGATGTGTAGCAGTAAAATAAAAAAGTAGGACATGCAGGATAATATATTTGGACTCCTATGGCTCTTTGATCTCTCGCCAGTGCCATACAATTCAAGGAGTTGGATTTCCTCAGTATTTTGGAAGTTATTAAGCGCAGCAGGAAATCTGGGGACATAAACCTAGTGCTGTGAAATAAGTGTGACCCATTCTGTCTGGCATCCTGTCCTTTTTCTCCCCCACAGCTGTCTCTTACTTCTTTTTTCCCAGTTTGCCAAACTAAAGTCAGTTAATTAAGCCTCCCACTGCTCTTGCTACCTAGAGGCCCATAAGTGAAAAGTGCTGTTTGTGCTGGGGTGTCTTTCTTCCATTAGCTCATGGGTCAGCCACATAATGTCCATGAGCTAGAGCTGGCCCATGGAGCCACTGGATCCAGCCTGTGAAGCTGGAGGGTTTTGTCTTTGCCCACACCCATGCCTGCATCAGGGCTGGGCGGCTTCCAGCTGCATTTGTGCTGCTGCCACTTCTCCCTGCCCTCTCGGCTGTGGTCTGACATGGGCCAAGTGGTTTCAGTGGTGTATCAGCCGCAGAGGGCCTTGCCTTTCCTCATGCTGGGGCCAGGCAACAGTACCTGTGCTGTCACTGCTTCCCCCAACCCCAGCTGTGGCAGGAGTGCAGCTTCCAGCTCGTGGCTGGGCATCTGCAAACTGCATCTATATCAGAGTCACTTCTACCCCCAGCTGCGGCTTGGGTGGAGCTCCCAGCAGGTAGGGAGCTGTGCTAGGGCCTGGCAGCTTCCAGCTGTGCCTGCTCTGCAACTGGGGGTTCAGGAGAGGAGGGGAGAAGAGCACAGCAGTGTGGATGCATTTGTAGATGCCCAGCCTTGGTGCAGCTGTTCACGGGCTGGAAGCTGTGCTCATGTTTCAGCCAGGGAGCAGGGGCCTTGGGGAAGTGGCAGTGGTGCGGGTGCAAGGAAAGCCCCCCACTGCTGATGCCCACCAAAGCCACCCTGCCTGCATTGGGCCAGAGCCGAGTTGTTCTGGCCCACAGCCACCGCTTTAGCTCCCATCTCCTCTGGCCAGGCTTGATTTTCTTTTCCTGAATCCATGAGCATTTCACCTGCTCTTGCAAAGTAGCTGATTAAGACGAGCCTTTCTAAAGTCATTCTGAATCTTCAGGAGTGCAGTGTATACACCCATACAATTGTATCTGCCCCTGTTGCATCTACACTTGCAAAACTCTGTTTCAGCAAATAGCTACCCACCCAGTGCAGTGTCATTGCATTACTTCTCTCACTGTAGGTTCCACTGATGTACGACTGTTTGGGCAAAAGACATTGTTTTCCTCTCTAAATTCAACTCTAAATTCCCATTCCTCATTGGGCACTTAGTCCAAATAGAAATCTTTTTATTTCATAGTCATACCATTTCAGTCTCTGCTCCTCTGTGTGGTTTAATACGAAGTCCCTGCCTGGCTTAGACCTAAAAAGTGACTCCATTAGCCTCATTGTAATAAATGAATTTTCCTGCAGCATCTCTTCTCTGAGATTCCCTAGAGACAGGAAGCACAATAACGAGAGACATTCTCTGAATTGGATGGTAGGAGGCTGATCACCGAACATCAGCGTTTTCTGAAATCCTATGCAGTGCTGCTATTGAAAGTTTCCCAATTAAATCTGTCAATGCCAAAATACTTTTAAAGAAAAAAAAATGAAGCAAATGAACAAAATTGCTACAATAGCTGATTTACTGAGCCATATGAGAAAAATACCTTAGCTTTATGGCAGCTTTAATTGGTAAGCTGTGGGGAGCTGGAGACAAAAGGGTAGGCTGAGATTCTTGTGTCTGGGAGAACTTGTACCCATTAACAAAGAGAAGACCTTGAAAGCATTTCCCAAGAACAGGGTTGTGTTTGTGTCTGATGTGCCATTCAGATTGTTCCCTACTGATTTCTTTTAGAACTTCTTAGAGCTCTAATTTTTCGTTGGTGTTAATTGTTTAATGACGGTAGCTGAGAGCCCAAAATTGGCTAGTGGTCAGACAGTCAAATAGTTTTTTTCTGGAATGATTGTGTGGAAATCAAAAGACGTTATATGAGAAGTGCAAGTTGCCTGTCTCTTCACTTTAAAAAACTGCCATTTTGGAGAGAGCGAAGTAACATTAACTATCTCTAGTTTTACCTATAAGCTAAAGGAGCACTGCCATGGATGGGTACAAACTGTTCAGGAAGGACTGGCAGTGGAGAAGAGGAGGAAGAGTTGCACTTTATGTAAAAGGCCCATATGATTGCTCAGAGCTCCAGTATGAGATTGGAGGGAGGTCTGTTGAGAGTCTCTGGGTTAGGGTCAGAGGGGAGAGCAACAAGGGTGATGTTGTGGTCGGGGTCTGCTATAGACCACCAGACCAGGAGTAAGTGGTGGATGAGGCTTTCTTCAAACAGCTAGTGGACGTTTCCCAATCACAGGCCCTGGTTCTCATGGAGGACTTCAATCCTCCTGACATTTGGGAGGCCAATACAGCCATGTGCAGGCAATCCAGGAAGTTTTTGGAGGGTGTTATGGACAATGTCCTGGTGCAAGTGCTGGAGCGGCTAACTAGGGGCCGTGCTCTTCTTGACCTGCTGCTCACAAACAGGGAAGAATTGGTGGGGGATGTAGTAGTGGATGGCAACTTGGGCAGCAGCGACCATGAGATGATTGAGTTCAGGATCCTGAGGAAAGGAAGGATGGAGAGCAGCAAAGTAAGGACCCTGAACATCAGAAAAGCAGATTTCAACTTGCTCAGGGAACTCATGGGCAGGATCTCCTGGGAAGTCAGACTGATGGGGAGAGGAGTCCAGGAGAGCTGGCTGTACTTGAAAGAAGCCTTACTGAGAGTGCAGGAACAAACCATCCTGATGCTCAGGAAGACTAGCAAGTATGGCAGAAAACCAGCTTGGCTTAGCAGGGAACTCTTCAATAAACTAAGTCACAAAAAGGAAGCTTATAAGAAGTGGAAAGTTGCACAGGTAAATTAGGGAGGAGTATAGGAGCATTGCTTGGGAATGCAGGGATGAAGTCAGGAAGGCCAGAGCGCAATTGGAGTTGCAGATAGCAAGGGACGTGAAGGGTAACAAGAAGGGTTTCTACAAGCATGTCGGTAGCAAGAGGAGGATCAGGGAAAGAGTGGGTCCCTTACTGAATGGCAGAGACAACCTTGTGACAGGGGATGCAGAAAAGGCTGAAGTACTCAGTGCCTTTTTTGCCTCAGTCTTCACAGGCAAGGTCAGCTCCCAGACTACTGCATCTGGCAGCACAGTTTGGGGAGCAGGTGATCAGCCCTCAGTGGTGAGAGAAGACGTTAGGGACTGTTTAGAAAAGCTGGACATATACAAGTCCATGGGGCTGGATAGGATGCACCCAAGGGTCCTGAGAGGGTTGGCTGGTGAGATTGGAGAGCCACTGGCTATCATCTTTGAAAATTCATGGGGATCAGGAAAGGTCCCAGATGATTGGAAAAGGGCAAACACAGTACCCCATATTTAAGAAAGGGAAGAAGGAAGATCCAGGGAACTCCAGCCCAATCAGCCTCACCTCATTCCCTGGAAAAATCATGGAGCAGATCCTCAAGGAAGCCATTCCTAAGCACTTGGAGAAGAAGAAGGTGATTAGGAACAGTCAGCATGGATTCACCATGGACAAGTCATGCCTGACCAACCTGATTGCCTCTGTGATGAGATGACTGGATCTGTGGATGTGGGGAGACTGGTGGCTGTGGTGCACCTTGATTTTAGCAAGGCTTTTGATATGGTCTCCCACAATATTCTTGCAGGCAAGCTAAGGAAGTGTGGGCTGGATGAATGGACTGTAAGGTGGATAGAAAACTGGCTGGAGCATTGGGCTCAGAGACTAGTCATCAATGTCTCAATGTCTAGTTGGCAGCCAGTATCAAGTGGAGTGCCGCAGGGGTCGGTCCTGGGGCCCGTTTTGTTCAATGACCTGGAAGATGGCAGAGTGCACCCTCAGCAAGTTTGCAGATGACACCAAGCTTGGAGGAGTAGTAGATATGCTGGAGGATAGGGCTAGGATTCAGAGTGACCTAGACAAATTGGAGGACTGGGCCAAAAGAAATCTCATGAGGTTCAAAAGGAGAAGTGCAAAGTCCTGCACTTAGGAAGGAGCAATCCCATGCACCGGGACAGGCTGGGGGCTGACAGGCTGGGCAGCAGCTCTGCAGAAAAGGACCTGGGGGGGACAATGGACAACAAGCTGAACAGGAGCTAGCAGTGTGCTCTTGTTGCCAAGAAGGCTACCGGCATCCTGGGCTGCATTGGTAGGAGCGTTGGCAGGAGGTCAAGGCAAGTGATTCTTCCCCTCTATTCAGCACTGGGGAGGCCACATCTGGAGTCCTGTGTTCAGTTTTGGGCCCCCACTACAGAGAGGATGTGGACAAATTGGAGAGAGTCCAGCAGAGGGTGGCAAAATTGGTGAGGGGGCTCGGGGACGTGAATTATGAGGAGAGGCTGCAGGAACTGGGCTGATTTTTGCCTACAGAAGAGGAGACTGGGAGGGGGCTTAATAGCAGCCTTCAACTACCTGAAGGAGGGTTTGAAAAATGATGGAGCTGGACTGTTCTCAGTGGTGGCAGAACAAGGAGCAATGGGCACAAGTTGCAGCAAGGGAAGTTTAGGTTAGATATTAGGAAAAAAATTTTCACTAGGAGCGTAGTAAAACACAGGAACAGGTTACCCAGGAAGGTGGTGTAGTCTCCATCCTTGGAGGTTTTGAAGACCCAGCTAGACAAAGCTTTGGCTGAGATGATGTAGTCGGGGCTGGTCCTGCTTTGAGCAGGGGGTTGGGCTAGATGTCCCCTGAGGTCTCTTCCAACCCTCATTTTCTATGGTTCTAGTTATTTCAGGTGACTCTGCCAAGCCCCTCCATACTTTTATCTTAGATGGTGGCTTAAAAGTCATAGAGCCAGATCTTCAACCTGTGTAAAGCTCATTTAATGTCAACGAAGGTATGACAGTTTATGCCAACTGAGGAACTGGCCTACAATATATGTAACCAGTTGAGAGTCCAGAACAGCATGCAAGTTCTCAGTTATACCAATGCAATCTTATTAGCCTCAGAGAGAAAGACTTGTATCATTAAATTACTAGGCAGCTCCAAAATAAATAGATTAATTACTAATATGGCATTCACAAAAAAGACATAAAAGGTCAGATTTGTATTGCAAGTTACCAGTTTATATGCCTTATTTAATTATTTGTAGCCTGCCTACAGTCCAGACACCAAAACCATCTGGATGTTTTCCTTTCATCAGTATAGTCTCTTGAGATCCCCACCATCAGAAGCAGTTTACTTGAGTGATATGAACAGATATTCAGAATGTAATTACTATTTGCCCCTTATTGCATTTTTCTAAGCACCCTAAGCCAGATTTTCAGCCCCAAGCGGCCATTTATTTATCCATACAGTTGTTTTGCATTCAAGATAAAATCTCACATAGAGGGAGAAAGCGGGGATGCTGTGCTAAAAGGAAAGGGAACTAGAAAAGGATGTAATGGTGAGACGGACAGCCTGAGATTTCTTCTGTGCACTGGGCACAGATACTGTATGGACAGCTCTGCTTTCAATTCAGTGGGCTCTAACGTCTAGCTGAATTTAATGAGAGGCAGGCAAGGGTTTTTGTGGGTGATGTCTTTTATTGGACCAGCTGCATGGTTGGGAAGTTAGACAAGTTTTCAAATACAAGGCATTCTTCATCGTAGCTGGGTTTAGTGCATAATGACTGCATCCTTTGCCAAAAGAGTATGGGGCTGCTAGCATCTATCTACTTGATATGGAAAAACAATTTTCAGCCAATATCTAAGCTAGTGGTTCTCAACCAGGGTGCTGCGATACCCTGGGGTGTCTTGAGATCCTTTCAAGAGTGCTGTTGGGTGCTGCACAATGTTGGTATTGTTAGGTGTGCAAACATGGTTCACAAAATAAACCCAAAGGTTTCAAATAGGAATCCATAGTGTTAAAAACGTTCTGATCTGTTGGGGTCTTTCTAAGTTCTTTGCAACAGAAGAATTGCTCTATTATTTTTCCATAGTTGAAATGGGGGAAAGCTAAAAGTTGGCATTTTCCAAGGGGTGACTTTAGGTTAAAAAGGTTGAGAGCCACTGATCTAAGCACACTGTCTTTTCTGCTGGTGGAGCGTATGTGAGCAAATTGTGATTTCCTCGTATTTATTTATTTTTTTAACGCTTCTAAACCCTGTAAACTGATTCCTAAAGTGCTGTGTATTTGCTGTTCAGGTCATGTTGATTTAGCTGTGAGTAATGTGAGTCAAGCACTTCCAGTGTGGATACTTGTAAGTGCCAACCCCACAACTCACTTAGCACGCACATGACTTTGAGTCTTGCATTGTGCTGACAGTTGTGCCAGTTAAACATGAGTGCAGCAGAAGTTGTAGGAACAAAAGGATCTAAGAATAGTCTTTTTAACTATAATTGTTAAAAACCAATTATCTGGGAAACAACTTGACAGCATTTTCCCAGCTTTTATCATCATTTCTCACTCCTGGTATTGTAATGGAGCCTCCAAGTTCCAACCAAGGCCTCATCCCCATAGAGCTACATACCACCCAAGTACATCGCAGTTACTCCAAGGAGCTTGTGCACTCCAATAAATAAACCAAAAGAAGGTTTTTTGGGAAGAAGCTTGTTGAGGGGAGGAACTGAAACACAGAGAAATTAAAGTCCTGAACCGAAGTACACTATAGCCATTGGAAAGACCCTTACCTTAGCCCTGTATGGAGTCCCCTGGAGAATGGCCTAAGTGATTTGCCTGATATACATGACCTATGGCACAGCTAAAGATTTATCTTGGATCCCCTGGGTTATGGTCTGGTTTCTCAACCACAAAACCATCCTTCCTCTTCAGATCATTATGGTAAAATGCTTAGGGGGAAATGTCCAAATGTGCCTTGTAAAACCTTTGGATTGTGCTTTGGACCTCACACAAAGCTCTTGTTGAAGACAAAGGGAGCTGTGCAGCTGAAGGATTTGCAGGAGGGAGCGCTTTCTTGGTAAGTGCACGCCTATCTGAAGAAGACCAAAAAACAATTTTGCCTGACATAATTTTAGACAGAATCGGAGTGACCTTCATAGTGCTGTTGCTAACAGGAGCCTTGTTACCTGGGTGACTAGATTTATGTCACTATGCAAATACCATCTGCCCATTTAGGAGGGAAAAAAAGCCCCCGCTGAGACAACATCTAACCCACTAGCAGTTAAGATGCATCAGTGAGTCCAGCCTATAAGCTGCATTTCAATATCCGATAAAAAAGATCAGAATCCTGGAATTTGTGAGGTTTGGTCTTTGAAATAATAGTGTGAATAGTATGAAAGCTCTTCTTTTGATGTAGGAAAAATGCTTAGAAGTCTTTCTCACATAGAGTATTTTACAGGTTGAAAGAACATGGTCGTCGGCAGATTTTTGTTTCTGAAGCCCAACCGCTGCATCTGCAGTATGTGAGCCTCAGAACGAATTTGTGGTATTGTACTTAGTTAATAATATTTGTACTCCATCCCATTTTTATCCAGTAAGAAAGCTGAACTGCTACGTTTATATCTATACAACATTTTCCTAACTCTCTTGTCTGCTAGTAGTTGAAAATGAGCAAACCAGAATGCAGTAATGAAGAGTTGATTGAGTATGAAAGTGTCAGTTTTCCACGATATTTTTATTTTCTGATTATAGTCACAAATTAATGAACATTCAAGAGTACTGTGAGGCTTAATGAGTAGAGCTGTTTGGAAAATGGGTACTTCTTCTATAGGTAATTTCAGTGAAAAATCTTTGGTGGAAAAGTTTCTTTTGTCTTGAATTTGTTCACCTTGCCCAAGCCCTCCAGTTGTATTTAATTAATTTAACTGTCTTTTAAGTATATTTTTATTAGTATAAACTGACCTGCAAATGGTTTTCCAAAGCACCAAAATAACAAGCAGTTCCTTAACGCAGCCGAATTCAGACCGGGTGTGAGCACCTGAAATTCAGCTGACTTCCACCAAGACTGAATCGGGCTCCTAGACTCTTTTATGTGGAAAATTATTCCAGAGCTCAGTGCACCGAATTTCAGATCGTGACTGGAACAATAATAATAATAATGGCAGATCCATTTACCCTGGCAGGAATAATGATTTCTATTCATTGGTATAAGAATCATATTATAGGATTTTGCTTGAATGGTATTTCTGGACAGTATTGATGGAAAGTTTGAAAAATCCACAAAGGATGACTCCAGCTCTGTTAAACTTGTAAATAAATAGATTTTAAAAGACGAGTCTTTCCTTTAGAATATATTTAGTGTAGTAAGAAATAGGACAATAAAAGGTCCCTTTAAAAAACAGTATCAGGAGGAAAATCACTTCAAACGATATCTTTTATTTTTTGTGGTTTGACCAAATGGTAGCGTTTTGGAAATAAAATGCCTGACTGTCCTAACATAAGCTGGGAGGTTCTGTAATTACATTAAGTTCATGCCAGAAAGCTATATGTGACATAAAGGATGTGGACTCTAAAGAAAGGAGAGCACATATTAGCATACTCTGTCAAGTATATGCTTAAATGTTTTTCTGTTACAGAAAGTGATGCTATTTCAAAAGACCATATGGCTCATGAAATGGTAATGAAGTGTGGAAATTTTCACCTTTTCTCATCAGTCTGGATTCATTTTGAGTCTGTAACTGTAGTCATTAGTATTTGATGGTTTGTGAAATGAGTTACTGGTAGTAGTGGAGTTCCTAGCAAAAAGCCATCCAGAGAGAAATAATGAACTGGAGTGAGCAGTCAAACAATTACCCTTTCCCCTTTGCTGCTCTTGCAAAATCTGTGATTTTGCATCTGACAAAAGGGTAAATGTCCTGCTTTAAAGATAAGTTGCCATAGGTTGTGTTGTAAAGATTATCAAGAGTTACTTTGAGCAAAAAGAGAGGGGGCAGGGAAAATGCAGACTTGAGTAGTAGCTGTGCTTTTTCACCAGCGCAAATTAAGGTTACATAACACACATTAAGCATTACAAAAGTACAACCTCTGTCTTGCTAGACTTCACAGATGGTATTGCATTCAAAGGGCAACTGCTGGATTCAGAGCACTTTGAAAAAGCATTTGAAACAGTTTCTCTTAAAATTAAAGCAGCAGAATTACTGTTACATAGATATATCCTGATAGAATGCAGTAAAGGAGAGGGATAAATAAGCCATATTGGCGTAACCTTTCAGGAACTGTCAGGAAGCTGCCCTGGACATTAGTCTTAAGATAACCATTGAAATATTTTAAAGGATGCAGCTAAAGCTAGAGAGTTGCAGGTTGTCACACAACACAAAATTCAGAAGAGGATTTTTTCTTTATTTCTTCACTGTTCAATTGTTCAAATGTGTCTGGAGGAAGTTTCCTCAGTCTTCCAAGTAGAAAATAAAAGAAAGAAAGAAAAGATATTGTCTGAGAACCAAAGTAGATTTTTTTCAGATTATTACCCCACGAAAACAAAGGTTTGTAATGGAAACAAAGCCGTAAACTTAACCTTGGTGACCCACAAGGCAACACTATATGCACCAACAATAAAACTTGCAAGTTTTCCTTCTTCAACTATATTTAAATCATCAGGTTTTTTCAAAATATGTGGCTTTATTAATCAAGTTGAGAGTTGAGGTGTGTAGTAAATTAAAAAGGATTTAGCTAATTATCATGCTAGATAAATTTGAATGGCATATTAATGAATATTGTTGTAAACAGCAATGCATTTCCAGATGAAAGCTATTTCTAATCACCAGGTATCCGGGTTTTCCATTTCCCATGGAACAATGGAAAAAACCACAGATTTTCCCTTTTAACTGAGAAAAACATGGATTTTTCATTTTAATGGAGAAACACATGAATTTTCTGCTTTTGCAAAGCGCTCTCCGCAGGCTGGCAGAGTTTCAGCATGCGAGGGGCTGGAGGGAGCAGGAGGAGGGCGATGTGGCAGGGGATGCCATGTACATGGCTGCCAGGCAGCCTGGAGAGCAGCTCCTGCAGGTAAGTATGGGGTGGGGGGACTGAGGCCCTCATAGGGAGGGAGGCAGTGAGTTGGGCAGGGCTGGGGCTGGCACTGCTGCCCAGCTGGGGTGATGCATGAGGCTTGGGGCCCAGGGCCATGTGCAGCCGCAGGGCCTGGGTGGGCAGCAGGACGGGACTGCAGATGGCTTGTCCAGGGGTGGACTGCTCCCTACAGCTGCACACACTCCCAGGGGGGGGCAGGATGGCATGTGCCCCCGAGATTTGTGCGTGGGGCAGGCTGCCCTCTGCGGGCTTGGACTCCCCGCTTTGCTGCCCTTCCTTCTGCAGCCTCTGCAACCCAGCGGGCAGGATCCGGCACAGCAGGGCAGAGCGGGACGTGGCAAGGAAGCTTGTTTCTGCTGCAGGCCGCATACCACCATTGCAAAGTGCCCCCTGCCAACCCAGCAGCACCAGGAGTTGTGCCCCTTGTTGCTGCCGGGTGGGCAGGGGGTGCCTTGCCAGGGCAGCGCGGAGCTCCCAGCGGCAGCACCGAGCTTCCCTGCCCAGCCCTGCTCTGCCATGCCAGGTCCTGCCCAGTGGGCCACAGAGGCCCCAGGGAGAGGGCAGCAGGGTGGGGAGCCCTAAGCCCACAGCAGGCAGCCTGCACCTGCCCCCATCGTGGGCTCCAGTCTGGCCATGCCTTCTGGGCTCCATGCTCTGCTCCACCGCAGCAGCAGCTCCCACCTCCCATGGGCAGCAGCCAGGGCTCAGGTGCTGCTCTGGCAGGGGTAGGAGGCGGCAGACCTGGGTCCATGGCCCTGTAGCTCTGGCATCTGGGGACCCCCTCCGGCAGGTTGCAGGGGAGTGAGGGGCACCAGCAGGGCTGGGGGCTGTGGTTTGGGAGTGAGGGGTCTGGAGCTGTGTCCTGGTGAACTAAGGAGGCAGGAGGAGCTCTGATTTTCCATGATAAAAAACCCAAGATCAAATACCAAAATGTATAGGTAGTTAGAATTTGTTTTATTATTATTACAGTGATTGCAGCACCGGTAGGCTTCCAAATTGCTTTAAACTTCTAAATATATAAATAAAACTGTTCAATTGATACCTATATATATATATAGTGGTATTTCATTTTGAAAACCCCAAAATGTGTGATTAATTGGAGAATTTGCTATTTTTGTCAGAGAATTTGCAATTTTTAAACAGAGAAAACAAGGATCCCTTCCAATCACTGAGGAATTCAATATCCAGTTCAAATATTTTTGTTTCCAAACTCATCTTCATGATGCTGAAGTTGAGAGAGAGAAGAGAAAACAACACTTTCTCTCACTGTTGTATATTCACCTTTCAATAATGATTCAACAAGGAGAAGACCTTGTGTAACTAAAAGGCCCAAATGATAAAAACTTGGCATAATTAAGACATTGTCTCTGCGTGAAACCACAGATGCAATGAAAGCACCCACAGCTCATTACAAGGGATGATTAAAATATGTATCTAGGGAAAAATAATAATTCCTCTGAATATATAATATTCATTATATTTGGCTATGTTCATTGAAGCACTGGGCACAATTCTGTCTTCAGTGATCCTTAGCCAATTCCGCGGAGGTGCCATGGGCGTATTACAAGGGGGAGTAGAGTTATAGGGTAGCATGAGTTTGCACAACCATTTGCTTTCATTCCTGGGTCACAACTTTATATTGGAAATTACACCTTGGGATAAGAGTGCACATCTACGTGAGAATTGCCACTGTGTTGGCCAGGTCTCAAGGAGCTGAAAGCGCCTGCAGGCTGAGGCGTTAGTTGGAGACAAGCGAATGCTCAGCGGGAAAAAGCTCTCATTAGTCACAATCTGCAGAGCCTCTCTGCTCTTAACAGTCTCCCAAATCCTTTCCACTTCTTGTGCAAGGGGAAAGCATTAATTGTACTGCCTGAAGTCCCTGCCATGGAGACGAGGGCAGAATTTGCCCCCTGTGGTTTTGAGTCTCATCAGAGCAGATAAATGCTGTCTTCAACATGGATTGCGCAACATCTGTCAAGCAACTTCTGCTTTGCATGACTGATCATCATCCAGGGGGCTCGGGGAGAATTAGCTGATTAGCCACTCACAAGACGTCTGTCTGAAACTGATTGACATTCTCTGTGATTTGATGTTCTGCCAAGAGATTTCAACAGCACAAGAATCAACGAGAGAATGATGAGCGGTGTCAGCAGAACACATGTGGTTTTATTACTGGCTGACATGTCTGATCCATCATACTGCAGGAAACTAATGTCTGAGTATAACCCTCTTGCATATTGTCAGTGCCACTGTACATCTCTCTTGTGATATTCCTGAGCATCTCAAATAAAGCAGCCAAGGTATCTGTACTTCATAGGTGAAAATGAGAGTGAAAGTGTGAGTGATTAAATGGGAGTGACAGAATATACTGCTAAGTGCAGTCACTTATGCATTGACCATCATTTGTAAAGCAGAGGAGGCACGGTTTCATGTAAGAGACATAGTCCTGGGAAGGGATAGGAAAAATTCTGTTGAATCTTGAAGGTAAGGATGAGAAGTTTTAAAAGATGATGACAGGAAGAAAGAGGGTCCAGATGGAAACTAAGCACAGTAACATGGCCCGATTAGCAAACAAGGTAAGTTTAATGATCACTTCTTGAAAGGGGATGTTGTGGGTCTCAACGACAACAGAGCAGGGCATCGGGAGAGGGCAGCATTTGTTTCTAGTTGCTTAAATGGCCTTCATGCTGGTTGGCATTTTAGTAATTGGTGTGTGTCTTAGGAAGCAGTCCAAGGCTAATGTCTTCAAACATATATAGGATATAGAGAGGAAGAACAACGGGTCTAATAAAAGAAGAGGTTAGAGCTATACTTTTGTTCAATTATGAGGGAAGGGAGCAGAAGAAACACTGCATGCATAACTTTAAAGAAATCGCCAGGCAGCTTTAAGTTGCGTAGTCGGCACTTACGCAGAGGTCTCACTGACCTTGAAATATTTCAAGGGTCATATTTTCACAAAGATGAAAGAACTTGACCAGTGTGTTACTCAGTGAGCCTCAGACAGCCATATCTTTTCTTCCAGTATTAGCTTCATTAAGTTTGGGAACAGATTATACTCTTTGATTTTGGGTGTGGGTGGAATGAAAGGAAAATACACTATGATTATCCAAGTCCCTTGGAGGAAAAGGAGACAACATGCACATTATTCCTCCTCCCACAACCCCCTGGCCCAAGGAACCTCCACCCTCTCATGAACTCCATGCATTTTTTAAATGCTTTGGGATCTTCAGATGAGCATACTGCATAAGCGTAAAGTTGTGATGTATTTTTTACTGGCTGAGGAGAGCATGACTGGCAAGAAAAAGAGAACTGTTTTGTCCACCATGTCGCCATAGGGAGACAATTGGGAGAATTAAAACTGGCCCTTATCCATGGTTGGAAACTCCATCGCTGGTTAAAGGTCCTGTTAGGGTTAGTGGGACGTTGGTAGCAAATTCCAGGTGAGTGGAGGTGGGGCGAGGGAGGGGGTAGCATCGAGCTGTTGAAACTCAGGTCAGGAGTCGTAGAGCTCTGTAGATGTCCTTAGTCTTAGTAGGTTTTAGATGCAAGTAGGACTGAAGGCCTTACACTGCATGGAAGTAGATCTCGTCTCCCAAACAGACAATGTTGTATAAATGTAAGTTGCAGTAAATCCCAATTTTCCAAATATGCTTGCCCTGCCATGGTTGGTCTAGTGCAGTGAGAATGGTGGTGTTTCAAGACTCAACGTTGTACTGAAATGCCAGCCCTTCATCAAAGACAACTGAGAGCATTTTGTTTGATGCATCCTGGTACGTTGAACAGCACCGCGTCAGTTGTTCCAAATGGGAATTGTGTGTAGGCTCTCTCATGCCCTTTCATTCACCTTGTACGGCTCCTGTCTACCAGCGGCCTTTCCTCTTTCAAGGGACAGGCAAACGCAGATCCCTCTGAAAAGGCAGGAGCTTCCCAAAGGCTGAGCCTGCTGCCCCATACCATGCTGCACCAAGGAGCCCCCTCCTCCCATTTCCTTTTTAGTGTGTGTTTCTGAATTTGGTAGGGCTCACCTAGCTAACTGCCTTGCTGTGTTAGAAGGGATTCTGATGTGTTTCCTCTGAATCATTCACTCAAATGAGTTTTTTCTTTAGTCTTATGATAAGACGGGTGTTTACATTACATAGTAACCACAAAGACCTCAGAGCTCTCTAAAGATCAGCCTGTCATTAAACCTCTCCATTTACTTATGCCAGTTCCTGTTTACAACTCTGTGTTATCAGCTCTAAATTAATGGATTGTTCTTTGTTTTGTGAAGCAATTGATTATTCATTCTTCAGCATGCTAATGCCTAATTAAATTGCTCTAGGGAGTGCATGGACCACTTCGGAAAAGCAGTAGCATAATCAAGGTGGGGCTACCCTGGGTGCCAATATAGTGGGGGAGCCAGAAAATAACAGTACCTGCAACATCCACGCACCTGTGCCAGGGCACTAGCAGCTGGAAATTGCTGCTGCCCCTGTGCCTTGCTGCTGCTCTGTTATGTCTATGTGAAGAAGACTAAATATGTCCAAAGACAGTTTGGTCAAAGGATGGTGTATAGGCCCACAAGTGTCTGAGATAGTTAAAACAAAGGTATAACTCCTGGCCAGAACTCTAACTGTAGTCCAGAGCCTAAGACTCTAGAAATGCAGGCCAATATGGCAGTGTCATTTAGGGGTATCATTTTTATGACTTTTCTATATCAGAAAAAAACCTAGTATAGACCCACTCATATGTGCAGGAAAGACTTTTCCTGGTAGACCTTGTTTAATTGGGGGAGATAGTTTGGTCTGTACTGACACAAACATCATTTGCTCATAAAAGTCATGTCTATACTGTATACGGTTTATATATACTGGGAGGGCTTGCTGGTACAGCTGTACCCTCAGACCTTTTCTCCTGTAGACTAGGCCTAAATCTTGATGTTTTACATGCCTAAATATGTGAATGATTATGTTGGTTTGATGGAATCACTCATGTGAGAGAGACTACAGGCATAAATGTTTTATGAATCAGACCATAAAATGGGACACCAGAAGTACAGAATAGAAGTAAGGGGCAAATGCAGGTGCAGTAGCAAAGGCAGTTTATAGGTTGCTATAGTGTGCTTGCATTGTTCACTTAGGAGTCAGCCAAGTCCTACCCCAAAAGTCAGGATAGCAGTTTGGGAGGTACCGTTGGTCGAATGTCCAAGATGAATGAAACTGTTCAGTATCTGTCTCTCTGCTGTTTTACGTTCAGCAACTTAAGTATGGTGTTTGTGAATTAATGGGCCAAATCATTTCTTAATTACATCGGTGCAGTGATATTCTACAGGTGTTAGTGGAGTTCAATGGGTTGGCAAAAGTGTAACTGAGAGAATATGTTCCATTAGTCGGTAACGGAAGATGTGCCTTTGAGTTTAAATGTGATTACAGTTGTATATTAAATCATTTAATCCACTGCTCTTGATAAACTCTCCAACATACTCACACAGCAATGGATTTATAGAATCTGAAGGGTTGTTATGACCTGTCTTTAATCCATGTTTGCTGTATAGCAGAACTAATACTGAGAGAAGTCTGAACATTGTGAGCTGTCTCTCTGAATTCAGAGCCAAACTGTACCATGGGCTGTTCACAACACTTTCTCTCCAATCAGTTTGTATCCTCAAAGGGCTTCCAACAATAGACAATCACTTGGCATAAGTGGGATTGTGGGTGTGGATTGGTCTGTAAAGTTTGTAAATGTTGAATAAATAATTGCAAAAAATTTGCAAACAAGAAAGGAAGTTGAATTGTTTTAATCAGTTATTCATTCTGAATGACTTGGTTTCAGTAAATATCTATTCTCTCTTCTTAGAAACTCTTTCCAAGAGCGTTTTCTGAAATGTTTCAGAGTGAACACATTTCTTTCTGCTCTCAGAAAAGTCTATTTAATTTGCTAAAGGCACTGTGAATCACTTGAAATGAGAGTGGGCCTCAATTTTGGTTTACTGTTTCTATTTATACCTGGTAGCTCAGTCTTTTGATGTCTTCATCAGGGGATTGAAGCTGAAAAAGATGCTGTCATCCTTGTTTTGGATCAGATGTATGGATAGGTAAAAATAGAGTTTTACAAAACTAAAATGAATACAACATGGATAAAATAACTACATTCATTTATCTATTTGATTGGATTTGTTTTATTAGCATCCTTCACCGCTTGATCAACTTTCCTTATGTCATGGGACAAAATGCATATTACCGCACTTCACTGCCTCCTCCCAAACAATATTCTTTTTAATGCAATCAAGCAGTGTGATATGAAATATGTTACAGATAAAGGGCAGGATCTGAACCATTGTGCAAACCCAAAGGAAATACCTGCATAAAAGATTTGCTCATTTGAATTGTTCTTGAAAACAGTTGGTTAGAAATGCAAAATCTAGGTTTGTACATGCAAAAGTACCTGATTGTTCATAGAAGAAAGGATGAAGATATGAGTCATGTGAACAGCCTACTTTTTAATCTCTGCACTGTAAAATTGCAGTTTCGAAATCTGCTTAAAATGAGTCCAGGTATCTGCCTATATCTATAATGGGTTTTGCACCTTAGAAGACAGCTCCTCACATAGAAAATATACCTTCTTCAGGCCCCAAAAATGTTAAGAGGGGTTACAAAACTTGATACTAAACAGGACCTCATTTAACTGTTTTATTTTTTAAATTATAGGCTGAGATGCTAATTGTATTTTGCTCTGTGCTGTGCAATATTGGCACCGCTTGAAAAGAATAGTTAATAATAGCAATAGTGCCTCCCAGGCAGCCCTGGGCAAGGTCACCATTAGGCTACCACTCTTGGTACATGAGCTTTAGTCTGTCCTTCAGGTGCTCCTTCTGCCAAAACATTTCATTCAAAAGGCAGGCACTATCCTTTTCGGTGTTTTTGTTTTGACGATCGCTTAGCCCGTTGTATCAGTGTCAGGTGAAATGAAAGGCAGGACGAATGCTCTAAAAGACTGTGTGCAGTTCATTTTGGCAGTGCATAATTTCAACCCTGAGAGATAAGCAGTGGAAGAACTGAATTATCATCCTGAGAATCTTTTGGGGAGGCAGCAGTGAACCGTGTTTTTCACTTTGCGTCAGAGGTACTAGGCCAACAAACATAATCCTTCACCTTAATTAGATTTTATTTATAATAGAGTAGATGCAGATAGGGACATTGCTTCCAGATAACTGAGCAGAGGTTGATCTAGAAATAAGGCAGGGTAGATTTGCACCGTATAAGCTAACTGATGTACAGAGAAAGACAGAGCGATCTCACCTTTGGTTAGTCCATGTTTGCTGTCTACGAAAGTTAACATAGATAGGTAGTTTTGTTAGTCTATATGCTTTCGTTAAAGTAAACCAAGTCTACTTTGGTTAAGTGCAAATCTACCTTGCTTTCTATTTGACTAACACACCTAACTACATCTGTAGAAATTAGAGTCAGCCTTGCAATATTTTGCAATTTAAATTTTTGTTTTATTTGTATCAAATGTCATAATACTTTACCCTAATCTAGCACGTTTCATCAGAGGATTTCAGCTGCTGTGTAAATACTCACTGACTAAGCCTTAATGTAGCCTGTGAGATAAGTAGTATTGCCCATTTTCCAGAGGTGAACTGTAACGGGGAGGTTAAGTGAGTTGACTACGGTTCCCCAGCACCGAGAACAGACCCAACTCAAGGCTCCTGGGACCTCCCTGCCCTTTTCTCTCTTTGGCTACAAAACAGGTCAAACTTTTAAGAAACCAGAAAATGAAAATTTCCATCAAGGAATACTAGTGTATTTAAATTAGACATCAATCCATTTTCCTCAAGTAATGCAGTATAGCTAAATCTCCAGCGTATGCAATACTGTGATCCCAGTGGAAGTTTTGCTTGAATAAGGGCTGTAGGAACAGGGTCTTTCCATAAAAGGAATTTAAAATCTTTGTATGTGATGCTAAGGTGAGCCTTCCAGAAAACACGGTTGATACCCAACCGCTATTTAATATTAATAAAGCATAAGCCTTTTTGTGGTTTCTGACAACATTAGCAACCCCCCCCCACACACACACATACACACACTTTGTCTTAAATCTAAAGTTCACAAATAAAATTGGTGGAATTTTACCACATTTAAATAAACACCTTGTAGGATTTATCGCTGTATGAAAAAATAAGTCTTTCCTTCTTTGCTTCTTTTTTCTTGTGTAATTTCTCCTTGACTAAAAATCATGCCATGATCTTCTGAACAGGACTTGTCTATAGACCGTTACACTTAGATGCCGACTCACAAATGGTCATACTGTTATTCTGACAATAAGCAGAGTACAGCATATGTAGTTGTTACATATAATTGCTCTGAAGAAAATAGACACATTTTGGTCCCAACTAACCCTTTTTCTAGGGCTTGGCTTAATGGGTAACTTGAGTTCTGTTGATGAGAAAGGACTTTTCATTTTACGTACTCTTGTGACAGGGTATTCAGCAGAATTTGCAGATTTGTTGGACTTTGACGGGGCCGCACCATGAGCGCTTCTGCTGTGGCCTTCAGCTTGCAACCTCTGAGCTGTCAGATGTGCACCTTACACCTGCATCACCCCAACCCCCATGGGGAAAAATGGCATGAGAGCAGAAGTTTGAAAGCTAAGAACCGGTTTATAACAGAACCAAATCTTTCATCCAAGTTTTGCCATTCCTAGGCTTTTCCTGTGTTGGAGTTAACAAAGATGCACCTGCCCCTTTGACTCAGTCGTTGTTACCTTGCATCTCTATGCAGGGAGGGGCCAGGAACTTGACAGTAGATTAACGGGGCAGAGGAGTCCTTCGCCCTTTGAGGAGCATTAGGGCATGCCCTGTTATACCCTGTTTGTAATTGTGAAGGAATTCAAAAGAGAGACGGGGCATACACCCACTTCTCTTTTTGTGCCGGTGTTAATGCTGGCGTGATAACTTTTTTTCAGTGAAGCTACAGATTAGATTCCTGCAATAAAGAAAGCCCAGTAAATCTCAAATCAGCTTGAGTTTGCAGAAGGTGGGACTATTTTGGCTGGTGGGGAGGGGTATCTTTTTCTTGTGTTTATATTTTAAGGCCAAGTTATTATCCATTCCTTTTTATTTCGTGCCAAACGTTTTTAGCAAACCTTGACTTAGAAACCTACTCTCTGGGTTGAAGGATGTTAATAGATCTAAGGTAAATTGGGCTGCTGCCTTCTGTTTTAAAATTTCATGCTGTTGGCAAAACCTGCCAGCCAAGACTGAGTGCCACACCAAGGTAACATCTGACATTTTCCCTTTGCAAAGAAGTGCATCAAGAGGGGAGATTGGTTTGTTCATCTATGTAATAGGACTGTTCCCTCTGTCATAGCATTTTTTTAGAAATTGCCATCCTCTTCTTATTTCACTTGCAAATCCTCATTAGCCGGGACTGTCCCTGAGAGACCTGCACCTTCGGAGCTCTCTGCACTCCTTCCCAACATATGCATATGATGCTTTATATCTGCTGATTGCTGAGAACCTGCTACTGCATGCTAAAAGATGCTCTTGAGGACTCAGCCACCCTGTGCCAATCTCCTTATGCAGCCGCCTCTTGCTGTCCCCCAGAATGGCCTTCAGTCTCCTGTGACAAAGAGCCTTTGTATCCCTTTTCACTGATAAACCCACTGCCTTCCTCAGTCGAACAAAGCATTGGAGCTCTGGTCTGTCTGACCAGTTTCCTTCTTTTCAGCTTTCTAAAAGGGTTCCCTAAAAGCTATTAGTTATATTTGGGGGGGGGTCACATGCAGAATCAATCCCATACTTTATCTTCTGCAGCCTTGGGACTCCAGGACTGCTTTTTCTGGTGCCTGCACTCATACTTGCTGCAGTGCCAGAAGTGGGGGTGCTGGGACGCTCTGCCTTGCAGCACTGCTTCTGGTGTGAAAGGTTTCTAAAATCCCCTTGAAGCCTGAGTCTGGGACTCAAAACCCAAAGTCAGGCAGGTGGCTCTGCTCTCACGGGCGCCCTGGTTGTCATCAGGAGTCGGCCCGAGCTTTACACGCACCCTGCTGTCCTTTGCAGAGAATCCCAGAAATGTCGGAGGCGCCTTCACAGACCGGTATTGTTTCGTCAAATACAGAATTGTAGTGATTGTAATGCCGACGTTTACTGATTAGTAAATTGGGGTCAATGGACACAGTTATTTCCCTTCTACTTGAAGGGATTACGTATGAAAATTTTCCAACTGGGTTACTTAATGCCTTTCCACTGAAGTGATTCCAGCTATTCACTACACTCTTCCCACATCAGGTTCAATATGGTTTGATTAGAAAGCCTCTTCCTGTGCTGCTTATGTCTGTCAAAGAAATCCCATGCCAGAACAGCATCTGTAATTACTATTCAGGGCACAGCTCCCCTGTACTCTGAGAAACATTTGTTATTTGGAGAATAGCACAGCTCCTACCAGAATAGGTACATTAGTGTAGGGTCATAGTCTGATCTCACTGGCACAAGTGTTAATCCACTGCTAAACCTGCTTCAGATCTGAATCAGATACTCTAATATCAATTGTATCCGGATCAAATTGAATACCGATTGATTTTTCCCTTTTGCAGTCACTGGTAATGAAGTATGTGTTTTTTAACCCAGTTACATTTCTTTTGAGCCTTGTCAAACTTGCAGGCAGCTTGGAAGATGAAAAAATCAGTGAGGAAAGAGAGATCCTTTTAGCTGTAGCACAGGTTAATAGTGACCCATTGTCACTACCCTCTGATAGTTGGTTGGTGACCTGTGTCAAATGAACTTAGCCAGCTTCCAGGAAGGAAAGGTCCACACCACCGCACTTGCAGGCAGCATGAGCACGGAGATCAATGACTGATTCACTCATGAATGTCCTCTAATACCCCTATACAGAGTCCTTACAGCTCAAGACAGCATGCGGACGCTGCCTTGGCCCATACTGGTTCTGGGAATAAAGAGAGGAATTCAGCCACCAAAGCCATAAATCTGGCACCAACGCTAAACCTATCTGAAGATTTTCAAATACAAATGCCTCTGTCATGTGCTGTAAAGCAACTCTTACTTCGTAATCCTTTGTTTTGCCTGCTGGAGCACCTCCTTTAAAGCACTGAGCCTTTAGGAAGGAAGTAATCGCCCAAATGGACACACGTTGTGCCCTGTCCAAAGATAAAGGAATGTGGGAGGGTTGCCAAACTGGATTGAGCGGTAGGACACCGAGGATAAAGGAGGCACCAAATCTTGCCTTCAGCTGGGCAATTATTGCACCTAGAGCCAGCTCTGCCAAGTACTTGTGAATCTATAAATGTTAAGTTCAATACAGCTCGTACTTGGAGAACTTCCATTAAGGCTCCTCCAGAACTGCAGTGTTAGCATCTCCCTTTCTCTTCCCACTCGCCTGCTTTTTGTGAGTTGTTCTGTCCTATCCTTGCATAATGATTCCCTTGTACTCTCGGGACTCAATTCTGTTCCCGTTGAAATAGCTGGCAAAACTGCCATCGTTTCTCAGAGGGGCAGGATTAGTCCTTTATTCTGCGGTTTTGCAATAATAAAAGTAAGCCAGGTGAACACAAACTTCAGCATCATGCAGTCATGAAATCCCTTTTGTGCATATTATTTCAGAAATAAACATCTCTGTGAACTGTAGCAGGCACAGCTTGAAATAATAATGGAGCAGTAGGTATAAAAGGCTAATGTCACAGTACTAAACACCCGCCTTGTTATTTAGCACTTTAGTGTATGAGATGCATACTGTAGCACTTAATTGTTAGTAATGAGAGCACAACAGTTAGTGTATCATCAACAGCAATGATAAATGTAGCACTCAGTTGATCCTGGCAAATCACTTTGAAATCCTCTGAACAAAAAGGCACAATAGATTTATTAAAGCTGTTAATAATGTATTTATTAGTAGCAGTGCTTTATTATCCTTCTTGCAGATCTCAGTGCAATGTTTTTGTTGCCCCTCAAACTGCCATTAATTGCAATTATTCCTGTATAACCACTGACATTGGTCTATGGATGCTTGCTCATTATGTATGGCTAACACATTTGCTTTTATTTTTGCTTTGCAGTACAGAATTGGACAGCTGTACATGATCAGTAAGCACAGTCACGAACAGAGTGACCGAGGGGAGGGCGTGGAAGTCGTGCAGAATGAACCCTACGAAGATCCAAATTATGGAAACGGTCAACTAACAGAAAAACGGGTCTATCTCAATAGGCAAGTACCATGCAACTTTCCCTCCCAGCATGCACTGTGATAAAGATTTCCAGGGCATAACATTTCTCCCTGGCAATAGCTTTTCTGTTTCAAATGTAATGTGTTCTATTGAATACGTGCCGCTTTCTGGCACTTTCAAGGAAAGGAATAGTGGAAGAGCAGTGTTGCTTGAAATAGAGACATTAGCTGTCTTTTTGATTTTAGAGCACATTTTCCCAGGCAAAAAATTACAGCCTCCAGGCAGAGGTGTCTTGAAAATCAAAGTACTTTTCTATTTTCTTTCATACTTCCATTATTCCCTGCATGGGTAAGACAAAAACAGTTTTATTTTTAAAGCAAATCTAATATGTTAGAGGGCTTGGGGTCACTAGGTCTGAATTCTACCTTAGCACATTTGCTTTTGACCTGACTTAAGCCCTGCAGGTCTGATTTCCAGAAACGCTGAGCAACACTAATTCTCTTTGACTTCAATTAAAGTTAGGAATCATCAGCGCCTCTGGAAATCAAGATGCTGAATTAGCAAAGCCTTTAAGCACATACTTAAATATAGGCATGTGCTTAAATGCTGAAAGAGGCCTGAAGTCCTTAATTGCTGTAGGTGTCCATTTCTGCCCCAGCAGCGAAAAGGAAATGATGGTTCCTTCCTCTTGCAGAGAGGTGCTGGAGGGTTAAGTCATTAATTTTGTAGTCCTGTACAGTCCTCTGATGGCAAGTGCTATAGAAACGCAATTATTCCTTAATACGCTGAAGTTTTTCCTTAAAGGAGAGTTGGTCTTTCTTAAATCTAGGGAAAAGAAAGGTGCATTTATTTCTCCTAAATCTCAAATCAGCCCCTACAGCACCTCAGCTAACTAAAATAGGCACATTAATATTAAATTCTGTCTGAGATGGCATGCAGGTTAATCTTGTCTCCTCTGTTCAACATCAGTAGCATGCGGAAAGTAACTCTAGTCCATCGTTAGAGAATTGCTTAGGGTAGCAGTGAACCCTGGGGTGCTGACACAGCAAGATGGAGCATTGCTTCATAAGAGTTGCACAAGGCCAGTGGCCTGTTTTGATGACAAAAGATTTGTCAGCAAATAAGTTGACATTATGAATGACCACTAGGCTTGTATGCTGGTGACCTTCTGCAGCAGTGACAGGCTTTAAGACATGATGGAAAAAATCGCTTTTGTTTCCCAACAGCCCTATCACTTCCTAAAATGAACTATGGATCATTCCTGACTGTGAGAATATAATGTTAAGGGTCAGCACTTCCACACTGACTTAAAAGCCAGTGTTAATTTTAAAACATATATATTGCTGTCCTGTGAAATGTAGTGTTTAATTTGTTGCCGTTTTTTATTGCTGCTGATATAACTGAATATTGCTGCTTTTCTGATTCGCCTCCGTTCCTTTTGGCCTATTTCCTTTTATTAAGCTTTTCTGCACTGTGACCCTTTAGTGGCAAGCGCAGCAGCACTGTAGCTAAGAGTCCATTGCAAGTTTTTCTGTAACCCTAACAGATCTGACCTTTCCCCAGCATAACAATTGGTTTACCAGCAGTATTCCACACACAAATAAATAATACTCCAGACAGCATATATATTATGACAGCACTTAACATTGTAATTATAACCCAGCACTCTCAGAAGTCACGCACAAGAGTTAAGAGACATCCACAAGCTCCCCTGTGCTGAATTCCTGGGTGCTTGCAATAGTCTTTAATCTCTGTTGGAAAAGCAAGGCACTGGGCACTTATAAGGGGGTTGCCATTTAGATCTTATCTTTGTGTTTTGGGATAAAACAAGACTAAAGCATGTGAAGACACCACAGATTACCCTGGCCAGAAAAGCAATGAATATTCTGCTTGGCTTAGCAGATAACTATCATTTTCATGCATAATGAATTTTCCATACGCAAAGTCCTGTATTTATGCTCAAAAGGACTGACACTGTGCAAAGAGAGCCTCTCTCTCACCATTTAGGAGCTTAATGGCCTTCACCGAATAGGTGATAAGTTTGCTCACACAAACGTTCTTGGTATGCACCTGAGAGCAAAATGTTGTGCCTGAGCAGATGATATTTAAAAGAAGTTAGCTCAAAGAATCGTAGAAAAGAAATTAGACATTCAGCAGCTGCTGGAGTATGAATACAATCTAGAAATGTTGCTGTGGTAGCTTTATCTTGAACCTGTTCAAACAGAGACTAAGATGTGCGCTTCCTCCTATGACTGAGAAATGCAGAGGACTGATCACTGTACTGCCCAGAAGACTAACTATTTCCGAGCAGTTGTAAATTCTCCTTCTCTTTCTCTCCTGTGTCCAGAAGGTCGTACCTCTTTCTGGAAGGAGTGGAAAATCATTCTGCCCAAGGTTTCTTTTTCTGCCAAGATGCACCGCATATAGTTCTTTGTATCAAAATTATTCCAACATCTTCCTTATCTACCAAGAGAAAGTGCCCTTGAAAGAGTGCCAGTTTCTTGCTAAAATATTGCCTGATGGCCAAAGCAGATGTGTTGGCAAGATCACGCTACTTTTATCCATCTAGACGGTAGTTTCAGTTTCCATTCTGATGAGATTGAAAGACCTTGCCGTGACTACCGCTGTATGAATTACCGTCATAGGAATAAGAAATCATAACTACCTTGAGTCACATAGGGAACAGCGAAGTGTATTCACGCTTCACCCCTTATCTCCAAGGGCGACCGATTCCAAAATCCACACCTATTTGATCTTGGTTTTTAGTGGGTGCCTGGCATTAATCTAGGTTAGAAATTTTGTCTTAAAAATGTTGTCATGTACTCTTTTTCTTCCCCCTCAGCAATTCTCCGTTCACACAGCAGCATCTAGTAATTTCATACAGTGTTAGAATAGTGAATGTTGAATTTATGAAGGTGTCTGAAGCTCGTCAGATGTTTAGGTAAATATCCAAGATGACTTCCATATTAGCCATATTACCAGATCCAGCCAATCTTTAACCCACTGGCCCTTCCTTTCCTCCCATACCTCCTTGGCTACCCAGTTCAGGTAAAATCCTGACTCCACTGGAGAGGAGGGTAAGCTCCCAGTGAGCTCAAGTCTGTAGGATTTCACTCTTGGTTAGCATTTTGCAGACACGTCGGGACTGCAGACTACTTCCTGTGCCTGGCCACCGCCTCATCAGCCCTGCTCCAAGGCCAACTTAAGGATTTTTATGGCCCTGAACACAGTGTTAATGGTGGGGGGAGGTCTCACTGCATTTAATCCCATGCCAGCTATTGCCGTGATCGCACTTTAGCATGCGGGTGCTTTCAGCATGTTGCCTGTTTGTATTCTGGCACATTTGCGTGCTCATATTTTGGTCCTCTCTTCATGTTGCCCTCATAAATGTTTGTGCCCTGCACCGAGGCATGTGTCACACAGACCCTGCACAGGGGAACCAGGACCTGGGCTTCATGGAACCATGCCTGAAAATGAGAGGGCGCCACACTGGTCCATTCAGGCTGCTTGCAGTCCCAGAAACCATGTAGTTGGGTTTGCTTTTGGCTGCAGGCAGGACACTCAGCATGGGAGCCGTCAGTCAGCCTTGCTAATTAGCTCTCCTGCAGCCCTTCTGCTTCCGGAGATAGCCCATGCAGAGTGGCACAGCGTGGGTGAAGCAGGGTAAGTTTACAGTCTAGACATGGCCGAAGGGTTTGAGCTGCTCAGACCGGACTAGCCAGCAGTGTCTGATACCATTTGGCATTCTAGGCAATGTGCCTACTGCAGTGTTGTCATCAGCTTAATGGGCTTGCGCAAGGTATAAATCAGTGCTAAATTTGGCTAATTGTGTTTTGTAGCTGGAGCCTTCTTGTATTCCTTGACAACTGAAGCCATACACAATCAGCAGTTTCATCTTGCAGAGGTTCATGACACATTTTCTGGGATTCCTGCCTACTTCCCAAGTTTTGCTTCAAGTTTTCATGCTCAGATGAAACATAGCGCTGAGTTTCGCCTGGTTTCCTGAGGTTTTTTGTCATTAGATACCAAACATAACTTTGATTTCAGCTCATATTATATCAAAGTTATTCTGAATTGGATTCAGTTTTATTCGAGCATTTGAGAACTTCAATGACTTTTTCAGTTGAACTAGTCTGAGACCCAGATTCTTGCAGTGCCAGAAACCAGTCTTGTTGCACTTGGTTTCTCAAAGAACATTTCATACATCTTATTACCAAAGCAAATCATTTGATAACTGTATTGTAACTTATCAGTAACAGGTCAAAGCAACAAATAGCCTTTAATGAGTCCCACTGCAGTTGTATGACTGTGGATTATTATATGGCTGTATATACCTATAGCAATTTACATACCTCTCCTTTTTCTTTTGTGACTGCCATTTGGATTATAAAACTGTACTGTGTCTTATTTGGAGATTGGTATCTTCAGCTTGAGTGGAAGTGCCAGGGAAATCCCAAGGAAACTCCTTGCCCTAGCAGAGAGCTAACGTAGGAGAGTTATGTGTGTTGCCTATGGGTGCATGCTTTGTCACTGAGTAATGTGCTTGTGGTTTATAGTGTGTTTTTAAAGCCTGTGTTACTTTAGACTCTAACCAGGCTTTAACTGTTTCACCCAAAAGGGGAAAGTAAATCCAAGTGAGTACCGACAAAGGTTGAGCTCTGGAAAAGTGTGTGAGAACAACTGGAGAGACCTAGGAGCAGTTGGGCCATGGGATCCCATATCCTAGGAAGGGGTACCAGCGTTGGAGCCTGTGCCAGGGCTATACCTGAAAGGTTACACAGCAAGACCAGATTTGGTATACTCAGAAGCCCATCGAATCCTAAGATTTGCATCTAGCAGAGCTGTCTGAGCATCCACAGAGGGAGCTGTGTTTTAAACCAGCGGCACCCAACCTTTTGGCCCTGTCGGCAGGATGAGTAGCACAGGGTTGGTCCACGGGCAGATCCCATACCCAGATCAGCCTTGTACCAGTTGAATCCAGCCCCGTGCACCCAGATCAAGCCACAATCCACATGTAGTGTTAGGCTAATTGAATACTATATATGGCAGATAAAAGTCTTGATCTTCATGTTGCAGGTAAGGCAGTTTTTCTTGAGCACCACGGTTCTAGGCCATGACTGGAAGTGTTTCAATAACTTGTGATACATAACATACCCTGAGACTGAGCTTCACTGCAGGCCACATTTTTTGAAGGTTCGTTTTAAAAAACATACAGTCCACCTGTGGATTTTATTCTCTAGAGACCACAGACTCTCCAGAAGCTTGGTGAAAGTTTCACATGAAGTCATGAACCCAAACCGAACAGCTCCTCCCTGGAGCTCCCTTCTCCCTGCCGTTCTTGCTCAGGATCCAGACCCAGCCTTGAGATCTGGCAGTCTGGTCCACTCAGATTGATCCCCCTTTCTGGGAAAGACTGGTAGCAACTCTTCTGTTCTGGGCAAGGAGACTATCGGCATCTTGCTCCATTTCCTCATATGACCTCTTGGGGAAGTCTACAGATCCCAGGAACTGAAGAATAGCATAGCCCAGGATCGCTCTGGCTATTTGAGAGAGAAGTGTGGGGAAAATACCTTGCTGTTCATTCTTCCTATGCTTCAGGGCTCAGTTCACAAGCCTGAGAGAGTGGGTGGTCTGGGATCTCCACAAACCTCCACCTGGGACCACTTCTCTCTGCAGCTGCTTCCTGGGTCTTTATAAAACAGAGGTCAGCAACCTTTAAAGAGCAAGGAGCCAAAATAAAGCCGCTGGGCCCAAAGGCAGGTTCCAAGTCTCAAAGCCACTTGAAGGCCCAGATGGTGGAGTCAGAAAAGTTTTAAAGCACAGAAGTTTGGGAAAAGGTCGGAGTTGGGAATTCTGTGCGTGGGTCCCAGACACAAAGCTCCATGTAAAGGCGTAGTGGATCTGCTCCCATTCAGGTCCAGCAGCATTTAGAGCAAGAGTTCTTGGTCCAGGCAAATGGGAGTATTGTTTGGACTACTGCAGTATACTTCAGTTATTGCTTTATTTCCTATAGAGAAGACTCTTTTCTATCTCCAGCATCATCCCATCCAGCAGGCTGGGCTGTGTAGGGTCGGTGCAGGGAGCGGATAGATTTAGTTTTTTACAAATCCTTTGACAGAGTTCATCATAATAATGACAGCCACAGTAAGGACTGATTTAATTCCTTCTGCTTTGCTAAATGGAAACTAAATTAGTAATGCATGAAAAAAAATGTTCACTTTGTCAGGAAAAACTCTACTAAGTGGCTTTCGAGCCTAAGGAATAGCCCCACTGGGATGCTCGAGGGAAGCTTGTGAATTGTTTATTGCTGCAAATGTTCAAATGATGTTTCTGAATGTGGCTCCTGCTGGATGAAGGCTCCAGTCTAAGACTAATTAGAGCAGGGTCAAATAAAATAATCCTACCAATCCCATTCTCTTTTGGAGATGTTTGACAGGTAATAATTGCCTCTGGAGTGAGCGTATGGAGGGAGTCAGATCTGCAGCAAATTAAATGTCACAGCTGGTAACAGTGTTCTTCACAAATAAAATACAGGGGGAAACTATTGAATATGGAATTGCTCGGCTTCTTTGATGGTGAAGGATAGTGACCCGGGAGCCGGAGCGGGATGGAACCTGCTTGACTAAGAAAGCTTCTGTTTTTCTTTAGATAATTTCAGTCCCACAGACTTGTTTCATTCAAGTCAGTAGGAACTTTCAAAGTCAAGGGGAATTAAAGCATCAAGAAAATTAATTTCCTTAACTGTGCTCCTTAATCCCTGCTTCCCCTTCTTGACGTCCCACATGCCAAAACTGAGCCCTGCTCTCAAATCCTCCTCCTTTTTGTATTCACAGGGACCAGCTCAACCCTGAGCAGGCCAGGTGGCTGCCACAGTGCGTCAGTGCTGGTGTTTTCCAAAGCCACAGAGCTGGGAGCTTCCCCCACACCACAGCTACTTCTCCCAGTTCCCCACGCCCTGGTTGTAGCAGTCTGGCTGCGCTGAGATCAGGAAGCTGGAAGCGGGCAGGGTGATGGGGAGAAGCGGCAGTGGCACAGCTCTCCAGTCCCAACATAGCTCCCTCCTAGCTGGAAGTTGTGCCCATGCCGCAACCTTGGGGAAAGGGGCAGGGGTAGAGGTAGTACAGAGAGGTGGCAGCAGTGGATATAACTCACAGCTCTATAGGCTGGATCCAGTTGCTCCACAGGCTGGATCCAGCCCACAAAACACATGTGTGTTTGCAGCTGTGCCTCCGTCTGTGGTACAGCAAGCAGTCCCTTCTGTGCCAGACCCATTTTGTAAGGGGACTCCGAGATACGTGGCCTCACCGTTCTAATTTTTTTTTTGCCCTCCCCAAGGCCTCTTGCACCTTAGCACAGTGAGAGTACCAACATGGCTAGCCTTTACGTGGATCATTCAAGGGTTGGAGAAGGTCCTTTATGTGCTCCTTTAAGGTGCGAGCGCAAGCTGGCAACGGAAAAGAAATACCGCATTCAGCAAATACAAGTTGTCATTTGTATGTGAACCCAAGTACAGCTCGCTTTGTCCCTGGCTGTCAAGTGAGGGAATTGAGTGCATCTCCCATTTCTTCTAGAATTGTAGAAGGCTTTGATTTTTCACGCTCCTTTTGCTTCTGCATTGGCAGCCTGGAAAACGATTTGTGTCTGCTATGCAGGATTTCCGTAGAAACTTAGATTGTGCTTGTAAAGCAATCTCTCTCTCTCTCTTATTTTATTTTAATGGGGGAATCAGATGTTTTCTTGATCTTGGATGAAGGTTGATTTTGTGGGTGACTAGTAGGTTTTTTGAATAGCGTTTTATTGATTCATGCTATGAAGCGTCACAAATAACATTTCCCATAAGTTGGCATATTCTGGCATGAGCATGCACTCAATTTTGTATCCAGTCAGGAAAACCCTGAGTTTACACTGGGCAAATTAAGCTGTCTCCCTCAGTGGTGTACACCTTGCGCTGGCACTGTCCCTCCACTGAAATTTTCCCTAGGAGGTTTGCTGGTATCTCACGGTACTCTGCAAAAGTCCCCTGGAGTTATACCCAGGGATATCAGTCTACTGCGCAACATGCCTTTTGTCCATACAGCCGCTTGCAGCGAGCTTGTGCTGTGCTGACAAAGGCAAACAACTGTGAACATGCACTAAAAAATGACAATATCAGTAGCTGTAGGCTGGCACCAGTCCTACTGGTAAAACCTTTCTGTGTAGACATGGTTTTATTCTTCAGCAGTTAATACTTGCAAGCTTCCAACGCCAAGTGGCTTACCAGCGATCTTCTTCCGTGCCAGAGCGCCATCTTCAGAATCAGAAAGCCTGCATCGTCCCCATTCATTTGGGCTAGTAAACATCAGACAGAGTGAAATTCAGCAAGGGCAGAGAAGGGAACAAAGATGCAGTAATAAAAAGACATACAACAGGGAAAAAAATAATGAGACAGCAAAATGTGTTTGTGCAGACTGTCTCAGATCCCCTGCCTGGTAGCCTCCGATTGCAAGGAAGGTTTGTGTAAGGAAAAATAAAACACCCTCCCAACAATGTCATTGCAGAAGAGAAAGTCAGCAAGTTTGACCTTGAATTTGTAGGTAATATTATAATATCTGCAAATATAGATGTTTATATATGAAGCTGACTCATGGTTAAATCAGCCTCAATTATGAAAAAAATCCAGTTTCTCTCCTGATACATGTTTATGTTACCGAAAATTCCCTCAATTATCCAAAGTCACAAACAGCTGTGCTTGATTGATTTCTCCATTTACATCTGGATGATTGAGATGTGAAAGTATTTGCTGTGCTTCAGTATAGACTCTGTTGAAGGCTAGATGACCTTTTCATGCACGTGCTCTGATCTAGGCTACGCTGCACAGGACCCTGAATGGTACTCCTATGTGTCATCTCAAACTTCAGTCTTCCTCTCAGTGGCTAGTGCCGGCTGGTCTGATAGAGATGCTGTGAAGAATAGTTAGTTACTTTTAACATAAAAACTACATGATTACTATATAATATTATTAATGCAGGAAGAATCCCCCTTCAGGTGTTAATGGAGTACTAAAGCTTGTGCATCAGTAAAGAACATGGAAGAAGCACCTCCATAGGCAGAATTAGAACGAGTAGGTCCACGTCCTACACGTCCTCCTTACTTCTTGGTAGAGACTGCCTCCTTGTGGCTAAGAATGCCCTTGTGGTAAGTATGGCCCAAAATGCTCCCAACGGATCCAGACCATGTCAGGACAAGAAATGTAAAACCTGCCAACACATCCCCACCACTCCCACAACAGCTACACCCCACAACAGAGCCATCACCATTCCTGGATCTTACAGCTGCACCTCCAGAAATGTAATATATCTCATCCAGTGCACCAAATGCCCTGATGGAAAATACGTAGGAGAAACCAAACAACTGCGCACCAGAATGAATGCACACTGGAAACCTATCAAAGACACGTATACCCAATTACCTGTGGAGGCACATTTCTCACAAGAAAACCACTGTCTCTCCAATCTCTCAGTTCTGATCCTCAAAAGGAATTTACAAAACACCTTTCACAGACGAGCCTACAAACTTCACTCCATCAACCTACTGGATACAACAAATCATGGACTAAATATAGACATTGGATTTATGACACTATAAGCTCCCTGACATCTGACTCCCCAGGCAAACCCGCCACTTTTTAACCAGCTATTCTCATTCCCCACCCCCACCTCCTGTCTTCCATCCTTTGACTACAGATACATTCATTCCCACTTCCCTGCCCCCCACCTGTCTCTCACCTACTGACCACCTCAATTTATATTTTCACTGACTGGCTTTCTTGCATACTACTGGCCTCTGGCTGCTTTACCACTCCATCCAGGAAGAGCAGTGACCATCTGCAGATGCTTCCTCAACCTGATGAAGTGTGTTTGTGCTCAAAAGTTTGCTAAAAAGAATTTTTCCAACTATTTGAGTTGGTCTAATAAAAGATACCAGATTTACCCAAGGAACCTTGTCTGCCTTGTGTTAAGTATGCATGGCATGTTGTGACCTCTGCACATTTCTTTCAGGATCAAGGTAGTGAATCCCTAAGTCCATACCTGAAGCCTGTTCTGAAACCTCATTATAAGCCAGTGATTCTCAACCTCTTTAGACTCGAGGCATCCCTTGGAAAATACCAGCTCTCAGCTTTCGCTTATATTTTGACTGTGGAAAAATAATAGAGCATTCTGTTGCAAAGAACTCAGAAAGCGCACAACAGGTCAGAGGCTTTTTGACACTGTGGATTCCTATTTGATATACCTATACCTGATATGGTTTTTGAATCACATTTACACACTTAATATTGCATGGCACTCCATGGCACCCCTGCACTGCCATAACCAAATCAGATCAGAGGTCATCACTGTTCATTTTTCTAGGGAAGAATAGCTTATCTTTTCATGTATATCTGTCTAAGGAGAAGATTCAAAGGCATGCATTCATACCTTGGAAGTTACTATGAGCTGTTATAGGTCCTGCTTGATACTTGTCAAATTAGGAACTTGATTAGAAGTATCTTACAGCTCTTACCAGCTAAAAATATCCTAATCTTGGATTTTCTTTTTCTTTGCAGCAAGCTACCTAGCTGGGCTAGAGCAGTCGTTCCCAGGATATTTTATGTTACAGAGAAGGCTTGGAATTATTACCCTTACACAATCACAGGTGAGGACCAAAGCAGAACTGCAAATATTAGACATTTACTGTGTGGTTAGTTTTGTCTTCCCTCGAAGGCTCCATGCCACATACATAGAGACAGAAGTTACGGTATTTTAGTGATTCCTCTTTAACTGTTCTGTATTTTCATTTCCCATTATTGGCTGTTACTAAAAAATATGGTTAGCTTAATATGTACAAATTGATGAGTAAAAACAGAAACTTTTTATCCACTCTATTTCTCCCCCTTTTAAGACTTTTCTATAAACTTTATATGTTCAGATACTACATACAAAAACCTGTGCTGACTTGTGCCACTGTAGTGGGATTGCACACTCGCATGCAATTCGACACATTATTTGATTGAGTTTATATATTATTAGTGCATTTTCATATTATTTTAACAGTATTTGTATAATTTGAAATAATTTGAAAATAGTTTGCATCATTTATTTTATTCTGCATTTCTTTTTTTCTTCTCCCCTGCCTTCTCTTTCCAATGGACAATCTGGGACCCAGAATACACAGTGAGTTTGCCTTGCTCTTTAATTCCTTAATTCTGAAAATAAGGTCCCTTTGCATAATCTGACAGTAAAATCCAAAGCTGTTATCTCCTTTACAGTCCCATGAATATTTGGTGCATTTGACACTAGAAATGTATTAATGTGATTGCCATAAATTATTTAACTTATTCTTTATAATTTTAACCTGACTATATATATTTTGCTAGTCAGTAGCTGCAGCAGCAAATAACCTTCTGTTAAAAAGGACAAGGCTTTTGGTTATTACTTGGAGACAACAGACAGATTTTATTTTATTTATTTTTTATTAACTTATAAAATGCTCATCTCGGTATAGCATCTGGGAAAACTACAATCTGCAGACAAAATTAAACAAGAACTGGGCCCAGTGCCCAGAAAAAAATAGCCATTCCCTGTAGCAGACCTAAGGCAAAATAAAGAGCATAAAGTGAAACTAAAATGGTCCTAGCCTGGACTGAATAGAGAAGCCTTTCATTGCACCTTGAGGACAGAGATGTCTTCTCCTCAATGCGAAAGCTCCAGGTGCAGGGTTCTGTAACCAAGGAAGTTGTGCCCTGGCTTAGGGGAACCTCAGCCCGCAAATCAAGGATAACCCAATCCCTTCTTTGCTGATATAACTGAATTTGAAGTGTTTGTGCAGCCTTTTTTAAACCAGCCTGGAATAGAGGGTGGGAGGAACAAGAAGTGGAGAATGGTTTACGTTAAACTTAAAGGCAAAATGCTGCTCTTGGTTGGTCCTGCAGACTTTTGCTGGACCTTCCACACTTGTTTCATGCAAAGCTCCATGGACTTCGGTGTGGGTTTGCACAGAGTGAGATCTCAATGGATGACAGTGATCTCAGGGCAGGTCCTCAGCTGCTGTATGTTGCTATAGATGCAGTGACATAAAGGGGCCTTATAGCAGTTTACATCAGCTGAAGATATGCTTCTTGCTCTGCAGATCAAAGAGCAGACCTTTGTCTTAAGTAAGAAAGATGACACATGCTGTGCAACATGGCATCGGCATCCGTTACTGGCATGATGCTTTATATTCCGAAAAACTCATCATTAATCATTTGCATCTTCAAAGTAGGGGCTTTGAATGGAGGTGAAAACCTCCAAGGGAGTTTCTAATGAGGATGAGCCTATATTTGCTAAATTGCATGTGAATTTTGGATCAAACTTTCCTGAAAGTGGTGATAATTCCTTTTACATGCAAAATCAAAACCGTGTCCTTAATAGAAACTGTTGAAAGGAAGATGTTATAGGGCCAGCTGGAAAAACATCTGCACTAAGTTGCTAAGACCTGCCTTACATGTGAGTGAATACATCTGGGGAAAGCAGACCCTAAAAAATGATATTTAATTGGAGAATGGCCATTGGAAATACAAGGCATAAGGTGGTAGCAGGCAGCAAATGATCTCTGGATTTGAAATGAAGTATTGTAGGGCACTCCTGATAAATAATGCTGCGTTCAGAATCTGCATATCTGAACCAAAGAGATGATGAGCCCTGTTTTGGACACCTCTAATGAGACTTTGGGGAAAAGCCACAACAGCAACAAAGATCAAGGGGATGGAGAAATCTGCAGTGTAAATCTTGAGTAAACAGTAACTAAATGGGAATACAGCAATCTCCAGGGCATTGGGGAGTAATTATTCAGGGTGATGTAAGAAGACACAACTAGAGGTACGACGTTAAAACTAAAGGGAGACTATTTCAGGTAAGTATCTACCAAAACTTCGTAATGGAGCTACTAGACTGTAGAATAATCTTCCAAAAAGATTTGTGATATCCCCTTTGCTTCAGACCAGTTAACGCTAGACTGCAAAGAAAACAGTGAAGTATACCGCAAGGAATATTTCTTATGCTAGTTTCTAACTTCTCTGATTCTCTGTATTCATCAGAGGTTTCGAAGAGAAATAAAGTGTGAAGGTGCACGGTTACTGCTAGAGATATGTAATATCACCTGAAAACCGATTACTTTTTCTGAAGATAGGAAATTGACTATAAAAGGCTATGAAGGATATCTTGGGAATTAGATTGAACATCATCTCCTTCAAAGGAAAACTGATTCTAAAGATAGGCCAACGACTGCTTAGTTTTGAGCACATCTTGCTCTTCTGTAAGGAAACTTATGCCTCTGTAACCTGTTCAAGTTCCTTTCTGAATGAATAGAGGCTGAGAGCAGATATCCTAGGGGGGTTTATTTTATTAAATGTATATTAGTGATTTGGAGAAGAGAGACAATGGATTGAAGATCGGTGATGGTGATAAAGCTTTTTAATTAGTTAAAACATATGAAGCATGCTGAGAAACTCCACCTGGATTTGCATACACGTGGGAGAATTCAGGTACTAGTTGACACAATACACTCAGAAGTCTGAGTCTAAGGTAAACTGATGGTCTCTGAACTCGCTGGATACTCTGAAGACAACTGTCATTGGGAATATTTCCCTGAATACAGCTGTCTGGAGCAATGCTGTAAAAACCTGAAGTATGCTTAAAACAAGAATGGAAAATACAGGAATAGTATGGTATTATACAGGAAAATAGTTGTCCAGCTAGCTTAAAAAGAATTCATTAAAAGCCAGTCTTTCCTCATGAAAAAAACAAGTGAAAATGGTTTCTGTGGTGCTGGGCTGCTGTACCTGCATTAGCCATTTGACCTGTTCAGAAAGAAAGCTGAGGTTGTGGAGGGCAAGAGAGGAGTCCAGCCAAACAAGCAAGTCAGCAAAATAGCTCGTCTCAGCCATGGGCTGAGAAAGCCAGCTTTATGATTAAAAAGCACAGTGTAAATCAAGCTTTGAATATCCAAATGATGGGGGAGGAGGAAGTTTCCAAAAAACTAACGCAAGCACAATTAAAGCAAAGTCTCCACTGAGTCAGAGGATGAAGCACAAACCGATGCTAAATTCAAACACTTAGGCAGTCTAAGATGAACAGGGCTCATATTTGTGTAGTTCAGTGCTGAGCTTGCAATTTAAAAACAGTGGATATTTTGACCGCACCATGGTTACATGTTACCATTGGCCATTTTTTATTAACCTAATTCTATTCATAACTCTGTATTTGAAGATAAGGTGGGTCATTAAATGGCACATTTCACTGGCATAAATCAGCCACTGCACAGATCAGAAAAGAATTCTCTTCCAGTGCCGATGATTTTGGTGGGGGTAGGAATAGGATCTAAATGGAGAAGTGTTCATGAGAAAACAGGAAGCAGGAGACAACGATCTGGGATGGTCTATCACAGTGCCACTATTTTCCCTACAGCAAATGATTGAGACACATATAGCTCTTTCAACTGGCATGTGTCAGGGCACCAGAATGATTGCTATTAAAAAGGTCCATTACTAACCTGCTGTTTTCTGATTAGTTTAGAGAACAGATATAATATGTGCTTCACTGAATCATCTGTCATCATGGTTAACTTGTCCAGAAGGAAAATAATGATTATTTTCATAAAGAGACAGTAGGGTTGAGCAAAGAAAGAGAACTATTTGACAAAAAAACCCAGGGGATTTTCATTATTTTTCTCTCTCACCTGAAAGGCAGTGAATTTTCGATGCCTCCTGTGTCTTCTGTGAACACATATTATGTCCAATGCTGCATTAGTTGCAAGACTGAAACCAATGCAAATTAGTGAGCAAATCCCCCTCGCCTCCCTCATCACTTCCCCCAGATTCTCAAATGTTTGTCTTGATTGACAGCTACCCTCGCCCTCCTGAATTTATTATGTGAAAATTCAGCTGTTTTCTGCTGGTTGAGACTATCAGGGCTAATCCTATGCAACCAAATCTCAGAGTAAATGGGGATTGTGGTCGTCTACGAGCTATTAGGTAATCTGGGGAATGAATCTGTATAATAGAGTTTGACTGGTTCTAAAATCCTGGGGAGGGGCAGGATTTCCTACATTATTTAATGGGAGCACTTGTGTTAGAAAATGCTGTTCTATTAGCGTGTTTCTAAGGGAAGCTTGTCAGATTCACAAGGGACTGAAGCTATTTTCGATCCTGAATTGCTTAAACCAACGTAAGTTATTCCTTGAGTCTCCTGCCACAGTGTTACAGAGGAACGAACCCCCCTGGTCCCTGATTCAGAACGTACCGCTGCCTTCATTTACCCCGTCCCTTTCTTCTCACTCCTGTCCCTGCTCACTTAACAAACTGCTGTTCCAGCATATCAGAGAACAGGGCCCTGAATCAATGAGTGGACGGAGGCATCCGTGTCAGGCTCAGACTGGTTAGAGGCAGCCTGCTAGCTGACTCGTTCAGCTCCTGAAAATGGTGTGGGATTTAAACAAACATCTCTTTTCCTGCTGAATGCTAATCCTAATGCCGACCACCTTTGTCGTTTCCTTGCCCCTTTTCATCGTATTTATTCTACACTCTCTCTCTTCCCTGCCATCCGCTCCATTCTTGGTCACTGTTTCCCTCCTTATCTTGCTCTTTATACGCTGCTCCTCTTCTCCCGTTCCTGTCTGATTACCCCCAGCCTTGCCACCTCTTATCCTAACCCTTCCACCCATGCCCTTTCCTTTACCTTTCTCTAGCTCCCTTTTCTTGTCTTCACAAGTACATCAGAGCTGGTCATTAACTCTTCTCCCTTCCCTCCTGTAACAGGGAGCCAGGGCCTGCCCTGACTTTAAAGAAGCAGGCACAGGAGAGGTCCCCAGGTAGGGGAAGACAGCTTGGTATGGGCTGGCAGCCAGGGACCCATCGGTTGCACACACGTATTGCAGGGCTAGCTGCCCAGCAATAAGGAGGTAGGGCAGAGTCCTGCCTGAGCAGCAGGGGCACTGCCAGGGCAGCCAGAGCGGCAGCTCTTTAGAATTAAAGAGGGACAGCTGTCCTCAGGCTGGAGACTCACCTGACCCAAGAGGGGCCGTGATCTGAGGAGCTTAAAAGCCAACACGGGGAGAGAGGAAGAAAGGGGACTGGGGGACAGAGCTCTCACCAGGGGGAGCTGCCCAAGAGACCCTTCAGGCACCAAATGCCCTGGAGACAGGGAGATGGGAGCCCACGGGAGATGGGGGGAAGGCTTTGTCAAGCGGTTGCTTGCCCTTTTTTTGTCCAAGTTAAACTGGTGGACTGGATGTGGCTATAAGGGGTGACAAGGATGCCTGTGGGGCATGTGAGTGCTGCCAGGGGCAGGGGTACAAGCCAGAGGGGTGCCGGAGGGGCACGTACAGTTTTGAGCCCTGCCATGGGTCAAGGCTCAAGACGCAGGCAGACAGAAGCCAGGAGGGTTGAAGCCTGGGCCAGGAAAGGTGACAGCGGTGGCCTGAAGCTGGGAGGGCTGGTCCCAGAGCCCAAGAGGGGCGAGACTAGGGCCGGGGGCCCAGAGCCTGAGAGGGGCCAAACCAGGGGCTGGAGTCCATAAGCTGAGGCCCGTTGCAGCGGGACTAGGCTAAGGGGGCCAGCTAGAGGAAAGGAAGACTGAGTCCCCAACAAAGGCATGGAGGTCTGAGGATGCGTGATGCTGTGCTGGGGGCAACATGCCCCACTGAAGTGATAACAGGTAATATCCATGAGGCATGAGCATGGCTGCAGGGAAGGAAGGAGGCTACGACTAGCCCTGAAGGTAGCTAGGGGACATGGACTAAATGCTGAGGGACAAGACTGAGATCAGCATGGTCCTGGAGGGATCTGCTAAATAAAGATAGATGAGGGCTCACTCGGGGACCCTGGGGCAGCCTCCCTTTTTGTAATCAAATTATTTCATCAAAGCATGGCAAGTGAGAAGAAAGGCAGGGTATCCTGAGGAACTGGAGGGGGCCGGAGCCACGCAGGTGTTGCAGCCACCCCTGGGGCCTGGTCCATCACCCCCACACTGCCAGGGGAGGCCTGTTTCACGATGCCTGGAGGTCGTTTAGATCGTCCTCTTCCGTCCAAAACCTGCCTGGCCCCAGTCCCAATAGGGATTTCACCAGTTGACTCCTGCTAAGCTTTTCTTTAACTGAAAAATAACAGAAAATTTGCAGCATTCATGACTTGATTGAATCATTCATTTTTCCAGTGTTCATGATCATAATTTATAAAGTCGTGTTCTTGTCGTCCTGACTGATGCCAAGCTGTGCAGTAAGTGGCCCATACTGAACAGCCGTCCTGTGCATTCCCCATGCCCCCCGGGGTGCTGTTCACAATATGCCAAGAATAGTCAGTAATATGATGGCTATTTTTATGGGAGCAAACTCCCCACTGAAAATGATACGCAAGAATCAGTGTAAAGGCAGAAGGAAACTTTGTTATAGCACCAAAATTGAGCTAGGCACCGTATAGAGATTCAAAAAGAAAAGGCTTACAGGATAGGACCCTGATCCTGCAGTGGCGTCTGTGTGACCCGCTACATTCACACAGAAATAAACTGAGCTCCCATAAGCGTAGCCTGCCTACGTGGGGTCACAGCGCTCCACGGAGGATGGTGTTCTTCTGCAGTCGGTTCGATCTGGGTAACAGCATGGTGTGTTGAATTTCTAAGGACTGGCTTTGGCTGAGCATAACCACATGCTGATGAAAACGAAAGTTTTGTGAGGATGTTTAAGTCGGAGGCTCCAACAAGTAGGGTAGATGCAGAAGCAGTCAAAGCAGGATCTGCTTCATCGTGGGGGAGATGGTCAAATGGAGAAATGTGCAGGGGGGGCCGTACCCCATTCCAGGCGCAGGGACCGAGTGGCGTGGAGGAGAAGGTCAGAAAGGACCTGGGCAGAAGTTCCAGCCAGTAGGACCTGCTTCCGAGGCCGTCCAAGCAGGTTCCTTTTCCCCCTGCCCCTTTCTGCTTTCTCCCCTCTTTGTTTCCTTCACCCTCTTCGCTTTATTTCTCTTTCCATTTATCTATGCCCTCCTATGGGAACCCACCTGTGGGAAAAATTGTGGAAGTACTGGGGCATCTGTTGCTATCATATTACTCCAGGAATGTTGTACGCTTTCCCCCAGCCCATCAGCCATCATGTCAATATTGTTATAATTAATCAGCAGTTATCTCCGGGACCGGGATTGTCTGCTACACTGGGTTTGTGCAGTGCCCAGCATAATGGAGTCCCAATCTTGTTTGGCCACTAAGGACTATTTTATTGAACATGTTTAATAATGCTAACAGGTTTTGAAAAGCAGGGAGTTATTTGTCATACTCATAAATTAAAAATCCCTTCATGACTTCATCCATCTAGATTTCAGGCCTGAAAAACTTTAATTGACTTCGGTGATGCAGGATTGGGCCCAGAGTATAATGATTTCTTCTCTGGTTTCAGAATTTAGTACTCAAATAAAATACTTGATTGTAGGCATATTACATCCGTTTATAGCCACAGCCACAAAAGACGCAAAACATCATCAACAGTAAAGGACTCCCTGGTGCAGTGTGTAAAATGTTATGTACAGGCTATAAAGCATTGCGTTCCAGCCAAGGCTGAGTAGTAAAAAAGACCACATAAAAGAATTGCAAAAACTGGTACATTGTTCAAGTCTAATATTACACCTACCTTTTAACAACCCAAAATGTAGGACTTTGCAGTGGGAACTGGGTTTGCACAAGCAAGGTGAAAGTTGGTACTGCATTTATTGGTTTGTGGCCTTTTCAATCTTATAATTAAATCTGTCTATAATCTGTCATTAAATGCAGTGTGATGCATGGGGATCTGAGTGAGCGGAGTCATTTCCCTCTGAATCAGAGCTCTCACCCAGGGAGATTGTGGGGAGTGGACAGAAGTTATTGATAGCCCGGGCTTCTCTGTCTCTAATGCAGTGTCAGTAATGGCTGAATGCTGTGTGGTCTTGGCCCCCTGAGTCTGCCTCTAAAAGCAGTATTGGTTTCAGGCATTTTGAAGCCACAGGAATACAAGAGGATTGTGATAGCAGCAAGCAGAGCTCTTTGTAAATGAAATCCCCCTGTTGGCAGAGAGCCTGCTTGAAGCCCATCAGGACCCAGAATTCAGCTCTTGAAGAAATCACTGGGCAACCGGCAGCTACACGGGAGACGTTTTCCTGTACAGTACTCTTGTGTGAAATCCTGGCCTTGCCAGAATCCGTGGCAAAACTCCCGTTGACTTGTGTAGCCAGAATGTCACTCCTTTACACGGGTGGGAATGAGCCTGAGAAAGCCGTTTCTGTCTGGAAAGCTGTAAATACCATTATTTGAAACAAAAATAATACTAAATAAAGCACAAATGTTATAATCAAGTTTAGACGAGAACAGGCGTTGGTTAGGTTAGGAAATCTCTCCTAGCCAGCTGAGCTGATGGTTAGGGTTTTTCCCCGTAAGTGGTCACTTATGATGGTTTCTGCAGTTCATAAATTATTTGTAGAACGTTTCTAAGAGGGGCTGTTTATGTCTTCATTCCTTTTTCCTCTGAGAAAAGGGTTTCAGGAAGTCTTCACAGGCTGGCAAGAGTTTGCATGGGGTTTTTTAAATTAATTTTAAGCTTAATTAAAATGAATGCAATGTTGAAAATGCGTTTGGGTTCAGCATTTCCTCCTTTGCCAGGGTCTGTGTGCATCTTCCCACTTCCCCCTTCCTGTGATGCAGTATTGAATGCCCCCCTGTTCTCTGTTTTTCCCTTGGCTCTCCCATCTCCATTATTTTTGTTCCTTTCCTGGGGAAAACATTTTTCAGAAGTCATTTGGGGTGCACTCGGATGAGGGATATTGGTATGGTGAGAGCATTTATGGTAGCTACCAACTGGTTCATTGATGCAAGGACGGTTGCAGAGGTCCTCAAAGTTGCTGGGTCCACTAACCAGAAATCAGGGGCTCTGGGTGGGTTTTTTTGATGTTTATGATAATCAGCCATGCTCTGCCCATTGATACCTAGAGCCTTCCTGCTGGTTTGGAGTTTCTAGGATGGGATATTCGGAAGTTAGCACTTCACAGACAGGGAAATTATGTTGAGTGGGGCCAGCCTTGACCAATTACCTTGTCTACGAGGCCAAGACCTCTCTTTCCCGGAGGATATTGTTATGTTGAAAGTGTTTATGGCGGGGTCGAGAGCAGGAGCTGGTCCTAGCTGTGTTGCCAAACGAACGTGTGTATGACCGTAGAAGAAAGCCCAAAGGCTGAAAAGCAGTGGGCAATGAGTAAGCAAGAAAAGGCAGCTTCTCCAGTTACGTAAAGGTTTAAGAGGTATGGCCCTGATGCTCTAGCAAAGACCAGGATTAACTTTGACAGTCTAAAACTAGGTCCCAAAGACTGAGGATTAATGTTAGAGGAATATGGAGAGGCGGCACGTGCTGGGGAAGTCTCTAGCAGTGCTTTGGGTTGTCTTCAGGAGGGGAGGACCCCAATGGGCAATGAAAACAGCTAAAATGCCCTTCACTTTGGCTAGTTGAACAGCTTCTTTGTATCCAGAACAGGTTACTGAGGGCAAGGAACCCTTTTCCTTGGCTTTATGCCCAGCATAGTTATTGCAAAGTGCTGTAAACCCTTCATCCACCTTAGATGTTATCTCTACGTAAAGAATATTTTTTACAGCCCTCTCCTAAAACTGCCTGTAAAATGCCATATGTGTTTGACTGTCCCTGAAAGGCTTTGGCACTTGTTTTGGCTTGCTTACATTTTATCCTGTTCTTGTAAGTGTTTCTTATTGCTATGGCAACGCTAATCAATCATTGTGCTAAAAATAGTCCTTTCATTTTGCAAGAGGTTGTTTGTTGTGAATTGAAAATCCAACTCTGCGTGTATTTTCCATATGCCGCTTTCTCTTCCCCCTCCTTTTAATCTGGAAATGCTCATGCTTAAATCTGGCAATTACTCTTACAGACTTGATTGTTTCACTAGTTGCCGTCTTCTCCCATAAATTCCCCTGGGAGTTTCCAAAAGCAGAATCCTTTTTCTGTGATGTGTCCTTCCTACGCATTTGGTTTTTGGATGTCATGTATTCGTAGGATGCTTAGAAATATTCAAAGGAAATAATACAATTCAGAGGATTTTGGAGCCAGTATCTCGGTGGTTTTGTAGAAAGGACCCTCTTTATTAAGAGCCAAACAAGACACAGGAGACCGCAGAGATTTGGTCATATTCAACAGAACATTAGGCTTAATGGAAAAATAAGGACCTGATCTCCTGGAATTGCCACTTGTTTTCCTGCAAGGAGCACCTTGCTAAGTGGAGACGTTGAATGGAAAATTGCAAAGCTCATCCGGTGCGTTCCAGTGCGTGCCCAGCGTATCAGCCAGCTGCCAGGTTTGTGCTGGAGCACATGCCCAAAGGAGGAAGGAGTGGTGCTTTGAAAAGAAATGCACTAAAAAGATCCTTTCCTGTAATTCACTCTTGTATTTGATTTGAAGTCTTGCATAACACGTTTTAATCCTTGCATAAGCAAACATGCTATTCTTTAAGACAAAAATCAAAAACTTTGAATGTGATGAATGATGAAGCTATTTGAGTGATGCATAAACAGTTCCCTGGCTCTGCCACAGCTCTTTGCCAATTAGTCAGAGTATGGCTGATGAATCGCAAAACACATTCTGTGACTTGTTCAAAAACCTGGAGCCTGCTAAGCTTTGCTGAGAGCCAGGAAGGCCCCGTTGCTGCTAAACCAGTGGTGGTAAATCCATTAAATGTTTTTAGGAACATAGGACCAGAAGGGACCTCCTGAGTCACGGAGATCAGTCACCTGCTAGCATAGGCTCCACATCATATAATCCCTTTAGTAAATGTATTGTTTCATCTCAAAAGTAGTCAGCTTTTCTGCAAGGCTCCACCTGCGTTCACCACACGAGTGGTCCTTACTCCCCTATTACAACTGAGTTTTGAGAAAGCTTGGAAGAAATTTACCCTTGCACAGTAGGTTATAGCATCGATCAAGCAGGACTTACATTTGGAATTTACCACTTACCAAGAAACCTATAGTGCCACCTCATTTATCCAAAAGCGTTAGATAAAATAGGGTCATACGCACAAAACCCCTCTGTTCTAAGAACTTAGGAGCTAATTCATTTGCCTCTCAGGACTCTCGGTTGTACCAAACCTGTAACTTTCCTTCGCCCCTTAAACCAAATAAATCAGTTGTTGGTTTTGATTCTTCGTTCTCTCGTTCGCCTGAAGTTAAAGTTGTTTCAGGGTAACAGTTCTGGTACATTCAAGGAAAAATGTATTTGCACTGTGGAAAATACGTTCCAACACACACCTCCTAGAAGTTGACAGCCAGATAGTAGAGAGAGATTTTCATTGGTTCAAGGGAAAAATAACCATTGTGGGGTGAGGTTTGTATGACGATTGTAAATATAAAAGTACAGGCAGCAAAACCCACAAGAGGATTTTCAGATGTATCCATGAAGGCACACTTCTTGTGGCAGTCAGGGTTGTCGGGGCTGTGGTGGCAGCTGCAGTACTTCTAGAAACGAGGACTGTGAACTCGGCTGTACCGACATGGTCTTTAGGGCTAGTGTGGTAGGAGTGGTTGTTTTTCATACTCACTGAGGTTTTAGCCAGAGAGTTGGACTTGGTCTCTACGTTTAAGAAATCAGGTTCCCAAATTGCGGGTTCCTAGATTGACCAGAACTAATACGTGGTTTGCCCAGACATGATCTGCCTCGGTTACTTTTCAGCAGCTGGGTGCTCATTTACTTCATTCGTGGCTTCCGTTTGTACTGTTTGCTAGCCTTGACTTGCATCCAGTTGGATTTTAAAAAAAATCTGTAACAGAGAGAATTAATATTAAAACAAAGAGAGCTGGTATTGGAAACATAAGAAACGAGGACACCGAATGAAATCCTGTGGACATGCACGCAGAATATCCATCACTTGTAGTTCTCTAATAACTGCTCCAGACATTTAGCAGCCCACGAAGAGCCCTTTTTTATGGACATCTTTCTAAATTCAGTAACTCTAATAGAAACTATGAGCAACTGGTGACATGGGTGTGGCCGTACGTCACCCAGAAGAACACGGCATGGGAACTTGTGATATCTTGTAGCAGCTGTCCTCGTTTCCTACCGGCTACTTCCTGCAGCAGTCTCAGTACACCACCTTACAGCTTGACTCTTGCTGCCGCATTGCATGCATGGCCCTGTAGTCTCTGCAGGCTATCCTGCCGATTAAACATCAAGGCTGCTACAGACAGTGTTGGAGAACTCCACGTGCCATGTTTTTGCCACCCCAGCATCAAGGTAATTAGTTTCCAGCTGCTCCAAACTTCCTGCAGCATTTTGTGATGAGCCTATATATTAAAAAAAAAACAAAAATAAAGAAATCTGGAGTTTATAATCTACCTCCAGTAGCAATATGCTTTACCGGCCTCTTTACACACATTAAAAAGCAAATCTCAGAATTAGTGACCGTGGCCTTACTGTTGTTGTTTATTCCTTTCAATTTGAATCCTTCTGTTGCCACCAAAAGCTGTTTGCGCATGAGCCAGGCTCTTCTCTCCCTATCTACCCTGGGTTTCTTTTTCCACATCCTCTGTGTTATTATGTCTGTCAAATTTTCCATCTCTAAGCACCAATTGACGCAGGGCTTCTTTTGATTGTTCCCTTCTTCTTCCCCCGGCAGCCCAGTGCCATGCTTGTCATAACATACAGATAACTTCTTTTCCGCATAATTTTGGAGATAAGCATGCTGATAAATCTGGGCATTTGTTATAAAGTCATTCCATTTAATTCAAAGGCATTTAAGTGTCTGTCCATATCTTTGGCATATTTCTAGCTTTCATATCCTTATATTAAGGAGGAAATAACACTGTAATGGAAAAGAAAAAGATTCATATCTGTCATGCTTAGGTCAGCAAGCAACCAAGCAAAGCAAGCTGCTAGTCCTGTGCTGTTTATCTTTACTGTTCTTGTAATGGTTTAGTGTTTATATTGTATAGCCTTCCCAGGAAGCACTTGCCATTGCAAACACAGAGTTCTCCAAGTAATGCTTTCTTTTCCCAGCCATCTGATCCCTTCCCTTGCATGCGGGTGCTTGCAGCACTGGGCTGTAGCCTTGCAGAAGTGGATGGCCCAGTCACCCAGCGCTGAGGGTCACCCACGTTGGGACTTGTGACTGAAACGGTAGCTCCTTAGGGAAATAAAGCAGCGGTATGTCTGGTGCATCACTTGTAGGTTGGGTGATCTGTGATGGGAACTAAAGGCACTGTGCGGTAACATGCTGCGACTGCGCAGGTGAAAGCTCATTTGAAAAAGTATCTGGATTTCTGCCTTGTTAACCTGTGGTATTTCAACTCCAGCTCTGATTGGGGATGTATTCTTAGGATGCTCGTCTAGCCTTTTCTGAGACGAATGTATAGCACATGTTCAGCTGCACCAAAGGTACAGGTAATAAGAACTGACAGGGCCATCAGTGAAGCTGGCCCTTCTTCCCACTGCACATTGCTGATTTAATCTGTGCACCACCCTTACAATTGCTCTGTTCTTTACTCAATAACCCAGGTGCATAGTTTATGACCTGTTTTCTTAACCAGTGATGGAAACATTGTTGGACTCCTCTATAGCAAAGGGAAGTGTTTTCTAAATCCAGTACAGAAATGTGCTCAGGCTCGTTTTAATGGAGTCAAGGTAAAAGGAAAGATACGTTTTCTCAGCTCAGGAAAATTCTACTTCCCCTTTCAAGTTTGCTTCAGTGCCTTTGGCTCTCCAAACCGCCCCCATTTCTTAGGCCCCTGGCGCAAGTTTATTGAAGGGCAGCATGGGATCTGATCCCCCCTCCCAACAGTGGCTCCCTTCTGCCATGCTACACATCCCATACACCAGCCATTTCATGGTGCCTTAAATTGGCTGCACATATAGCACCCTAGCTGTTTATGCCTCAATTAACATGTTAATCAAGGCATAAATTTAATGCACAGAGGCCAAAGTTAGCAACCTTTCCCTGATGGGGGAGCTGTAATCAGCTCTGGTCAAGTCCAAACTTGGCTCAGTAATAGTGCAAGCACCGAGACATCCACATTTTTCTTTATATAACCTCCATGCATAATATTAGAAACAATTGCAAGATTCCCATAGCCTCTTTGACACTGGACTTCAATGACACAGGGATCCTGGTTTTCTCTGTTTAGAAATTGCAAATTCTCCGATTTTTTTTTTAAAACCTCACAACTTTTGTGATTAAAAAATCCAGAATCCATAATTAAAATGAAACACCACTATGTGTGTATGTATGTATGTGTGTGTGTGTGTGTGTATATATAGGTATCAGTTGAACACCATGTTTTATTGATATATTTACCATTTTAAAGCAGTTTGGAAGCCTAAATGTGCCTCAATCACTATAATAAAATAAATTCTAAATACTTAAAAATTTTGGCATTTGACTTTGGGTTTTCCCCCTGCTGCCTTTGCTCACAAGGATACAGGTCCAGGCCCCTGACTCCCAAGCCACAGCCCCCCAACCCTGTTGATACCCCTCATTTCCCACCCACAGCCCCCCAAAGCCCTGTCAGAGGGGGCTGCCAGCTGCCAGGGCTACAGGGCCAGGGACCCAGGTCTGCAGCCCCTTGCCCCCCTGCAGCAGTGCCTGAGCCCCAGCTGTTGCTGGGAGGAGGTGGTGGCAGCTGCTGTAGTGGAGCCAGCTTACCCACCCCCATGGGTGGCACAGCTGGAGCAGAGCCCATGAGGGGGGAATGCAGGCTGCCTGCTGTGGGCTTGAGGCTCCCCACCCTGCTGCCCTCCCCCTGGTGTCTCCACGGCCCAGCGGGTGAGACCCGGTGCAGCAGGGCAGAGTGGGGCCGGGCAGGCAAGTTTGTTGCCACCAGTGGGAGCTTCGTGCTGCCATTGCAAGGTGCCCCCTCCCCACCTGGCAGCAGTGCACAACTTTGCACCACCACCTCTGCTGCTGCTGGGTGGGCAGGGGTCGCCTCACCATGGCGGTGTGGGGCTTGTGGTCGCAGCACTGGTGCAGCGCTAAGCCCCATTCTGTCCTGCCACACCAGGTCTTGCCCACTGGGCCACAGAGGCCCCAGAGAAGGGCACCAGGACAGGGAGCCCTGAGCCTGCACCGGACAGCCCATTGCCATGCCCTGCACACAAATCTGGGGAGCACGTGCTCTTCCGGAGTGTGCACAGCAGCAGGGAGCCTAACCCCTGCATGAGCTGCCCGCAGCCCTGTCTCACACCACCTGGGCTTGGCAGCACCTCCAGCCCCAGCTCTGCCCAACTCCTCCCTCCCTATGGAGGCCTCAATCCCCCCTTCCCACCCCAACTTACCTGCATGTGTATGTGTGCACACGTACATGGCACCCACTGGTGATCGCCCTCCTCCTGCTCCCCCAGCCCCTTGCAGACTGGAACTCTGCCAGCCTGCAAGAGGAAACCCACTGTTTCCTGTGCTTTTCTCCTTTAAAGGAAAATCTGGGTTTTTCTCCTTAAAAATGAGAAAGTCCAGGTTTTTCTCCTTAAAATTAAAAAATCCGGGTTTTACCGTATTTTTCCATGGCAAATGGAAAACCCCTGCACATCATACAAAGAACAGGCACGTCAGATTCTCTAACAATTTGTGCAAGAGAAGATTTGATGTCATAAGGAGACTGAACCAACATCATCCCAGGATGGCTAGAGATCTACTCTGTCTACTTTTATATATACTCAAAAAACATTATTTGGGGGAAGGAGTAAAAAAACACTTAAAGGGGTTTGAATAATAAAGCAGAAAATGCGTTGTCTAGCATTGCATCTTGTACTCCTAGGAAACCAACTAGGTGAACCAACCCATAGAGGGTGAAGCTTACCCTCGAGTAAAATAGTAGAAATTGGGTTGTACCAGTGTCTATGGAGAATCAGACTTTGGGATGAAGGATATTTATTTATGCATGCATGCAGTTTATATGCCGCTTTTCCCCGCAAAGGCTCAGGACAGCTTACAGTAGCAGAAACAGAACAACTTAAAAGGGCAACTAGTATAACTAAAATAAAACAAAATGAAGCAGAGGTCCAGTAAACAGCATCTTGTTGCTAAATGCCTGCCCAAATAGAAAGGTCATGCTGGAGCGGGGGGAGTTCCAGATCTGAGAAGCAGCTTCCAGAAATGACCTCCCAGGCATTTTCGCCAAGTAGACTTGGCAGACTGCTGGTACTTGTAAGAGGTTGCTCTCAGCTGGCCTTAGGGGATGTGATGGGGCATGGAGGTCAGTGGTTATGCTGTCCTTGAGTCAACAGGTAATCTATTTTTGTTAATGATTTTTAGCATTATATGGGTTGGGTCAATCTGATGGTTTGTTAGGTTGATGCCAAAATTAAACCCAATATAAAGGAATTTCCCTGGAAGATCATTATTAAAGTGAAAGTACTTTCAAATCTACTCCATACTGAAACTGAATATTGCTTGTGTGTCTCATCCTCAGCTTTTTGGGCAGAAACTGCAGCAAGTGAAATTTCTGTGAGGTTAGTGCATAGGAGGGAAAGCCTGCTCCAGGATGCACTTCTGGTTGTTCTGCAGACATTAATGACTCAAGGGAAAGCTCTACAGCCCCCAAAGACGTTGTTTGTAGGAACTCAACACAAAGTGTGGTACAGGAATATTCAGAATGTTTCTACTATTATGCATCAAAATACGATAATTGTTATAGCCAGTTGCTCTAGAATAGCAAACACAAGTTTGTTTTATAACTTGTCCCAGTTCTCATATTTAAGATAGAATCGCTATATCCTTTCAGAACCGTTACAGATCATTGCTATTTAAATTCTTTTGATTCTATTTCTTGCTACAGCCTGGGGGGCAAAAGCTGCTAGCATATGAACTTATTGAACATGTGACCCAATGAACCAGTTAACTTTTCTGATTGAACTAAACACGTTTTCCTTTTTTTGCAGTGCTCATTTTTGCCTAAATTCTCCATTCATATAGAAACAAAATACGAAGACAACAAAGGAAGTAATGACAGTGTAAGTATGACCTTGTTTAAAATAATTTTTCAAACCTATGTAACAGCTTTGCAAAGTATGCAGCGTGCCTCAGGCTTGCATGGCTAACACGCGGAAAAGGCACTCTTGGGATTTTCTCATCCACACAGCCAGTTCATCAGGAGGCTGTGCAGCTTGCAAAACAATTAAGCAGTGTACAATATGAGGAAGAGTCTTCATTTTAAACCATAGTTTTTGTGATGTGGGCACCTTTCCATTGTGAATAGCACACACACAATAATGCGCCTTTCACTTGCTACTGATCTAAGCTAAATTCAAACCAGTGATGTAGGAATCAGGCTATAAATCCCCTCAACACTTACCTGTGGCCTCTGTTATCCTAAGTTAATACCCGTTTAATTTTCCCCTTCGCTTTCTGACATTGGCAACAATTTAACTTTGATAAAACCCACTTCTTATGGTCAAATGGTCTTGGAAGAGGTGAAAGGATGCAATGCGTTTCTCAGAGTGTCCTTGGAGGCCAAATGGCATTAAGAAGATGTGTTTGTACTAACGGCTTGGAAGAAGTAGAACTGCAAAACCAATTTTCAACGAGGTTCCTTCACTAAGAAGTAAGTGCTCAAAAAGTCTTCAGGATGACAGCTTAAGAGCAAAAAATATGACTGTGTCAAGCCCTGAACAAGTATCAGATCAGTGAATTTTAAAGCACCTAGTAGGATCCTCTGCTGATACCAGGTCAGATCCCCTCATTGCAGTCAAACTCTGTAAACATTAATTAATTCTTATGACAGTCCCTGTGGAGCTGGTGTTAAATGAATTTTGCCATGGGATATTTTGATCCACAAAGTTGAAGTCATTGGCCCAGTGTTTGATAATAAGTTGATGGCAGATCTCCAGAATATGGTCCTTGCATCTTAACACTGACCACTGATGAGGATAAAACCGATGTAGTTTAGAAATGCTGAAAACTAAAAAGCAAACTTTCTGCAGATTAAGAGGAGGAGGACTCTGATTCATAGCCCATTGGTGTTTGTGACCTGGAGCCCCTTAATGCAATGGACTTGGAACCTACTGCTAAATGGGTGGGTTTCAAATTCAGTTTTTATTGTATGAAAGAATTATTTTATGGCAAAATTTGCAGTGAGGCTCAAGCTAAGTCAGTATTTTCCCTATTCAGGGAACCTGCATACAAACAAGTTTTTCCTGCTTTTCATTTTGTGCTGTTTTGTACTAAACTTCTCATTTAAATCCATTTAGCTATTCAACAGCATTAAATAACTATGTTTTATTTCCTTACTCCCTGCAGCAGAAGCCATGTAATTGTAGCCTTTTGCTGCACTGAACCTGTAGCATTTTCATCTGAAAGGCTCTTGTGAATTAGTGGCATTGGGTTTTATTCAGAGATATGCTACAGCTCCCTTCACTTTATCTGCCAACCATCGATGAAGAAATAATTAATCAGAGATGATGCCTTCATGCATTTCTCAATTTCAATACAGAATATGTTGAGTGATCCATTATAATAGAGTGAGGAATAAATTATTCACCTAATAATACATGAGTGACTTTAGCCAAGCTATTTCTAGACTTTCTGTGTGATTATACAGATTTTTTTTTATCATTCTCTGAACTCTGATCCCTTCTTCAGTTGTATACAGTTTAATAAAATAGATATTGATTTTGAAAAGAAACCATTAGATTGAAGGAAATGCTGAAGATAATTATTTTGATTAATGGATGAAAGCAGTGCAAGTACATTAATATTCTGATGTCACTTAATGTGATACATTATGTGTTATCTGATCATTATTTTCTAATTCCAGTAACATATTTTGATAGATGTTTTCCTGATTTTTCTTCTCAAGGTAATGATTACAGAAACTAGTGAAAGACATTAACAGTAACTAGGAATACAATTAAATTATGTATACTGGGACCTGATTTGCCCTGCCTTCCACCTTTTGTCATTGTGTTCACTTATATGCTAAGTGAGTGTAAAATGCTGCTGTGTGACCCACTGGAGTTTTGTGTTCACTTTGCACAAGCATAAACAATGACATAAGGTACATGTGGAAAATGAATGGCACTAATGAGTCTCGTGTAGGTGATAATAGTGCAGTATCATAAATCCAACTACTTGTGATTTCTAGTGTTTTGGCACAGCTGATATAACAGCTGTTCATATGGCAACTCTCCCTTTCGAAATCAGTATTGGAGGAACATGTTAGTACCTCAAACATTGCCACTGTTACACTGAAGTTTTATGGCATAATTAACAATGCTTGAAACTAGGCTGATGATAAAGGTCACTCAGTTTATTTTAACGGTCTGTTTAGAAGCCGGACCTGGAATTAGAACGTAGAATTTCTGAAAATGAGAATGCTTTATAAAAAATGAATGGCTCCACAATTGGCTTCTTTCCACTAATAAAGAGGACAGCCTCCCACTTGTATCTTTAAGTTAACTGCAGCATCTGCAGCTTGAGCTACTATGAGGCAAGGACCCTAGACAGGAGGGACTGTGCTGGGAAGGGAAAAACTACAGTGCTTACCATAAGGGCTCCATCTGTGAACACTGACAGGTGACGTGAGGCCAGGTCCATAATTCACGTGGTTCCTTTCTCATCGATTCGGTGGAAATAATCTGCAACATGGAAAGTTTGTCGTTTTGCTGTAAGAGATTCATATAGGCGGTATGCACGTATTAAAAGCTCCATCATGAATGGCAGCTCTCTGTTAAATGATTAACAAGTAATACGGAAGGGGATTCTGAAGGTTATCTAGTAACTTAAATGGTAAAAATTCACAGGGGTGAGTGGTATGACTTACTGCTCATTTGTGAATAATTGGTTTGTCCCTGACTTGCATGAAAAGATCTGTGTCCATGAATTATTGACTTCACTTCTTGATTCAGACAGATCTGGGCTTCTTCTGTTGGCCCTGTATTCATTCAGCATTTCTTATTTCAGATGAGTTGTTTTACTTCAAAATGGTATCAGGATTTTCCCCATCAGTGCTTTCTACAAGGGCTGTGTAGCCCAGAAGCATTGAGACCTGTTTATTTTGTCCTTTTTGGGGAATATAGATACAGCTTAGTTGTTAGTCACAAATAGTCCTTCAGCCAATAACACACACTGTCCAAGGAAGACCTCGTATATTGTAAATACAATAGGATAAAAGTTGTACTGACTTGCAGAGATAATTGGCTCCTGTACAACATCATGACTTTAATACTGACAGCCACATGATAAATTATATGCCCTGATATTTATTAAGTGCGGCTCATAAAAATGTACATTATGTTTAATTTATTAACTGAGAGTGAGCTTGCATTTTTAAAAATATACAACCTTACATTTGAAAAAAGCCCTATGTTTATTTGAACCCAATTATTTTTTGCCTTAAATGGTCCATAGTCTACTGGAAGGAGAAAGCATTTATTTTATTTTTAGGCAGTAGTCTTTATAGGCTTTGGCTTTTATGGTTCTGTTTTTAAGCTCGCTACAGCTTTCTACAATATCTGTGATTTTCCGTAATAAGTAATAGATCTTCATAACATTTCTTAAAATTTCTTCCTGATCATTGTCTCATTTATACTTCAGATGTGCCAGAGACAGAGGTAGCTATTGAAACTATGAGACTATACCAGGTCCATGAACAGTGAAATAGGCACAAAAATTCATATTGTGACTGGATTTATGATCTTTTGGCTGTAACAATGATGATTTGCTTATCGTCTAACACTTTTTGCTTAATTTGCAAATCATTCTGCTGTTTCACAGTCATTGCCTTAATAAAGAACCAAACGCCTGAGGGAAGTGGCCATCATAGAGAGCATTAGGATGTGTCTATACCCCAGCACCAGTGCGCTCTACAGGGGGCATCCCCAAATACACCCTGCCCATGCATGGCTGCATACACCCTCCAAACCTGATGAAGATGTTTTGAGGTCATTCCCAATAGCGACTTCCAAGCATGTCAGACCAGGGTCCCAACAGCAGCTGCAGAGGGGTGCCTGGCATAGCTTCACCATTGGATTTCTGGATTTGGAGAATGCCTCCAGGAGCAGCTGGCAGAAGTGTTGCCACCATGGTGCAGACATGCCCTTAAAGTATGACCATAGTGTTTTCTCCACCAGCTTCCCCCATGCTACCAAAAAAAGAGAAAAAGGCTAGGGTACAGGTGGATTGTAATTAAGGTGCAGGCCTAGGATTTGGAATGGGTGGGTTCAGATCCATGCCGTACCACAGGCTTTTCATTTAACCTTGGGCAAGTCACTTAGTACTTGTCTGTATTGCTGCAGTGGCTGGTCCCAGCAAGGATGGGTCTGAGCCATCCCAACTACATCCCACCCACCTGGATTCACTACACACGCCAGACCTGCAGGTTCACTAAGCTGCTTGTCCACAGTGACCACACACAGGTCTGCCAGAAAGACCAAAGGCCCCCGAGTGAGCATGGGGGATCAGTCCTGGGTAGCCTCACAGGGACATTCCCAGGTCTGTTGCATGCCTATGAACCTTGGGGGTGGGGAGAGCCATGGATGACCCTATCCTTACCAGGACAGACTGCTGTCACAAAAAGACAAGTCCTTGGTCTCTCAGTTTTTTCCATCTGTAAAATTCACTTTCCTAGTTCATAGGATGTGAGGATAAATAGCTCACGAGGCACAAAAATACTGTCGTACTAGGGGGCAAATAGACGGAGAATATCCAAAAGTTTAGGTTTTGAAGATCTCACTGCCGTTCTGTTTTTCAAGAGGGCTTAATCCCATTTAAATAGAAATGGATTTTTGCTTTCCACTGGCGTTTCATTTCATATGGTTCAAGAAATATTTTCCATTCTTATTAAAAGCCCACAGGGTCCAATTTTTCACTTGGAAACAGAGTTCCCGTTGACTCCAAGAGTAACAATAAATTCTTTCTAATAGATGGCCACAGCTGCCCCATTTTTTGTGGCTTTGGGACAATGCATGATACTTCCGAATGGGAAATGTGTTTGAAGATACGGATTGACCTCAAGCAGTTTTGGTCCAAGAGGGAAGTATGAGATGGCTAGCGGCTGCTGAGTCCTGGAAACCCAATTAGTCTGAGTCTGTTCCCTGTGTATGGAGACGTGGTGTGCCGGCCCTTGGAACGCTCCCGGAAGAGCTTTCACTTGTAAGGAGACCTGCCATGAGCGGCGTTCTTGCATGGGGCTCTAGCTTATTTTAAAATATGTCACTGCCACCCGCAGCACCCATAAAAGTGATGTGGCGAGGGGGCCATCAGAGCAATGACATGCATTTCCTTATCTCTGACACACATGACCCATACAATTTGTTTCTGTTCTTGCAACTCATTTGGTGGGAGACTCTCCAAGACTTGCTGGGTGGCCCACGTGATAAAAACACAGTGACATACTGACAGCCCAGAAAGAAAATCCATGGAAAATATATGATGCTGGTCTTTCTTCCAGTCATCATCGTAAGATGTATTTATTTAAACTGGTAGCATGAAGGTCAGTAAGATCCCTGACGTGCTTATGTGTTAAACAGTGTCTAGAAGTCCAAGACGGTGGTAGAATTACCAGGCTTTACATTTAAAGCAGCTGCTCAATCTATGGCATTAGAGCAGTAGTTGCTGCTTTTTTTCCTTATGCAGAATGAGCTGGAGAAATGTAGCAGCGTGGTTTTAGGTATGATGATGGTTAAACATTGGCTGGCATTCAGCTCTGATGATTATGACGTGTTATCGAGAGCAGCTGTGCATGGCTGGTGAATGTCAGGATTGCAGCACGAGGCGCAGGCCGGGCCCGGGGCCTGCCGTGTGACGTGGGGAATCTGTTGTGGAACAAAGCAGAGTTTACTTTGGGAAAGACGAAGGAGAGACGATCTCCACACATTCCTTTGGCTGGTTTCCCAGCCACTTGCTCGCCTCAAAAGAAACTGGATTGGAAAGGGTCTGCTCACTGAAGCAGCTATTGACTGTGGAGCTAACCGCAAGACAAAACAAAATGCCCCAAATTAAAATTTATTTTACGTTTTCTTAATCAAATGCAGGGCGCAAAAAAGGCTAATACTGTTGGCTTTTGAAAAAAAAACCCCATATCCTCCACCATGGGTTGCATGTCATGAAGGGAGCAAGGGCATTTGCTGCTCTCAATTCATAGACCTGAAACTAAAACTAAAACAAGCAGGTGGTGGTTTAAAGTACCACGAAAAAAAAAGCTAAAATGCTAAAATCAGATGATAACGTAGATACACAGCCGCGATTTAGCTAGCTTATGGCGATTTTTGTCACGTGGACACAGGAAAAGCTTAACGTGGAAACAAGAGAGGCGTCGCGTGGACAAGCACCCCGATGGTCTGTCCGGCAGGTGGTGATACTTCACTGCTACACTTACCACTAGGTTAAAAATGCAACCTGGATGCACCTTGACTTCTGAGAAGCCAGGAACTGTATTTTTGACACCTACGTAGGTTTGCGTCTGGTGAAGGGTATACGTTTTGTAATTCTAATTAATGTTTAGTAGGGTGCTTTTAATCACAAATGTGTGATGATGTTCAAATATCCATTCTGAATGCGGTGATCCACTTGTAACTTTCCTGCATCCAGTCAGTAAACGGGCTGTTATACTTCCACATGTGTTAATGATGGGGTCTTTCCCATGTGTTGGGACCTGGAAATCATTTGGCATCTAGTAGCCCTGTAGTAAGGTCTTCCTCATCCTTTTTTTTCCCCTTCTATCTTCTTATCTTTTTCGTCATGCTCATGTACTGTAATTCCTTATTGCATATCCCTAAAAGCCTCCTTCTTCATGGTCCTATACTTATTAATTTCATGCTGTTTAAACCAATGGCTTTTCTTTTTCTTTTGTTCAAAAGGACAGATGGCTTGTCCCCTGCTCTGCCAACTTCTCATCTCTTCTCAACTATATAATATGTAATATTCAGATTCCATATACGTCTTTGTAAAGAATCTTGTCGTGCTGATTAATAGGGCTGTCTATAGGTGTCCTATCTCTAAGAGTGGAGAAATGATGTCTCTTCTATGACCCCCCCAAAAGTTCATATCCTGCAGAGGTCCACACATCCACCCAGCCATCTGCTCTGTCACAAGAAACTTCCTCTCCCCCCCTCTCACTCACCTTCCTCCCCTCCTCGACTAATTTGCAAAAACTCCAAAAGCAGTCTCAGGGCTACGTGTCAGAGAGCACATAAATCCCCAGCCAGGCCGTAGGCACAATTGTGCCTTCAGAGTGTAATTCCACAGAAATAGCTTACATATTTCTGCCCCCTCACACATGCACCTTATTTTCTGAGTGAGCAGTTTTCTTTTCATGTAATTGTCTAATAGCTTTAGCACGACTCACTGATTTTTTGTAAACTGCAGGTTAGTATCCTTGAATGTTTTTCATAAATGCAAAACACTTTCAAGTGACTGGAAGGGTTGAAAAATGCAAACATATTTACAGAAGCTGCAGTCATGCTGATGAGCTCAGACAAAGGACACAATGGTGAGAATTACTTCAAATCTGTACTTAATTTTACATCAAGAGTTATGTAGCTAGGCTAGCCACAGGCACAGGGAAACAAGAGCCAGCATTACCTTTTCATACTACTTAGGAAGTGAATATAATTTCATTTTTCAACTTCAGAGTTTTCAGAATGTGCTCAGCCAAAATGTTCGTGGCCCATCTGGATTTTAAGTTCACCGGGCCAACTGGGGAGAGGGTTTTGGCCCATGCTTATACAGGGTTACATGTGTTCCTGCCGGGAAAAGCTCTAAGAAAGAGGTCTGACCAACACAGCATTCACCAGGGGATGAGACTGCAGCACCGCAGGGCAGCTGGAAGCTTGGTTTGGTGGGGTTAGATTAATTTTTAAATATCACAAATTTGGGTGACTAGAAAGGAGTTTTGTCTAGGGGTGCTTGGAAGTGCATGAGTCCAGCCACTCATTCAGCCTCAGCTTCTCCCCCCAGTGCAGAGTTCCTCTCCTGTTGCACGCCAGCAGGAGGAGCGGCATCCCAGAGGGAACAAAAGGGCAAGTGTGGAAGGCAAGTGTGAAAACTCTCGGCAGGGCCTTGCTGCTTTTCAGGCACAAGGGTGCGGCTTTCATAAGTTACATCTCTCCTTCCAAAGCGGCCTTTATATTTGTCTTTACTGAAATTTCTATTTTGGGGATGCCCTGAATGGAACGGGGCTGTCATCACTGATGTGTCATCCAAGTGAGATATAAATTCATAGGAGGTTTCTTGAGTCTGACCCATGGTAAACAGGATACCTGCAAAAATAAATACATACATACATAAGAATACAGAGGTAAAACTACTCTGGAGCTGAGGAATCTTTTCACATTTCTTCATGGAGCAGGAAAACCAGCCCCATTTGGGCAAAATGTTTACCAGGGACCATTAAAACGGAGTCAAGGAACTTTGGCTTTTCCAAGTTTTCAGTACAAGTGTGACCTCTTGTAAAGCACCACTGAGACGTGGCACAGAACAGCCAGACTGAAATAGCAAAATCTTTCAGGCAAATTGAATGCAAAGTATGTTCAGTTCCACACATCACTCATTTGAATGCAATGTAAAACCTGAAGGGAAAGCAACCTCCGGCTACTTCTTTATTTTAAAATGGGCCTGTTTCCAACAGCATATCAGTTGTGTACAAAATCTTTTACTTTTTCTCTCGAGGCTGGCATCAAAGCTCTTTGAGGGATACTTAAACCATTCAGACACCTCTACTAACTATCATCCATTTATTAGAAGCCATTGTATTATGCACTTCTACATACAAAGTTGTCCAAAGAGGGTGGATAAGCAAAATAAAACTTGGTGTGGAATAGCATGTGTTTCTAGCAACAAGATGCATCACTTTTTAAAGCAGATTCTCAGTGAGAGGTTTCTAAATACCTGCATCTACCTAGGAAGCTATTATCTAGAATTAATAGGTTCTCTCTGTATTGTAAGTCAAATTATTAGGGCAACCAGCACGGTTTCATTAGGGGCAGGTCATGTCAGACCAACCTGATTGCCTTTTACGATCAGGTCACAAAAGCATTGGATGCAGGTGTCGCCGTGGATGTAGTCTTTCTAGACTTCAGCAAGGCCTTTGACACTGTCTCTCACCCCATTCTCATTAAAAAACTAGGAGACTGTGGCATCGATGCCTACATGGTCAGATGGATTGCGAATTGCCTGAAGGGTCGTACTCAGAGGGTGGTGGTGGACGGGTCATATTTGACCTGGGGGGAAGTGGGCAGCGGAGTCCCCCAGGGCTCGGTCCTTGGGTCTGCGCTGTTCAGTTTCTTTCAGCGATTTGGACGACGGGGTGAAAAGCAACCTGTTCAAATTTGCTGATGATACCAAAATTTGGGGTAAAGTGGGCACGTTAGCAGGGAGGGAAAGACTGCAGAAAGACCTGGATAGGTTGCAGGGGTGGGCTAACAAAAACAAGATGCGTTTCAATACGGACAAGTGCAGGGTGCTGCACTTGGGCAGTAGTAACCAGCAGCACACTTATAAGATGGGAAACTCCCTTCTTGAGAGCATGGAGGCAGAAAGGGATCTTGGAGTCATCATTGACTCCAAGATGAACATGGGCTGACCATGCAAGGTCATAGTCGGCAGGGCTAACCAGACCCTATCGTGCATCCACAGATGCATCACAAGCAGGTCCAAGGAGGTGATCCTCCCCCTCTACGCAACACTGGTCAGGCTGCAGCTGGAGTACTGTGTCCAGTTCTGGGCGCCCCACTTCAAGAGGGATGTGGACAACATGGAGAGGGTCCAAAGGAGGGCCACCCGCATGATCCGGGGACAGCAGGGCAGACCCTACAATGAGAGGCTACAAGACCTGAACCTGTTCAGCCTCCACAAGAGAAGGCTGAGGGGGGTGGATCTTGTGGCTGTCTATAAACTCACTAGGGGGGACCAGAAGGGTTTGGGGGAGACCTTGTTTCCCCTAGCACCCCCTGGGATAACAAGGAATAACGGCCACAAGTTGTTGGAAAGTAGGTTTAGATTAGACATCCGTAGGAACTACTTCACAGTTAGGGCGGCTAGGATCTGGAACCAGCTTCCAAGGGAAGTGATGCTGGCTCCTACCCTGGGGGTCTTTAAGAAGCGGCTCGATGCCTACCTGGCTGGGGTCATTTGAGCCCGCTTTTCTTCCTGCCCAGGCAGGGGGTTGGACCTGAAGATCTACAAGGTCCCTTCCAACCCGACTTCTATGATTCTATGAGAAATTGGTGGTCCAAAAAGTGAAAATCAGATGCCTCTCTCAATATACTTGCATATGTAAGATCCCTGAAGCACTTACACAGTCAACTGTGTATAGCTGTCCAAGACAGCGCTAGAATTGCCAAGCTTTACATTTAAAGCAACTACTTAAATGTATGCACACATATACAACATACACACATATCACAGCACAACTGTTTTTTCCAGTTTATGGGTCTCACCTTTTTTTTTACACATATGTTTGCTACCCACCAAAGCTGTGTCAGAGAGCACGTAAGTCCCTTTGTAGGTAGGTTCAAAGCTGATATTAAGCATTCTCGATAGATGTCAGCATTAACTGTTAATAACCATATGGAAAGAAGAAACTGAGTGTGCCATGTATGGCCAGGAAGGAGCTGCCTTCTGTATTCATGCACTCCACAGTTGCTGGTTTGGGCAAAGGTTACTCTAGGGCAAGCTATGCTTGTTGTAGAGTATAGGCAGATGCTATTCAAAGAAATGATTCTGTCACAGAAAGAAATTTCACTTTTCTCGGGCTTCTTTGTATCAGTTGCAGAATGCTTGCTATGTTGGAAGGTCTTGTGATTATCTAGAATACATTTCTCCTGACACCTGGGCAGTGAATTTTACAACCTGATGCCAGTAGTCAGGAGCAGAAAGTACCACGCTTCAAAAGAACTGAACCACAGGCACAGTAAAAATGCTGTATATAAATCTGTTCCAACGCTTTGCTACTTGCAGTATAAAAACTGTCATAAAAAGACAGCAGCAGATGTGTTATGTTAGAGAATACAATGAAAGATTTTAATATGAGGAATAATATAACCAGGTAGGGATTCTCATGGCTGTTTTGTTTTGGTATCTAGGTGTTTATTAGCAAGGCTGCAAACATCCTTTTAAGAACTGTCCATGGAAGTAGCAAGGATTTAGAGATACAGCAATGTTGCTGAGCAGAGCATGGTGCATTTTCTGTTGGCTCGGTTCGTTGTGCGTGATTCTCAGGCTGGTGCAGTAAGGGCTACAAGTATAGGTCTCTGTGGATCATAGGAGGACTATACCTCAAATGTGCTTCTTGGTATGAAGCTGGAAAACGTTTTAAAAATTAGTTTCAGAACTGACCATTTGTCAGATGTAAACGCAGAGGTAATTGTCTCGTGTACATAACCTTGATTCAGATGAATAGCATCAATATCATTTAACAAAGTAATAGAACATGCTAAAAATAGCCAGCTAGTAGGAGATGTAATTCAATGTGTTGCCTTAGTAAATTAGAGTGCCATCATTTCAGGTTAGAAAATCCTTTTTCTTAAGAGTTCTGGTTCTTCAGTCCCGGAAACTGCCTGGATGTCCAGTATTGCGGCACGCGCTGTCATCTTGAATGTGTGCTTCTGAAGTGTCTGTTGCTACACTCAGAAAAACATGGAGCTGGAGTAAAATAAAGTTGTAGGCATTATTGGGCAACAAGAAAAGCTGGTTTTGCTCTTCTGTTTTGAGTTTTCTGGTTTCTGTTTTTCTTACTAGAACCTTCTGGGACCTGGCAGTGCTATGAAACTGTTAAATCCTGAAAGTATTGCAATTGTGGCTATTGTGAATTTCTGCTCTTTGGGGGATTTGTTCCATGAAATGCCGTGACTGCAATCGGAGGAGGTTCAGTTCCACTCTCATTTAGCTTTCTTGAAAATTTATAAAATAGCAACGGGCAAATTCCATAGACTAGAGCATCACTGAGAAAGTACCATTCACGGTATGCCTGCGTCAAAGACGTGGCTCTTTTCGGGGACAGCGTTAGCCGCACCTGTTCTGATAGTGTTTGACAGTATTGGTGTACTGTTTGTTTGTCACCTCTATAATTTGCAATAAAAACTCTTGATTATGTGAAGAGTGCCCCACCTAATGGATTTTTGGAAAAATACAGACAAGCAAGAGGCAGGTGATGTTGCAAGTCAGGGCCCAGTCCTTGCTGAGTGGGTACCAGCCATACACACTCACTTCAGAAGAAATGGAAGCGAGCCCTTGGCATGAGAAGGCTGTTGGGAGACAAAAGCATTGTGCCTGTGACTTCTAAAGCTTCAACAAAGAGCAGCAAGCCCAGTAACTGGTGCTTGCAGATGTGACTGTAGCTTTCCAAAGCTAATCGCTAATAAATATTATTGGCGGAGTGTAATACACTTAGGAATATAGCATGTAAAAACTCCCTTCTGTCTCCAGGCACTAGACAACACAACAAATCTGAACAAGTAGACTTGAAATGAGATGAAACAGTAGCAAGCACAGGATATAAGGATAAAAAGGGGAGGGGAAGGTTACAAATACACAACTGAGTTTCACACATGCAGATAATGAGGCTCGTTAACATACAGTGAGCCAAACTTACTGCTGACACGAACAGATGCAATTCCATTGTCTTCAGTGAAGACGCCCCTAGTATGGCCACTGGTGACTATCAAACAGAACGTCCACATGGTTGGTTATTCTGGGAGAACAAGGGTTTAGCAAGGTCCAAGAGAGAAACAGGTTCAAATGAAGTGAGCCAAATCCTGCAGTACTTAGTCTGGTAAAATTCCCACTCAAGCAAATTCACAGATCCTTTGATGACTTCAAAGGGGAAAAAAAAATCACTTGATTTGAAACTCCATAGACCTCACTTTGATCCAGTGATATTTTTAAGGCCAAATTACCAACCTGAGAAAACAGTGGTTTGTAACAGAGATGCTGACACAACTTGCTACTGGATGCTGTGATATCAACTTGGAGACTAGCCAATAGTTCGGGCCTCACGCCAATTCAAGGAAATTAGAATCACAAGTTAAAGAGTAGGCTCTGTGCCAGATTTCCTTTTTTTCAAGCTGAAAAAATTAAACGCTTGCTTCTCCCACCCTTACTGCAAAGTTATGCTGCTAGCTGTACGTAAACCAGTATATTCCTCCAAGTCCCAAATAATGCCCATAATCTGAGTTTGGTTTCAGAGGGTTTTTAAAAAAATTCTCCTCCCTGTCTCTCTTATTGCAACAGAGGTTATTGCTCCCAAGTGTTGCATGTACACTTGCACCCAGGACTGAGGCACATGGAGCAGGGCCAGAGCAGTCCCGGCTGGCAGGGAGTCAGCCTGCCAACCCAGGGCTGCTCCAAACCCAGCTCAGTGTGCTGCAGAGGGGCTGCCTGGGGCACAAGGGTGCTGTAGTGTGGGGCTAGCTGGCAGGCGGCCCCTGCACTGAAGCATCTTTGTGCCCAAGCCGGCTGTGTCAGCTTCTGCATGTGCAGTGCTGCAGAGTAAAAAACAAAACCACTCCACAGCAGGGTAGTAGTTGTGTTTACAAGTACTACCCTGCTGTGGAGTTAATTAGTTTCTTGTGGTGTAAAGGGCCACATGTGTAGATGCAAGACATTTACTGCAGGGCTAATTAATCTACTCCGCAGTAAACATCTTGTGTAGACATGCCCAATATGTGCTTGCAACGTGAGTATGTACCTAGGATCTCCACTGGTCTTGTATGGCCCGTACAGAAGCCCCTACTGTTGCTTCTTCACTATAATTATTTCCTGAGCTGTTTAAATAAAAACCAACTCATGTCTGTGCATGCCAGTGTCACACTTTCAGATTGTATGTACTCATATCCCTAGGTTTTAATGGAAATAAGCAGTATCTAGAGGTGCTGACCAGCAAATAGCTGGCAGCCAGGGTTTTAGGAAGGAAATTCAGAGGGAAGGAACTGAAATACTGCTTTCAAATGATGTTTTTTTATTGGGCAAATGTAGAATGGTGGAATTAAACATAAAAGAAAATGAAGCCAAATAATTGGTCACCTAATGGGAATCAAAAGAAACAGAAATGTAGTGGCCTGTAGAGAAAAATAGGTTTGCTTGGACTGTCGATACAATCTGTCGATGAATATTTTCTGTTTGCTGCTATAATGGCAGGCTACGCCAAAGGAAACCTGCATCTTGCCCTGTTGAATATGAATAACACTGTCAGGGTTACAGAGAAAGAAGGTCCATATGGAGACAGCCTCCATAAAGACAGCATCTTTCAGCAGTTGGGAATTCACTGCCTGTCTTTGATATTCACTGCCTAACGGAGCAGGACCAAATCACACTGGAAGGCTTGCATTGCCCCTGGCTTTGCTCTAGACTCATGTTATGGATAGGGTCTAGTTTCCAGCGTTGGCACTCTGGCATTTTTCACATGTAATGCTGAGTAGGAAAAAAAAAAATCAGCAGGAGAGATTTTTTGAGCTACTAGTTCTTTGTACAAGCAAGATAAAGAAAGAGGTTAGACTTCATTTTCATATTTTTTGGCATAACTTTGGATTTGCTGTGGTTCTTGGCTGAATTACTAATGATAGAGCTGCAACAAAACTGAAAAAATGTTAAAATGTGAGCGGAGAGTTCTACAGGGCTTGTACTATCCACAGCCAACACTCATCATCAAGTCTCTTGAAGCCTATGATAGAGCAATGCACTTGCCATTGTGCTGCTGTCTAGTCACTTCCAGCCAAATTTTTTACCAAGAGATGCAAGATTTCCTGCTTCAGCTGATAAAGATAGAAGTCTTTGATTTATTGGATTTGGAAGGAGCAGTGCGACTTTGACACAACTCTGTCTTTTAGAGACAATGTTTTCATCACAGCCTCTAAGCCTTTTTTTATTTGCTGGTAGATACTCACGAGCAAAACTACCATACACCTCTGTGCTAAGCTGGAGCCACACATGGGGGAAAGGACAAACCAGGCCATGTTCTAGGACCAGTGTTTTTCCCCAAAGTGTCTTCCACAGATATTGCAATAAAATGCCTGGTTTCCCCAGAGTTTGGTGAGAGCATGCATATTTGGAAGGGGAAAGAAATGCAGTGAGTACTCAATAATTTTTTAGGATAGATTTGGAGTAGCTCATAAATAACATTTTCATCCTGCATTATTTTGAAAGTCAGGTTATCAAGTATTTATCATACATTTATTTGGTTTATTGGACAGAAGATGGTTCCACATACTGGGTCGATATATTCAGAGCCTAATGAGCAAAGAGTATCTATTGGTAATTAATACCTAACTTCTTCTGTGCTCTATGGATTGATTTACAAAGCAAGTTTTGCTTTTTGCAACCCCATCAAATTTTAATGAGAGTTTTACTTTCCAGGCTGCAAGGCCCTATGTAGCTGATACAGAAGGCTTTTGTCATTGTTGTGGCATCATGTTAGCTTTTGCTTTTTCTCCTTCTTCTCATAGAAGGTTTTGTTTTATGGTTTTTAGCTGTAGAGGTGCCATGACTACATAGGCACACTAACATGCTCTGCTACATGGAGGATTCACTTGTGGATGTTGGCCAAGCACTCGGGGTGTGTGTGTCTCAGATAGTAACAAGCATTTACTTAGCTGGCATTTTCCAAATCTGTTTTGCCTTCATGCTTTATGGGTTTGATCTCTCATTGGGGTCAGGGGGACCTCTCTTTGCATAGCAACTATCTGAGGAGAATCAGACTCCCACACAAAGAATCTGTGGAGACATTTTGGTATGGCGTCATGGTGGCCTGGAAAAAGGGAAGCACGTCATCCTCCCAAGGGTACGGCTGCTGCAGGAAGAATAGGGAGGGCTCAACAAAAAACAGGATAAGTCAGTGAGGTTCTCTTCAGTATGAAGAGTTACAAAATAGTAAATTAGGGAGTAGCTGAGTAACTTTTGCAATAGGAGAGAGATTTTCTCTTGTAAATCATACATTCAGTTCCAGCTCAGTGGTGGCCAGTAACCATTACTTTGGCAGTTTATAAACCTGTGTGAAAGATCTTTGTGATCTTATGGGTAAGCACCCAGGCAAAGAACACTATAGCAACAAGTGCTCAATGAAAAGCTATCCAATTTCTTCTTCTTGTGCAGGCTTTGTCTGAATAATGTTAAAATAAAAAGAAAAGAAAATAGCAAAGTTTCCACAAAAGATACTGTAGATACTACAGCAACCAAAATACCCATTCAGCCTATTTATTAAAGGTCTTCCTGCTTCTCCTTTCATAAAGTGAAAAAATGATAATAACTCTCAAGCCATGAAAAATACTGTATGCCCAGGATATCTGAATAAATAAAAAAGGTTTACATTCTGGCATTTACTAAGGAATTGCACCCACTGAGTTGAAGGAAGACTGCCAAATATTACAGCTAAAAAAACTCAAAGTGGTTCTTTGGAAGAAAGTTTAAATGGCAAAGCTGTCTGTAACAGGCTGACAAACCTACAGCTTCAGAATGATCCTATTTTGAAGCAATATCCTCCTGAGCAAAGGGTTTAGATGTTTATAAAGTTAAAGGGATTGAGCCCTAAAGCCAAAGCCAACAATTCCATTGCTGCCAACAAAGCTGTCCAAATAGTGACCCTTTGTAGCTTTAAAACATTTGACCTGCTACACAGAACAGATTGCCCCTCTCTACTGGGGGGGTCTTGATTTTATGAATTGGTTGCAAAGGTCCTAGTTATGCTTGTGCCATTCACTTGAATTGGATATAATCTATATATAAGTATACTATATTCTCCAGATCCATGCTCCATCAGCAGTAACCACTGATCTATCTAGTTAGATTTTCAAATGCCTATTTGATAATAAGCCTGGGAATCTACCATATCAGCACTAGAAAGTAGGGGCACCTGTACACAACATGGGGTTTAATCCTCATTAAATTAAATAGATTTATAACATTTAAACTTGTTTATTTTGGAGTGTCACATCAGTGTTTGCACACACTAGGTTTTTTAACAAATTAAGCTTTGGAGCATCGCATCAGTATTTGCACACACTAGGTTTTCAAACAAATTAAGCCTGGTCCCTGGCCAGCACCACAGATGAGCGGTACAGTCCAGTGCTGCCCCCCACCCCATGTCCTGCCACGGAGCCAAGCAAATGGCACAAGAAAAAAAAAAAAAAGCAGGAGCAATTCAAAAGCAAAAGCAATTCAAAGGGGTGAACTACAAAAAAAGTTTGCAGCATAATCTGGTGGGCAACGAGGCTCTTTCACATCTTTAAGTGCATTTGTGTTTGCACGCAATGAATCCATGGATGCGATGCTTTTAGTCGCAGTGAGCCAAGCTAAACGATGTCTGAGGAGTTTTACTTTAATGCGCCAGAAAGACTTTTATTGCTTCCAGAAAACACGCTTATGCAAACAGTCACGCCGTTGCAGTGCAAGAAAGGGCAAAAAATGTTGCATGTACAGACACCCTAGCCCCACAGTGTCCTCAGGCAGTCTCACCAGTGGGGGATCTGGGAGTATGAGAAATAGGCAGGGACTGGGCACTATACTGTGGCTTGTTGAGTAGCTGGCCTGATTGCTTATGAGCTGTTCTGTACAGATTGGCCCAGTTGTAGGGTACACAGATATAGCCCAGAATAGAATAATGCAGGGCCTTTGATTGTGTTCTACAGGCCTGAACTGATATATTCTTACCATGTACCAAAGGCAAAAACTGAGGGTAATACCTAACCTAAACCTTCCAAATAAGACCTGAACCACCTTTTGCTGACCCTTTGCCCAGATGAATTTCACCCATCAGGAATATGATGATTTCTGCTAGGCAAGAACTAAAAATAAAGAAGAAAGAAATACGGATTTATCAAACCTTGAAAATGAGCAGTAGGAAAAAAAAATAGAAATGAAGGAATTCTTCAGGCTGTGCGGTACCTTTATCCACTTGCCGGCTGGGACAAGGTCTGGGGTGGGAATCCGTGTTAGTAAGCGCAGGTTCTGTAGAATTCGTAGGGTTGATACGAGGTAATGGAGTGATTATTTTGTAGAACAATTTAAAAAGAAAGACATAGAAGTCAGCTGGGTTTGAGGGGGTTTGAGCATACAACCAGAGGAAACAAGCCTGCCGTGGTTAGTGCATATTGTTTTAGGATATATTAAAAACAATACTTGGAAAGTAAAGCCAACTGCTGCAGAAGAAGGATGTAACAAATGCTTTAATTCTTTTTAAAAGAGAAGACAATAGATGCAATATTCTGCCGTTCTTAAGTGGTTTGGGTGTCTGCCCATTCTGTTGCGTGTTGGGTTGGAATCAGAGGCAGGAATTGGCTGTAAGGGAATTCAGACATGCCTGGGAATAATTTTAGAGAGAGACCATGATACTTGCATTCTCTGGGCACGGAGACGGTCTGAACTTCAAAGGATGGCACTGGTATTTACGTAGTGTTGAGGTGATGATGTTGCCATGGTAGTCCAAGAAATATGCGAGAGGCGAGAATTCTTGTGGGTAATATCTTCTGGGTGACATTAACCAACTATGTGCTTGGGATCAATGTAGGCAAGCTTTTGGGTATCACAGTACCCTTCCTGAGGCCTCATTGACATTTCCTCAGGCCTTATTGATATTTAGTGTATTTCACAGAATGGCATTATTATTCCTTTGGGAAAAAAGTATATTAAGAGTCTCTCAGAAAACATAATACATAACTTGAACTTTTTTCCGCTTGTCTTATCCACCACAGTCAATGACTAGCTATTATTTCTCATATAACACATCTTATGATGATAAAGCATATAATATTTTTCCCTGCAGCTGAAACCCAGACGTACCATCCTGTAGAACTACATTCTTCATACACAATGTCTGTAGGCACAATGCCTAACACAACACAACCTCTAGTTCTCATTCTGGTACAGGTAATTAATCTAAGCACAGCTAAGCTAGCCATGCACACAGATACAACACACTTTAAATGCCTAGCAAAAAAAAACACCCCAAACAACTCACTACATAAAATGTGTTGCGAAATCAAGGAGTGTCTTTTTCAATGGGTCATAAACAAGTCAAATAAAAAAAACAGTCCTTACTGGAACATTCATAGGCAGTCATCACTGCATGTCACTTCTGGGTCAGATTTTTATTTTCTTCCTTCCGGCATCTTGGCACTAGGATATGTTTTTAATTCCGAAATCTTTTTCTAATGGGAAACATGTTTATTTTCCACTCTTTCTATGTTCAGAAGGGTTGAACTGTTTTTGCTTAAACTTAAAAAAAAATCATTTTGGGCACAGATGGAGCCTGGCATAGTTGTGCAAATGAATGAATGCAGAGGTTTAGAACGGGAATACTTGTGCTACCATAGCTCTCTAGGGGTCACTGACATGCACAGCATCCTGTTGTAACACCTTTCATTCAAGCATGTGTCTAAAGCAATGGAGGCCAACCTTTTTTGTCAGACATACCACAAATTAGCCCTGAACTTCCCAAAGTGCTAACCCTGCTTTTCCTGTGCTTCCTGCCCAAATTGCTGCTTTGCTTTCTTTCCTGCCCTATCTGCCACTGTGCTGTCTGTCCCCTCCCCAGTCTGCCACGTGCCACACACAGAAGCTGCTCATGCCACTTCTGGCACCTGTGCCACAGACTGGCCACCCCTGCTCTAAAGCATGAAAGGATTTTCTCAAGCCACTTCTGGCAGAGTCTGTTTGATCCCATGTAGGCACTATCTTCTGGCATTCGGGGGTCAGCAATTCCAGACTCATGCTGCATTTTTGGAAAAGCCGTCAAATTTCGATTGTGATACCAAGTAAGATTTTACCGAGAAAGAAATTATATGATGGTGGAATAGAAGCAAATGGTTAAATCAGGTGCTTTTAATGTTACTAGATGTGTGACAACAAAAGAATGTTAGTATCTGCAAGAAAAAATAGTTTTGATATGGGGAAAGAAACCTTGATTTTTGAACAGTCTGATCCTCAGCACTGAGTTCAGGGGGGGAGAATTGCTACATTGCAAATAAGTGTGGAAAGCAGAGGACAAGCTGATTTTGTGTCTCTAGATTTTCAGGCACGTACAAAGAGAGTGTGTGCAGCATCAAGACAAATCTTCTGGGAGGTGAAAGGAGAACTAATAATGTTCTTATTACATCAAAGGAGGACTAATAATTGGACTGGAGCATTGACTCTGATTTGGGTCAATTGACTCTGATGTTGGGATACAGAGATGAATAGTTACCCTCTCCATTAAACCATTTCTCAAGCTGCCATGGTTAATTTTGTTTTCATGTTATGCTGTGATATGTAATGCACACTTAAAGCCTGATCCCACTGTCAATTAAAGTAGTGGTAAAACTCCTTCAGATTGGGAGCAGAATCTGCTCTCTTGTTTCTCACTGAACTAAATCAAAATAGGTACATTTATTTTGAAATAAAAATGCCCTACCAAAAAGACCAGGGGTTTCGGTTTGGTTTCAGTGCCCATCTAGTCATTTTGGTGCTCGTGTGCATAGGCAGGCCCAGTGGTCTAGTACTCAGCACGTGGAAAACACCCAGGCTTTTCACCAAATTATCTGCCATCTAATTGAGGAAGGAGTTTTCTGCTTTTCTGGAAGGAATCTGTTACAGGAAATACTACACTTCTTAATTTGTTTGCATAATTAATGACTGACAGTGGAGGTCTGAGTCATTGAAGTGAATATGATGTGGAGTTTCTTACTCACACAAACCCAGGCAAGAGATGGGACTAAGTAGCCTCCCAAGGAAATGAACCTGTTTGAGAAAATTGCATATTTATGAAAATATGGAGCTTGATTTTCCTCGCTAGCCACTTGATTGCATTCATCCCTAAGGGCTTCTTTTTAGGACAGGAATGAAGTCAAGCTCTTATGCAGGCACGGTCACTAATCTAGCTCCTGTTCGCACACAAAACCCCCTCTAGCCTGTGTGCGCTGATGCTTTATAACCAAGCCAGATGGCCTGGCCTGGCTACTTGCTATAGTCTGAAATCAGGCAGAAAGCAGGGTAGATTTGCGCCTTAGAGACTAACTAAATCAGAGATATATGGCATAACCTTACATGAGCCCAAGCTCAGTTCATCAGGCGCCGTGAAAGGACAGGCACAGTTTTAAAAAAAAACAGGTATTGAAGTGAAGAGCGATGATTGTCAACTGCAGTGCCACGAACGCTGGGGCACCGGGGGATGTTTTTATGGGTGCTGCAGTGTGCAGAGAGGTAAGAAATACATTTTTAAATGGGGTGCTGCTAAATTCAGGAAAGTTATGGAGGGCTGCCTTGAGTCTAAAATGGTAGAGAACCAGTGCCTTACATGTTCACAGTGAGATGGCTGCTGACATGACCTCGATTTGAATCAGCAAACAGGGATGATATGTTCCATACCCAAGCATTTCCAATCCCTTGAGCCTGTAGATACAGTATGGAAGCACTGATTTTTCTTATCCCCATAAGCTGTCTTCCTGCCGTACCACTGGTCAGAGGGGAAAAGCAGTCACGAGCAAAGTGTATGCTGGGACACCTGCTTCTCTGATAGCCCATGGGGGTTGCACTTCATCGAATAAAGGGAGGAAAGAAGTGTGAAGCATGGAGGCATCGGTTTTTGTTGCTGCGTCCTTCGTGATCTCTGTTGGGGCGTCAGAACTCTGCGGAGGCTGTTCCAGGGGAGTTTGGTGGGGTTTTCAGGTTTTTTTGTTTTATTTAAACTTTGTTCAAAACAAACCACTTTACTTTTATAAAAATGGCCCAATTAAAGCCTTCTTTCAACTCTACTATCATTTTGTGGGTGGATTAATCTGACTGGAAAATGTATCTGGAGCTGTTTTTCGTTCCTCTTGGAGGTGGAAGTGCATAATGTTTGTGTAATGCAGCACAACTGTCACACAAACAACAAACGGCACCTAAACGTCAGTCTAAACGTTACCTTTTGCTTGTGGTTTAATCCTGCATATTTCCATCTCAGTTGGTTATCTGGCTTCCAATTGGCCTCTCCAATTCTACTCCAATTTAATAATATTTAACAACCAGCCATTCTGTAATTCTTTTTTAGGGAGACAGAGTGTTCTCACCCTCCGTTTTTTACACATTTGCAAATATAACTGCACAGATTGGGAGCCTTATGTTTCTTTTCATGGGCTTAATCTCCTCCTCTAAAACTTTTTAATTTCTCCAGTCTCTTACTTGTGATTGCAAAAGCAATCCAAACATCCCCCCTGCAGGCTTTAAGTGTATCCTGGATTATTTGGCTAGAAGAGGCAATAAGAGAATTAGACCTAAAAAAGAAATCAATCTTGTGCTCTAATGACTTCTTACTTCCACTGCTGATAAAGTCAGGGGATTAAATCTCCATCTGCAAATCTTGCAAGGACAGTCTCAGACTGGAGCATGGACAAATGATCTGACAACTTGGGCCAGTCACTGGAGTGAGCTCATCATGAAGCAAACACTTGGCATGAAGGAAGGCGTCTGTTCTAGCCAGAGGCAGACTCAGAGTTATGAGGTCAGGGATGAGTAAAAAAACCTCGTCTCCCTCTTGGTTTTGAAAACTGGAGATTTCTACGTGTACATCTGAGTATTCACTTGGCTGAAACTAGTGAAGGCCAGTGATTTAACTGAATAATCTCTAGCCATCTGTCAACCTGAACTCTTTCACACATTTAAAACCACCCCTCCCAAAAGTCTTGTACTTGATAGGCTCCGTGAGAGATCATGAGATCAAGCCCCATAACAGGCAAGGTGCACAGCTGAAAGGACAATTTCAGATTTAAAGTATATTTTAAAAAATATTTCTTACATGTTTTATACTTGGCAATGTAAATGATCAAAAAGACTGTTGTGAAAAAACTGGATCCGTCCTCTATCAGTTATGCTCTTGGTTTACTCTTTGCACTACTTTTAGCTTGGAAAATGGAAAAAGATGTGTCTGTTTTACCTTTGTCAATGTTTTCCTTCTGCATCCTTAAGATTTGAAGATTTGTGATACCCTGAATTAAATTGTTTCACTTGAAATTTCAAATAAGTTCAATATTTCCCTTTGTAAAATGGTGGGGAAAGCTGCTTTCACAAGATAACAAATTTAGGGAGAAATTTAGCAAGACACTTAAGCATGTATAAAACTGTTCATGTGTTTATAGCAAGGTAGTGAATCAGGGCCTTAGCTGATTGGGCAATAGCACCTTGTAAATTAAGAGAATCCCCATATTCTTTTACAGAAGAGCCAGAATTTGATACTTCTGCTCATGCAGAATGGTCTCTTTCTCCATGAACAGTCTCATTCATTTCATTCACTATAGATGAAGTGTAAGTTGCAGGTACTTCAGATAAACCAAACACACACTCTGGACCTTTTAAATATATATACCTGTAACTCATACTTTCTTAGCATTTTACACCCATTTCAGCAAGTGTTCCCAGTGAAGTCTGTTTAATTTTAGAGCTAATGGATAAAGCTCTCATAGCTACTGAGAGGAGTTAGTTTAAACATTCGGGGTCTAACCTTTCATGTATTTATGTTTGCCTTACAGGTGCATCCCTTAAGATTGCCCCATATATACTTTTATTTAAATTATCACCTATTTCCAGTCCCTTTCCATTTTTACTGCTTGTACGAGAGAGGTAAATTTCTTTCAGAAAATATTCAAGTAGCAGCCTGGCCACTGAGTGATGCTAGCATTTTGTATACTTGTATTAAATTAACTGTTTCTCTAGGATGAAATGAAATTAGCCTTTTTATATATTCATTACATTTTTAAAGCAAGGGATACTTATACTTCCTGGAAACATTCTCAGTGAAGCATTGTATCACACAGAAGCAGCGCAGTGTTGGCTAGTTATTATCTTTGAATATGCATACCCAGCTCTTAATTTTGTGGGCCAGATTTTCTAGACAACCTCGGCTTCCCTTTCTGTATACACAGAACCACAAAGAGATACATCAGATCGGTCAGAAAGATGCCTATGTAGTTGATTTCTCAGATAGGTAAGCAGAGAGGTTAACCACATAGGCAAATAATTATATTTCCAAATGGCCCCCACAGCGCAGTGGTGCAGAAGTGAGATTTCAAAACCAGGCCCTAAAGGATTTAAGCCAATAGGAGCCCACACAGTAGCCCCCCATTAGGACCTCCATGCATGCATTGAGGGGAGAGCTTTCCTGTGTGACTTTACAGGTTAAAAACGTGAGGGCACAGTAGGATTGAACCAGAATCCTCAGTCTCAGCATAGCAGCAATTGAACGCCTGCTTAATTTCACGCACCCACATTTCATCATTTTCCCTAAAGTAAAATAATTCTTTTAACCGATCTTATAGAAGGCTCAAAATAAATTCAAAGTCTGGAAAGCTGACTTTTCCCTCAGCTGTGAGAACTGGACCAAAAAAATAAAGAGAGCAAAAATAAATAAGATTTGGATCAAATTTCTGTTTTCCCGGGTGTTAACTGGGGGCTTGATTCTACAAAGCTGTGCAAGAGAGGACGGGGTGGAGCGGACTGAGCAGTAGCAGAGGTGCTGAGCATGGTGTACTGCATGTAATAGTCTGGGGACTCCTGGACTGAAATGGGAGTAATGTCCCCAAGCAATGGCTGCTGTACGCTCCCTTTAAGCAGCTATTGCTGGAATTTGCCAAAGGATGTGTTCTTTGTCTGTGTCCTTGGCCACACTTTTGCTACAGACCTTTAGCTCAATCCTTAGCAATGGCTTGTACCCATTATGACAGCTGGAATATGGAAGGGCACACTGTTCTGTTGTAATCTTTAAATGTCTTTTAACTCTCGCAGATTTTTGACAAGGAAGCTAAAGACCTCGAGCGAGAAGTCTGCTTTATTGATATTGCCTGCGATGAAATACCTGAGCGCTATTATAAAGAGTCAGAGGTAAGAGACAACTCAAGTGTGAAAGAGTAAAGAGGGAATGTGAAGGGTGCTATCGATGTGTGCTCATTTGCCACAGTCATCTCTTGGAGACCTGTCACAGGCTTTCAGTGGGTCTGCAAGGAAATCCCCACCATTGCTCAGATTTCATTTTGTACTTTCCAAAAGTGTTCTTTTTTTCTCAGCAGTATCAGAGCAGGGGATTGCTGTATATGTATCACTGTGCAGCCAGTGTACCAGGAACAGATACGCTTCGGAGTATCTCTCTCTCTCTTATGTGGCCTCTATATGCAGAATATTTGCATATCTGTTAAGATCTTAAGTTGTTCACATACATTATAAAGGCCTCTTAGCATGTCTACTAATAGAGCTAGGACTCAAAAGCAGCTTCAATTCTTCAAATGAAATTGTGCCAGTCATTGGGGCTTGTGATATCAGGGAAAGCCTCTGTGTTTAGGCTGCCTGACACTTTTCTTTATCAACATTTTTTGCAACCTCTTCTATGAGATGCTTTTCTACCCCCAGTTTGCACTAGGTCTTTGGTACTCAACAGGGTAGCTTTCAGAGTGAAAAAGCCTCTATTTAGTGCCATCAAGTCCTGTTCAACTCTTCCTGCTGTTAACTGTTCAAAATCACCGTTTTCTTTCATTTGCCTGCATTCCTGCAATTTTGGCATCCTGCTTATATAATAACTAATCTGAACATTTCAAGTGCAGGTTCATGCCCCTGCCAAAGTTGGGCGTCATCAACATGTGCTTTACTGGGAACTTCTGACCTTCCTGAAGCAATTTTAGAGCTAAGGGAAATGCGGCGGGGGCTGGCCTGGTTCCTCCCTATCCCATCACCTCAGATCCGGCACAAAACCCTAGTGAGTCATGTTCCTTTGTAGGGATACTACATGGATCAGATGCATGAACAGGGGACACACCTCTCAGGAGTCACACTGGGCTTTCCTTCCCACCCAGAAATCTCTCCTACCTGCAGTCACCTTGGGCCTCTATACACATGCTCCAGGGTGAAGGGGAGGTGCTTTAATTAGAGCAGACTAAGAGCGTCATGTATATTCAGTGTCCCGTGCTTCAAAATGGTGGCCAGGGCGCTTTAACCAAAGCTCGCTTGATGAGCTTTAGTTCAACATCCCCGCTGCCATTTTGAAACACGGGGACACTGAATACCTGTGACTCCAGCAGACTTGATTAATTGAGTTAGCATGCAGCAGAGCAGAGCTCCGTCATGTATAGGTGCCCTTTGTCCCAAATCTACCTGGTGGCATCACATAAAACATAATACCCCCTCAACTCCTGATGGGGAGGAAGGAGAAGAGAAAGAGGAGCTGAGCTTGTCTCTGTCACCACTCCTAGGCCCAAGGGTTCAACCTTGGGATAGCGCCTTCTCAACCTAGCAGCTAATTTAACTGAGCCTTCAGCTCACACAGGAACGGTCTCCACTGTAGCACAGAATGACCAGAATTCAGACTCTGTTAAGGAGTGATAAATATTAGTTGTTTGGGGGTGGGGAGGGCATTATGATCATTTAGACTGACCCTGTGCATCCAGCAAATCATGGGATTTCACCAAGGGATAGACTCCTGGTTGCAACTCAGGGGGAGGTGTTGTGGTTCACATCCTTTGCTTCACATTTGCCCTTTTAAAAAACTCCTAGAAACCAGAGGTGTCACGATACGCTTGAGTGTCCTGGGCTTGGCGCCACATGGGCAGGGCAACACCACTAGCTGGACTGCTGCCGCCATGGTGGCGGCTGATCCAACGGCTCAGCCGGTTCTGGTTATTTTGCCCCCATCCAGGGTTAATACCTGGGGCTGGTGCCCCAGTCACCCCCCACCCTTCATTACACTACCAACATACAAAAGAGCTACATTAGAACAGCTTTATTTAGGTTGCATAGTTAACATTAAGAAATGCCAGTTTTACAGTTGCTGTGTAACCTTGATTCAGGATCCTTGGACATATGCATTATGGTACAGATTTTGTTACCTGATCACACACTGTTTTACCTCATTCATAGCATAAATTCAGTGCTGAAATAGGCAGAATTCATCTTGTCTGAGCAACCATAAATCTGGCATTACCTAACTTTAAAGCACTTGACTTTAGACCCTGGATAATATTCTTCAACAGCAATTTTGAATGCAATATGTATGCTGAGATTCTCAAAGGAGCCCGAGGGAGTTAGGCACCTAAAGCTGAATAAATTTCAATGGGAGTAGAGCACCTGCCTCCCTTAAGTTCCTATGAAAATCCCAGCCATATATTTTAATGAGCTGATTTGTGCCCCGTAAGGCTGTTCCTCAAACAAGTGCAATTTACAGCTTCAAAAGTTAGTACAGTCTTTTGATTGCAGCTGAAAGTCTGCATACGTGAGTGTCTGGCTTAGCCAACTGCCAATTCAGAATGAGTAGCTGGAAGGAGAAGTACTCAGACTTGTGCCTGCAGTTCAGTTTGGAAATACAGTTTGCCTCTGTTGGAAGGGAGGTTGGACTCAATACTATTCTCATAGCTGGATTGAGTATAGTGGCTGCCTAACAAAGTGTAGCAGGGCTTTGCAACAATTTTTGGGATGGACAATGGAAGAATTGGCAGTGGAATAATTTATGTAACAGGAAATCTGTATTTCAGACTAGGATGTTCAAGTTACACTCCCTACCACAGTTGTACTAATGACAATACAAAAGTGACAAACTGCTTGTACTGGATGAAAACTTAGTATATATTATTATGAAACCTGTTTGTTGTGTACTGACATCCATATAGGATATCACTTGGTGAATTGACTCACCAGTATCTTAATGCTACTCCATGGTCTGGCTGTCCCGTTTAGGAAGGGGGACTGCAGCGAAAAGCCATGGAGCTAACCTGGACATTATTTGGCTCTGTTTTAAAGAAATCAAGTTAGATTTTTCATTTCTATATGCACACCCAATACTGCAAACAGAGATATTACCGAATAGCTTTTACACTTTCCTTATGGTTCCTTACTAGCCAACTATTAAACTTCATTTTTTAAAGATTTATTTCATGACACAGAAAACCTAATGTTAACTGAGAAAAAATGTGAAAACCATGTTGTATTTCAAGGACAATTCTGTGGACCTAATTCCAAGCATATTGTGATTTTTTCTACATACTGTAAAACAGCAATAATCCAACATCTGTTATTTTTTCAGTGCTGGAACATAATGTATGCATTGCCAACAAAAGTTTCTTGAGGACATCATAAAATACTGGGAGTTAAAATTTTGCCATCATTCCTGTTTAACAGAAGAGTAAATATTGTTTTTTCTTTTATACAGTCAAAAAATCTATCTTGTATCTTGTAACTCCCAGTATACATGTAAGACCTGATTTCATATAATCAAGATATGTTTCAATATTATGTTATGAAGAACATGGGTGAGATTTTCATTTATACTATGTCTCTTTCCACTATATTGACAATGTAGAAGGATCATAAAATAGATGTGAATACAATTTCTGTCATATTTACATAAAAGTGGTAATAGTGTAAAGAGGCTTAAGTGTACATGAGATTCTGGCTATAAATATTTTTGTAGTCCAATTAACAGATTTCAGGAGCTGCTGAAAAGAGATCAGTAAAATTTTACAGGTCACGGATTTTCTGCAGTTTCAATCTACAACTCTGATTCGCCTTCTACTTATGCTGGTTCTGCACATTTTCAGGCACAGGTCTGATTCTCCCTTCACATAAGCTGGTATCAACTAGAAATAACCTCATTAAACTTAAATAAAGTTAAATCAGTGTAAAAACAACACAAGTGAAATTAGGCTCAAACCTGGTGGACCAAATGGTGCTTTTAATTACACTGTTGTAGAGAATAATGTAATTGATTACTGTGGATTTACTGCAAATCTATGTTGAGAGCAGAATATGGTCCTCCAGACTGAAGGATTAGCCCTGCAACATAATAAGTATTTGACCCTGATTAAAAAAGAAACCCATTAGCATGTTTTTCATTTCAAACATGAGAGTAATCTTTTGATTTCATTGAACTGGTCAGATGCTTCAAGTTAAGCAAGTTCTTAAGTACTTTGCTGGATCAGGGTCACAGTACGCAGCATCTTGGCCCTGAAATAGGTCTAGACCCTATTCAAATATATCCTTTACTGTTGTGTTAAAAACATGCACAAAAGTTCATGATTCAGATGCAAATTAGAAAAATATTTTATTTTAATATTTTAACACAGCATCTAAACTGCTTGCAGTATGGCAGTATTCATGCTGTTAACCTTTATTTGGGACTCAAATGGTTTCTTTTTAGCTTTAAGGCATTCAGCTTTCTTTTGACCCATCAACTTGAAAAGGAAGCAATGTCATCAATATTTCAAGGACCTGTATATGAAAAGCCCCTTTCTGCAGTTCAACTGACCTTTCTTTGAGTTTGTATATCAAACAACCCATCAATTACTGACCAGATTATCTTCTGGTATAAATAGACATAGCCACACTGACTTCGGTGTAGTTTTACTCACTTATATTAACATAAAATCTGGTCATGTGTGCCTCATCCACACAGGTGAGCGTTCTCATTAGTAATAGTAATACTGTACTAACACCTAGAAGTCCTGATCAGGAATAAGGGGCCAACTGTGAAAACAGGTATTTCCTGCCTCATTGGGCCCCAGTCTATAAGAGGTATTTTGTTCTAATGCAGGAGTGGCCAACCTGTGTCATGGGTGCCACAAGTGGCACAGGCAGCCTCTGTGTGTGGCAGGCAATAAATTGGGGAGCAGATAAGCAGCACAGTCACAGCTAGGGCAGGGGCCAGGGCAGGGAGAGCATCAGATCTGGCAGGGAGCAAGCACAGGGCAAGGAGCAGACAGCTGAGCAGCAGATTGGGCAAGGGAAAGGGATCAGAGCAGCACTTGGGGAGGGGGTGAGGCTGATTCGTTGCACGTCTGCCACTCTTCTAACGAACTTGCAGTCAGATTAAAGAGGCCGTGTTTTCCCTTTCACTGCTTGTCATGTAGTAGTGATGTATATGTAAGCAGCAGAGCCACAAATACATAAAATATCTCTTTACATAATCTTCCACTGGACTGCAGTTACACATTTTGAGTTCTGCTGTCACAAAATGGGGAAGAGACATGTTTTGTGAGAATGGGGCAGAGATTAAAGGGAAAAGGCACAAGTCAGCCTAACAGCCCTTTGCTTTCCAAATAATATCTAGAAACTGAAGAGTAAAAAAAAAATTACCCAAGGGCCATATAGGCTGAAGAACCAGTTACTGTCTCAATGAGCAGCATCCTAAAGGATGTCTGCCAGGATAATCTTGAGTGATCTCTTGGCCAGAGCCATCTAAACGATCCTAATCCATTTAAGAGTAAAGGTCTTATCCTTCAGTGTTTGCAAAAAACACTTAGCTCACTAAACAATACTGAATCACAAAAGGTTACTAACCGTGGCATGCAGCACACACAAAGGACCAGATTCTCAGTGGTAAAAACCAACTATGGTAGAAGCACAATGTTTTGTAGAAGTGGAAGATCCAGAGCTTTAGAAGGAAGAGGATTATTTTTATTGCTATAAAGTACCCAGGCACTTTGGGGGAAGGTGCAAACAGAACTTTCTAAATAAATAAGGCCAAACTATTAGTGGGTTAAGCATATCCAGTACCCAGTGGATCAGACAAACTCTGCAAGCTTCACTTCCTCCTTTATCACTTATCCACAGAGCATCCCACAGGTCCACGGCATGTAAAAGCCTGTCTAAACCCCAGGCTTATAGGAGCCTGCACAATCACAAGTCTGTGATATGCTCACTATTCTGCATATACTAAATGCAAAGAAAACCACTAACTCTTGCAAATGGAAGCATGGCTGCTACAATGCATCCAGCATAAAAAAAAAGGAGGTTAATAATCTTCCATTCATAACTTTTAGTGACTCAGGGATCTAAATTCAGGCCACATAAGGTAACTGCAGCTGTAATCTTCACTTGCCCATGTGAGAGTCCCAAGATTTCTTCCAGTCTGCAGTTATTCGTGATGAACCTTTGTACATTTCTCATAATCAGATCTTTTGCTGCCACCTCCTTTAGTGGATAAGACTCACATTTCAGATAAGCTTAAGCCAAAACATGGATCAGTAAAATGTTAAGTGTGATTCATCTTATTTCTTCTACCACATTTGTATCAAGCTTTATCTACCCAGCAGGTTAAAGTGTGACTGCCGTACATGTAGGCATATGGAGTTTGAACTAGCCAGCTTAAGTAACAAGCTCAGTAGCAGCACAGACTTCAGCATGAGCTAGTCACCAAGGCTGCCATGTCTTCACTGTGGTTGTTGCAGAAATCTGAAGCAAAAAATTTTTGATGCATGTTTCAGATCTGAGGATGTTTGGATCCAATTTCAGATTTAGTGACTGGTCTTTTATCTCTATGATAGCTCCATACATGTGCATGTGTACTTGCTTTTCTGTCTATCCAAACTTGTATTTATTACATGGAATACAGGGTGATGTGGAGTGGCTTTACTGGCATCAGGTTGGGATGATCTGCATAGTTCGTGCTTGACGTCATTATTGGTGAGTATCCTGAACTCATGCCAGTAACACCTTTATGCCATACCTCATCACCATGTATTGCGTGTGTGTGTATGTGTGTGTGTGTGTGTGTGAGAGGGAGAGAGAGAGGGAGAGAGAGAGTTATAAATATTTATCTGAATTATTGATGAGAAGGGAACCGAACTACAGCTCAGGAATGGATTCTCAAGTGAACCATTCACGTATAACATTTACCAGAGCTGTGGACTTCTGTACAAAATATTCTTTGCCATCATATTTAAGTTTTTGAACTAATGAGGTTTCATTTCCAGATGACAGCACAGCAATTAAGGGTGCCAGAGAGGGAATAAACTCTGTAAATGGTTTCCAAATAGTTAGATTTCATGCAGCTGCCACAGTTTTCGCCTTCAATTTCTGTTTCCGTTTCAAGGTAACACAGCTGCAGTGTAATGAGTCCAGCTTGCTGCTGTCCAGGTGCCTTCAAAATACCATAACAACCCCCCTTGTACACCTCAGGCATAGGAATGATGTCAGTTGAAATAACACCGCTACTTCAATTACCAAAGTGAAAGTGTATTAAATTATCAGGAGAGAACTACTCATACAAGTGGAGGAGATTCTAGTGTCCTCCATGCCCACCACAGCTGTGCTGTCTTCTAATGGTGACTCTTGAATCTGAACTTAGGGCCCCTCCTATTATTGCCAACCATCTTTGCTTTCTAATATGTCATAGTAGAAGGAAAAAACCCAGAATTCTCTCTATACGATGGAGTTAAGCCTCTGAGAGGAAAGTTGCATGTACTCTGTGCTGGAGCAGTACTCAGCGCTGGGTGCTATATCCTGCACTCACTTCCATGAATGTGTACAGCAGTTGCCCAAATCTAGAAACACAAGGGTTACAATAGAGTATTTTAGCAGCCTTTTGCCTAATATGTTTAACCCTCTTTTTGTTCTGCTCATCAATCATAGGGAATTTGACCAGGATCATTATTCTGGGATAATTGTTCTTCAATAGCTATTCCAAAATAACTCCCTTCTGGGCACTGTATTGCAGACTAAAAATGACTTTAGTCATTTACTCACAAAGCCGAGTTAATTATTCCAGAATAAAATCACATTTATTCCAAAACAGAGTTTTTATACAGGTGTGTTATTCCAGAACAGCTACATTATACCCAAATATCTATACCAATACATATTCCCCATGCAGATAAGGCCACTTATATATTGATCTCCTCATAGCCTGGCCCCCAGTACTACAGAGCCAGCTCTTTATAATACACATTTTGCAAAAATAAAATATTTGCATTGGTCTACCACCTCAAAACTGTCCTGCCACTTGGGGTAAAGCAGGATTTAACTGGCTGTCAGGAAAAAAAACAGAACAAAAAAACCCCAAATATCTTACAGTATGAAATATAAATATCACAACAGTAGCATTTTGCATCAATATAGGCTTGCAGAACGCTGTGTCTGTACAGTCTCATATTCAAAGCCCACCCATCGCAGCTGGTGATGAAATGCCAGGTCACATAGATCAAAACAAAATCATGACGGATTAGTTCTGAAATGCTACAGCAAACAAATTGGACTTCAGCCTACAGGAAAAAAAATGTGCATCACGGATATCTGTTGGTAGAATATTCCACAGTAGGAATTTAAGGTAAAGAATTTGTGCCCTGGAAAGAAGAATCTTGGAGGCCTCTGAGCAGGGATAGAGAAGAGAGCGGTGATAACCTGCCTCCCTTGGGAGCTGACTTTAACTCTGGCCTCAGAATCAGTGGTGTAGAGCAGAGGCCAGTTGCAGCCAGCAGAGCTGTGTCACCTGCCTGTAAGGCTCCCCAGTGATCCAGAAATTTGGCAATAGAGGAGCATAAGCTACAGCAATTAACACTGTCACTGCTCCCCTGCCATTAAATTTCCAAACCCACGGAGAGCCCATGGGCCAAATGATACGATCCCGCATGTCAGGTCGCATCAGTGCATGGGGCTGAGCTGGCACAGAGAGTCAGATTTGGTGCACACAAGTTGCTGTGTGGTGAGATCTGGGCCCATGGACTGTCTCCATGCATCAACCCTGTGCTGCATCCGTCCTGCAGATAGACCCTGCTCCACTCATCTAGCCTGCAGGCCAGAAGGTTGGACACCACCGGCTTAGAGCATTCATCACATAATGTTTACCCGTTTGATTAACTGTTTTTACTTTATTGATATTATGTTTTCACTGGTACTTCTTTTCTTCATTTGGTTTAGAGTGCTCTTCCCTGTTCCTCTTGATATCTGATATAATTTATGAGTCAGGCTCATTTGACAGAGTCATTTTGCAAGGGAATAGCACAAATTGCTCCCATGTTTGCAGTATGTTCTACTGCCAACTGCAGAGTGGTTTAAAAATAGCACTTTAGGTATCAAGTGCTAACAAAGCAGAAATATTGGTGTCTGTGTGCTTGGGTTCCAGTAGAATATAATTTAAAAAATGAAGACAAAAGCATAATGATTACCCTTCTACGCAAGATCTTAGATCAGTTTCAAATCAGATTTGGAAAAAGAACTTCTTTTTAATGTCCAGAGAAATAAATGTAGATGAAAGCCCTATCATTGTAAATAAGATGAGCATTTATTTTGGAAAGTAGAAAGGTAAGTTGAGTATTGAAAACACTCAGGGCAGAAGTACCTGAACCACTGGTGGAAAAAAAATAATGTAGTTATACTAACATTTCCTTTATTTGGTCATTTTTATAGTATTTTCAAAGAACTTAAGTACCCTTTTCAAAAGGAAGCAACTCGTGATTAGAAAATGAACTACATATCTGAGTTGCCCTCCTTCTGGCAGATTGCAGTATCAACCCAGTCACTCAGGCAAACTGTAGTCCCAGCAGCAAAGCTGATTTCTTGAAAATTTAGTATTTATTAAGAACCTGGAAAAATATTTGGTACTTGTGGTCTGATCCAAGGGCCAGTGAACACAAGAAAAAGAATTCCCAGTTACTTCCAGGGTTTTGGGTCAGGCACTTAGATACCATAACAGTGCAAACTATAGGATGGGGGCCTATGATAGTGAGCCTTTATAAAATATCCCTGCCCTTCACAAGGGTGAGACTGATGGTGGCAGACTGGGAAAATGTTTCAAAGTGATGGGCAACCAGTTAGCCTTGCAACTTTTTCATAATGTGAATGGAGCCACATTAGTGCCTTGTGCCCCCTTCAGCCACATTGCTCACTTTGTACTTTGTCCTTGCAAGGCCCAAACTCCCTTCAGATGGAATGCAAGTTTGCCAAAGCAAGAACTGAGTACTAAAAGGTCATCATCAGGATTTGGCTCTTTATTTTCAGTGCAGCACAGTGGAAATACAGTTGTGAACCTTCCCTTTCCATTCCCTTTCCCTTTCTGCAGCCTCAGGTACCTGTGCATTCAAATTTTTCAAGGCAAGGACTCCCCATAAAAATGTGTTTCTTGGGTTATGCAAGTTGCCTGTTGACCTATGTGTAGGGCACATCTCAACTTATAACAATCCAGCCAACTTGTGACTAGACATACTGTCCTTCAAGCAGATGGGTAGGTTTAAAGAGAGCCAAAATGTGGGCACTGTGCAAGGATTCTCAGTCAGAAACATTTCAGTGGATGTCCATGGCCTGTTTGTGGGCTAAGAAGAGTTTTTATCACTAAATCCAGGTGTTTGCTGGGCTAACTTCCAAGAGAACAACATTGCTTTTGCAGCATCCTAATGCTGTTTTGGTTTTGAGCAAAAATATCAAGTCCTATGTGATGTAACATAAAAAACCAAACGCAATTTTAGGCTGCATAAATGGGAGTATTATATGCAAGATACGGGAGATGATACTATCAGTTGACTCAGCTGGGTTATGCCTCTACTAGAATATTGTATGCATTTCTGGACTCTGTGTTTTCAGAAGGATGTAGAGAAACTGGAGAGGACCCAGACGCAAGAGAAAAATAATGAGTTGGAAATGTAAGCTGTAAAGAAAAGGGAGAACAGCTGTTCTCTCTTACCAGAGAGGGCAGCACGAAAAGCACTCTAGCAACACAGACTTAAATTGAATCTCAGAAAAAATATCCTCACACTGTCATAACAGTAGGACAGTAGAACAAGCTGCTCAAAAAAGCTGTAAAATCTTCTTCACTGGAGATTTTCAAGCCATTAGCATTTGTACAGGGTAATTTTAGAAATGTTACATCCCCAATTTATGCAGGGGGTGGTCTTAAATGACCCTTGCTTTCCCTCACAACCCTATGAACATATGTGTGATTTGATGTCCATGTGATTTAAACACCTGTTCAATTTTCATTGACAATTTTTGAAAATGTGGCTATTGAGACAAACTATAAACATGTCTCTGTTGATTTCAGAAGTGAATGTGCCTCTTTTTATCTAAAGGTTTACCTTGGCCAGGGACAGACATACATTTAAAGCACTCTGAATCCCAGAGCACTTCCCATTCAGCCCCCTGCAGACACACGGCTCTCCCTGACTTCCACAGAGTGCTTCAAAATGGCCATGAAAGCACGAGTTCCAGAGAGCCGGGCAGCAGGAATCCCTGCATGCCTGAGGATAGCTGAGCACACAGGAGAAAGCTCATTGGGGAGCTGCCCTGCTGCGCCCACTGGCAGAGCCCAGGGGAGTGCTGGGGGACCACTTGAGGAGACAGACATTCCAGGGAGTGCTTCAAAAGGAAGCACTTCAAGGATGTTCCTCACTTTTTGAGAGTTGTTTCTGAAGTGCCTCTTGGTCTATGCATGTCTGTACACTCACTGTTTGAAGCACTTCCCACAGTGCATCTCTCCAAGACCCTTGATGGGGGAAAAAATGGTGATTTATATAGCAGAAAAAAATGGTGGTTTATGTAACAGTTAAAGTTGTAGATGCCTATATCATCATCATCATCACTACCAAAAATAATTTGTAATGTAGTAAGATCTACAAACATTACTGATCTCACCAGGACCACTGTTTCATCATTCTAGGCAATGTATTCATACACAAGGAAAAGACTGTCCTTGCTCCAAAAAATCTAGTTGTGAGTATATAAAACCAGAATTCCTTAAGGCAGCATCTGAACACAGGATCCCAAAGAGATTCTGATCCACAGGCTCTCAGGTTGACAAATTGGAAATCTAGAAGAAATAATACGTTTTCCGGACAGACTTTATCTAAATAATTAATTTAAAAGCAATCGACAATAATTCACTATTATTGCAGTCTGAGCAGGAAGTTCCTTACTGATGTCAAAGGAGCATCCACACTGCTAATAAATACTGGAGTGTAACTAAATTGGGAAAGCAAACTGATCAGGATCTAGGCGTCCTGAATCCGGAAAATAATATTTGATGCAATAGAAAGTATACAGTTAAATGCATCAAATAATGCTGAGAGTCCTGATCTTCTTTATTTTCCTCATGGATCAAAATAATCTCTGGATTTAACTACCATAGAATATATGGACAAAAAATATGACTCTTACTGCTGGCTAGAACTGAAATATTAGCAATATCATCAGCCTATTAAGCTTCTCTTCTCTACTAATACAATACTAGTTTATCCGAAAAAGCAAATACAAGAAAAATTCCTTAAAGGAATGAATGGCAAAATTTTCAAAAACATCTAAACAATTCAGATTCCTGAAACTTATTTTCAAGTTGCATAGACATAAGTATTCTTAATGTCAGGCTCTACAAAGATATACTGTAAGTCACTTCTAAAAGTGGGACTCAGCTTCCTAAATCACTTAATCGTTTTTGAAATTTTTCTCCAAAATTCTTAACAGTAAATGGATTGGCTGACACAGTTCTTAACTAGAGTCATTGAACTAAAAAATGGATATTATCACTGGCACTGGACAATCAGAATTAATGACACTGTGGGCGCATCTACATGAGATATTAAATGCGCAGTAGAGTAATTCTACTGCACATTAGTGTGTCACAGCAAAGCTGTGCTATTGCACTAATGCCCAGTAGAATTAGTCTGCTGTGCATTAGCGTCACTAAAAGCTGTGTGCCAATGCAACTGTGCAGTAGTGCCAGTTACTGTGCATTTAGTTAGTACCTGACCTGTTATTACAGATACTAAACTTAATGAGCCATAACCATTAATGCACATGTAGACGTGCCTTGTAAGTGGCATGATAAACTCCTATCTATCTAAGTTAAGTCAAATATCAAGGTAAGGGGGACTACGTTAAATGAGCTGTTGTACCACCATGCTTTTATTAAATCTGCTCCTGAAGGAACCAAGAGAGATTATGGTGTGACTTTTGATTGCAAGTTAGTGATTTTGGATATTTATTTTGAGATATCTGAAAGTAGCCTGATTTCTAGAGGATGTGTACTCTGTGTTTTCTGAAAATCAGACCCCTTTACTTTGTCTGAAGTTGGGCAATCTAAAAACCAATGTACCCAAAATCACTATCACTTTTTGAAAAGCTTGATTTAAATACATATTATTTATCATCAAATCTCCGAGATGATCTCTGACAGTATTACATCCTAGCAGACAAATATACAATTATATGAGAGAACATGAGAAATGTAAAATCCTCTTTTTTACCTCTGCTATAATACCAGAAAAGAGACTTGTGGGCTGTAACAACTATCTCATTGAAATCAGCATTTACGTTTGAGTTCTGCCTGATTTCTTAAAAATAGTTGCTCACTGCATTCAGCTTTGGTAGGAATATTTAAAATAATTGTATATAGCTGTTGTAACCTGTTTCCTTACTTGTGGCTCTATCTGCTATAATTCTTTGTCCCCAGTCTTTTTGATTCTCATATTTTTTTTATTGTGCTGCTCACTTCAGGCAGTTATCATCTATACAACAGTTCTTTTCAACTGGAAAATATCCAGACCAAGCTAAGGTCAAGTTTTATTGAATAAGAAGATGGGCAGACATTATGTACCTGTGATTTGTGATGTACAGTGGTATGTTATTCTGATATGTGATGTAGCTGCTTTGTTTTCTGTGATGATGTTTTCTTTTCTCTGGTAAAACCAAAGTGTATTGCAAACATGTTGCTCATGGAGGAGGATGTGAAAGTAATAAAAGGAATGACGTACATAAAGATGGGAAGAACATCACTTCATTAGAGGCTAGTTAAAAAAGTGAAACGGTAGAGCTTCAGTTTTATGAACAAAATCAGAAGCTGGGCCATTGGCGCTAACAATAAACATTAGGGGAAAAAAGAATATAGTCACCAATTTTCCCCTTCCTTAAGTCATCCTTATCCAGACCCTTATTTATGTTATCACTTCAGCACCGTTTATATTGAAGTGTATGTTTAATTATGTTCCTAAATAGGGAAGGACTTAAGCATAAGCTTGCTGAGATCATAGCCTCCGGGGCTTGATGTTTAGTATGGATTAAAGGAGGTACATTGTACTACTGCTACTTCACTAATCACTACTACTTCCCTGTCCCCATATTTTGAAAATGAATATTTAATTGTAAATTCTCTCCAAGACTTAAAAGATGTAATTAGCAAGAGCAGACATAAGGCCGGATAGACAAAAATTAACATACTCATGCAATAAATTGCAGCTACTCTCTTAAGTATTTCTTGGATATCCACTTAAATGAAGGACATCTTTTTTATTGTTGAAAGTAAACCCTGAATATATGCTGGCTTTCTTCTCATAACCAAAACTTCCCCATTTTTTAAATTCATTTTATTATATTTTCAATGAGTTTTGAGAACATGGAAACCTATTTCATTTTAAGAATCAAGTCTGGATATAATCTTTGTTTTCAGTAGCAATTGTTATCTTGGCTTTGCTCTACCTTCAGACTATAAATGTAATAATGTATTCTCAGCTCTCCTTGACTTACTGGAAAATCAAGTAGCTTGTGTTGAAATTACAGATCTTCAGGGTTTTGTCCAAAAGTATTGTGACTGAGCTGTAACTGGAGATTGCTGTATTGCTAGAGTCTTGTACTCAGCTAGTTATCTGGATATTTAACTTAGAATTTACAATGGCATTGTCGGTCCCTTAAAATAGATGATGGATCTATGCACTTTGCTCAGTGTAGATTTACATCCATAATGTGACACTCGTAAGCTTCAAAAGCATCTAACTACTTTCCTTAAAACCAGTTCCTAGGATCAGCCTCAGGGACAGAAGAGGAAATCTCTTCATGTAATCTTTCACTGCTCCTGTTTCTCTTAAACCTTGGGAGCTTGACTCTCCACTGCCCTCATGCCATGTGTCATCTTTACATCTATGCAAACTGGATGCAAAATGTTGCCACATCAGGATATAGCTCTTCGGGGCTTCTTTACATTTGCTTTGCACAAGCATATAGCTGAGAGATAGTTAGCTGTGTTAGTCTGAAGTCATGCAGAAGGCAGAGCAGGATGGCACCACCTTAGAGACTAACTGGGTCAGAGAGGCATGAGCTTTCATAGGCAACAACCTACTTCATCAGATTCTGTGAATGAACACCAGCATAACTGAATACATAAGGTACAAGTCATCTAGAGAATAACGCACTTGATAAAGTTTGCAAAGTGAGCACTCCTCCATCTGAGACATTTATAATGAAGGTTTTCTGTGTTTGGGGTTTGGTTTTTTCACCTTTGAGTTTATTCTGCTGCTCTTCCATCCAACTGACATGCAGGTCCTGGATGAGAAATAGGCAGGGTCTATGCATACTATGTACATGGCACAGTAACGTCTGTTTTCCTTACTGGTTTCTTTAGATATGAAGTACATTAATTATTTTGTAATTTTTTTTAAACCAGTGCCATTAAATTTACTTCTAATTCTCAATGGTTACTTTATAGCTAAGGATTAGGTTCAAGAGACATCATTCCTTCTGGCTCGTGTGGTGAGCAAATCCCTGCTTTTGCACTATAATGCCCAATACAACAAACTAGCTCCTATTATCGTGGGTACCACAGAGAAAGGATACAGTGAGCCACAGATCTTGACAATAAGTTGAAGCAAATGCATGTGATTGGTCTTGATTACATCCTTGCATGGCACTTGTGTGAGTGCATATGTTATAGGGGTGAGACATAGCTAAGCCCAAAATGGACATGGTGTTCAGGAGCTTTATGTGTTTTACCATGTCCCATTATTCATTTAAGCAGCTTCATGTTATATTTCCATAATACTTAACGTGTTTCCATGGTTCATTAGAACTTAAAACAGGGACATCAGTAAACTAATAAATAAGACTTTGATGGGAAAGTCTTTACAATCAGTCTTCCTTGTTTTGCAGGATCCTAAACATTTCAAGTCACAGAAGACTGGCAGAGGCCTGCTAAAAGAAGGCTGGAGAGACACTCAACAACCAATCATGTGCTCCTACAAACTGGTGACTGTGAAATTTGAAGTCTGGGGACTTCAAACCAGAGTAGAACAATTCGTACACAAGGTCAGTGATCAGCTATACCTTACAGCATGTGCCCCGTATGTGAGCAGATCTAGTGCACCAGCTGAACTGGAGCACTAGCCTGCATCTGGACAAGCCTCGAGGTAGCTGAAGCCAGGGAGTTAAACTCTAAACTGCTTCTATTCCTTCCTGATTTTCAAGGGTATTTGCATATGGAAGTTTTTATTTGCCCATTAAAGAGATGGAGGCCAGCTGTAAAATTTCTCTGTAAATACAAACTGCCCCCAAAGACCGGAATTGTTTGGCTCCAGAGTTCACTTTCTGGCCCGTCTCTGAGCACAGCCAGCGGGAGCATCTCCAGGGCTGCAGTCCTTGCGTGTGATGAACAAACAACCTCTCTTCCTGCAGCCTTCCCCAGAGACCTCCACTGCTGGTAAACTCATCCTCGTCCCAATGACAACAGCTTTATTGTGAGACTTCTGAGCTGTTCAAAGGCTACATTTAGAATACAATGTTTCTAGGCTGAAATATTATTTCCTGTCATTTTATTACCCAAAACTTTTAATATCTTTATTGTTCTAAACAGTTTTGGGGATGTGACCTAACTAATTATATCTAGTAATCTGATTCTGCCCCCTCACTTGGTTTTACATCAGTGACAACAGCAATCATTCTCAGTAAACTGAATCTGAGAGCAGAATGAGGCCTAGTATTTACTTTAATTTGACGGCCACCTTAGCTTTGATAGTTTATTTAGTTGGATGCAGCGCTCCAGAGGTGGTGCAATCACCTACCCTGGAAATCTTCAAGAGGAGACTGGATAGTCTCCTTGCTGGGGTCATTTGACCCCAGTTGTCTTTCCTGCCCGATGACTTCCAAGGTTGCCTACATCTTATGGATGAATGAATGAATAAAAGGTCCTTTTTTCTCCAATTGTACTAGTCAGCTAACCTATAATGCTAAGAACAAAAAACCTGCCAACCTCATCAGGAAAAATGTAAAGCCGGATTCTAACCATAATCTTACTGCTGGAGCTACATTAGTAAGAAATCAGTGTAACTGGAATTAGAATTGAACTTCTACCATTTGCTCTGGTGACAGCTGTTTTTTTAATTACCCGCAGGTTATGAAGTATTATTGTACATAATTAAAAATAAATGTACTGCTGTAAAAAAAAAATCACACCTCTTGTGACACGTAAGTAACTTAACTACTGCCAGGAGATGGAGGCTAGAGGGTCAAACCCAAAGTAGCCTTTTCCCCACTCTCCCATAGGCTCTTATATAATCCCAATAGTCAGAGTGTCTGAGCAACTCATAGTTTTTTGTATATTAATCCACACAAACTCTTGCAAGGCAGGTCAGTGCTCTTATCCCCACTTTACAGAGGAGGAACTGAGGCACAGAGAGACTTACTCACTCACCTGAGATCCCAAAGAAAGTCTGTGGTGGAACAGAGACTTTAACCTGGGTCTCCTGAGCCCAGTGTTGTTAGATTTGAAAAATGACAATTAGCGTGCTTGAACTTCAAACGTATTTAACAAAAATTATCATAATTGCAAAAATGTAATGTGTGTAACATGCCTACAAGCACATCCACATGCACAAGGCATGGGACTGACAATTTAAGGTGACTTAAGATGAAAAATTAATTGACTATGAACATTTTCCTTCAAATCCTTCAAAGCAAGCTTTGGATCTTCCTGAATTACTGTATATTTTGCCCAAATTTGCAAGTATCTATTGTATGTCACACCAGGATAAATCAACCACCCAACAAGGACAGTTATCATACATCTGGCAACACTGAGTCTCAAGCAAGCACCTCAAACTTCTTCCCTAAAACACAGTATAACCATGTTAGGCTTGTCTACAGATTGGTAGGATTCAAGATTGGCAAGCAGATTTAGGCTAACAGAGTGCAATCAGCTCTGAAGATGAGTTAATATTAATGTGTCCAACTTATCCATCACTTCTGAATTTGGCCAATTAAAAATTCACTTAGGATCAGACCCAGAATTTCTAAGGACTACAGGTCCTGGAAACTGTTTATTCCTTTAACGCTTTAATTTCTTCACAGACCACTTGCAGAGAAATTTAAGAAAGTTAAGAGGTAAAACATTAAACCATAATTGAATGTCAAATTTTAGACAGCTGTGTTGGATTTAACTATTATTGTTGTATCTTCTGATTTTGATTTCCTAACGTTCAGGAGGCTTGACACTGATACTGTTGCTCATTTTCATTGCGTGATTGATTCTCAATGCTGAATTCAGATGCCTTAGTGCATGTTCAGAGAACTCACGTGATAAACCTGCAGTTGCTGATGCTTCTCCAATGCAGCAAGACCCTCGGAATCCAATCTCTTTATTTAAACGTCTAAATGTTTCATAAAGGTTTTGACTCATATTTTTGGAGAGAGTTTTCTGTGTCTATAATCTGCCAAGGTTTTTAATCATCGAAGATTAAAAGATGGAGTATTCTACAAGTAGAAGTGAGTAACTTTCAGATAACAACAGCGTCCAGGAATTTTTACAGCTCTGGCAGGTAGTGGGAGTTTTCCAATCTACTTGTCGAAAAATTAATTAATTAATGACACAATCACTATGTGGTAGGATTTTTTACATTTATCAACTTTCTATACATGAGAAGAACTGGCAAGAGATGAAAAGAAAGATGAAAGAGAAGGGAGTTCCAGTTTCCTTGCCAACGATTAATGCATTTGTTGTATCTGTTCCCAAATAGCATATGTCACCAAAGCTCCTTTTAGAGTCTCAGATTTTAGGATTTTATATTCTTAGATTCTGTAGAAAAAATATGATGCTACCCTAGCTTATTATTCTAAAATGTTTTGGTTGGTACAAAAGATAACTTCAACCATTTTTCTTATTTCACAGGTGGTCAGAGACATATTACTGATTGGTCACAGACAGGCTTTTGCGTGGGTTGATGAGTGGTATGGTAAGTTGTCTTTCCAAAATTAATTAACAAAACAGCTTTGTAAAGGAACTAATCCAAACCCACTGAAATAAATGGAAACAGTTCCATTTACTTTCACTGACCATCAAGCCCAAAATGTAAAGATTATTCATTCCTTGTACAACATGCCAAACAGCTTTACTGAGAGTGGGGGCTACTTTTACATCCCATTGTATCCCATCTCATTGCCTCCAAACACAGAACGTGCTTTCAGCAGATCCTTCATTGCCAGAGCTAGTCAGATAGTATTCAGAGGGTTGGACAGTACATACAATTTCATGCATTTTAGAGTATATATATGCCCATGATCCAACCACTCTGCATTTTGGGAAGTTCACTGAAATCCAGGTTAGGAACAATCTATATTAAAAATAGTGCCTAATATTAACTCTGCTTTTGTAGCACTAATGTAGAATCATCTCCATATTGCAGGTCCTTGAGGTCTCCATTTGGCCCGTGTTATTTCCAGCATAATTTCAGGTTTTCGGAATGGATTTTAAAGTGTTAACATGCAATATAGAAAAAAAACACAGAGTTCTGCAGTCCTGTTTGGAAAAAAAAGGATATAACAGCTACAAATTAAAATCTACTGGGACTGATTCAATAGCAGCTGCATGCACTAAATTCCCTTTGAATCCATGCAGCAGCTGCAGGAATGGGTGCTTTGAACTGTACAGGGTAACTGTGAACATCAAACTAGTCTATTACATTTTATCAGTGCACAAATAAGCATTCAGGTTTGTGCCTTTTACAGATTGTTTCATGAAAGTATTCATTATCATAGATATATGTAGCTCCGTTTAGAAAATGTAGAGAATTGCAATTTGGAAATCTATTAAAAAAAGAAAATTTAGTTAGAATCTCCTTGAGGTTCACAGAAATGCTGCTTTGGACTCTTCAGTGAATAACCTTTGGGACATATAAGCCTGATTCACAGAATAATGCATTCAGCACTCAGAAGCGTCCTATGTTACCTTGCTTCTAGGTACCTTGGTTATCTTGCTTACCATCCAGGACTACTCCTGATTAATGTAAACTGGCATAGCACCCTTGATTTCACAAATTTATATCAGCTAAGAACCTGCTTGCATATATGGGGTACTGATTAGTTAGAAACTAAAAAAGAATTTGCTTTTAAAATCACAACTTCTCTTATTGTACAGTTTTAATAAAGCATGAGAATACATGTATGATGGTGTCGCAGTCATAAACATTTTGGCAGAGTTAAAATGGGTCTTTTATTTTTCCTCCGGGGTTTTTAATTTAGGGACAGTTGTAAACCAGTAAGAGGATTCTGCATCTCTAAACAATTGAAAATGAGCTGGACTTCCTCATATGGCATATGTCCCATACCTCCGCAAACTTTTATTTGATGAACTATGGTTATAAACTTTCAAAAACACCTAGAATCAATGCTCAGACATCAAGTATGCTCTAGATACAAATGAGAGTTTACAAATACTAGTTTTGCTTATTTCTACATTTATTTTCTAATGAAAACCATGCTCCTTCATTTCTTTAAGCTTTGTTTTATATTGATATCATGGGGTGTGTTTATCTTACATCATCTTTTATCATCTCCTTTTCAGAGAGGAAATTTGATTTTTGAGATAGATTAATTGATATAGATAGATAGTGCTGATTACAAGTAACAAGCAACAGCAATGTTAACCTTGTTATTCTTTTAGTACATTGAACTATGACATAAAATGTGCACTGATCTTTATGCAGTAGACTCTGATCACAAGTATTTGATTTACATGGTATCTAAAGAAGGCAGCAGTGCTGACAGAAACCATTTGCTGTGTCCACACATGCATGCATATGCAGTTTGTGGCACCACACACCTCTTTGTGGTGCCATAAACCATATGCGTTGCATGTTAAACCATGGGCAGCGCTGCTAATTTGCAGCTCAGGGGACAAAATTTGCTACCAGGAAATCCCAGTAGCAAAAAAAATACCCTTGGAAAAAAAAGTGAAATGAAGCACACCAAAATAGCATGTGCTGGGACATGTAGAGACAGAAGAGCAGGCAGCACAGGGGCTCCATGGAGATGGGGGAGCAGGCCCAGGTCCCGGGCTGCTCCCCAGGTGGCTGGGGTATAGGGTGCCTCAGCGTGGGGGCAGCCTGACAGCTAGCCCCACACAGGCACCCTGTGCCCAGCCAGTCCCCTCCCCTGGTTACAGCAGCATGCCAGGATCTAGGAGGAGCTGGGCATGGGCAGTTTGCCCTTAGGAGGACAATGTGTTCCCCAACAAAACGCATGGGCAGGGGCACGCGCTGTGACACAAAGTGGCAGCACAAATTTGTGCCGCTACAAGCACATGCCCATGCTTGTCTGGACGTAGCTATTGTGTCTATTTATTGACTGCTTGGCTAAATTTAGAAAAATCTAACAATTTAAGGCAGTATTTCAGCTTGTTTTTCATTTCTGTCAATAGCCTGAGGACATGTCCTCATTTTGTGGGATTTCTTTGTGTAATTAAACAAGCGTTCTGTCTGTGTGGCATTCAACAAAAAAGAACATCCAAGATGCATGACCACATAGTTGTTTCTGCCAGTGTTTTGGCTGCTGATGAACTTCAGCACAGATTGCAACTAAAGGCTGAGGAATTCCTCTTCTGTCACTTGCATAAGAGAACTCAGAAAATCATAACAGGAATGGAGCAATTTACATAGGAATCAGCATCAGAGATGCAGCTGTAGCCAGCATGGAATGTAAAGTTTCTGGTTGCATTCATAAGATGAGTCAGGAGAACTGTATCGAAAATCTTTCTTATGCATTGGACAGTTCTTGTGCCCCTATTATGCACCGTTGGCTCACCATACTCTGTATAGCAATGGTGAAAGGAGAAGAATCTGAACCTTTATTTCCCAATATGAACAATATATTTTTTTTACACAAAAAGGCACCTCTGCTCATGTAGATTGTAAAACATTATCGGGAACTTGATCTTTAAAAAATGATGAGTGTGTAAAATGGACTTCTGTACATTATCAATCTGCCAGAATTTGGAATGGGCTTCCAGGGGAGGTGGTGCTCTCCCCTATCTTGGGGGTCTTCAAGAGAAGGCTGAATAGGTATCTGGCTGGGGTCATCTGACCCCAGCACTCTTTCCTCCCCAGGCAGGGGGTCGGACTCAATGATCTGTTGAGGTCCCTTCCAACCCTAGCATCTATGAATCTGCAGCTCTGTACAAGGAGCTCAGTTTGACCTTTGCATGGGAAGGACTAGGATTTTCCTTTTTTAGGCCATAGAAAATGTCTGCTTGAGAAGACTAATGAATGGCAAAGTAAAATTTGAGTACTGGAGAACTGATTCAAAAAGATTGAGAGCTACTGAAAATTTTGCCAGGGTTACCTCTATATAGGTGTTGATCCTTCATTTGTTCTTACACTTCCAATACTATATGTTCTCTAATTGTTTTAGTGCAAGGGGACCTGTGAGTTGCCATTTCCTCACGTGCAACACATTCAAGAAACAGTGTCCCACTCTATGGCAAGAAATAAAAACTAACAAATACCCATGTAATGTAAATTGTACAGTACAGTTATGTCAGGCTCCAATGTAGAAAAGTAAAACAGTGGTTAAACTTTCTTTTAAGAATTGAAACAAATTTGCCTTTAGTTTAAATGTGTTGGCATCGTTGCTGTCACACCAGGGATGAATTTAGTTCGTTACAAAGTTGAAAAGAATTAATGACATCAATTTTTTTTTGTGTGAAAATTAACAATGGCTGAAGAATTTGCTTCTTATACCTTTGTTCAAATAATGATTCTGAGCTAAGCAAAATCTTAGATTATACTTTTGTCTAAATGTTAATGCCTCCACATTTAGACTTTTTTCAGAAATTTTGTTGTATAATTTTCCAGAAAAGTGTGCATGGAAATAAAGAGCTAAGTATTCCATGTGGCTTAATGATCAATGTTGTTTAAACCCATATTTAAAACAACTATAATGGTCTATAGTACTGGTTCTGAAGAGTCCAGTTAAATATTTCTCACTTAAAAATGTAAGCTATTGTGCATTGTTCAGAAGGTAACTGAGACTATAAATGAATAACCCACTGCTGCTGCACTCAGAATGAACCAGTTTGCTATTTGACTGTAAATCTGAAAATAACTTTCATTTATAAAGTTAACTTATAATTTAGTAAGATAGTGCTTGTATTTTATCTCTGTTTCCTCATGTGAATGAGTTGCCAGTACGCATCCACCAGGTTAAAGGATTTTGAGGGTACCTTGTCTTGCACGTGTAGGACACACTGATGCTACTTGTTTCAGAGCTAACAGATATTTTACAGTGTGTTCACTGCTGATGTTTGCTGAATCCCATGCTTTCAACTGTCAATTATTTATTTCAAAAAGTCCATTTGTATTCACATTTCTTACAAAATTTAACAATTTCCATAACATTGGAGTTCAGTTTGCCTTTCATAAGCCCTGATTGGTCTTTATGCATGACTTGATACACTAATCAAAGAAGGGTTTAAGTGGTAGAGTTTAAATAAGGATAGAGCAGCCTGACTGCATACACAGGCTGTGCCTAACAGATCTGATGATACTATGTATTGAGGAGTGAAACAAAGACACATCAGTGGAAGCCAAGATTGGCTTGGAATCTTAAAAGAAGTTTGACAAAGTACCAAACACATGATATGAAGTCAGAAGGTATGGTATGATCAGGAAAACATTTGAATGACTAAGATGGCTTCACGACCAAGAAGACAGTTCACAAGGGAAAGAGAAGAGGCAAGCAGATTGCCACAAAGATCAGTTATGTTCTCTTATATCTCAGTGACTCAAATGGAGAAATTTTGAAAGAAATCACGCCAAAATAAGAAGGAATATCAGCAAGTACAACAGGAGAGAGCAGTAACATTCAGAATTGCATAACTGGAATTCAGAAGGAATTGCATAATTCACTGAGCAAAAGAGAAAGTGATATCTGATAAAATCTGTACCTTCTTGGTGTATTTTTAATGCCCATCATTGTTCCAGAGCTCTCCCTGGAAAATCGGTCACTATTTAATCCACATTTTTACTGGCAAAACTGTAGTTTCCCCTATTACACGTGCACATGCTTTTGGATATATTTTTTCATGGTACTGTGCTCATTTTCTATTTCCTGTCTAATCTGAGTTTATTGTCAATATGTGAAAAATGGAGCTATGTCATACGATGAAAATGGGCATCTACCTATACATTCTTACTCTTGTAAGTTTACTTTGAAGAACTGTATATGAGATCAGTCCTGTAATTTTCAGAGTATGCTGTTTAGCCCTTATCCAGCAAAGTACTTAAGTACATGTTTGACTTTAAGCATATGAGTAAGCCCATTGACTACCATGGGATTAAATGCTTTGCCGAATCAGGACTGGGCTGCTCAGCAGCTTTCAGGATCAAGCCAGATAGTGGTTGTAGGTCACTCCTAAACTCTGCCCATCTGTTCGTCTGATCTCTAAAATGTATGCTCTTAAAAAAAAAAGCATTATAATCTGATTATTTAACCTGCAACATGTCATCCAAACACAACATCAAAAGCTGGCTCATAGTAAAGAATGAGCTTGTGGTTCTCAAACTGTCAGAACTTTTTTGGTGAGATCTGATGTTGGAGCAACTTACTGCACTTCCACTAACTTCAATGGAGCTATATCAGGGGACACCAGTACAGGATCTGGCCTTCTTGAGTTCAAAAGAAGTTTTAGGTGTATTCGGATGGCAAAATCTGGTGAAAAGTGGTAAATTGTTTTTGATGGGAGTACAATATATATAGCTCACAAGGAAGCATTTACATAAGTTTGACTGTACCCACCATACATGTAAGTCTTTGTGAAAAGAGAGGGGCGAGACTGTTTCTTTGAATTTCCAGCAGGTATCAGACGACACCATCATTTAGAGCCAGTTTAGGAAAACAAGTAAGGGTGGGCTTAATTTTAAGTACGAGTCATCTCCTCCTTTTTCAACAAAATCCTTCTGCACAAACTTAAAGTTAAAAAGAAAAGGTAGAAAAATCTTTACATATCTCCCCACCACAGCCTTAGAATCACCCCATTTAAAATAATTGTTTTCACAAGTAAATGAGCTATCAATATACAGAATTATTGATATATACTCACTCTTTAGAGTTTAAACCAAGTGAAATGTTTTTAAAGGGACACTGTCAGGCAGTTTAAACCTCAAAACCAGGCTTAGTAAAAAAGCAAGAAAATGAATTTACGAACCAAACTTTAATGGGAAGTTTTTATAGCAAAGGAAAAAAATAAAAGGAAAGCAGAAAATAAATGGAGGAAGTTAACTTAAATGCTCCCCTGTGTGATCTGCAAGCTGATTATTGTAGCATTGTACTGCAGCATGAAACTCTGGATGGAAAATTGACTAAAAAACTACTACTAATTTTGCTTAGGAAGCTGAGTGAAATGTAATAGCAAATATACAATATGGTATCATGTAAATTGGATTTTTTCCCCCAGTACTTGTAATGACAGAGAGAAGGAAAAGTTCAAATATATCATTTTTATACTGACAGTGTCCCTCCAATATGTGTAGTGATAATTTTAAAGCTAAAAGCTTTGGGAGAGATTTTCAAATGGTGTAAATCAGCTCAGAAGAATCAAATGAGTTCTGTACCAGTTTACATCTGCTGAGAATCTGGCCCATTGCATGTTAGAATCAACTACTAATAAAGAAAAGACATTGTTTTTACTGAGTCGAGTATTACTGTATTTTATAATTGATTTGACTAACATATATTTAACCTTATCCTGAGGTACATCTGTTTCCATACTGTTGTTCATTCAGACTTTGCTAATAAAGAGCATGTTTTCTGCATGGCAAATTTTCTCCTTAGCATGCTATACATTGCTTCTTAGCTTGTTTTTTTTCATTTTGGGTAATAGTAAAAAGAATAGGTTAAATGATAGTTCATTTAATGTTATTTCATGTTTCTTTGCTTTCAGTATTAAAAAGGAGAAAGGAACTACTAGTGAAAAAGTACTGTGCTCTGTTGTGTTGAACTAATGGGATAAGTGATGCATTCCACGTCACGTGTGTTCTTGTTAACTGAAACAAGCCTCATAGCATATAAGACAGGGAGGGGTTGTCAACTGGGGGTACCTGTACCTCTAGGGATGCTTGAGAAGGCTCTAGGGGGGACACATGGGTGGGTGGGGACGGAGCAGTGCCGTGCACCATTCCACACTGCCGCCCAGGCGCCGCCCGCCCGCCCGGCCAGACACAGAGGGTGGGGGAAGCTGGCAAGTGGCGGCTGCTGCCACACCGCATCCAGCCGCTCCCCCCGCTCTGCGTTCAGCTGCCGGGGGTACACTAATCCAAAAAGGTTGAAAATGCCTGATCTAAAAGGAAGCAGCAGGTCATAAAATGCCACAAATCCAAATGATGCAGAAAACACTTGAGAAAAATGGAAGCAGCAAGAGCCCAATAATCTCTAGCTGCTCTGAAAATTTCAGCTAACATTACATCTTTAGTAAACGGTGTGCTTAAAAATTTGAAAGGCTACTGAAGTCAAGTTTAACTCATACTAACAAAGACCGCAGGATACTTCCAGGACACTGAAAAGAATGGACCAGATTCTCACATTGAATAAAACCTAACTAAGCAATTAGATGCACTGAAGACAGTGAGTGTACTGCCCCTTGTGATTAACTGGATTACTTATCTTCTTACCTTAAAATGCAATAAAACCCAAACTTCCTTTTGCAATTAAGATAAGGAAAGGATTTGTTAGTACTCAAATAGAGCTCATTTAACAAACTTCTAATTGATTCTGTCATATACCATTTTATTCTGTAAACTGACAATATCAGACAGTATCAGACATAACCAGGCCATGCTACCCTTTCTTAACATTCAGGACTGTTCTGTATTGTTTTCACTTGTATAAAGCAAACTTTTTATAGTATCCACTAGTAAATCGCTTAGGCTAGGTACAGGTAATCAAAAAGCCCAAGGTGGAATCAGTCTAAATTACACCGTTTTCTGTAAGGGGCATAGTTTAGATCGGTAGCAAATGTTTACCCTTTGGTGGGGGTGGCAAATCTTAGACCAGGTTCTGCCATTTTTAAACCAGTCTGTGCGCCAAACTTCTGTTCTGTTACAGGAATAGACTGGTTTCCAATCACTTACACCAGTAAAAATGTAATGTCTGTACCTGGCCTTAGTGTGGTGATTTTATGTTGGCTTCTGTATTTTGAACCAATGTGAGCTTCAACAATGAAAGTGCCTTTTTGTTATAAAACATGTCATATTGTACTAAAGATAATGCTATAGAGTTTTCTTTGGAAGTTTCTTAGAAGGTAAGTAAATCTTTATGATATATCTGAGGGGTTTTTTTTATTCTAGAGTATCTTCTAAAGTCAATTTAGAAGATCTTTGCCTGTACCTATGCCTGCACTCCAACACTTTTTGCCTAGCTCACTCTACATAGATGCCCCTAAACAATTTCCACTCCTCCCTGTTCTGTATTCCCTTTGACTTAACCTTTTTCCACTTTCCTTAGCTGGTTTAACTACCTTTATGAGTAATTTTTCATAAAGCTAGTTGGCTCCCCGCTTTTTTTTTTTTCAAAAACCCTTCTTTGGCTTCTGCTGAAAGATTATCTATCCCTAGCATCTTCCTATTTATTAAAGTTTGCATTGAATTAATGGAAAATGCCAACATTTTGAACTTTTTGCAGATATGACTATGGATGATGTTCGAGAATACGAGAAAAATATGCATGAGAAAACCAACATTAAAGTTTGCAGTCAACATTCATCTACTGTGGATGAAATAGAGAGCCATGCCAAAGAAAGAGTATGTAGATTTTTGAAACATATTGCCCACTCTCGCCGAATCCGCACATGCAAATGACAAGAAGCGGGAACAACTTTAGGCTTGATCCAGCTCACACTGAAATCAGTGGTAGTTTTAACACTGATTTCAGTGAGAGCAGAATAAATTCCCATAGACTATAACCTGCATGTACATTATACCCTGAACTCCCTATGATATAAGAAAGAAAGATGTCAATCTCATCTACAGCTCCCAATCTGGGAGGAGAAAAAAATTTAACCCCCTTCCCCTCCAAACCTTGGGTGTGCCAACAACTTTAGTAGGATCAAGAACACAGCCATGTCAGATTTGGCTACCAATGATCCTGATTTTTTCAAAGCCATATGAATGTTCAGGTTGCGTCAATCAAACAGCCAAGAACATGGAGAGTGGAAAAGTTTTGTGTGGCTGGTGAAATTGTTTGCGCCAACAGGGAAAAGGCTAAAAGGATTTTTCCCCTGATGCCTTCAAGGTCATGTTTGATGTTTTTTTGATAAACCACAAACAAGGGTCCTGAAAGAAGATGCTGTGACATTTTCCTCTTAAAATATTAATATGAAATGTTCCTTCTCAGGAAAAACTCTCATTAATGTGAACAATGGCTTTGCGCAAGTAAAGATTATAGGGCAGATCATTAAGGCTAGATTATTATGGTCTTCTTCATATCTTACATCATTAAAGCTCTGACTGACTTCGAAAGATTACCAGAAAGGAATTGCTGAGAGTCTGCTTCTTATCCCACACCAGATTTATACTAGTGCAAATCCATTGACTTCAGGGTTACTCCAGGTTTCTACTAGCAAGGTCAGAATCAGACGTAAGACATAAGATTTGGCCATGTGAATAAAGACGTAAGATTTGGCCATATGAACTTTGGCTAAAAATGCCTGCAGTCCTTTTCAACACTGACTTAGGCCAAATTGACAATTATAGCCGTAGCAGAATTGGGCCTTTATTAACTTCTAAAAAAAGACAGAACGGAGTCTCATATTTTTGAGTCCTTCTCAGCTCAGTGTACGATTAGTTTTATTTGAGCACATATCAGCATGTGAGTGAATCTGAGATGAGTATAGGCAAAAAAGCAAAAATCAAGTACAGGTAGAATGAGTGCTCCCCATCTAACTCGGAGATGACCAGATGGAGAGCAGGTCACTTGATAGGACTTCCATTAATATACTTTTCATGCTGATGGCTTTCTTACTGGGGAATCTTCCTCTCCTTTTCCCTCCCAGTTCATTCAAGCACTATATTATTTTCTTTTTGCATTAGTAAAATGCCTAATCTAGAAACCATTGAAGTCAACGGAAAGACTCTCTATAACATCAGGTTTTGTATTAGGTGTTCAGTGCAAAAAATACCATTTACAATGACACAGTAAGTTAAAGAAATGTAAATCAGAAAAATGGGACCAAAATTATTCCTGTTACAAGTGAGTACAATTCCTTTGAGCTCCTCAGCTTACTGCCACATTAACACAGGGCAAATTCAGTTTAAATAAGCTCTTCTCCAAGCTACAGGAGCTGCTGTAGACTGAAAATGCCCCTGGAATAGTAAAGTCTGTTTGGAAAGAAGAAGGCATTTGGCACTGTATGAGGGTTTTCATCATTTTATATGATTCTATGAAAAAAAAGCATAGAGCGTCTTTCACACATCGGTGTCCCAAAACATTTTATAGCCAAAGCTACGAAGTCATGCAGCTGTGTAATATTAAAATGCAGGGTAGTTATATAGAGCTAGTATTTGAGTTTGCTATGTGAAGCAGATAGTATCCACATGGCCAGCAGTATTACAAATATCAATCCTTAAAAAATCAAACCCTAAAAATCATGAAATTTGTTGAAGGATTTTATAAACATTTCAAATAGCATTTTTTAGATGTTTGCTCTTCTGTTTTGTGAGCCAAAAATGAGTTCATGTTTTCTGACTGAAGCTCCTACAGTCCCCAAGGCTAGAAACCTACTTTTTTATAAAATAAAAGTTGAGCCCTCATATAATCCCAGCTTCTAGACATGTGGCCTAAAGAAAAACAGCAAAATATCACAAAAGCTGCAATACAGTCTTGAGAGATGGCAGTACTGGGCAAAGGAAAATAATGATGGTACTGGTAACTTGTATCTACTCCATTGTTTAAATATAATAAACTATGTTCATATAGAGGATACATGGCACATCTTTAGCCGTGTCTTCACTGTGAAGGAGCAGGGTTATTACCAGCTGCAGAAATACGGTGTACAGCAACGTGGACAAACTTCTTTCTTGATATTTGCTTCCCATACATCTATTATTGCATATAATGTAATGCCTAAAGAGTGTTTATAAAAACATTTGTTGTACTGGGAAATAATTTTTACTGACTGCCTATTTTAAAGAGCTTGGAGACTGGAGTTGTGAATTTTTTGGAAAATCCAAGTTGCAGTAGCTTCCTGCAAGCCTATTTCTTGTTCTTGTAGTTTGTGCCAGGTTTGAGGAAATGTTGCTGACCTTTTGCTGAAGCTACTTTGAATTTTGTGTTTGTAGAGAAAAAAACAGCTAAATCTCACCTGATTAGGTATTTTATTAGAAAGATTTTGTACAATTCTTCCTGGAATGTGCTTACTCTGGGCTAATTCTGCCCTCTTGTGGATGCATACGGCAGTGATGATATGTCAGGTCCATTTAATCATTTCTGTATTAAAGGATTTCTCTGCTGTGTAGAGAAGCAGTCTGTGAGCCTGATTCACCATTGGCTTGTACCTTGTAGCATCATTTACACTTGTTCCGACTAACAGTGGGCATGTCTACACGAGACGCTAAAAGTGCAGTGGACTAATTCTACTGTACATTAGTATGTCATGGCAAAAGCTGTGCTAATATGCAGAATTAGCCTACTGCACATTAGCATCACTTAAAAGATGTGTGCCGGCACTATTGCGCAGTAGTGCCGATTATGGTGTATTAAGTTTAGTACCTGTTATTAATGCACCATAATCAACTGTTACAGGTACTAACCTTAATACGCTGTACTTACAGTGCGTTAATGCACATGTAGACGTGCCCAGTGTAATGCTACCAAGTCTGATCTAGTAGCATTTTCACATATTTTCCACCGGTGTAAGAAATATTTGGTTTGTGACCTGGTTGTAATTTATTAAAGCATTCTGACTTCTGGATGGGGAAGTTTGAAGATGTATTTTGACCTCAGTAAATTAACAAGGGATTTTTTTGGCTTAATCCATATGATGTGAATAGTAACCAACAAGAAGACACAGTGGGCAATGCCCTCACAGATACGCATGCAATTCCTGCTAAAAGTCAACAGAAGCTGGGCATACTCTTTGCCTGGAAAAGGGGAGAATTTTACGTCCCTTAACAACAGTGCTGTGTCAGTGCTTCTTTGAAGTTATACTCAGTTTATAACTTTCAATCCATTATTTTTGTTAGTAGCTCAGAAAAAAATCAGTTTTTATTAAAATAATTTCAGTTTGTTTCTTAGTTCTCTGCCAAAAGGTTGGATTTTTGAAGCAATCGGTGAAGTAATATCTTTTAATTCAAAACCAGATGCTGAAGAACCCTGTGTGTAGTAGGCTCATATGTAATAAGTAGGCTCAGCTGCTTCTTTTTTTTTTAAAGGCTATTTTTCAGTATTCTGAAGACATTATAGTAGTGAGCTTTCCAAAGAGTATTAAAAATAATCACCAACTTTTGTACAGTGTAATAGGATGGTTATGCCTTCAGACCTGTCCACCTGTTATATATAAATAAAAAAAATGCAATAGTGGAATTCTTTGAAATCAACTACAAATTTCCAGTTGACTTCCCTATGTTTAGGCAATCTCAATTAATGGCAGTCAAATGACTTGAGCCAAGAAGTATATCTCATTATTAGGATCAATATGGAACTATATCTTGTGAGGGGAGTAAATGCACCTTGAAAGGGTATATAACAACCATAATGTCCAGGCTGTTGGCCCCCAAAAGAAATTTCAGGCACTTTAATAAGTTACAAAATAATGTTATTAGCATTGTATAGTAATGATAAAGCAGATGAAAAAATCTTGTACAGGAAATGGTTTGCATTACTATAAATTACAGTACTGTACAATAAAAAAAATTGGAATTCATGATATGGTCCTGCTTCCCTTGAAGTCAGTGAGAATTTTTCCAGTGACTTTGCTGGAAACAGGATGACCCCCTAAAGTGTTATATCTTTTTACTGGCTTGTAAATATTAATGCCTACACTTTCAGAATAGTCCTTCACTCTGGGTTCCTTCTTTTCTTTGGTGCCCAACTTGAGATACCTTTTACTTGCTGAAGCACTGAAGTATTCTGTCTTCTGCCTGAGATTAAATGTTTCAAGACTATTCATAATCTTAGAAAATCAAGCATTAAGGGAACATCAAGCCAGGCACCTGAATTCAGTGGCCTTTTATAAAAAAATTGTCCAGAACCCCTATTAATTCTAGCAGGATTCTGACATGTGGATCCTCACACTGAGATGAGCACATGCCCTGTGATTTAGAGGTTGGATGACCTGCATTAATGAAATCACCCTTGAAATGGTTCTAACTTTCCATTTGTCTTTCTTTTCTTTTCTTTTCTTTGAAGACATGACAATGGATGAAGTCCGAGAGTTTGAACGAGCAACTCAGGAAGCCACCAACAAGAAAATTGGGATTTTCCCACCTACAATATCTATCTCTAACATATCCCTGCCTTCTTCAACCCGTAGTGCACCTTCGAGCGCTCCATCAACTCCTCTCTCTACAGATGCTCCTGAATTCCTAGCTGTTCCCAAAGACCGACCTCGGAAAAAATCTGCTCCAGAAACTCTCACACTTCCAGACCCAGAGAAGAAAACACTTTAAATTTAACCCAGCATGTTTCCTTCTGACAAGCCATGTCTGCCAGAACAAGAGTAACTAAGCATTTATAAAACTCATAGTGATTGTTTGGATTTTGTTTAAAAGGATTTTACTGATCTAGAAAGATGACTTCCTTACTCAGACTTGTTCCTAAAACCTTTAAATAAGTGCATGCAAAAGAACATAACTCATATACTCTGATTCCCAAAGTAAAACTCCAAGCCATATGGCACATGTTATTAACATGAAATGAAATAGTCTGAGAATTGCCTGTAAAAAAAACAAAACAACAACTTTCTGTAGCAGTTGGCAAGCTAAGAAATACTCATCTAGGTCATCAGGTGTATTGGTTGTAGCTGTGTTGGTCTAAGGACATAGGCAGACAAGGCTCCTTGGGTAAATCCAGTATCTTTTATTAGACCAACTCAAAGAGTTGGAAAAATTCTTCATTGCAAGCTTTTGGGTATCCAATGAAGAATTTTTCCAACTATTTGAGTTGGTCTAATAAAAGATCCCAGATTTGCCCAAAGAGCTTTGTCTGCTTCTCATCTAGGTCATAGCTTTTATGATTAGAAATGCAGTAGGGATTTAATAAAGCTGCCAAGAACTTCTGAGGGGAACTAGTATCAATTTCAGGTGCAGGGTTAAGTTGAAAGGGCAAAAATCACATATTCTCCTATTATACCTGAATTTTTAACATTCTTTCTACTCTCAGGCTTCTCATATCTAATCATAAATCTTTGAACTGCTATTCATTGATACTTGAACACCAACAGCAATTATTCAGATTCATATTTTGTTTAATATGACTCAGGATTTGGGGCCTTCCTAACAAACACTTTAAACTTTTAAAATCTAAAGTACCAATGTGATAGAGGCTCCAGTTGTAATTAATTATACTGACTTTAAGGCCATTGAACTATTTATACCTTGCACAGAATTTATAAAGAATCCACCCATTTCTTATGGATAGTGTATTTTAATAGATCTCTCCCAGTCCTCTTGTGATTTCTTAGGTTTGTACTGGTGTTTGTGATCCCTGCTCAGATATAAAAAAGATGGAAACACAAGCAGCTCAATATCTTAATGAGCCCAAATAATGAAAATGTCTACTCCTAGTGAAGCTATGATCATGGTATTTCTGACATTGATTTAATCTTCCCAGCTCCAAGCTAATTACAGTGAGCCTATTTTAAGAGCTTGATACAAAACACAGTATATTCAAATGGGAAGACCACATCCTCCCTGCTTCAGTGGACTTCGGACCAGGCCTCAAATAACTAGGCCAGGGACTGGAAAATACTGTGTTTAGTGAGGGAGTCCTTCTACCAAGTCCATTTGGAGATACTTTAGGGTGGTCTCCTAAAACAGAAGCATGTCCAATAACAGTAGCTTCTTGTATAGATCATTGGATTAAACAGGACTGCAGATTTGCTATAGTGTTTTACCAGATGCAGACTATTAATTGGTGGATGAGGGAGAATAACTGTACAACAGTGCTTTGGGACAGCCCCTGGGAGTAAAGTTCTGAATATGATTCTGAGAAGAAACCTTTTATACTTGTCCACCATTGGGAAGCTATATATTCTTAGCCACAGCCAGCCATCAGTGGCCTTCGCTCTGCACTGAAGCGTTATAGATTTGGTTTTAGATTCCAGTCTTGCTTCGTGGGCCAATAGGAAATAATAATGCTGTAGTAGAGGCAGCATATTCCACACCACCCCCTCCCCGCCAAGTAAAACTGTAGTATTTCATGTCATTCAACAGTAGCTATTTTAGTCAATTAAGAAGCATGGTTGATGAGTTCTACCCATTCCTCATTTGACAGAAGGATGGTGATTACAATAGGAGACCTCAAAGGACATAAGGAAAAGATACCGAGTTCCTTTGAGCTTCTTTTACTATGTCAGTCTCCTTTCCTAATAAGTGCTATCTCTGGTAGCAGGAAGCTAGGACTCATCTAGCATCTATGGTCTCAGAAATGAAAATAAGAAAAGGGATTTTCTCCCCAAATCAAGAGTTTAAAGAGAGAGAGAAAATGGGGCCTCCTCTTCCATTTCTAATATTAAGCCGTACCAAGAAACCTTTCCCACTGATGTCCAGTCAGAGGGTACATAACTGACTTTGGTACAAACCACCATTAAATTTAGTCCTCCACAATGCTAATGAATGTTATTAGTAGCTAGCCCCATTATTGCTGTAGTAGACCTTAAATAGGCCATTATCAAATGCTCAGTACAAAAGTGGGTCCAGAATCACATAGTCATAGTGAAGTGATATCTTTGTGTTGTCAATTTTAAGAGGCATGGTGAAGTAGAGATACAGACCTCAGGGAGTTAAGCTATCACTGAATGAGGAAGAATCAATTTGTGAATAGACTTTTCACCTGAATGTTCATGCCATCTTATCATGGCAGGATGATTTTGCTTATGGAAAAGACTGACTGATTTAAGCCCATTGAATTTCTACATGGCTCCCTATCCAGTAGTAGATGCTATGGTGAACGTGTAATTTTGATGAAGTAGTTTTAGTAATGGGGGTGGGAGAACAAGAATTCCACATCAGACCGCACTGAAAATGTGTGTGTATTTGTTTGGAAGTTAAAATCTCATGGCTAACAAATCCAGTAGCTCTTTGTAGGTTAGCTTTATGGTTTGACTTCATGAATTCTCTCACTTATTGTTCATGTTCTGCTTTCTTTTCAAGGCCAGTGATTCCATGTGTTTAGTAAACAAACTGGTGATGATTTTTTAATGATTTTTTTGTTGTATCCAGTGTAATACTTCAAGTGCAAAACTACCCTAAATTAACATACAACCGTAGTTAACAGATGTGTTTACTGATTGACAGCTCATAATTAGAGCAGGATAAATAATGCCTTTTTTTGGTTCCATTCTATAGCCAAGCAGGAAAACTGAATGGAAAGGGAGAAGCAGGTTAGACTGACCTAAAGCACATAGCACACTTTTTTGCAGCAAAATTAAAAAAAAAAAAAAAAAGAATTTCAAGTTAACTATTGAAATATTTAATTTGACCAAATACAAAATATTTTGTTTAATTTTCAAATTAACCCTTTTCTGAACCTTTTTTAGTTGTAAAGTTCCATTTAGTAAATGTTGGGTGCATCTGCCTTATTAGACCCACAGTAGTCTAAGTGTCTGCGCATGCAGCCCTATTAGGCCACAAGAAACTAATTAACTCTGCTACGGGGTAGTACTTGTAAACACAAGTACTATCCTACAGTAGACTTATTTTTTGTGCAGCTATGCATGTGTAGACGCTGACAGGGGTAGTCCTGCACTGAGGCACCCTTGTGTCCCAGCCAGCCCCTCTGCAGCACACTGAGCCGGGGTGGAGCAGCCCCCGGCTGCCAGGCTGACACCGGAGGTCCCCTACCAGCCGGGGCTGCTCTGCCTCAGCTCAACATGCTGCAGTCCCAGGCACACATTCAAACATGGCACCAAAGAGCAATAAACTCTGGCACAACATGGGCCGGAGTTTATTGCTCTGTGCTAATAGCATATGTAGATGCACCTGTTGAAATGAAACATTTTGGTATTTTTTAAATGGATGTTTCATTTTGAAAAAATAAAGTTTCGCTATTTTAACAAAAATTCTCCAACTTACTTTTCCGCTCAAATGTCTGCCACTGCCACATTTGATTTAAATTCACAATGCTGTTCAGACCCTCAAAATTCCATTTTTTTGGTGAACTCACTACAGTATTTGGTTTTTTTAAAGGCCTAGCGCTATTTGTAGTTTCTGTCTTTATAAATAAATGTTAATATTTTATTTGCCTCTGAACATTTAATACAGATCATGAGAATAAGATGTTCACAGTTTTACTAATTTCCTTATTTTTGTTAACTGTTTGACTTCCTTTCCTGCATGGATATGTTAATTATCATGTCATGTAAGTCTGGGGATCAGGCATGTGCGAAATTAAGATAACTAAAGAGGATGTAAATTATATAGTGCATAGTGGATATTTAAAAAAGAGAAAGGAATTGACTAAGCATGTGGTTGAAAAATAATTAAGTGCTTAATACTTAATGCTGAGCCTCTGCATGTAATACTGTAACTCTCAGCTTTACCTACCAGTTTTGCATTGAAGAACTATAAAGTTTACTAAATGGGCCATTTTAATGGACTGCCAGCCACACTTAGAATCAGTACCATACATATTACTTCCATTGTAGGTGTTAGTGGGGCAAATAAAAAGATCCATAAAATGTCACTGTTTTGAATGAGAAAGGACCATGAAATACCCCATGCTTTTCATTGGCTGTATAAACATCCTGTTCCACGTTCTGCTCTGTTTTCCCCAGCACTTCTGCCAGTAAAGATGCTATCAACATGTTCTTGCAATGTAATAATCCTTTTCTTTTTGTCATGTCAGGATGTATTCTCCAGCATATTCCTGATAAGCTCAAACATTTAAAAAAGCAACCTAGAGTATTTTCCTGGCATCTTGTTTCAAGAAAAATGGTTTGTTTTCATTGCTGATGTATGAATGGGTTTTGTAAAAATACCTTCTGTTATATTTTCAAATGTGTTTGTGAGGAAACAAACTGTACTTTGCAGAAGCTTGTCATTCTTTTTGTGGAAAAAAGTCATTTTTAGTAGGCACATCTTTAAAGTATTGTGCGGCACAGCAAAACTGAACAGTTACACAATAATTGTGAGGTTGCCTGATTTTCTGCTGCAATGACAGGAAAACCGTATGATACAAACTGTATTCAGGCTGTAAAAGAAAATGTTCAAGAACAGCACACTTCAAAGCTGATAATTTGATTATCTTGTTATTTTTAAGAAGTCCTTCCAGCCTTGACCCTACTCTTAGTTTCTTCAAAACAGTCATGCCTACTGGAGTACTTGGCAGCCCTGTTTTCAGCTTAAAACTACAGCTGAATTGAATAGGGAATTTTTTGTCTATGAAGACTAATAGGAGCTGGCCTTCTGTGCGAGACAAGTCCTAGTTAGATAAAGCCCATTTCTGCCAGTCCTAGCTGTGTGAGTAGTCTTCAGTAATGGGCTCGACTGGGATTCCTTATGAAAGCAATGATCAATTGTGTAAGTGTCACAAGATAATTCTAACAAAATAGTTTGCTCTTTGATCGGATCCAGATTTTGGAAGGTTATTTTTGTCCACTGAGGGGACAAGTTATATTTGTCGCTAGTATACAGGGTCTTCATCAAGTCCTTATGCACTTCTAAACTTTAATAACTTAGGTTGTAGGTATGATAGAAACAATCTGTAAACGGCATTTAAAAGCAAATTTATTAAAGTTTTAGGACAACTAGACTACACAATGCTAGACTTCAACGTAACCACCATTTTCTTCTCACAGCTGGTATGGACTTCAATTCTGCTAGCCATAGGACACAATTTACCTTCTTGTCTACAGTAGCCATTTTTCGTTTGTCAAAGGATCTGAAATAAGAATAAATTTGTTATTACTTATGAAGTCTAGCACTGCATAGTCTAGTTGTCCTAAAACTTTAATAAATTTGCTTTTAAATGCCGTTTACGGATTGTTTCTATCATACCTACTACCTAAGTGATTAAAGTTTAAAATGCACACGGACTTTATGAAGACCCTGTATCTGTCAAAGATCATGAGGAACCCAGATACTATGGTAATAGTGGCTGTACAGGTACATAAAGACAGATATTTTGAAATGGAAACATTTATCTTATGACTCTGACTTGGTAATTACACACATTATGGACATGTATAATCTTTTAATCATGCTTTGAAATATGCTGCACTATAACTTGAAAACAATGTGCTATCATCTGCAATATGCCAAATGTATATGCTTTTTATGAGTTAATAAGTGCAATAAGAGAGAATACATGAACCTGTCAATAGGAACTTTTTAGTTGCCAGTATTCAGACTTCATTTAGTCATCTAACTTCAAAAATGCTTGAGGATAAATGAGTCTAACAGTGTTTTTGCTTTAAATGGACAGCATGGTCATTGGATTACAGTCTCTTCTGGTTTTGTGTGTCACTAATTCAGTTTAGTTGTTTTTATTTCATTTCCACAGCAGTTCCATGTGATTTTGAATGTCCTGTAATATGTTCCGATTAGCTTTTAGATTTAGAGTGATGATGGTTAAGTTAGACGATGCACCACTGCCATCAGAGAAGGACCAAGTTTTGAAAAAAAGTGCCATGTGTTAAGCAATGCAGAGCTAAGCAGGAGAACTTGATTCTCATATTCGCCGTCCATATCACATAGTTGCTGTTTTTTCAGTTATTTATTATTGTTAATAACATATTTCCCTTACATTTTGTTGTAAATAAACTACCAACCGATCTTCTTTCCAAGCATGGCTGTTTTCTTTTGGTCAATATCTTGCGACAAGATAATGTGTGATTTGTACAGAAGCCTGAATAACACAAGGAAATGGAAGTGTAGCTGGACACTCAGAGCACTCATAACACTAAATAAAGATGCTCACTGATGCTTTGGTGCCCCTTAAATATCTCCTAAATGTTACTACAACTGTACGCCACTTAAATTAACGTATTCAGCTGAATGTGGCTGACCTTTGCAGTTCTTCAGCATAGCATCTTAAGTTCCTAATTCTCAGTGCAAAGTTTGCTAACCAAATGGATTTATTAATGGAGAGGAAAATAGTCAGAACCTCTCAGGCTCCAACGCTGTATATTTAATCCTACTTAGTCCTACACCTCTTACCCCTCATGCTACTTCCATCAAAATCAACAAGACCTTGGCATATACAAACACTCTCAGGCAACTTAAAAGTACAGCACCACTTTTCCCACTGTAGAAATGCAGTCACCTCTGGAATGGGAAATGGCAGCTCATTCATTATAGGTCATACATAGCAGTTTAAGTATGACAGTAAGACAGTATGTTAAAAAGATTACTGTATCCAACTGAGAATGAAGGAAAAAATTAAAGGAAATTGAAATCAAATATACCAGTAAGTATGCAGGCTAGAATTTAGTCAGGGTGCTGGAATTTACCCCACTTCTGCAAAAACGGCAATAAAATCCATAATGACTCTAGCAGTTTCAAGTTTATGTCTGATCTGAAAACAGCCGTTCTGAGATCACAGAAAACTACAACTAAACTGATTCCCTAATTCAGTGTGCAAGTTAATATGACATACAGACCTCTGTTAAGGGGCAGTTACAGTTATAGGTATGTATCAGAGGTTTAGATATCATTAGCTTTGAAAGACTACTTGTTTAAGAAATTATGTCTCAAATGTTGGAAATTAGGAAGTGCTGTGTCAAAGCTGTATTTCTCAAACAAGGCAATCAAACTATCTGATCTTAAAAGTGCTTTATGGATGCTAAATCTCATGACACTTATGAGAGACCATACCACCCATTTTACAGAAGGAAAAATTACTTTGATAGAAATTAAACTTCAGGAAAGACATATAGGATAGTGTTAAAATGTAATATTAAACATCATATTTTTTAGAAATAAACTGTATTTTTGGGATCTGACTCATTATGTTTTCATATTTGGTGTTGACAATGCTGGACCTCCTTGAGATACTGAACACAGACACAAAATTAAGTCCTAATCAAATATATTAGGAAGAGATTACCAGTTGTGGTCCTGATCCTAGTTCAGTTAAAGTCAATAGAGCTGTGCTGTGCTCTTGCAAAAGGGAACAAAATGTACTACCTTATACTTTATGAAAATCTTATATAAGTAGAAATATCTGGTAGGGCAGCAATGTATTGAAGCGTTCTGAGATACAGCAATATATTATGTGGATGGAAAATTTCAAACAGTTTTTCTTTTATCTGATGTGCCTGTGCTAATCTACATATAAATGACATCGTTAGCATGATCAACCATCCATATGACCATATGAATGGCCTGCAGAAATAGTTTGATTAATAATGTGCACAAGTTGTACTGGAAACAAGACTCCAATTAAACAGTCCTAAATGTTTTTAGTTGCATCTGCTTAGTAACAGCATTTAGAAAGATTAAAATATATTTTAAAAATATTCTTCTTATATTTATAACTTGCATAGCAGGCCAACATTTTGCAAATATTGACTAATTACACCTAATGTTAATCCTTAATAAGCAATATCATTAATGACCCCATTTTATAAGTGGGATCTATGAGGCACAGTGAAAGGGGTAATTTTGCAGTAAGGAAGTGGTTTCAGGTATTGGTAGGGTGACCATATGTCCCAGTTGGCCCAGAACAGTCCCAGATTTAGAAGGCCAGTCCTGACTGGTTGGTAAAAATTAAAACAGGAGTCCAGTGGCTAAGCGGAGTGGCATGATGCACTAAGCAGCTCCACCTCCCCACTGGACTGTGCCCACACCCCTGCCCGCAGGCATCTGCCACTGCCTGCAGCAGCACCGCTGACGGAGGGTGGGGGTAGTGTCTGGGATGTCCCAGATTTCCTTATGGTCACCCTAGGTATTAGACAGTAAATCCATTAATGTTTCCTTTTACAACTTCAATTGGACACAAGGATAGCTTTAAGAAGCAAAGGACAGTCTTGTTCCTTACAGCACAGGATTAGAAGATAAATTAAGAGGCTCAGCTGCATTCTCAATTTAGGAAACATCCAAGCCTTTTGAAAATCACTTCAGTGACAACAGTAAGCTTCTACTGCTTATGTATTCAAGCGCAAACTAACCCATGTCTTGGTGACTAAACTGGATTCTGTCTGACTTGCACATCCAGCTGCTGGCTCATATCTAGTACTCACCTCTGGCTTCAAATTATACCTCCGAACACCTCTGCATCTTGTAACAAAACAATATGATTATAGAGCTGTCAAGAAAGTCACAATTTGAGGAAAAGGAAGTTGTTCAGGTATAGCTGAGCACAGCAATTAGCCAAGGGAATCTCTATTACTGGTGTTAATGCACGAGCTAAAGAAGAACCTGCTTAGGTTTCAGATTCCAAATCTCAGGCTGACTTTGCATAGTGGGTGGTCAGAAATTGTGCACACTGAATGAACTGAATATAGATCAGGGGGATAAAATAAATGTAAAACCCTGAGAAGCTGGATATCTTTACAAAGATATTGTACAATTTTAGCTGCATTTTAAATAAAGTGCTCATTTCCTCCAAGTAAAGCGGGAAGATTTTAGTAAGGATACAATTTTTTTTTGTTTAAATCCAAGCCTACTCCCTAGAAATAATGGTTTTTATTTCTAGCTTAGTTCTCTGATACTAGCGCCTGTTACTAACAGTTATGGAGAGTCCTTGTGTAGGACTGAGTATCTTAAGAGATTGGTAACGGATTAGTGAAACTACACCTTTCAACTCACTGGTTTACATATAGATCTTCGATCAATATTGATTGAGTCTTGTTACCATTCAATGACTTAGAGCAGAGGTGCTCAACCTCCAGCCTGTGGGCCAAACTGGGACCACAGAGCCATGCACACTCCCCGCAGACTAGAAAAACTGGCAACTGGGGAGCAGTGGAAGCTACATGCAGCAGGATCCAGCCCTGCCGGGGCCAGTGCCAGGCACTGGAATAAGGGCTGGGCTCACCCCCAACATATCTGGATTGAACCAGGTTGTTCCCTGCCCTGCATACATCTGGATAGGAACTGCTCCATCCTGCCTCATGTCTGGATCAGGGTCAGCGGGCACCGAGGCTAGCCCCGACCCCAATCCAGACATGCGGGGGTGGGATGGAGAACAGCAGCCCTGATTGAGACTGGGGGGGCTAGGCAAAGAGGCCCCCAATCTGGATATATGGAGGGAGGCAAGGCAGAGCAGCCCCAATCCAGACATGCTGCAGGGCAGCAGAGTGGCCCTCATGTAAACACTCGGGGGGATGGGGGGGGCCTGCACTCTTGGCGCTCTGGTGTAGTGCCCGAAGACTGGAAGAAGGCCAACGTGGTGCCTATCTTCAAGAAAGGGAGGAAAGTGGATCTGGCTAACTATAGGCCCATCAGCCTGACTTCTATCCCAGGGAAGATCTTAGAAAAGTTTATTAAGGAGGCCATCCTTAATGGACTGGCCGACGCCAACATCTTAAGGGATAGCCAGCACAGGTTTGTTGCGGGTAGGTCTTGCTTGACCAATCTCATTTCCTTCTACGACCAGGTGACCTATCACCTGGACAAGGGAGATGAGATTGATGTCATATATCTTGACTTCAAAAAAGCCTTCGATCTGGTGTCCCATGATCGTCTCTTGGAGAAACTGGCCAATTGTCGCCTTGGGTCCCCCACGATCCACTGGCTGGAAAATTGGCTCCGGGGTCGGACCCAGAGGGTAGTAATTGATGGAAGTCACTCATCGTGGTGTCCTGTGACCAGTGGGGTCCCCCAAGGCTCTGTCCTTGGACCCATACTGTTCAACATCTTCATTAATGATGTGGACACTGGAGTCAGAAGCGGACTGGCCAAGTTTGCCGATGACACCAAACTTTGGGGCAAAGCATCCACACCAGAAGACAGGCGGATGATCCAGGCTGACCTGGACAGGCTCAGCAAGTGGGCGGATGAGAATCTGACGGTGTTCAACGCCGATAAATGCAAGGTTCTCCACCTTGGGAAAAAAAACCCGCAGCATCCTTATAGGCTCGGCAGTGCTATGTTGGTTAGCACTATGCAAGAAAGAGACTTGGGGGTCATCATTGACCACAAGATGAACATGAGCCTGCAATGCGATGCTGCGGCTAGTAAAGCGACCAAAACGCTGGCTTGCATCCATAGATGCTTCTCAAGCAAATCCCGGGACGTCATTCTCCCCCTGTACTCGGCCTTAGTGAGGCCGCAGCTGGAGTACTGCGTCCAGTTTTGGGCTCCACAATTCAAAAAGGATGTGGAGAAGCTTGAGAGAGTCCAGAGAAGAGCCACACGCATGATCAGAGGTCAGGGAAGCAGACCCTACGATGACAGGCTGAGAGCCCTGGGGCTCTTTAGCCTGGAAAAGCGCAGGCTCAGGGGTGATCTGATGGCCACCTACAAGTTTATCAGGGGTGACCACCAGTATCTAGGGGAACGTTTGTTCACCAGAGCGCCCCAAGGGATGACGAGGTCGAATGGTCACAAACTACTACAAGACCGTTTCAGGCTGGACATAAGGAAGAATTTCTTTACTGTCCGAGCCCCCAAGGTCTGGAACAGCCTGCCACCGGAGGTGGTTCAAGCGCCTTCACTGAACACCTTCAAGATGAAACTGGATGCTTATCTTGCTGGGATCCTATGACCCCAGCTGACGTCCTGCCCTTTGGGCGGGGGGCTGGACTCGATGATCTTCCAAGGTCCCTTCCAGCCCTAATGTCTATGAAATCTATGAAAAAAAATTGGGCTGCCCATCATGTTGGCCTAATAAAATCCCCCAGACTTCTAACCATCCCCCCCGCCAAGTTATGGTATTTCAAATCTTAAAGGGGGGCTCTCACCTCTTACGGGCGAGCTTCCCCATAATTTGAATCCTGACTACAAGACTTTGCTGCTTCAGCTATGGTGATTTATGTCTCCAGAGCCTCCTACTTCAGTTACATCCCTGCCACATGCACAAATGAAAGCTGGATAGAAACCAGCTACAGAGTTGCTAAACATTTTCCAGCAGGACATTTTCAGCTGGTGGTCTCTTTTTATAGCTCAACAATCCAAGGCCGGACACAGCCATGGGCAAACCGGGCGGCCGCCCAGGGCCCAGACAGAAATGGGGCCCCAAAATGGTAATTTTATAATTATTATTACCATAATCTCTGGCGAAGAGGGGCCCGATACGAAAAGTTCTCCTGGGGCCACCAGGGGTCTAGGTACGGTGCTGCAACAGTCATTTTGATAGTGTGATCATTGCTTTGCACACATGGCCAGTCTACATTTATTGCGTGATTCACCCATTTCTTGTGTAAGAATCACTTTGCACACGCGGCTGGTCTACATTTATTATGCAATTCACTTGTTTCTTGCATGAGAATCACCTTGCAGGCGTGTCCAGTCTACATTTATCGCACAATTCCCCTGTTTCTTGAGTGAGGATCACCTTGCAGGCGTGGCCGGTCTACATTTATTGCACAATCCCCCCATTTCTTGTGTGAGGATCACTTTGCAGGTGTGGCCGGTCTACATTTATTCCACGATCCCCCCATTTCTTGCGTGAGGATCACTTTGCAGGCATGGCCAGTCTACACTTATCACACGATTCCCCCCATTTCTTGCGTGAGGATCACTTTGCAGGCGTGGCCGGTCTACATGTATCACGCAATTTCCCCGTTTCTTGCGTGAGGATCACTTTGCAGGCGTGTCTGGTCTACATTTATCACGCGATTCCTCCATTTCTTGTGTGAGGATCACTTTGCAGGCATGGCCGGTCTACATTTATTGCGTGATTCCCCCGTTTCTTGCGCGAGGATCACTTTGCCGGCATGGCCGGTTTACATTTATTGCGCTATTCAACCATGAATCACAGAATATAGGTAACGTGTAGCCGGCAACCCCAGAGACAGCCCTGCCACAACCAGGATGCTGGTGGCTGCCACCTTGACCCCATCTCCTCAGCAGACGAAGCCATTTTTCAGTGGGGGGGATTCAAGCCGCCCTCCGGCCTGAAGGGGGATCCTGGGATCACCACAGGATCCTGTGGGGCGGCGCACTGCCCTCGCCTCATTGACGTGCCCCTCCCACCCACAGGGGGCGCTGCCCCCGCCAACGCCTGGCGCGCCTCTCACCACTGCGCGTGCGCGGGGCCTTCCCCTCTGGGCCAGGACGGCGGCTGGGCTGCACGTGACGGCCCAACTCTCGCGAGAGGCGGCGGGTGTCCAACATGGCTGCGCTGTGTGAGGCGTTCACGCTCTGCGGCCTGGTGGCCGGGCCTGGGCAGGGAGTCCTGGGGCTGGAGCCCGCGCCGGGGGCCGACCAGGTGCTGCTCACGGACCGCGGCAGGACGGCCACGCTCTACAAGGTAGCGGCCCGGCGGCGTGTGCCACGGGGGAGGCCCCGTCCCCGCCGCCCCGTGCGTGTGTGCGGCCTCGTGTGTGCCGTGAAGGGTCGCTGCGGGCCTCCTTGCGTGTGCAAGCCGCGGGAGCAAGGAGCTGTGACCCGCCCCGCGGTCTGCCCTTCTGTGCGAGGCGTCGCACACGAGCCCCTGACTTTAACCGCTTTCAAACGTTAAGTTGGGGGGGGGCAAAAAGTCTGAATTTTACCTGAGCAGACAAGATGCTTTGGGGTCAGCCCGATATCTTTTATGAAACCACCTCAGATTTTCTCAACCAATCTGCCCGTGTCCATAGGCCCACACAGCGACACCCTCCATATCCCTGAATTCATATCCTTGGGACTCTTTATTTTTCAAATATAAAAACACTTAATTTCATCTTGACCGGAGGATCGTGGAAAAGTTCAACAAGCAGTCCTGTCCTCCCGCTCTGTTTCGCTCGTCGGGGCGTGGGCTGCCTCCTCCTCAGTACGACGGGCCTGGCTCTCCCGTGGGATCGTCTGGTTGCTGCGGTTGTGGGTGGCCCCCGCTGTAAGAGTCTGTGTTGACTAGGACGGTTTGTGCCGCAAGTCCCCAGATCGGAGAAGCATACGGATGTACGACGCCGCATCATTTAAACCAGGAGTGGACAGCTATTTCGGGCGGAGGGCCGCTGACTGAGTTTTGGCCAGCCATGACAGGCAGCCCAGGGGCAGATAAATTATTAATTTCCTAATTATTTTGGGGGCCCCGTGGGCCGGATAGAGTGGCCTGGCAGGCCACATTTTGCCCACCCCGATTTAAACAGTAACAAAATCTAAATCTGGATGACTATTTGAACATCGCAGGCCAACTGGTCAAATACCATAAAAAAGCTGAGGGAAAACATCTCAGAAATGTTAGTAATAGTTTCTTGCATAGCTGATGGCTGTTTTGGGCGAGATATGTCCTAATTGAGTGGTTCCCAACCTTTTTAGATGGCGAGCTGCGGACCAGCAGACTGCAGACTGGAAGTGACCGGTGTACTGCGGACCGGCAGCCAACCCTGTTTTATACTCGCAACCCTGTTTTATATTCGGGATGCGAAAGAGTTGGCTTCCGGTCCATGGTATGCCAGTCACGTCTGGATTCCTGGTCCGGCAGCCAAACCTTCGTGGCCCAGGGGTAGGGAATCTCTACCCTAATTCAAGGAGTGATGGCAGCCAAACTGCAGAGTAATAATGACCATAATACAAATAAATTAAACGTCTATGGGGGTAGATAAGGGACAGAAACTAATACTGCAACACCCAACTTCAAAAAGGGAGACTTCATTAAATAAGGTTAATTAAAAATGCTCTTGGGTTATAATGGACATTACTAAAACACACAAAAAATAACCTTCAAATTTATGGAGTCTCTTACTGTGTGTGGACTGCCAAGAAGGGAACTTGCAGCTATGCAAGTAATACAAAAAGTAAACCACTGTGGCTAACTAGTAACATTGGGAAGCTGATTTGAGCCCCAGAAAGTCCTTTAAAATCTGGAAAGATCTGATCCTAGATCATATCCTGTCTGATTGGACACTTAAATTATCAAAAACCTCCAGACTTCTTATAGTCATGACAGAATTTGTAAAAGATGTTAAAGGTCATGTGCCAAGGCCTGTGGTTCTTTCCTTCATGTTCAGGACCAGTATAACTGTTAACAAAGAGGGAAGATTAATCCATGCCTGTCAGCTGCAATGTTTTTAACACCTTCTGAAACACCTTGTACAGGTCATTGTCTAACACCATGCACTAGCTTTGATCCAGTATGTCAGTTCCTATGTTATCACTTGAATAGGGAGTTAATGCTATTTTGATTAACTTATGTAATATTTTCCCTTCTTTGAAGGTATATTTGTATCATATGTGAAAGCTGAAAAGTTACTTTTAGCATAGCTAAAATAATTATTTTGACTCTTCTAGGTTTCAGATCAAAAAGCACTTGGTTGCTGGTCAGTCAAACAAGGTCAAATGATCACATGTCCAGTTGTCTGTAACTTTGAAACTGGGGAATTTGTTGCTGTTCAAGACGATAAGGTGAGATTTATATTTCTTAGTGTTTAATGCTATAAAGTCTTCTGAATGAATTGCAAATAAGAAGGAAATTAGTCTTTAGTTGTGATTTATCTGTTAATTTGCACAGCTGGAAATGCCTCTTATTCTTTAACATCAATGCAGCTTCTCATGTCAAAGGGGCCATCCAAATCCTGGAACATGTCCAGGATTCCTCTAGGATTTGGATCACCTCCCCTCATTGTATCATTGCACCTACAGTGGATAAGAGGGTTCATGTAGTCTTGGGATTGGACATGACTTTTAGCTCATACATTTTGGTTGGAAGAATCAATAAAATAATAAATGTTGACATTTGGAAATGTCCTGATTTACATTAATATACCATGTAAATGATTGGAATAATTCCTAACTTCACATATCCTGTTTTCAGCCCTCTTTTTCTGTTCTTTCATGTTTTAAAATTTTTACTGAGAAAATATCTGGTACCATATATACTTCTAGTCAAGGATTCTGTCTTTTGAACACTTCCTCGTGCCAGTGTAGTACATTTAATAACTGGAGTGTCTCCTGTCTTTTTCTTTCTGTCAACGTTCTCCTTGACCCCATCCCCTCCCACATCCTGTCATTACTATTTTTTTTCTGTTTCCTCCCTTTCAGTCTGTATTTATCTGACTACTGCTATCCATCTGGAATGCTAATAAGCCTTCTATTCTCAAAAATCTTCCCCTCCTTCCTTTCAAACTCAAGCTTACTGAGGCTGTTCTTTATTCCTGACACCTGAACTCTTTTTTGTCTGGATCTTCTCGGTTCCCCACCTATACAAACCCTGTAAAAGTGAACTCTTAGATCACTCTTTATGAATTCTGGAATACTTGATTGATTTCTAACTAATTAGTATTTCAGCGGCCTGGGTGGTCTATATGGAATGAGATATTGTTTATTTGTGCTTTTTAAGGTTTTACGAATATGGAAGGATGAAGATGTTAACTTGGATAAAGCATTTAAAGCAACAGTAAGTTTTTTTTTAATTGATTAATATTCATTTTAAAATTAGAATTTTGCATTTTGGGTGAAGAAGATGTTAGCTTTCTTTGTTTGCAGTCTTAATTTGTTTTAAAAGTTTAAGAAATTTCTCTTGAAAGTATCTTTATGTCTAGATGTAAAGATTTTTCTTGCAAATTCTAAAGATTTCAGCAAATGTTTAGACTTAAAATGATTAGCATGATTAATAATGATCTTTTGAAACAAAATTGAATTTATAGATACAGCATTTTTAAGTCACTTGGTGAATTAAACTTAAGTATATGTTTTGACACTGCTGCTGTGAATAAGTAGTAGGCAACTCACCTGATAGGATTTCTCTTTAGAAAAAAACTTTTTGCAGTTGGGGATATTGCTGTAGCGAGGTCTGGTTGGCTGTGCTGCTGAGTACAACTGCTTGTTCTAAATCGTAACTTATCTGATGTGATTTAGAAGTATGATAGTGAATCATCGGGGATCCTGGCTTTCTCTGTTTAAAAATTGCAAATTCTCTGATAAAGAGTCTTCAATTCTCTTGATTAAAAGCCACAAAATCCATGTTTTTCCATGATTAACATGAAACACCACCATATATATATTTTATTGATATATTTAGAGTTTTAAAACAGCTTGGAAGCCTATCAGTGCCTCAATCATTTATAATAAAATAAATTCTAAATACCTGTATATTTTGATGTTTGATTTTGTTTTTTTTAATCATGGAAAATCAGAGCTCCTCCTGCCCCCTTCACTCACCAGGATGCGGGTCCAGCTGTGGCTGTCCCCAGTGCTTTGTGGTACTGAGCAACCCTGATATGCCAGTGCCCTGCCCCTGCTGTTGTCCCTCACTCACAAGCCACAGCACCGCCCCCCCCCCCCCCCCCCCCCCCCCGGGGCCTGCTGGTGCTTCTCACTTTCAACCTGCAGCCCCCTGTTCCCCTAGCCCTGCTGGAGGGGGCCCCCAGCTGCCACCATCCTGACTGGGCTGAAGCATGGTGGCTCCAATTTGTGTGGGCAGCAGCAGGGTAAGTCCAGCCCCAGTGTGGACTGGAGGGAGGAGGAGTCCCAGGGCTTCTGTACTGCACCAGTCAGCCTGGCCAGGCCCCCTCTCCCTGCAGTGTCTCCCAGTTGCCCCACCCCTGTGAGTATGGGCACCGGCCCTGATACTGCCAGCCCAGGCATGCAGCTCCCCACTGCCCCCGAAGTGCCCCCCCCCCTTCCACCACTGGAGGGGCACCTTCCCCCTTGCCCTCCATGTCCTGCTGTAGCCCCAGCACCTAAAAATACCTTCTGCCAGTGCCAGCTGGCACTCCCCCAACACTCAGCCCCCTCCATACCCCCCTGCCACACAGGTTCAGATGTGCTGCGCTGCCCCCCCCCCTCCTCCCCTGACAGTCCCCAAGCCCTGGCCATCCAACCCCTGCGTCCCATAGACTTATCTGCATGCAGCTGCTGGGGCTGCTCCCACTATGCTGCTTGGCTGTATTTTGGCCTCATGCATGTGTGTGCGCACACGCATATGGTGCCCTCTGCCTCCAGTTACTCTCCCGCCACTCCCCTCAGGCCCAAGCAACTACTTGTAGGCTGGAAGACTGCCAGCCTGCAAGGGGAAACATGCAGTTTCCTGTGGTTTTCACCTTTAAAGAGGAAAATCTGTGTTTTTTTCCTTTAAAGGAGAAAACCCACCTTTTTCTGCAGCAAGCAGAAAACCCGGATCCCTGATGATGATCAAGTGGAACAGAGGCTTTTCTAGCATTTGACTCAGCAGTGAGAGCCGTGAAGGGACAGGAAAGTAACTTACAGTACTCTTCAGTGTTTCAGAAAACTGGCACTTACTGGGACTCTGCAATAAGGAATCTTGTAGTTTTCTTATTTTTCGCTTTACTGGGTAGTGTAGAGCTGTAAGAGAGGATATAAATTAATTTAATGCAGGACATTTGGTGGGGCACTGAATTGGAGGGCACAGAATAAACACATAAAAGGAATGCTTTTCTTCTTTAGCTGTCAGCTGATGTATATAGAATACATTCACTTCCCCATGTGGAGCCATTGGTGCTGTTCAGAGGTGGCGCTGTTCGAACCTTAGATGCGCTTTTAGCAGCACCGCAACAGGGAATTGAAAACATTATTTCGGATGAAGTCATTAGGTAAGTGACACAAATTTGGAGGGCTACCTGCACAATCCGATAAATTGATCATACAGTAGAACCCAGGTAATTTGTATCTGGGTAATATGCAGCCCACTTAGTTCGCAGGAGTTTGCTAAACTAAGGAGAAGCTGCTTAGCTCTTTTCTGTGGCTTTTATCACAAATTTTTCACTTAACTGGAGTGCCTCAGCAGATCTCACACAGTTCTTTGCTGTGGCTGTGTACATCTCAGGCTAGATTATAAATCCTCATATTCTCAGAGACATCAGGAACAAAACCCTGAAAAGAATTCGGGTCCTACTAGATTTGAAATGAGTTGTCTGTTTTTTCTTTGTCCTAGAGTGTCTTATGCAGTAATATTCCTCATAAGGCTGTATCATTAAAGACAAGGATATGTATAAAAAGATTCTAGCAAAATTAGGTAACAGCTTAGGTTGAAGATAGTGTATTAGAGGCTTTGTATCTACTGGTAGTACATCCAAAGAGTTAGTGTTACCTTAACTGTTTTAAGTTGTTTGTCTACTGAGGAATATTTGTTCTATTTGGAGCAAAAGATAATTGTACGGCTTTCTCTTTTTAGGTGGAGTGAAGCATTTGTGGATGCTCAACAGCCTGTCTTAATTTTTACTACTGAGAAAGTGAGTTTTATGTTAAACTTGTTACAGCAGCAAATCCTGTGAAATAGTCATGGAGTTTAAATCAGAACTTAAACTCTTTCTTCACCTCTCTTGCTTTATTTCCTAAATAACTACTTTTATTTTAAATACGATAGTATCTCTGTCATAGCTATTTCGTTGAGCTTCTGAGTGGTCCTCTGGTAATAATGGAGGTTTAATTGAAGAATCTGTAAAACATAATACGAACAGTAATTCTAACAGCTTCTTAAACTTTGTGTACACCGCCGCAATTTTAAAACTCTTGTTTTCTTGTTGATTTTTTTTTCTAAGTTACTTCAGCTCAGTCTTTACTCCATTTGCCAAAATGAGAATTTATTTTTTTCCTCCTCCAGGATAGGGATTATTTTGTATATGTGCAGAAGTTTAACCCAAATACCCTACACAAGTATAAGATTGAACAAGAAGAATCGTTCTGTCCGTTGAGTTTTACAGCATGCCTAAAAAACAATCTTGTCACTCTTCTTTGTTTGTGTAAGTCTTATTTTATAATGGGATATAAAAGTATAATAGCTTAATCAGTTGAAGCATGCACATTGACACATTTGTGTTGTTTATGAATTGCTGTTTAATATTGTAGCTCTTGTATTAAACTCCAGAATGTAGAGGCATTAATTCAAGCTACCATGAGTTCTCATGCTTTGAGGGCTGGGATGATTTAATCCTGATCATAGTATGTGTTGCACCATAAAATGTCCTTAACACAGGGGTGTCAAACTCACCTGAGCCAGATTCCGACTGTGGGGCTTTTTCTGGGAAACATCCGCAGCAGCAGGTCCAATGGCAGAGGTGGGAGACCTGGAAGGCATAGCCCTCGCTTGCCCTCCTGCTACCAGTTGCCATGCTTGGAGTCCCTGAATTCTGTGGGAGGCTCTACCCCCCAGTTCTGGTAGCCTGGTGGGCTGGTTGGGAGGGTTCCACGGGCTGAATGCATTCCATAGGCCACGTCTTTGATGCCCTTACATAAGGAATGCATTTCATTTGAAATGTCAGAAGTCAATTTAGCTTTTTATTTGTAGATTTTGATTATGTTGTTTAGCTACAGTTTTGGAAAAACTCAAGGGCACTGTTTGGGCACAATTGTTAACTTAATGTAGTGTTACTCTTCTCTTCCAACAGATTCCAATGGGTGTGTGTATAAAGTTTTGATGTCTCTGCAACAAAATGTCCCAGAGAGAGAGCAAGTTCTGTCCAAGTCTCTCCTACTCAAACTTGTAGTATCAGGCAGTGTTCTAAAAGGAACTTCATTTACTATTCTTGATAAAGATCATGTTGCAGTCCTAGGATGTTTGGATTCACCGCCTAATGTTGCTAAAGGTGATTTGAAATTAAATTGTTTTATTAAGATCTGAGGGAGAACTCATGTTAAGCATATTGATCAGTGGGTGTAATCTCCATCCTTGGATGTTTTTTAAGAGAAGGTTAGACAAACACTTGACTAAGATGGCTGTCTTGAGCAGGGGGCTAGACTAGATGACCTCTTGAGGTTGATTCAGTCCTGTTTTTGTATAATTATAAGCAGGAAAACGTTGGTTTGGGGTTGTAGTTTGTAACAAGTCAGGAATGCTTCAGCTTTTGTCAACATCTTGATTATATGGTGAGTTCTATGCATGTTGTATATCAGGCGAAACAGTAGTGCTGTGTTGGTTACTGCTGTAAGTATTGTGGAACTACACAAATTAGTGCCTTGTAGTCCAGGGGCCAACCCTTCAGGATGTGTAACAAATGGACAGACAAACAAGAATGAAGTTTACTCTTGCTATTGAATTTCATTTTTAAAACTATACTGGTAGATGCCCTCCACATTCCATAATGCAGAGAACAAAGGTGGAAAAGTTGCAGTTGTACTGCAGACAGACCTGGGTGAAATATTTGGTTCCTCTCACCTTAAAAATTAATGTCTGAAATTTGTTTTCCATTCCAAGTTGGTATGAAAAGTCAAACTTGATCTCTTCCATGGGACTGAAATTTTGAAACACTTAAAAACACTGAAACGCAAGGAATTGGGAACACTTTTGCCATTTCAGAAACAAATCATTCTAAGCTGGTGAGCAAGGAAGACAGAGTGGTTTATCCTGGGTTAGGTGGCTTGCCAAATGGCCAGCTAATAGGCAACCTGCCTGTTTTCCATCTCGTCAGTCCAGTTAAGGTTCCACCAAAAAGTACTATTTCTAGCAGCTCTTAAGTTAAGGTTTTGTTAAGAAAACAACCTTCTTTTCATCTGTCAACATGTTTTCTGTTATTTATAAAGATTGGCTGCATTTATCTAACTTGTTTATACACATTCTGGAATGCAGCATTTTGTTTCCAGAAGCTTGTTTGTAAGTAAAAACAGCAAAGCAAAAATTCATATTTCTGCCATTTTGAACTAACCATGTCTCTCCACCCTCTCTCCTCTCTCTTTTTGTAGAATGGTTAACTATATGGAATACAAAGTTTCAGACATTGCAGACTTCAAAAGAACTGCCAGAGGGGACCACTGGACAAGTAAGCACTAACTTGTTTGATGCATGGAGCTATAGGTTTCAATCTAAGAAATTGGCTTTTTCATGTATGCTGGAAAAAATGTATGTGGACAACAGCTGGGCTTTTGTGCAGTGAAGCTTCTGAAGGGCTGGCTAACAGAAGTGGGTGGCAGATCTTTTAAATAATACATTGATTTAAAAAAAAAACATAAGTTGTGAAAGTCCGTGGTGGGAAGTGCAGTCTATCAAAAATTATAACTCAATTGAATTGCCTGCTAAATGCTATGGAAACTAGTTGAAGTTATAGTAGAGGGCAATGGCTGATGAAAAATGGAACTCCATATCAGTTTTTAAAATCCATTTATAAGATTGATTTGTTGGTGCAGAAATCAAAATGGGCTTCTATGTCTACGAGCAGATAAAGCAGTGTGCTTAATATTTTGTAGCTGTGGTGTTACGGGGAGAAATTTTTTTTAACACATGGAAAGGTGCTAGCTGTAGTAGTATACAAGTGTGAAACTTCGTCACTGGCAGCTGCTGTTGGAAAGCTCAAGGATATTCAAACCACAGGTAAGTTTCATTATAAATATTGGTTTAGCATATGCTTTCAGTTAGTACATAAGTCTTGTCTACATTTATGCTGAAAATGACACACAGAGTTCTCTAGCTTAAAAATAAGCAAGTAAATAATTGGGACCATCCAATAATTGGTTTTGAAATGGTTTGAAAAGTAGCATAACTCTCTCCTGTTCCTTTGTAAAAATGTTCCTGAGTATATACTTCCTTCATGTCATGGGCAGAAAATGTAGTATTGGTGCACTGAAACTAGTATCTTTATAGGCCTAGGTATTGGGTGTGTTCTGTCTGAAACTTTGCTTATCGGTTTTCTTTTTTAGGCTTGACAATTTTCGGTATAGAGAGTTCTCAGTATAGCTTCCTCTGGAAAATAGGGCATTGTGGAGGCAACTTGTTTTCATTGCTATTTTCTACATTTGGCAAATGCTGTTGAAAGTAACGTAGGATTAATTAAGTACGTGAAAGTCTAGAAAGACTAGAGCAACTTGTGTGCCTTTGTCCTTCACCTTTGTCTAATGCAGCCTTTGTAGTGAGCAAACTCTGGGAAGAAAATATTTAATGATCTTAAATAGACTTTTATTGTAATGGTGAAATAAGTGCGATTGGAATTAAATTTTTATTCTAAGAAATTACTCAGTATTAAAGAACTATTAGAAAAAATCTAACAGAAATAGGACTGATAGGATTATTGTTAGTTTCTATTTTTGAGGGCTCTTTTTTGTAACTTACAGAAGCTTAATTTTGCATTTGCGTAGATAGGAGAACCATGTCTTCATTTGTAAATTGGAACATGCTCCAAGAAGAAGAGCTGGCTTCTCTACAACCACAGCAGTCTGTACCTGCTAAAACTGAAACCAGGAGGACTGTAAGTTTGTCTTAGAGTTATTTTTCTCTCAGTGTTGGTGCTTTAATGTTATGGATGAGAAGTGAATATGACTTCAGGATTGGCTGTGATGGCTAATAAGTGTTTCCAAATCTGGTATCTGAGATTTTTTTGAATCTCAGAGGGTGAATTTAATGCCTGAAAGAAATAAATAATACATTCATGCCATCCTAGTCACCTTGATGAAAATTTAAAATATTTTGTCTGCTTTGGCCCTGGGGAGAGCAACTTTTGTTTTTTCCTTTAATTTCAGTTAAGATCAAGGAGGAGTGCTGCTACTAAAGTTCAGTTAGGCACCCTAACAGCTGAACAGCTTTTATTGGATATAAAGGTAGGCATATTTTAAATATCCTTCCTTGGTGAATATTTTATCTTATTAGAATCTGTCAAAATGTAACCCAAATGGCAAATCCAGTTTTGTCATCTTATGTTCTCTTATCCCTCATCTTTTTTATATACAAATAAAGTAGAACTAGGCTTGTTGGAGAATTAAACTATTTACTGTATAAACAGTGGTGCTCAACCTTTTGGCCCTTTGGGCCAAGTGAGTGGTATGGGGCTGGTCTGTGAGCCGGATGAGGTCCGTGCCCCCAGATCCAGACCACAGTGCCTTCTCCCTGACCCTTTGTGCCACAATTGGGATCCTGTGAGCCTGTGCTGCCTCCACCCAGTTCTAGTTACTGGGATCAGGGCCCCACAACTCCACACCACCCAGACCTGTGGAGAGCCTCATGGGCTGGATGGTGAGGTGCCAGGGTCTGAATCTGACCTACAAGCTGGGGGGTTGAACACTTCCTGTTATATAATTATACAAGGATCATTCAATGCTAAATGTGCATAATACTACTTTTATTTAACATTCCCACTACCAGGTATGTATTCTCACCACTAGGCTGCAGTGTGTGACACCATATGCATATGACTTCTAAGAGTGCAATTTTTTCAGTAGTAGTTTGTTGTTTTCATTGTTGTAACCAGGCTAGAAGTAAGGTGGTGGTGGTGATCTTATTAGTTCGAATTCTGAAATACCACATCTCTCATTCTAACGAGTAACAACATGGTAGTCGTCAACCTTCTAGCTCTGTCACTTCTGAACTGGGTAGTATTGCTCCTTTCCAGGACTCTTCCGAAAATGTTATTGAAGAGGAATTGAGGCACTTCTTGACAAATGCACAAATGGCAGATTTCCAGGCTATGATTGGGCACATAATAACAAATCTTCTGAATAGATGTAAAACCGAGCCTACGTTTTACCCTCAGAATTGCCTGGTACAGCTGATCCAGACACAAGGGCTCTCGTACAGGTGATACACTTCTCTTTTTAAACATGCATCAAACATGGGTTTAACTGTTCAAAAATTCATTTTCAAAAATGGGAGTGTAAACTCCCAAACCATTTAGGTGTTTTAGAAAATTTTACCTTTGAATCTTGAATCTCTGGATTCATTTTATCAAAGAAAGCGATGGCAATTAAAAAAAAACAAAACAATTTTCCCCCAGAAGAACTGGCAGGATTTTCATAATATCTCAGTAATTTATGTATGTCCTAATATGGGCATTAACTTTTTATTGTCTTGCAGCTTATGTCCAGACTTGATGGCAGTAGCTTTGGAGAAAACAGATGTGCATTTATTGCAACTTTGTCTGCAGCAATTCCCTGACATTCCCGAATCAGTTACTTGTGCCTGTTTGAAGGCATTTTTAAGGTAAGTAGGAAGCAGACTATTGTTTTCTTTCTGGTTAACAAAGTGCTTGGGTATGAAGAGTGCATTTCTAAGATGCACTTCAGAGTCCTGAAGGTATGTTCTGTTGGGTCAGAAGTCAGACACTATTTCAAGAACCTCCAGAAACTAGAGATTGACTGATTCCATAGTTCTTTTAGAATGTCCTTTATCAGAAGACTACACTGAAGACCTGAATTATCATCATACGCGTAGTTTGTTTGATTGTCTGCCAAAGGGGGAGTGTCACAATCGGGATTACTATTGGTACTATTAAAGGGGACCTCTCTGATAGGTTTTAGGATGAGACTTGATCAGTTTTGCCTATAAACAGAGTTCTGTGTATCACACCACTATCTGTCACCTTTACAAAAAGTGTTGAACTAGTGAATTTCTGTCTTTAACATTACATTTCATAGATAACATTGTTAGAGCAGGCAAGAATGACTAGTGGAAGTCTATGCTGTATAATATGCACCGCATAATGCAAGGATCCATACGAGCTCATTTAAAACTAGAGTGAGCATCAGAAGCAGTCTAGCCACAGTGGTGTGGAGCTCTACTTGTGCTAATTTTACTCTTTGTTATGTTAGCTACCGTATCTCTACGCTATATCACATTCTGCAGTATATACGTACCTTCAGTAGCAGTTCTAAAAGTTGCCCAACTACCTCAGCATCCATCTTCAGTTGGGTTTTTCCAGATTGCTTTAAATAATTTATTCTCCATAAAGCATTTAGTTGTCTTAGGTTCTCCACATGGTAAAACCACTGTAAGAGGAACAAACCTGGAAATATATTTTTCTGAAGCATGACCCATACTGTCTTGCTAACGAGGGTAAAGAGAGGACTTTCCTGTCCCTGGACTCTTTAATGGCTTGTTGTATAAATTTTACTAGGGATATATACCTGTCTTGTATAGCTTCAGCTTGCTCTGGTGAGTTTATAGGACAAACTAAGCATATTTTAAGTTGATTTATTTTAGTGTCCAAAATATTGCTCCAGTTTTAACTGAGTTGGTCTGAATTAACAACTTAAATGGATTCAAGTGAAAACTAGCCCTTAGTAACTTCTTAACTACTATTTATTAAAAGATGTAGTCCTAGAAGGTGAAATGTTAAGTCTAACTGTGCAATAAGTCTGTTTATTACAGGAATTCTACAAATGGTTTAGATTACCAAAACTTACTGCATGGAGAATCTCATCTAAAATGAACTAACTCCATGTAAAATATTCAAAAATATTGGTAATATTAGCAGCTAGTTGTTTAGAAAATTTGGAATATACTAAATTTTGGAAAAATTATACCTGTTTTTACAAATAAACTATTGTAGAATCAGATAAACTGGTGGTACTCCTGAATGTAAAAAATATACAAATATTAAGCATTTAATATTTTGTCTGAAATTCTTTCCTCCCTGTAGCATTAGTGATGACAGCCTTGAAGGAACAAATGTGAATTTAGATTCTGTAATCTGTTACATCGATATTGCTGACAATGATAAAGTGGAAAAACAAACAGGAACTGTGCAGAATGGTTTCAATTCTGAAATGCTGGAAGATGACATCTCTGATATTCAGTTAACACAGAAACCCCATATGATAGATTCCAATGATTCATGCCCTGTTGGACCACAAAAAGCAGCACTCCTGTATCCTTTGTAAATATGCATTTTTAATATTAAATGAATTGGTATTTGCTATGGGCATTGCTCCAGAGTCTGTTTCACCTGTTGTAACCATTAAAACTTTCTTGGTTGAAATACATTGGACTTAACTACTTTGGGTGCCTGTACACAAGTGCGGAGGCTGCTCCAACACACTGTAATTACAGCAGGTCGGAGCAGACGCAATTAATCAAGTCTGCTGGAGAGTGGTAATTGCCATGCTCCAGCAGCTTCCCACCTCTCGTGTATCAGCATCCACTTGCTTCAAAATGGCGGCAAGGGTGCTTTATCTGAAGCTCAATCGAATAACCTTTAGGTAAAGTGCCCCTGCTGCCATTTTGAAGCGTAGGGATGCTGATACATGAGATGCTCTAGGGTGCTTTAATTAGAGTGGCTCTCAGAGGCACTCTAAAGTGCCCCCCCCAGCTGTAGAGCACACGTATAGATGCCCTTTATGACCAGTTAGTAAATAGATACGCTTCATATTCATGCTGAAATAATATTTAGAAAAAAATAAGCCACTTTTCTTTGAATGTGTTGTACTAGTAAAAAATTGGTCTGAATGTTAGTTTTACTGCTAGAGTATTTAACATTTTTTTTGGCTAGCAAAGGGTTACATAACTACTTCCATGGTAGAAAAGAATTCAGAGTAAACCACAGAACTTGGTCCCTGAGACATAAGTGTATATATCATGATGAAAGTGCAAGTACCAGAAAGAAGACCATTTGGAAACCAAAACAAGTACTTCTCTGTAAAATCCAAGAAAACTACTTCATGGTTTTTTTAAAGCTGTATTAACTATGGTACAAGTAAGTGGTCCTTTTCTCTGAAGTTGTTTCCTTAATAATCTTACGCAGAAATGCCATTCTTCGTTCAGCATACAGCGAAACATTTCTGTTGCCTCATCTGAAAGATCTTTCAGCTCAGCAAGTTATGGTAAGCATGTTATACTTGTTAGAACTAATTAGTGTAGGACTTTTGCTAAGAATCAAAAAATCTACCATATTCTTTGATATTTTACAGTTAGGGTGGCCAAAATCTGGAACCAACTTCCCAGGAAAGTGGTCCTCGCCCCTACCTTGGGCAAATTCAAGAGGAGTTTGGACGATCACCTGGCTGGGGTCTTGTGAACCCAGCATTCATCCCTGCCTGTGGCAGGGGGTCAGGCTAGATGATCTGTTCAGGTCTGTCCTGACAGTAGCTACTATGAAACTATGGATTCTAAGTCATATGGACTTTGTTTTGAATAATTGGTTTAAGAGGTCCAGTAAAACTTAATGCTACATAGGGTATGGGAACTTTAAAGTTTAAGTGAATTTTCACAGAAAGCAGGTGCTTTTGTTTTTCTTGAATATAATTCCTAGAGTAACTCGCTTCATAATCTATCTTCAGAACTTGTAGCTATTGCTTAAGATAAAACCTATTATCTGTACTGTAATGTAGAGTGATCATATGTCCCCTTTTAGCTGGGACAGTCCTGGATTTCAGAGGCTGGTCCCGACTGTCTTTTGGGAATTATAATGGGCATCCCGGAAACACAGGGGTGCAGGACACAGTCCGGCCAGGAGTCAGAGCGGCACAGATCGCCTTGCAGGCACAGACAGGCACCGTTGCCTGCCCAGCATGCAGCCCCACCCCCTACCAGCTTGTGGGAACGTGGGGGGCAGTATCCAGATTTCCATATGAGCAGACTATTTTAATAGCAGTGTCTCTAAATCACTATTTTGCCCCCTTTCCTGAGTTTCTTTCTCGCAATAATAAGGGACAAATTTTAAATAATTGTGAAATCATTCATTGGTTGAAGGTAGTTAATGGCATGCCTATTACCAGAAGCAGTTAACTTTATGTGGAATTTATTTATTAGAATAAACAAATACTTTCACTTATCCTGTGTACTTGTGTATGTTCTGATGCCCAGATTCTTAAATTGGACCAGTTCCTTTACACTGGTTTTCCTTTTCTTTTGATGGGGGTGGGAGCAGGGATAGAATCCTATGGACAGAATACTCTTGGTCTGATTCTGGTTGTCCCTGAAATTAATGTGTTTGTCATTGACATCAGTAGTAGCAATAGTGGGCCCTGTTTTGAAATTTAAGATGGATTTGGGTATTCCTTAAATGACAGGAATGTGGATCCATCAGTGCAGTGCTTGGTGCTAAATCTCTTAGAATGTGCTTGAAATGCATGATTTCATGGACAGTTGAAAACATTCTAATACCTAAAACGAATTAATTGTTCAGAAAATAATAGCTATAAATCTGTTTAAACTGCTTAAAAATTAGACATTTAACTGTTTTTCTTTTTTTAGCTCTTTCTCCAGTATCTGCGGTACTTGTATGAGAAATGTAGTGAAAAAGTTAGTATGGATCTTCCTGGTGTTCTTTGTCCAACCATAAACCAGGTGAGATATTAGCATTAAGGATTACTCTAAATATAACTCAGCTATTATAAAATTATGACATTTATCAGCTAGAAACTGATCTGTACTTCCCACAATGCTGTACAGACTTGATTACATGTTAATGGAAGGATGTCTTTGCAAAGTTGCATGAAAGACATTTTTCATGATATGCAAGCAAAAGGGCTTTTCTACAGACTGAATCTCAGTATATGTGTTTCACTTGAATCTTTCAGTGTAATGTGTTAAGCTGAAGTCCTTGTGCCTGATTTACGTACTTTAAAATACATGTGTGAAGATGCTGACTTGTCGCATTTGTTTTTCAGATAATGGACTGGATGTGCCTATTACTAGATGCCCATTTTACAGTTGTGGTGATGCTGCCAGAGGCAAAAGGATTGCTTTCTAACCTCCATAAGTTTGTTAGGGCCCAAGTAAGTTATACTTACGTTAATAGGGATTTAGTACCATAGAATTGGATTGTAAATATAAATAATAATAAACATTGTAAAATAATGATCATAAAACATTACTTTGAAAGCAAAATATTATTACCTAAAATCAAAAGACTACTGTCTTCCATTCTCTACAGCCACAGGAATAACTGTCTTGTAGTGGTCCTGTGTTTAGTTAAAATCATTCAGACTGAAGGTGCACCCAACCATTGTGAATTGCTGGCATTATTTTCATGTATGAAAAGAATTATTGTGTAAGCTTTATCACATAAATATTTTCAATTTCCTTTTTAGGTACGATTTTACTCCGAACTCAACAAGATTGAAGGAAGTTTGCAAGAGCTACAAAGAATAAAGCACCAAAAAGACATTGACTTGTATTCTATAGAAGTGCTAGAACTTGTTTGAACTTTATACACATTACTCATAAACTTATATTTTATGAATCTCCCTGTTCTTATAAGGATTTATTTTCTCCATATTGGGGAGGGATGTGAGAAGCTGAGCCTTTCTGTGAATGGTGCTCTAGCTACACGTGGTGATGGATGCAAGTTTGAAGCCTGTGTTTTAAAGAAATCATCTTTCCACTAGAAATTATGTTGGAGAGTTACTAACCTAAGCCACAACAACCATATGAGGAAAATATGTTCACAGTAATATTCACAAATGTGGTTTTTAGCAAACATATGTTGGTAAAATTACTTCATAAATATGGTCTTGGTGGACAGTTCAGTATATGAGAAATGACAATATTAAACCATACAAGAATTCATCAGCTATATTTATAAAGTGGGGAATGTTTAGATTAGTGTATAAACTTTTTTTAACACCTTATGCTTTGTTTCCCAATCTGGATCTTGCTGGCAATCTGACTGTACAGGTTGCAAAACATGATACATATGGAGTAAAGAACCGATTTCTCATCACTCTTAGATTCTGTTCTTTTTTCCAAAAGACAAACATGAGGTTATTAAGTGTCATCAGGTTCTTAGCAATCAGGACTCGTGGTAGAGGTGATAGACCAACTAGACCACTCTAGACCAAGTAGATTTTTGCAAAAAAAATTCTTTAATTGCAAGCTTTCAGGCACAAACACCCTTCATTAGGCATAGGAGAAAAGATTGTAAAAGTTATCCGGGTAGAAATCGGGTTTTTACTCTTTTATGAGGTTGGATCCTGAAAAGAGTGCTTTTCTTTCCCGATAGATGAGAATAGTGCGGTCATGCCGAACAAAGACTTTATTATGCTGCTTTCTTCATTTTTTAAAATACATTTTAGTGTCTGATTTTTTTTTTTTTAGGAGGTTTTCATAGCTCCACCATTTTCTCCAAATAAAATAGGGAGGAATCTTATTTCCCTTTTCCTTGTCCTAGAGCAAATCTTAAAATTACTGAGATAACTAACTCTGTCCTACTACCAGCAGAGGCAAGGATTACACTGTAAGTTCAGGGTCATCTTGGTTCTCTGTACATGTAATAAGAGCTAAAGCCTTTGATCAGATATTTCATCAACTCCTCTTTCCCACTCAGCTGGGAATTGTGGACATACCAAGCTTATTGCAATCTGCATTGTTCCCCCCTCCCCCCTTCCTATTTTTTTTAAATTGTGCTTTCTTTGCTTTGGAGCCTGCAAACCTACCTCTGAGAAGGCAGTGTGAGGCAGGATGGTCCAAAGGAGAATAGGCCATTGAACTGTTGACTCATTGACCTAGGTGCTGTTTTATCTGCCCTGACATAAGTTTTGATTCCTTTCTTGTACCACGTCAAGTGCATGTATAGCAAGAGGGCATATTCAAGAAAATCTTAGGAGAAGCCAGTTGAGAGTCCAGGGAGAAAGGTAGATGGAAACTGCTCTTAAAACTTGGCCATTTAGGAGGTATGCCATAAGTAGCCTTGGAGAGAGGCTTCAGCTGTTTGACTGATAACCAAATGTGAGAGAGTTTCTTTTACCAAGGGGTTCCTTAGTACCTGTAGGGTTAGACTTGCAACCAAATGAACAATGATGCATATCTTACTCTAAACAGGTCTCCACCCTCTTAGGTAAAGCTAGAACCTAGACAGTCTTCTGACTTGGGGATCTTAAGTATTTACTTAGATCTTAAGAAAAGAATAACCACTTAACCACAGCCCAGTAGTCTACAGTCTAGTGTACATATATTTGTCGCTGAAATGTCAAAGGGCTAGATTATAAACATGCTGGACTTTGCTGGTACAGTTTTGAATCCTTTTTAGGATTAACCATATGTGATTGTGATCTCTCTCTCATGATCATGAGAATATTTTCATAAAAGGCTCTATAGTATGATATAACTTAATGAATCTTTTTGTGGTACTGAATATGATTTATTCTCAAAGGGTCAGCATAATTGCACATGACCAGCCTTCCTTGTTCCTGGAAAATCATACAAAGAAAATTTCTCTCTCTGTTTTTACATCAATGCTTTGGGTTTTGTATAGTTAGAGTGGCATTTGGTATATATGGGACACTTTCTACACTATACCCTTGCTTTAAATTTTAACTCTGATGGTTCACTGTCTAAAATAAAGAATGTCTGGTCACCCTTTCTGTTAAGGATAAATTTATAAATGGTCAATACATGATAAAGTGCTATTTTATATATAAATACACATACTTAAGTGGAAGGTGTTCAGATTTTCATACAAACTTCTATTGAATTTTAACAGTTGCTGAAGAAAACACTTCTAGATTAAGACTTCTAGTATAACAGGACTAAAAATCTTCACTTTAGCAAAAGCTGACATGAGCTAGTTGAAAATGGAACAAGGAAATTCCTCTGTTCTCTCTTGAGGTCCAATGCAAACCTGTAGTGAAGCTGGATGGGAAAAGTCTTATTATTTCAGACATCATTCTATTCCACATTGCAACTGGACACACGTTAGGACAGAGCTTTGAAACTGCAAAAAAACAGATTTGCTTTCTTCACTAGCCAATAGGGCAAGCATTTCTCCTCCATCTCCTAGGAAGATGTCCTGGGATCAAGGCCTGTTCTTGATTCAGAGTAGGAATTTGAACCTCTGTTTCCTACAGGGTTAGGGCACTCACCTGCTACTTGGCTAGTTTAGGGCTGAAAAGCCAAACCATAATGCATTACCTTGAAGCTTCAGAGTTGGAATCTTTCAGAAAATAGTGCAACAGTTAACTCCTTCCTTTTCAAAAAGAAATGTGGTCAATATTTCCATAATTCTAAAAAATGTACCTTAATCTCCTATGGGAGGTGTCCACCTTTGTAAAGCAATGCTATTGCTGAAATAGATTGTGTAATTAATAATGCTTGTAATAATGGAAAAAATATCCTTTCAGTCTAGGTCAAAATTGAATGGTAATTCTATTAAGAATTGGTCCCAAGAGAAAAGTGTAAATTTGTATAGTTTTATTTGTAGATATGTTTATTCCTATTTAAACTGTTCTTATATTGGACCTTTTTTAACAGCAAATTTTAAGTTGTCTGTCCTTGTTAGGGGCTTAAAGTATCCCTTGACTATGTCCATGCTCTGCTGAAATGTCTGATCTCTTTCACTTTTTTTTAATGCACTGTGAGCAGTGTTCCATTGTTAGAGCGGCTTAAAGCAATAAATCTTATGAAGCAGTACGTATTACACTTGTTTTCTTTATCTTAATGTTGTCCAAAATATTAGCCAAGATGTTAGTATTTATATCGATAATAAAATCTCAGTTAAAGTTCCATGGGTCTCACACTTTGTCTACTGCATCCAAAGTAAAAGCATACTTGAGTATGCTTGTTTAAATATGTGCAACAGAAACGATATTTAAATGACATTTGCATACATAAGTTAAAAGCCAACATATGCATGAAAGTTATGATATAATTTGGAAAGAAGCTTTGGCAGGACAACAAGGAAATGCGTAATTTAAGTATACTAGGAACTCCCTTCTCCAGTGGGCGTACAGCTTAGTCCAAGACTTGTTTTCCCACTACATTTTAAACCAGGGCCCCTAAAAATGTAGAAAATTAATATTTATTTGCCCCGGGTGCCTGTCATGCGGTCCTCGATGGCTTGCCAAAACTCAGTAAGCAGCTCTCCGCCCGAAATAATTGCCCGACCCCGGTTTAAACAAATTGCCAGGTAAGATTATCACCCCAGGAGGAGAAAATTCAGAAGAATCTGATGTTGGCTGAATAATAGGTCTTGATGTTAACAATTGTTAAAGTGAAGGGGGAAGTTAGGAGCAGCTAAGTGTTGATAATAGCTGGAATTGTTTGTAGACACTTGCATAACATTTTTGAGCTTTTCTTCATAACCATAAGAGAATTTTCTGATGCCATAGATTATGATGTAATCCATGCAATTCCAGCAGCAAGGGTTCCCAATATAGCCCTCGGGTGGTTGCTTTAATATAGCCCCAGTATAAGCCTATCCTATTCACTACTCTCTCTCCCTTTCTGCTTTTATCAAACCAGAAAGGAAAAATGAACATCCAGCCCAACAAACTTGTTTTGCATTAAATAATTTTCATGCTTGGTACAACAGAATTCTTTTACTAAGCAAAACAAATGTTCTTCAGCAAATCTCTGTGCTGAGAGGAAGGCCATATAACTTTGAATATGTTCTGTTTGCTAGGTGAGAATACCGCTCATCCTGGTATCTATATTTTCTTTGATAATTAGTTATTTCTAGCAAGATGCTCCAAAGTGAGGAAGTTAGGTGTAATGTGCCATAATCTCTCTGCAGTTCTAGCACGAGCAACAGAACAGAAAATAGTTTGTATCAAAGGTTCAGGCACACTTGCTTTTCTGACTTCAGTTCACCCAGTTTTTATGCCCCCTCATTTTGCTTTGCATTTCAGGTTTGACCTGGGAACAAATTTAAGACAAATCAGCTGGTTTTAGCCTCAAAACCGTAAAGGGCCCTGTTTATACTAAATGTTTGCAAGCCTAATACTGACTTTGGAGGCTATTGTTAAACACAAAGTGGATAAGTTTTGGTTCCAGGGTCTTTAATAAATAACCACTGTATTATTTTATCAAACACTAATTCTATTTGAGCAAAAGTCTAGGGTTTTTTTCCTACCTCTTAAGAAAGAACATGGAGAAAGATCAGTGGCATATGCAAGATTGAAACTCATGTCTTGGCTCCTAGTTGTATGCACACACCTCTGAAGTAGACTACATGCTTTTCTCATAGTTGAGTGCACATGCAGGCGCACACAGGACAAAAGCAGATGAGTTTGGAAGGAGTTCTAGAAGATACAGATTGCAAATGGGATGTAACATTTTGCTTGCTGCTATGGCGGTAGCTGAGTTGTACTGTGCTTAACATGGCTCTGCATGCACCCCTGGGTGCCTGCAAAGAGTACAAATTAATCTAAAAGATGAAAGAAGAAAAAAAATGGATATGGGAGTCTTTCATTTCTACACAGGACAACTTTTACAATCTTTTCTCCAATGCCGATGAAGGGTGTTTGTGCCTGAAAGCCTGCAAGTAAATAATTTTTTTGCAAAAATCTTATTGGTTTAATAAAAGATCATCTCTACTACCAGTCCTCATTGGATACAGGAGTGCGACTTGAGTGCCCTCATTGAAGAGCTGCTGCATGCTTGGTGCTGTGCAGATTTCTCTCCCTAACTACTCTCGGATTTAGCAACATTAAAAAGGCACATTTTAAAAAGAGATTAAAAGACGAGCAAAAATAAGAATGGGAGGCTAGCTAAGCACTGCTGATATATCTGTAACAACTGTGGAGCAAGGATAGATGCCCAGGCTGTGCAGTAACTGCATGGAGGTGTTCAGCCTGTCCAGAAGGAGAGTGGCCTAGCTTTGATGCTACAACTGGATGTTGGACTTTAATAAATTGTTCAGCCCCCCCCAGAAGGAGAGTGACCTAGGTCTGCTTGATGCTACATCTGGCTGTTGCACTTTAATGAAGTGTTGTTCACTCTGTCCAGAAGGAGAGAGTGGCCTAGGTCTGCTTGATGCTGCAGCTGGATGTTGCACTTTAATGAATTGCTGTTCAACCTGTTCAAAAGAGGAGAGTGACCTAGGTCTGATGCTGCAGCTGGACACTGCACTGTAATGGGGAGGTGTTCAGCCTGTCACAAGGAGAGTGACCGAGGTCCGATGCTACAGCTGGATGTTGGACTTTAATAAATTGTTCAGCTTGTCCAAAAGTAGAGAGTGACCTAGGTCTGATACTACAGCTGGATGTTGCACTTTAATAAAGTGTTTAGCCTGTCCAAAAGGAGTGGCCTAGGTCCGTCTGATGCTGCAGCTGGATCTTCCACTTAAAAGTGCTGTTCAACCTGTCCAAAAGGAGAGTGACCTGGGTCTGATGCAACAGCTGGATGTTGCATTTTAATAAAGTGCTGCTCAGCCTGTCCAAAAGGAGAGTGATCTAGGTCTGACACTGCCACTGGATGTTGCACTTAAAATGCTGTTCAACCTGTCCAAAAGGAGAGTGGCCTAGGTCTGATGCTGCAGCTGGATGTTGGAGTTTAATAAATTGAGTGACCTGGGTCTGATGCTACAGCTGGATGTTGCATTTTAATAAAGCGGTGCTCAGCCTGTCCAGAGGGAAAGTGGCCTAGGTCTGTCTGATGCTACAGCTGGATGTTGCATTTTAATAAAGCAGTGCTCAGCCTATCCAGAGGGAAAGTGGCCTAGGTCTGTCTGATGCTACAGCTGGATGTTGCATTTTAATAAAGCGGTGCTCAGCCTGTCCAGAGGGAAAGTGGCCTAGGTCTGTCTGATGCTACAGCTGGATGTTGCACTTTAATGAATTGCTGTTCAACCTGTTCAAAAGAGGAGAGTGACCTAGGTCTGATGCTGCAGCTGGACACTGCACTGTAATGGGGAGGTGTTCAGCCTGTCCAGGAGAGTGGCCCAGTCTGATGCTGCAGCTGGATGTTGGAGTTTAATAAATGGAGTGACCTGGGTCTGATGCAACAGCTGGATGTTGCATTTTAATAAAGTGCTGCTCAGCCTGTCCAAAGGGAGCGTGGCCTAGGTCTGTGTGATGCTACAGCTGGATAAAGTGCTGTTCAACCTTTCCAAAAGGAGCGTGGCCTAGGTCTGATGCTGCAGCTGGATGTTGCATTTTAATAAAGTGGTGCTCGCCCGTCCAGAAGGAGCGTGGCCTAGGTCTGTGTGACGCTACAGCTGGATGTTGCACTTGAAGGAAGTGCTGTTCAACCTGTTCAAAAGGGGAGAGCGGCCTAGGTCTGCTGCTGTAGCTGGACAGTGCCCTGCAATGGGGAGGTGTGCAGCGTGCCCAGAAGGGGAGAGTGGCCCGGTCTGATGCTGCAGCTGGATGTTGCACTTTAATAAAGTGTCCAGAAGGAGAGAGTGGCCCAGGTCTGCCGGATGCTGCAGCTGGATGTCGCCCTTCAATGACCCGGCGCCGCTCGCAGCAGCAGCAGAGACCCCCTCGCCCCCCCGCGCGCGCGGGGCAGCCGCCCCTTCCCCGCTGCCCCAGGGCCCAGGTGAGCGCGGGGGGCGGCGCTGTGTCCGGGCCCGCGCGGCGGCGGCGCCCCCTGGCGGCGCGGGGCGGGGCGGGCGGGCGGCGGCGGTCACGTGGGGCGCTCGGGGCCTGCTGCCGCCCAGTCAGAGCGGAGCGAGCCGAGGCAGAGACGAAGGAACAAGATGGCGGCCGGCGGCGATCCGGAGCGGGGCGCCGGCGATTCGGATTGAGCCCGTGCGGCCCGCGCCGCCCGGCGGCCGCCGCTCTCCCCGGCCCGCAGCCCTCGCGGGGGTGGGGGCCACTGCCCCGCGCCCGCCCGCCGGGGCGCCCGCCGCCCCGCCCCGCCCTTGCCTCGCCTTCCCTTCCCCCCTCGGCCAGCGCCCAGCGATGCGGGGCCGGCGCGGCAGGCCGCCCAAGCAGCAGCAGGCTCAGGCGAGCTCCCCGGCTCCGGCCGGCCCCATCGGCGGGCTGCGCTCGCGGCAGCGCGGCAGCAGCCGGGGCCGGTGGGCGGCCGCGGCCCAGGCGGAGGCGGCGGCGGCGGCGCCCAGGCCGAGGGGGGCGGCCCAGGCCTCTCCGTGCCCCCGCGGGGGCAGCAAGAGGAAGGCGGGCGGCGGCGCAGGCGGCGGCGGCCCCCCGAGCCGGGGCAGGGGCAGGGCGGCGGCGCAGGCGGCGGCGGGAGGAGGAGGAGGAGGCGGCGGCGGAGGAGGCCGGGCTGCCTCGTCCCGCAGGAGCGCCAGCAAAGTGGTGTACGATGACCACGAGAGCGAGGAGGAGGAGGAGGAGAGCGCGGGGTCCGAGGAGGACGAGGAGGAGGGCGACCCCGAGGAGCACCCGGGGTCCGAGGACGACGGCGACGAGGAGGAGATCATGGAGGAGGACGAGGACGAGGACGACGACGACTCCGACTACCCTGAGGAGATGGAGGACGAGGACGATGCCAGCTACTGCACCGAGAGCAGCTTCAGGAGCCACAGCACCTACAGCAGCACCCCAGGTAGCGGGGACGGGGACGAGGGAGGGTCCCGCTCCTCGCCGCCCGCCGGGGGGGGGGAGACATGCAAATCGCGGGGGCTGGAGGCAGGGCACAGGTGCGGGCGGAGCATCCTCTCCCGGCTCCGGCCCCTTCGCTCCCCTCCATCCCCTGCCCAAGTATTGTCCAAGATGGAGGTTGCCTCGCCGCACTTTGGGGAGGGGGCCCCTGCGCGAAACTCGCCCCCTAACTTCCCCAGGTGAGGCCGCCGCAAAGCCGGGACCAGGCTTGTAAAAGCGCGGCGTGTTTGTGGGAGCCTCTTCCACTACTTGGACATGACAATGCTTTCATTAAAAAAATTAGGGTTTTTTTTTTTTTATAACCCTCAGAGCTTTTTTTGGGTGCTTGGAGTTGCTACTGCTTTCATTTAAAACATGAGGGTTTTGTTTTGTTTTTTTACCCCTGCTGCGGACCTCGATAAGACCCTCGCGTGCTTGAAACTTGAACTCTCGCTCGATTGGGTTTTGTCAGTTGAGGGGGTTTCGGTTCGCAGCTCTAGCTCGCAGCACTTGGGTTCAGCGCCGATCCAGCTGTGCGTTTTAGTGAGCCGGTTGGGACACGGGCAGCAGAAACGGGTACGGTAGCATTCGACCAATTTGCCAGCGAGGTGTAGTGGGGAGATTGGCCGCTTCTGTGAATGTATGACACCGTATACGCTTTGTGGAGCGTTTGGGGAAGGAGGCACAGGTTACTAAAACGCACTGTTTGTTTTAATTCCTGGTGGGTTTAGTGGGTGCAGGCAACAGATGCCATCACGTGGCTTCACTAAACTTATAAAAAAAAAAAACACCACCAATCAATTTTTATTTTTAATTCTGTGTAGTTTTGTACGAATTATGGTTTTGCTTTTTGGTGTGTTTTTTTTTTATTGTGAATTGGGTAAAAAATGTGATCACAAAGGGTTTATAGTCTGTTGCAGGAAGCATTGTAGTTCACCTGTTGCAGGAATAGTACTGTGATCAGTTTGATTTCCTTCCCGTAGTTCTTGCTTTAAAGAGGAACTGGCGTCAAGTTAGATGCCACTACCGCTGTAAGCTGCTCTTTTCTTTAGTTATGGTAGGTAATAGGGAGAAACCAATCTCTTCTCTTTGGTCTAGGGAAGTATTTTTGCCCTGACTTCACTGGCTAGGGTTAGGGGAAAAAACCGCATGGACCTAAGAAAATATGAAGTTTAGGGATTGGGATGGGGAGAAGTGCTTGAGTTAGGTGGGTTAGGTGTTTTGACAAAGGACAAGTATTTATTCAAGTTACGTTGGTGGCATTTAAGTGCCTATGTTAAATTAGTATGTTTGATAAAAACTCCTATAAATATGTTTTTATTTAATCATGTTAAAATTTCAGTTACCATGTTAACCTTTAGTAATCTGAAATTTTTACAGCCTGAGCAGCCCTTTATAACAGAGTGGCCAAGCAGTGGCAAGAACTTCTGTCTGTCTTGTAACTTGTCTGCTATTAGTTCAGCTGCATGCTGGAAGGCTTTTTGTTAAGTTACTTTAACAGTTGTTTCTTTCTTTTTTCTTTAAAAAAAAAAAAATTAAAAAAAAAATCGTTACCTTCAGAAAAGAGGCAAGTGAAGAAAATGTCTTTTGCAAATGACACTACAAATTTTCAGCTTGGTTAGCTACAAGTGTGTCCAGTTCCTGCTAAACAGATACCTACCTGTGTCACAAGCAGTACTGCTTCGAGATGGCAGATTGGTTTTATCCAAATCCTGAAAATAATTTTGGTGTGGCATGTGAGCCATCTCCACCTTGTAGGTTGGGTTTCCTATTTGCAGTTGAAGCACTTTGCCAGAATAGTGGTGAGAAAAATGAGTGTTGCTAACCTGTGCCTTGCAGACCAAGTGTGTAGAACAAACCCTTCTCACTAGCCAAATCTGGATACTTAAAATCACATCCCACTTATGTGGCTGTTAGAACACTTGCTACGCAAATTATTGTCTCTGTAGGAAATTAAAAAAACCCCCAATAACTCAGAAATATCAATTTAGTTTTGATGTAAAGCTTGACAATTAGTAGATTCATTTACTGTAGGAACAACTGCTATGGTGTTATTTGCTCCTAAGCAACTATCCATCTTCTGCTGAGGGGCCTGCATATGAATCGGATGATAGAGGGTCTTCCTGTAGTTCAGCATATCTGCTCCAGTTCTTACACGTTCCTTATCCAAGTATGCTTTTATTGTGACTCTGACCTCCTGTCTTTTGGCAATCAGAATTAGAGGTACACATCCAGGTGTTCCGTATCACACACACAACATTGTTGTGCCACCTCTCCACTGTAATTTTTTGCTTGAGATGTAAATGTACATATTAAATTATTTAAATACATCATATAATGTTAAACTATGCTCTTAAACAGGCCCTCTGGAAAAATCAGTTTTGTCATTCCCTCCATCTCTTACTGGGGTAACTCCTCCTCCTCTGCAAGGAACTCCCTCCCTTCCCCCCCCCCCCCTTTTCCCCTTCTCCACCCAACCCAACCCTGGGAAAATATTTGCTGCTTGAAGGTCTTCAGATCTGGGTTTTGGCTACCTATATGAAAAGAGATGTCAGTATGGCTCACAAATGTTTGCATAGCAGTGGAGTTGCATAGTCAAAGGACTTGCGTGTATACACATTTTTATTAAGTTTCTGACTAAGGTTCAGCCATTGTGAAAATACATGTAACTATAGGCCATTATCTGCTTCTGAAACCAGTCCAGTTACCAGAGACTTTTTAGCAGCAGAGTAAATTGAGTCTACTGGAGAGGCATTGCATCTTACTGTTTTTACTATCTAATGTACTTTTATATAGCCAGAAAATTAATTAAAGCAAAGCATTTAGGTGTGATTTTTAAGGTGTATAAACTACATGTGGTGTTTAGTGACATCCTAACTGGTCCCATACTTATGGGTAAGGCTTCCTGGAAATTTTGAGGGAATGTTTTTCATTGGCAGGAAAATTCTTGGTTGAAGTGGAACGTTTCTGAGAAATGTGCCAATTTCAGTGATGTTTCAAAATGGAAAGAAAACTCCCCAAACTCTACTTCTAAAATATAAACAAGATGCGTTTCTTTGACAGAGCTTAGTCGTACTTGCAAAAGGTAAAATGCCTCCTAGGAAAGGAAAGGCCAGGGAGGGCAGCTGTCTCTAAGGAGCTCCTAGGCTTCCAGAGCAGCGTGTAATTAAACTGGGAGTGAACCCTTATGTTGAGGGTGTTTGTGTACAGGCCCTAGATGTGGAAGAAAATCCAAATCCAGTTTTATTTTGGTACGTTGATTAACCCGACTGATGTATATAAGAGTTGTATGAAATATATTGTGAGATCTGCAGCCCAGTACAAGCACTCTCTTCCTATTAGATCTTAACAGAAAACCTCTTTACTTCTGAAGTCTGAGGTCCAGGTTTTGCTGCAGCAGTTCAGTGTATTTCAGGGTTCGCTTCAGTATCTGAAACAGGCCAGGGAACATCCATGTTTTTCCCTGTACTCTATCAGGTACTTCCTCCACCTTGCTAAAAGTGATCGCACGCAACTCTGAACAGTCTAGGCAAATAAGTGACAAAGGATTAGAATCCAGCCGGGCTAGCAAATGTATGAAATGATTGTTCTTATTTGCAATGAAAAATAAGGTGGCCGAGAGAAACCAGAATGAATTGTGAGCTTTTTGTTGCTGAAAGTGTCTTGCCTTGTCTCACGATCACATTTGGTGTGACACTACAGATGCAGTTCTCTCTCTTTAAAAACGAAGGGAACAGCTGGGTTCCTCCATGCAAGTTCCCCAGCAGGGCTTTGCATCTTCCTTCCCACCTGGCCACCATCATCTAGATGTGTTAATTTTCCAGACCTCCTGCAAAGGTGATTTGTTTTCCAGTATGTCTGTAGTAACAGAATATGGAATATAAGTTAAAAGGACAGTTTTGACTGTCAGGTAATTAATATAAAGATGTCAGTAGTTCTTATGTCATGGTTATCATTTTATAGTGAATTATTATGTATCCAGTTAAGTATTTTACTAAAGAGGGGCTGGATCTCATTTGTGGAGTTTGGTATTTTTGCTAATGAGTAGGATGCCCTGGCTTTTATAAATGCCACACCATTTTACTGCTTAAGATATATTTATTTATATTCTCATTTTTTAAATATTATTTTAGAAAATCACAAATGACATTTTATCATCTTGATGTCTGACTTTTCTTGTGATTTGTCAAGCTGGTTTTGAGGGAAATTGGGATTAAATTAAAAATCCACAAAACATCATTTTTAATTATCGACTACTTGTGGTAGATATCTCTGGAAAAAGTAAATTTATAAAAATGATTTGCTTTTTAATAAAGGTGGTATTAGTTTGTAAATTCAACTTGTGTATTGCTGTTCAGCTGTTCCTCTAGGGTTTTAAAATTGGTAGTTCTCGGTCTCCAACACTTCACTTTTATTGGAAGAGGAAAACAAGCTTTTTTGTTTTTCAACTCTGAAAAAGCTTGTCATTGAATTGAAATGGCTGGAAAAATTAAATGAAGAAATTATTTTCTTTGTGACTGCAGAAGTGGGGTTTGTTGTGATGTATTAAGCTGGCTTAATACATCCACAAAATCTGGTTTTAGGTGCTTATTCAGAGACTTCCACTAGCTCAGTGGGCTGACTTCCTTTAAAGAATCATCAGCCAATATGTGTTCCCCGAATGCTCCTTTCTAATGTAATTATTTTAGTAGATATAGGCCTTGGCACAGATTATTGAAATCTTCATAAAAGCTTTTTTAATAGCCTTATTGAAATAACTATCATATTAAAAACAATTATTTATTTTTTAATCCACTTTAGTAAGCTCTAACATCCAAGGCTTTAGAACAAATTTTGAAGAAAAGAATTTAAAAAACATTGAAGAAAATGAAAGTGGGATAAAATGAAATGTGAATTTAGCAAAGGTAGATCAGATTAACCCAGTATCTTTGGTGAAATACCTTTTTTTTTTAAAAAAAAAAATAAGGTAGATCTCATGTATGTAGTGTTCAGTAAAAGATTTGATACGGTGTCACGTGGGATATTTAGTTAAGCTAAAGGAAGTGGTAATCGGCTAAAAATATGTAAGGGAGGTAAGGAGCTGGCTATGGGGTAGATGACAGTAGCTAGTGGTGAAAGGGGAGGTATCAGGCTGGTAGTAGGGTTCCCAGGATCATTCTGTGGAGGAACGTTAAAAGTGTCACTGACCTTATCCCAAAAGGTAGATGCATGCTTATGAAGCTGGCGGAGGATACACAGTTAGGATGTACTGTTGGAGAACCAGGATATGGAACAGCGAAACTGGCATAACAGAAATGGAGTACAGTTAAATAGTGTGAAGTAGAAAGTCGTGCGTTTTAGAAGCTAATAAGAGTTTTTGCTAAAACTGGGAATTCATCCATTGGAAACAGCAGAAGTGGAGAAGAAACCTGGGTATGTAATGATTGGAGACAGGTAATTTAACTGTATTAGTCTGAAGGAAGGGTAGATATGCACCTTATAGACCAGGGGCAGGCAAAATCCAGGCCACAAGCCGAATCCAGGCCACCAGACACTTTCATCTGGCCCGCGGCACCCACCAACGAATTGTACCCCCCCAGCCCTTCCGCACATGAGGGTGGGAGCAAGGCACCCAGGCATGCATACCCTGTTGCACCTCGCTCCCATCATCATGACTGGGGGCAGATCTGCAGCCGGGCAGGAGTGGAGAGCATGGGGCAGGGGCTGGTGGCAGCGTGGAGTTTGGGTGGGCGGCATACGGGTGGGAGGAAGGGCAGGGACTCCCCCACACTCCCCCCATGGCACACAGCCTTCACTGGGCTGCCAGCGGGCCCCATACTCACACAGCACAGGAGGGATGCCCCATGCTGGAGCTGGCTGCCACCTCAGCTGACTCCAGTGTGTTGCGCTTCCCTCCTGTGCCCCGCAAGTGTGGGGGCCCGCCGGCGAGAGGCAGTCTGGGGGGGCTCTGCTCCTTGTCACGGTGTGCAGCGCTGCCCCGCCAAGCACCAGTGCCTCCATCTGCTGCTGCCCCATGTGGGGGTCCACATACCTCCCTACCCTCCCTCACCTCACAAGCACCACACACCCAGACCCTGTCCCCATAACCCCCCAACATGCCCTATGCCCCCCATACACAGCCACACCTTCACAAACCACACACATACACCCCTGTACCCCACCACACACACACTATACAAGACTAAGAATTTATGTTTGAGTTATCATGCAGTCACCTCTATATACACTGCAAACACAAATCGTGACATATTTTTTGTAATAAAATTAAAATACGTTACAGTAGTTGTTTGACTATAGTGTATGATTTGGTTTTCTTCTGGCTTTAAGATGACAGCCCCCTCCCCCAAAAGGAGTATTTGGGGGGGGGGGGGGGGGGGAGAAGGACACCGGGAGAGGGACTTCTGGTGGCAAAGGGTGGGGGAAGGGGACTTCTGCTCCCAAGATGGCAATCAGGGTGGGGCAACTATCAAGGGGCAGGGCTACCCATGTGGCCCTCAACAGCTCACCAAACCTCATTAAGTGGCTCTCCACCTGAAATAATTGCCTGCCCCTGTTATAAATCAACTAAATAAGATAGAGAGCACAAGGGGAGGGGGGAGAGGGGCAAATTGCTGAACAAGAAAATATCCACAAACTGGATTGTGTTAAGTAGAGTTTAAACTGGGACCACAGATTCTTATCCCGTTACTTGGACTGGTTTTTGTGACCCTTTCTTCCTATGGATTATTAGCTTGTGTGCTTCTCCAATCACTGTCTCCCTTCCCACAGTCTCCTTCCTCTGCCTCTTCTTTTCCCACCTCTTGCACTCGGATCACTCAGTCCAGTGTATACACTGTTCTAGGCTATCCTTTCACAGCATCTGATAAAGTGAACTCGAGTTGTGAAAGCTTGTGCTCTATCTTAGTTTATAAGGTACATATCTACCCTGCCTTCTATATTATGAATGATCACAGGGTCATGATGATGTAGCTATGAAAAAGGTGTGATTGTAGGATTGTATCAATCAAGATATTACTAGTAGGAACAGAGGAGGATTAATGCCTTTGTACAAGGCAGAGGAGAGAGTTCATTTGGGAATTTATCTAATTCCAGTTCCCCATTTTTAAGAAATATGAATTCCAGCTGGAGCAGGTGCAAGGGAATAACTAGTAGAATGATCAGCAGAATGAAGAGCCTGTTTTGGAGACGCTAAAGAGTTTGGCTTGCTTAGTCTAGCAGAACAAAGGCTGTGGGCTATAATGTGTTGCTTTCTGCAAATATGTTGGGAGAAGAACACTGGGGAGGGAAAAGAATTTTTTAAGCTAAAGAGCCATGGTGGTGCAAGTACAAATGGTTATGAAGTGATCATAAAGAAATAGAGGATGGAAATCGAGAGGTTTCTAACCATCTGAGGAGCGAAGTTCTTAAAACAGCTTCCTAGTAAGAAAAAAACAAACTGCTTTTAAAATGGAGTTTGAGAATTTCATAGTGGGAACAACATGACGTGGTGGTTTGTAGTAGCAGGGAACTGTGCACAGGAAGCCAGAGTTCCACTCCACTCTAGCCCTCGGTTTCTGAGTTTGATCTCTATTCTAGTCATGTTGGACAAGCATCTACATTAGAAAATTTATAGTCAGACTTGGTAGTAATGGACAGTCTTGATGGTGATCTCACACAAATGCTGAAGATTAGATGATGATGGTTGCAGCTTTTTTCTTAGTGCCTATTTTGAAGGGTTGCATGCAGCATTCCCTCTAAGCTCTGTGGCTGCACAGGTGCACCTGGAAGCGCGGCATGAACGCACCTGCGTGGCCACACAGCTTAGAGGGAATGCTGGTTGCATGTATTTTAACTATATATTCAAAAAAGAAGGGGTATAAACCATGTAGGCAAGCTTTCAGTGGTGGGCTTTAGATGCACAAAAGTGGGCGTTACATGCCCCTTGAGATATGAGGAGTTTGGGTTTGGAATTTGGTTTTGGGTCCATCTCTGCTATCACTCTTTAATAGTCTTCCTCTTTTCATAGGAAGAGATGGCACATGAAGATTCATTTATTGTCATTTGAAATGAAGCTCCTCCCCCCTGCAACCAGCTAAATTACTAGAATTTTATCCTCACAAAACATTTGGTTCCAGCTTTAAGTAGACTTCTGCAACTTATTTATGAGTCGTAATAATAATGCAAAACAATTCTTTATTCTCGAGTCCGCCTGTAGGTGTAGTCTTATATACTTGTGCTTTTTTTTTTCTTTACCGTTGGTCTTTATGGTTCTCTTTAATTATTCCCTCTACGAGGAGATGTGCAGACCTTCTGTGCTAAGGAAACAGAGTAGGACTAGGAAGTAGCAGCTTTGATAAGTTCTTGTTAGTGTTCTTAACTGTTATACCAGACAAGCAGTCCTTCAGGAAATGAAGCTCTCATATAATTGGGGAAAGGAATAATTGTGAATTTCTCTTGAGGTCTCATTTTTAAAGGGAAAATGATAATGGTCAACTTAGGTTATTCTTACATACACCTATTTTTCACATTTCCTTTCACTAGGGAAAACATCTGCATCTTTTAGCTGCTTAAAGGTAGTTTGTAAGGAAGTGCTTGTCACTTTCTAATCTAAAATTGAGTGACACAAAACAGCTGAACAGTGCTGAGTTTTGCAGAGCTCAGACCTTTCAAATTGGAAAAAACTGCAGTTTAGTAGGTTCATATGATACTTCTGTAATTGTTACTATTTAAATCCTGGGTACAATGGAAACTGCACAGTTTAATTGACTGCTATTGCCATAATCTCTCTTAACCAGAGAACGGAAAAGGATGAGGAGTGAATAGAAAAGGCTACTTTATCAGGTAACCTTTCTGGTATATTAGCAGGTTGCTATTTAAGCATAGTGTCCCCAAGGGGTAATCTGTACGGTATACTCAGGGTAGAGATACCTGAGCTTTGAGAATGAGCTAGCTTTAGTAATGGAATCAGTCTGGTTGCAGCAGCATGGAGGTAAGCATGTGATGACTTAGGTTCCTTCTTCCAGCACCACTGAAGCTCTGAAATGTTTCGGCTTTTTCCTCATTTTTCTCTTCAGCTGCCCAAGATACTAACTCTGCTGTTGAAAAAATATCATGATCTAATTATTCCAGGTTAAAAACTGTGAAGACAGTGAACTTGACTTTAATATCAAAATAGGGGCTATAACTCCTTGGCTAATTTCATGTGTAATTAAAAGCATACACTCTTAATTTAAATTAAGCTGTCACTTAACTTTGAGCACTGCAGACTTTAGGAAGGTTTTACCAAGAAGTGCATGCATCCTTTTCTAGAGTGTAGATTATAAATTACTTCTGGGAAGTTTGTCGTTCTTTTTCCTGACTGACTTCTTGAGATCTCAGTTCTGTGCTAAATGCACCAGCCAGACTAGTTGTCATCTCAGTCTCATGCGCATGCATGCTGTGGCAGAGGGTGCAGTACCGACTATATGTTGGTACAGGTACTCCTCACTTAGAGTCGTCCTGGTTAACGTTGTTTTGTTATTATGCCACTGATCTATTAGAGCAGTGGTTTGCAAATTTTTTTTTTCACAGACCTCTTGAAAATTGCCGAGGATCTCGGAAGACCCCTTAATCTCTGTCATCAGAAAAAATAAATCGAGTGCAGGGCCAAGTACAGATATTCTCAATTGTTCTGCAACCTTTCAGCAGACCACCTGAATGGAGCTCGCGGACCACAGTTTGAGTCTGAGCACCTCTGTATTAGAGAATATACTTGTTTAAAGTTGCTCAGTGCTCGGTTATACCGTTGTTTGGCTGCTGCCTGCTAGTAGGTAACTATTGTGATGTAATTGGATTTGCTTAGCATTGTTTCGCTTAGTTGCATTTTTCAAGAACTTGTGACGTTAAGTGAGGAGTAGCTGTAATTGGCAAATGAGTCTGAAAGCATACTTAAATACCATGCAGCTAAGGTGTTCATGTAAGGCATGGGTGTTGCCTGTCCTGAAATGTTCTGTACCAGTGGTGCTCAACCTTTTGACCCCATGGCCTAGAGGAGTGTCAGGCCCTGTAGCCTGGCACTAACCCCTCCCTGTCCCATGTGCCGGGGTCGGGCCTGAAGAGTCTGAGGCCTGGCACTACCCTGGTCCAGGACCTGCACACACTGAAATCTGTTGTGCAGGGGCTGGGGCTTTCCATGGGTCCAGAAATTTGGCAGTGGAGGAGTGGTACCACCAGACCCTTGGGGAGCCCTGTAGACCAGATGACATGGTGCCATGGGGTGGGCAGGCGGGCTGAGGGTTGAGCACCCCTATTTTATACCATTGGATGCTTTTCTTGTCTGGTTTTGGAAGCTACCCTACATCAGTATGGTTAAGTTGAGATGATGCTGATGTCTTTAGGAATATCAGTACAATGTGAGATTTACATTGGTATGAGTTGAAGTGGAACTCATAGTAGTGTTAGGGGAGCTTGGTATATGTGGCTGTAAACAGATCAATTATAAAATGAAGTGTTACGATACAGGAAGTTCAGTCAGAGCAGCAGAACAGTATATGTCTAACATTACCTAATGCAACAGATTTTTGCTCAGTGTTGAGCTCCCTAGATTTACTGCTTTTTGGTTCTTCCTGTTTTTTGCCAAAGCAAACTAGAGACAGACCAACAGATATCAGCAGATACCTGACTGCTATTGGCCAATTAATTGAAAACTGTCCTGGATTTGTCAGTAGTACATTTACTTTGGACAGTTGTTTCAGATATTATCAGGAAAGACACTTTAACTTCTGAAGATCATTGGAGACCATAGGGTCATTAAGTAAATGAAGCATTTCAGTAGATGATAGGTGATGGAAATGTAGGAATGTAACTTTAAGGGTTGTATCATTTAATACACTGACATGGAGTATTTACTTATGGTACATGTGGTGCAAGGTTTGAAGTCTTAGCATGCCATTTGCCTTGGCCCAACAACTGTAACAGCATTCTTCTCAAGAGGAAGTATTAAGGACATTTTGAATCCCCTCTTCTTTTTCTGGAAGTACTGGAGAAGGAAAAGGTGAGGGCTGTTCCATTTTTAAGAGTCTTTTGATTGGTGTGAGCTGGATATCCCATTTTGTCTCTTGGGCAGTTGATGCAGAACAGTAGAGAAGGTATGTACGCCTTCCGTTTCTCCTGCTAGAACAGTAGTAGTTACCTTGGTTTCTGTGGCAAGTCTGAAGCTTCCAAGGCAGCAAATGCTAAAGTATGGGAGGAGGTAGGTGATCCCTTCACTACTCTTCAGTCCATCCATTCATGTCCTTTGTTTGTTCACCCCTGAACTGGCTGAAACAGAATAGAGACTTCATGTTTTGAGATTCTGATGATTCTTGATAAAGATGGAAGGTGATCTAGATCTCTCTCTCTCATAAAGCTTCTTACTCATCTCCTACAGCACACTTTTATGGTAGAACAAGGAAGTAATTTTGCTCAGGATTCTGAGAATAAAAGGTATGCTTATTTGTAGATCTTAGTTTGTGGTGGAAGGGCCCCTTGAAAAATATCAGTCACTGCAAACCATGCACATCTAGTAGGGCTGTTTATCAGGCTGTTCTGATTGTAAGGAATTATAGTGAAGCTTCAGGACAATAAGATAGATTGAAAAGATGCATGCTTTTGCCATTGCTTAAGTTTTTGTATTAAAATGACATTCAAGTTCAAGCATAAGCAATTCTGAATCCCAGCACTAGAATTGAGGGGTGTATTATTATTTTTTTTGTTGTACTAGCACTTTGTCTGTGACTGTAAAATTTGTGTGTTCTGGTGCATGCACCATGATTATACATTTTTCCACTGACTTACGCAGCTGTTTCCTGAAAGAATGCTACTGTGCCCTTTCATTTACTACAGGGTTACATCTCTAGCATAACTTAACTTGGAAATTTATGTTTATACACTGCTTAATCTCAATCCATTACCTCTGTAATGGAAACATCTGGTGTTTCATTTTTTTTTATAGCATTTGAGTGTCTAATTCAAAAATTCTTGTGTAAGATTTTCACTTTAACAAATGTTAATACATTTACTTCATTATAATCTCATTTCATTTCATTGCTACTTTAAAACTGAGAGCAGCATACCTTCTATAACAGTGAATTTTTGTCTAATTTCCTCTTTACAAACTGATGTGATACTTGATTTTACTTTTCCTGTAATAGAACCGTCTTGCATATACATCTTTTGCAGATCAAGAAACACCTTAGAAATAGGTTTTCTTTCCTTAGTTTTACTTTTTCTTTTAGTATCACATTAAAGTTTAGGTGGCTCTTTCTAACTCATCAGATCAGGCCTTGTGGCTTTTCAGTTACGTCTGCATTAAACTCCAGTGTTGATAGCTGCTTGCTTTAATAAGGAAAGTGCATTCAAATACAGTGGCCATCATTTGGCCTTGTGAAACTGAACAGGTATCACTCAGGATGTAAACTGACTTGCCAGATCTTGTTGGTGCTAACACATAAGAAAAGAGCCCATCTTGACTTTCAGATGTTGAAGTTAGTCTTTGCAGAGTTGATAAGAGAAAGAAGTGTCTTGTAAGCTGAGTGTATATTTCATCTGGGATTCGGTAACAGAAACGCTGAATCTCCATAATGACACTTTTACTCACTTTTAAGGGTAGAATTATGTTGTGTGAGAGCTGTTGTATAAACTCTAGCTTTTCCCATGAGGTTTACAATGATAAAACTTTATGTTCACAGTTTTATATGGCCCTGTATTTTAGGGTCAGCAAATGTCATTTGGAAAAGGCATCAAATCTATAGATAGATGCATTTGAAATTATTCTTACGCGTAATTTCACTTCCTAATTTTCTGTTTGATTTTCTCTGTAAAAAGAAAACAAACCAAAAAAACCCTTTTCTTACAAACTTCAGCTCCACAAAATGTTGACATGTGTTAGTTTAGTTATTGACCAAAATGTTGGCATGACTGAGATCGGTGGTAAGGAAAAGAGATTTCTGAAATAAGTTTTCATTTTGATCTTTGGTTTTAAATTAAGGCTCAGTTTTAATAACATTTTTAATTCAGTAAAAAATAGACAGTTAACAGTTCTGGTGAGTGCGTTTGAGTGTTCAGACTAATTTAAAACAATTGCATATAGCTGGATTCTTTTTAGTTAAGCTAGCTTGTGTTTAACACAAGGTTCTTAAAAAAAAAAAAATAGGCTTTTTATTTTCATATAAAGCATCATAAAACTTCCCTTAAAGCCTTCTCTGTATGACAACTCAAGCAGTGGAGATATGGAAAAAACCTTACAAAAGTTGAACTGATTATGCCCTGTGTTCTCCTAAATATTTAATGTGACCTTTTTGGGGCAGATGCGTGAAAGAAGATCTACAATGTGTGTCTAGAGGAGAACTCTAATTAGAAAGCTAGTTATTCCATAATTCCCACCTCTTGTGGGGAGTACTCTAACTTGCCTTTTATTGAAATTTTGTTTTTCTGTAAATTTTGAAAGCTCAGCCCCTTCTGAAAGCACAAGGGAGAGAGCACCTCTTCCTTTCTCTGCTCCAGAGTTTTCTGAAATGTAGGTGGGTTTTTGTGAATTTGTGCTTTGCTTGGCTTGTCACTTTGTGGAAACCTTCTAGATAGTAACTTTCAGCTGTGGCTCTGCTGCTGCTGTATTTTACAAGCAGCCACAGAATGAAATGGAAACCTTGGTCAGTTCTGCTGTTGGCTTATATCTCTGTTGCTACTGAAAATTTAAATGAAAATCCTGTTAACTTCATTCTTGAGTGATTCTAGAAATAACAATTGTTACTATAGGTCCAGACTCAGGAGGGTCATATCAGTGCATATTTGCAATAATTTCTTTATCATCATAAGGACTGGAAACTTTTTTTTTTTTTTAAAAAGGAAGAAAGAAAGAGAGAAAAAAAAAACCCTAAGTACTTGAGAAATAATGGCAAATGTATGAATCGGGCCACGGACTTTCCTACGCACCAGGGGTCTGCAATTTATTTGCAGTGTGGGGCTGCTTTAACATAGCTAAGATTAAGAATTAAGCTTCACGTGTGAAATTTTAAATACAGCTTTGGAAAAGAATACATTAGGCTGAATAAAAATGAAAGATTGCGTGGGTGTTTTGGCTAAGGATGGCATTATATCTCTGTATTCATGTTCTGTAGTTGTTGTTTTTTGGGGGGGAGAGGTTCTGAGTTGCTTGTATTGAATTATTTGAGCTTGAATTCTTCAAATCTAAGTTCTACATATTTTAAAAAGTAGACATCAAAGTTACTTTGCACATGATAATTTCTAAATGTAATTTTTATTTGTATTTAGACTTTGAATTAATCTTGTGACCTAGAGTCTAGATGTTACCATTTTATTTAATGTTTTTAAAATTCTAGGTAGGATTAATATCCTGCAATACTTGAAGATGCACTGTATTTAGTTGAATATAGCTCCGGATAAAACATGAAATTTTAATTTTTAGTTGTTCTGGGGGAAGGTTTTTGACATGTGAAGCAAGTTGGTAGTAGGCATGCTATAGTATACTGGCTGTGACGAGGAAAACTTACTGTTGCTTTTACTTACAGGCAGAAGACGACAGAGAGTGCATCGTCCTCGTTCTCCAATATTGGAAGAAAAAGATGTTCCATCTCTCGAGTTTCCTAAATCCTCAGAGGACTTAATGGTGCCTAATGAACATATAATGAATGTTATTGCCATCTATGAGGTACTACGGAACTTTGGCACTGTTTTACGACTGTCTCCTTTTCGTTTTGAGGACTTCTGTGCTGCTCTGGTAAGTCAAGAGCAATGCACACTTATGGCAGAGATGCATATAGTGCTTTTAAAAGCAGTTTTACGTGAAGAAGACACTTCAAATACTACCTTTGGACCTGCTGACCTCAAAGATAGCGTTAATTCCACTTTGTATTTCATAGATGGAATGACGTGGCCAGAGGTTCTGCGGGTATATTGTGAGAGTGACAAGGAATACCATCATGTTCTTCCTTATCAAGAGACAGAGGACTATCCTTATGGACCAGTAGAGAATAAAATCAAAGTTCTGCAGTTCTTAGTGGATCAGTTTCTTACAACAAACATTGCACGTGAGGAGCTAATGTCAGAAGGAGTTATCCAGTATGATGATCATTGTAGGGTTTGTCACAAACTGGGGGACTTGCTTTGCTGTGAAACTTGCTCAGCTGTGTACCATTTAGAGTGTGTGAAACCACCTCTTGAGGAGGTACCAGAGGACGAATGGCAGTGTGAGGTCTGTGTAGCACATAAGGTGCCTGGAGTAACTGACTGTGTTGCTGAAATCCAAAAAAATAAACCATACATTCGACATGAACCCATTGGATATGACAGACACCGACGAAAATACTGGTTCCTGAACCGAAGAATTATTATGTAAGTAAATCCAATCTTTCAGCATGTTCTAAATAACAGTAGGTTCACATGTAGCTTAAAATGTATTTTCCTGCCAGTATTGTTGCCATCATACAGGTAATTCTTTCATTAATACAAGACCTACAATTGCTGTCAACTTCTGTAAGTAGGTTTCTAAAATCTGTAATCCATCTGTATAGTTTCTCTAGAATAATTATTTCAAGACTACTATTTAAAAAGGAAAAAATGCAGTACCTGCAGCTGAGTCCTAATGTGCAGCACAAAGCTACCATGAAAGGACACAAGTTCAGGGAAGGGAATGGCATTTCCATATAGGAAAATACTCTGTCTTTGAGCTTCTGTAAAGTTGATTAGAAATAATAAGAGACGACTTGAAAAACCTATGAAAAATAACATGACAGCATCTTTCTTAAACATTTGGAACTTCCTGATAATTTATCTTGGTCTAGTCTAGTTGCTTTATAACAGCATAGCAACCTAGATTTAGGAACATTCCCTAATGCAGGGGTAGGCAACTCTGGGCACAGATGCCAGAGTGTGGCAGTCAAAGGCATTTTGTTTGGTGCACATGCGTGGGGCAGATGACGGGGAAGGGGCCAGGGCTGCACTGCCACAACAAGGATTGGGCACCTCGTGGCTCCCCCACCATTTGGTCCTGGCATGCCAACATTTTACAGGTTGAGGTTGCAGGTGTTTTTGGCACTCTCCCCAAAAATGTTGCTGATCCCTGCCCTAATAGATGGTTTAGCTTGTGTCTATTGTTACTATGTTGGTAGGTTGCAGAGTTAAAAGAGACTGCTAGTAGAAACCTGTGAAGATCACTCGCCGTTTCTCTTGGCCGAGAGTGCAGTGATGAAGATCATGTAATTATGGAAAATAATCTCGAGGGGTTTAAAGGGGAAATGAATGAAAACACATGCATTTAAGCAGTCTACCTATTTAATAGGATGTCCTGCACAATGCCTTAGTGTTGGTTGGTTTGGAGACCCTAATATAGTAAAGATGGTTAATGACAATCTTCTACCTTGCATCCTGGGAGCCCAGAGTACCCTGTTTTCTTTTCTTTTCCTATCTGAAAACTTAAGTTTGGAATTGTAAGCAAGTATTTCTCTACTAATAGAAAGTAAGTAGTAGGATCCTGGGACCTGTTGGAGTTCTAATGTAGTAGTTGTGATAATGGAAGAAAAACACAAATGTGTTAAAGAAAGTTTAGAGAAATTATGAAATATTGGAAAAATAAAACAGCAGTGAGTTGTATTACCTTCTCAAACCATACTTTTCAGCATTTTATCACATAGAAAATTATTCATGAAAGGATACATTAACCAATCTGTTTTACAAAACTGATAAAAATGCATATTAAACTATTAGTCAGACCCTCCAGGAGAGAGATTCGCACAGGGATCACCCCTATGGCTGACTTGCAGGGTACAAGCCGCCAAATGTCCAGGGAACTCATTTGTAGCCTTCAGAATACAGTCTTTTTTCCTGAGTCCTTAATACATAATAATTCTTGACGTATCGACTGTTCTTGAGATTAAATCTACCAACGTTATCATTTTACATTTTAAAAATGTATTACTTTGCTCCTTAACAATTGTGAAATAATAGTTATGTTTCAGTTGTTGCTATAAATTTTTCTACATCATAATTGTGGCAATAGCTGCAGTTGGTCTCCTGCATCTTTCAAAAGATGAACTGCAGCCTTTAATGCCTTGTTAAAATTTCTCAACATAATGGGACACTCAGCCTGATCTTGTCAACATCTTTGTTATGTGTGTAACCCTGATCAGCTGGGGCTGCCTTCTGTTTCTAACAAGGTGCATTGCTTGATTTGTCAGGCTTTGAGCCAAAGCTGTTCCCTTGGCTCTTGAATATGGGAATTTTCCACTAGTAATGGATTATTTTCTAAACTCTGCTCTTGGGGTTAAAAAGGTAGAAGGGACTGTCATACAAAGAACAGTATTACATTTATTCATTTAAATGGACAAAATTCTTAAATCCGGATTTGCTAGTGACGAAAGGTATCTATGTTTTTTAAGGATTTCTTAACGTTTTCCCTTTTTCTCAAAATTTGACATCACAATTCCTATGGAAGCATGAAATCATAAATTCAGGAACCTTAATTTTACTACAGGATTAAAGAAACTGGTGGAGTTTCTACTTTCCGTCTTGCACTTCTGTAGTTCAGCATAATTCATACCCCTGGATCAGAGTTCCTAGATGCCATATTCCAATAATGTCAACTCTTCTACTTAACCCAGATTAAATTTAGTCTTTTCCTCAAGGGCAAAGTACCTAATCTTTTTTTCCCGGTGGTAAAGTTATCTGTTTTCAATAAAGCAAGCCTGCATATTGGGGGAAAAAAAGACGTGCGCTTTTGTTGTCTGAAATTCGGGAGTTGGTCCATCTGTTTTTTCTCCACTTTTCAGACTTCTTCCTTCCCTTGGAGAAAGGGGTTGAGGTGGAAGAATCTGTGACAAATGTTAAAAAGAACTTGTATCCAAAGTAACTTTTCCAGTGAATGTGAGTTTTTTGTTCACCTTTCTGTCCAAGTTTATGCTGTATTAGCATAAACTTTTATACATTGAACTCATTTAAATACTTCTGTATGCATTTATTTCTAAATCTCATACAAGAAGTTCTCCCAGTTTTTCTGAATGCACAGCTATATAATTAAAGTTAGTATTTTGATATACTAAGTAAAAACTGTTGTTGAAATAGCCAAGTTTCAATCTGAACATGTGCAAGGAAGAGATTCTCTAGTTTTCATTGCAAGAGTTCATTGGTGCACACTGTCTTGATGTACTGGATCTGCTGATCCAAGAGCAAGCTTAAGCTTTCTTGGATAATTAAAAAATAAGTTAAAGTGTACTCATTAAGAGTATCAAAAGTGCTATTTAGCATAAAGCATGAAGGAAATTGTCTTACAGGAGAGATAATGAGTCTTACAGCTCTTTGCCTGCCTGCTGGAAGGGATACTGTTAGCAGTTAAAGAGGCAACAAGAGCAGTAGATTTAGAAATGAAGAATTTAAAAGGCTAGAGAGAGATAAGGAGGCAACTCTTAAACTTTGAAAATAAGAATCACGAGAACTAACTGACATTCACTTATCAACTGAGAGGATAAGCTGTTCTGCCAGTCTTTGGAGGGGAATTGAAAAAATAAAATGGGTTACAGTTGTCTTAGTTAATCCCCTTTTATTTTTTTTCTTTGAGTAAATACACTTTTTTTCCAGTTGCATAATTATTTTCCTGCAACGTTTTTGTAGTAATGTCTTACTGTGGAGGCGCCTTGACAGCGTTAGATTACTTTCCCCATCAACAAATAGAGGCCAGTGTGTAAGATATGAACTACCATGGGAGGATGGCAGCCAAACATTAAACGTGTTTACCTCACTGCACACAACACAGATTGGTGATGTAGACATTCCTTGTATTACTTAAATGTTCTCTGTAGAGCAAAGACATTTTGCTTCAGTAATATTAAAGTATTTGTCCTGGCAGGAGGTGGGGGTCTGACCCATGGCTGGCTGGGCTGACCAGGCACAATTTGCACCTGGCAGTCACTATCTACAAGTATGTTTGATCACACTTAATGACTCCACCCTAAGATAGTGGTGTAACTGACAGTTAATTAAAATTGAGTTGATTTACTATGCCCTAGTATCGGTGCACATGTAGACGGTTATGCTTTTCTGCAGAGCTAATTAGTCAGCTCAGTAAAGTGCACATGTAGATGCACCCAGTTTGCATGAATGTGACATTTTCCAAAGTACCTTGACAAGCATTAGTCTCTGTTGATTTTTAAAAACCAAAGTATAATGTCAAAAAGGATGACTCCATCATTTTTAATACAGTAACTCTATCAACTGTATTTGTGCTAACGCACACTTGTAGCTTTCCTTACTACATTTTACTTGGCTGTAGTTTAGGTCTTGGAATTTTCCGTTGGAGAAGCTGCTTAACCAGAGTCTCCGAAAAAGAAGAAGAAATGAGAGACAAAATTGTTAGGATTCACTGAGAACTGCAAGTCTAGTTCCAGATAATTTTGCAGCCTCTAAATCCCTCTGTCAAACATAGTTATTATCATTAAACATTAGAGGGATACTGTTTTTTCTTTTAATAAACACAGATTGGAACATTGATGACATGAGCCAGGAAATGTCATGCATGGAAGTCAAACCCCCCCCGAACTGTCAGTCACTCTATAATTCAGCTTCATTCACTTATAAAATAGACCAGGAGCAGCAGAAATATACATATTTAGTGAAGTACAACTTCTTAAAATGAAAGCACAAGACTAGTATGGAGTAGAAACACCACGTGGTTTCTGGACAGCCGTGTGGTTGCAGCCAGCATAAATGAGGGGGAATTCTTGATCTGCATAGCTGAAAGTAAAATAGTACAGCTCTTTCATCAATGGTTATTTTATGAACAGACTGACATTGAAGAAATCCTCAACAAGCCCCACTTGTGTTTTTTTTAAACTGGCACTTGCTATTGCTTTCTTTCATTGTGCCATTGTGTTTTCCTAATTGGGCATGCACTGTTCTTTTATCTCATTTGTGGGGTTTCGGACGTTCCATACTTGAAAAGAATCAAAAATATGTGATTCCTCCTGTGACTTTCCCTATTTAGCCAGTTGTCAGTGGACTGGTGGCATGTTTTTGGTACCCCAGCCACGTTTGAAACAGGCAGAAGTTCCTCTGGACTGTTTTTGTAAATCTAGACTCAAACTTCCAGGCAGGAGCTTGACATCCTCTTGCATTCCTACGACGTGGACAAACATGAATTTGGACCATGCCGGTGTCATGCAGATATGTACCCCTGTCCCAAGCACTTCAAAATGGCTATAAGAACATGTTGCAGTGGTGCTCTGTAGCCAAGGGACTGGAGAACATTAATTCCTTGCCTCTCAGCCTCTCATTTCTGGAGGTTTCCAGGGACAGCCACATTCATAGGACATTGCTTGTTGATTGTCCTTCCTGCTCCCCTTTTCTCCTCCTCTCCCCCACCTTTGGTGGGTGGGGAACAGAGCCCTGGGTTGCTGGAGGACTGAGCAAGCTCCTGTTGTGCTGTGCTAGAGGGTACAGACTTAAGGAAGTTCTGCTTCGCACACAAATATCTGCACCGTGGCCCTGCACTCCACCACCAGTTCTGATAGAGGCAGCCTTAGGGCGGGAAATTAAGGAATCCAGGAAGATTCCTCTTGACTTGGTACGTTCTGCTTCAGTTGCTGGTAGTGTTGAGGTTCCAACAGATCGGAGGCCTCAGCTCCATATATTTGTAAACCCTCCCCCCCCCAACACACACACACACACACACACACGCTACCAGCAGATCATTTGGAAAATGTTGGAGCGATTTGTTTGCTAAAGCAGTTTCAGGCTTAACAGCAACCCACATTCATCTTCTCTTGCTAGCTTTACTGTGCAAGGTTCCTCTTGGCTTCAAGACACAGTGACCAGGTCAGAGTTGAAAAAAAGATACCTACATGTTTTCACTCATTGCTAGAGCAGGCTACTTTTGCCCCAGATGTACCTGAAATAGGCAGCAGTTTTAGACCCGATTCCTGTGTCAGTTTGAGTTTATCCCTTTATACCCGTCCCATACCCGTCCTGGTCACACTGGACAGTAGTGACTTACCAAGTGCATTCATCTGGGTTTAAACAATTTGTATGACTGATAAAGATCTCTCCCCCTCTGTTAACAGAAAGTCCAGACCTCTGTCTGTCTTGCATGGGAACAGGTTTCCAGAAAACCTGGATGGAGGTGGACTGTTCTCAGTGGTGGCAAATGACAGAACCAAGGAGCAGCAGTCTCAAGTTACAGCAAGGGAAGTTTAGGTTAAATATTAGGAAGAATTTTCTCACTAGGAGGGTAGTAAAACACTGGAACAGGTTACCCAGAGATGTGGTGGACTCTCCATCCTTGGAGGTTTTCAAGACCTTGCTAGACAAAGCTTCGGCTGAGATGATCTAGTTGGGCTGGTCCTGCTTTGAGCAGGGGGTTGGATTAGCTGTGACCTCCTGAGGTCCCTTCCCACCATAACTTTCTATGATTAAAACCCAGTTAATGAGGCAGGGGGATTCAAAACCCTTATTCTTTGCACCTTAAGGTCTCGTAGCCTTCAGGATTGCAACAAATAGCTGACAGTATCATATAAATTGGCAAAATTTATCTTCTCAGAAGTCATTGTTCAAACAGCCAAGAAGTTCTTCAGCTTCAATTTCATGATAGAAAAAATTAACAGGAAGATTTTTACCAAGTGTTGCATCTGTGTAAGCTGAATCTGGTTATGGTTATGATACAGGAGGGCACCACAGTGTAATCCGTACTTCATCCATCTTGAGGAGGGTGTTCTTCATATTTCAGATGACTTGAGCCACAAATTCTGCCTGCACTTCTGAGTCAGAACGGATCACTACTGATCTGATCTCTCTTTTGTAGCTAGTGTTTACGTAATGAAGGCCTTTCCTATAGTCAGAGAATGTGCCACATCCAGATTTCCTATTACCATCTGTTCAAACCTGTCATACTGAGCAGCTGCTGTTCATATCTGTAGAATTATCCAGGTGTTGGTAGTCAAGTATCAGAAGAGCTGCGTAATTAAATATCAAGCTTGTTTTCCTGCAATCTCCTTTTTTTGGACAAATGCCAATTTCATCTTGTATCCGAAGGGGAATTCCTTTGATCAAAGGATGGATTTGTGGTCATTTTTTTTGTGTTGTAGACCAGTAGGGGATGGCTGGTGCTGTTAACTGGAGCTATGGGGCAGGAGAGCTTTGTCTGCTCCTTCACCAGGTATCTCAATGTTCAGATTTGGGACAAAGGAAGCCCAACACAAAGGCAGGGGTCTGTTTTGCTTCCTTCAGTGTCAAACCATGCATGAGTTCAATGGGGTGCTGAGGAGCAACCCTAGAATTGAAGGGGAAATGAACACTTGTTTGTTCACAATAGAGTAGCAGGTAAGATTAGGAATAAGCTGCCTCTTCCTGGTGAGGCTTAGTTATAGGCTGTTATTTGACATCAGCTCCTTAGATGCAGCCCACTTCCTGTAAACTATCCTACTGAGCAGTTCCAACATAAATTGGATCTTAGCCATCTTAGCACCAGTGGCCTGTTAGAATCATTGAATCATAGGAAATTAGGGTGCCTGTTCATGAGCAGGTAATTATCACGCTCCAACAGCCTCTAGCACCTCGTGCATCAGCATCCCCACACTTCAAAATGGTGTTAGAGGTGCTTTAGATAAAACCTGTTCTTTGAGCTTTAGAGAAAGCGGCGGCCCCAACACCATTTTGAAGTATGGGCATGCTGATACACGAGGTGCTTTAATTAGAGGCACGTCAGAAGATCATCTAGTCCAGCCCCCTGCTCGAAGCAGGACCATCCCCAGCTAGATCATCCCAGCCAAAGCTTTGTCAAGCAGGGTCCTCAACCTCCAAGAATGGAGAGTCCGCCACCTCTCTGGGTAACTGTTCCAGTGCTTTACTACCCTTCTAGCGAGAGAGTGTTTCCTCATATCGAACTTAACTTCCCTTGCTGCAGCTGGAGCCCGTTGCTCCTTGTTGTGTCCCCTGCCACCACTGAGACCAGTTCAGCTCCACTGTTCTTTGACTAACCAGTGATTAAGTGACCCACCCTAACAAACCAGGTCCACAAAGATAAATGCAGAATTGAATCATTAACATACTAAAGTTCCAGCAGTCCATACTTCTTTGAAAACCTTAATATTCTCTGGGAGAGTTTGGACCAGGCCAAACCCCTTGGGAAAAGGGAGACTGCCAAATGTTATGCTCTGGAAATGTGTGAAACTCTTGAGAATAGCTCTTATTCAACTCATCTATGTCATCTTATGGGCAGCCAGATCAAAAACAACTGACAGATCTAAATAAAATTTGCACAAATATCTGGTAATAACCAGCTCTGTATCCAGGGAAGCAGAAAGCTAAAAACCCTCTAGTGTACCCAGTATCACCTTTTGGTTCCAGAAGTATAATCCATACCTTGCTTCGAATGCTTTAGTACTTCTTTTTTTAATCAGTGTTGGAAATGTTGCTATCATCCATCATCATGCTTTTAAGCTAGTGGTGCTCAGCTGTTTGGTGCAGCAGGCCAGATGAGTGGTGTGGGGCCAGTCAGTTAGTCAGATTGGGCCCCATCCTACCTCCCTCAACCCCATGCCATCAGATCGGGGCCATACGCTGCCTCTGCATTGATCTAGGATATTGTCCAGCCCATAGGGCTCTCCACCAGCCTGGCAGTAAGGAAATGACAGTTGCCACCACTGCTACCTTCCTGCCAAAGTTTTGGACCCTTGGCAAACCCTGTAGGCTGAATGACACAGCTCTACAGGCTGGGGGTTGAGCATGTGTACTCTAACCCATTTGTTTTAGGGGATATTTTAGCATCTTTTTTTGCTCTACCAACTGGAATAGGCCTTATTGTCATATTAGTGTCTGAGGAAAACCTGCTCTTGTGAAACCCACTTCTGTCTGACTTTTGCTTCTCTTTCTTTTCCACCCTTTTGCTGTTTCACAAAGATAGGGAAAGTAGGCTTTCTCTTATCCTTGTTACTTCCTGCCTTGTGCAAATCTTAATTCCATCAGATTAATAGTGGAGAGGGAAATCAGTCCCCCCAGTCATTGTTTCAGGCTGTTTGCTGATTTGGGTAGACATTGCTACATCAGGTTACATTTGATAGATTTTCTCTGCAAACCATGAAAGCAGGAAACCTAGTGAAAGCTAAGGGTTTACACAAGATGCATCCTGTAGGCAGCACCTGGTCTCTGGGGTGCATGTTGTAGGTGTATCGAAGCTTACAGACTTCAGAGCTCTCCCTGTACAAGTCAGGAGTCCTCCTGTAGTTGTACTGCTTGTTTGCAGGAGGCCTTTGCCTGTTAGAGTTGTTTCTTCCACAATTCATCTCTCTCAATTCTTCCAAATGGGATTTATGCTTTTCTCACCCATAGATGGTATTTTTCAGTGTGTTGATACCACAAAAACTAACTCCATGTGATTTTAGTGAATAAATACAGAACTGAAAGCCAAATTGAGAACAAACTGTGCATATTTTACCCCATAAATCGATGTCAAGGTTTTGCTTATTAAAAGCTCTTTGAGTCAGAAGAATTGGCTACCTCATTTACCAGGGCCTTCATCCAAAAGGACAGGGGCATGCCAGATTGTTGGATGCTCGTTGGATACACGAATTCTTTTGGGGAAAGAATGTCATTTGACAAATCAGAAAATTTGAGATAGTCTTACAGATCCACAGGGCTAGGTACTGGGCTAGTAAAGTTGTGTTAATTTTGGCTCGTGTTTTATTACAATGATCAAAACAAAAGCTGGTCTGGCTGAGACTATCCAGCTCTCGTGGTTTTCAAAGGAAGTTATTCCAACTTCTTTTTCTTTGCTCTTTTCTTTTGTTCTTTTCAGACATGAGGGTAATGTATCTAAAATGATTTGTTTTCTCCCGCTGCTTAAATAAACTGCTCTTATTTTTCATGTCTAAGTAGAAAGCTTGCTAAACCTGCAGTCTCTGCTTGTATAGGTGTGCATTTCTAGACATTGTTATGCTTCATAGATTCATAGCTGTAGGGTCAGAAGGGACCTGAGCAGATCATCAAGTCCAACCCCCTGCCCTGGGCAGGAATGAATACTGGGCTTATATGACCCCTGGTAAGTTTAAGCTCGTATGACCCCAAATAGGTAGCTGTCAAGCCTCCTTTTAAAGACCCTTAAGGTAGGAGCCAGCACTACTTCCCTTGGAAGTTGGTTCCAGATCCTAGCTGCCCTGACTGGGAAGTAGTGCTTCCTGATGTCTAGCCTGAACCTACTCTCGATCAACTTGTGGCAGTTATTCCTTGTTGCTCTGGGAGGTGCTCGGGGGAACGGGGTCTCACCCATTCCCCTCTGGTCCCCCCTAGTAAGTTTATAGACAGCCACTAGATCCCCTCTCAGCCTTCTCTTGTGAAAGCTGAACAGGTTCAGGTCCCATAGCCTCTCTTCGTAGGGTCTGCCCTGCTGCCCCCTGATCACGCAAGTGGCCCTCCTCTGGACCCTCTCCATGCTGCCTCATCCCTCCTGAAGTGCGGTGTCCAGAACTGGATGCAGTACTCCCAACTGCAGCCTGACCAGTGTCGCATAGAGGGGGAGGATCACCTCCTAGGACCTGCTCATGATGCATCTGTGGATACCTGACAAGGTGCGGTTAGCCTTGCTGACTGGGTCCTCACATTGGTGGCTCATGTTCATTTTAGAATCGATACTGACTCCAAGATCTCTTTCTGCTACTGTGCTTTCAAGAAGGGAGTTCCCCAGCCTGTGGGTCTGCTGCTGGTTCTTACTGCCCAAGTGCAGCACCCTGCACCTTGTCAGTATTGAATCCCATCCTATTCACATTCACCCACCCCTGTAACCTGTCCAGGTCCAGTTGAATCCTGTCCCTCCCTTCTAGCACACCCACCTCACCCCAAATCTTGGTGTCATAAGCGAATGTGAACAAGGTGCTTTTCATCCCCTCATCCAAGTCGCTAGTAAAGAAATTGAATAGTATGGCCTGAGGACCGAGCCCTGGGGAACTCCACTGCGCACATCCCTCCAGGTGGAATAATCTTCAGTAATACTGTACTGAAAATTAGTAGCCGTGCTGTGTCTGTTTTCTCAAATTCTATCACTTTTGGAAATCTAATCTTTAAAATCTACCAGTAGATCCTCTGAGTCATTCCTGTCAGTTCAGGAGGCTGAAGGAGGTAGCAGATATTCCTGCTCTTCTAACTAGTTTCTGGCACATGGGCCTCCCTTATGGCTATAAGCAGGGTCCTCCTGGCATTGCCAGCCTGTTGATTGCCAGGACCTCTCAATCGGCCGTAGTTTTCAAAGTAATTCTTAACCTCACTAATGGCAGACAAGGTTCTTTGGGTAAATGCGATATCATTTCTTAGACCAAGTTGGTCTAAGAAATGATATCGCATTTACCCAAAGAACTTTGTCTGCTTATGTCCTTAGACCAACGTGGCTACAACCTGCACCCCTGCAACACTTCTCGTCATGAACCCTTTCTCCAAAGGAAATGCTACGTATGCCTGTAGAATCTCTGTAAAGGTAGTGGGTGGCATGCAGGGGGACAAAACGCACAGATATTCCAGCCCTGTTATTTTGTTATTTCACATACATGATCCGAACAGCGGAGGGGTTAGAACAGTGGCTTTCAACCTTTTGAGGCACCTTTCCGTAACTTTCTAAATTAAGCAGCACCGTCTGTGGATGCCGGTAGCTGCTCCTTTTCCCTGTGCAAGGGAGATGTACCTTCAGAGGAGCACACTTCGGAGTCCCATTGCTCCCCAATTGAAAAGCACTTGCTTAGAGTTTGAGTGCATCTAAAAAGTGACTCCTAGGCCACCCCCATCAACTCTTACCCCTTTGTGATTTAGCACCTTTTTATTTTCATATGGTTCCTGGTTTTGTTGAGGTCTTAGTCCATAACACAGCAGACTTCTTAGATTGATATTGAGCACCTTAGATGGATATTCGTTCCTGGAATGGAAAGAAAAAATTAGCATTTAAGCTGTTATTTCATACCTTGGTGTGACATTTTTAAAGGAACCTTGCTACAGCATGGTGGGAAGAAGTGAGATGGGGAGGAGGGAAGGAAGCCAGCCTTTGAAGGCATTTATATTAAATAAGTACATGGTCCACACAGCAGCAGATGACTAGCTGGGTGGCATTGTGGGTCAGGTAGATAAAGAGAAATCTGCTAGATGAAGGTTCCTGTGTGCTTTATAGCTAAAGCAGGAGCTCAGCATGGCAAACAAACCTGCCTGTTGATAAATAGTTATGCCATTAAAAGATGGTCTTATCAACAATTATACACTTAACAAATGATGTTAGTAAGCAATAACCTGACTGTCTAGACCCTACACCAGCTCTGCCATCCCTTCCCACTCTTATCATTGCAGCAGGCTGTCTGCCAAGGAAATCCAACAAAAGAGCAATAAAGAAATACAATGCAGCAAGCATGTGTTCATTTCCCCTTCCTCTTATTCTTCTGCCAGTCTTTTCTTTCCATTCTGTACCCCATTCTAACTTTCTCTTTCCTTGCTATGTAAATACTGTATCTTCCCCCATGTACTTTTTTTTTTCCATTTCCACTCCTCTGTGCTCCCAGTCTCTTTATTTTAACTACTTCAGATCCTATCATGAGCAGATCCATTTTCTTGGTTTAGATGAAATATGGCTTAAACTAGAAAAACACAGTTGAGGCTAAGCATTGGATTACTCCACAGAGATGACCAAAAGCAAAGGGCTGACAACATAAACACTTTTTTTTTGAATGAGTACCTCTGACATGTGGTACATGTGAACAGCCTGCAATTTTTTCTTAAATAAGCAACTTCTTGGAAACCTCTCAAAATAAACTAAAATATGTTAAGCTATTACTCTCAAATGATAGAAGAAAGATAAGAGGAGTAAATTGGTTAACCAGACTCTCAGTTGTTTTTTGCAAGTCCTTTCTAATGGCAAGTTTGCAAAATGCCAGGTTTTTTGTCAAGATCAAAAACACATTTTGAAATAACATTTAGAAAAGCATTAGTTTAATAGTAAAGTAATATTGAAGCAACTTCCAGTCCCCTCATAATTATACAGCTTAAACGAAATTTGGATTTCTGTTCCAAATATATTTGAATTTGCTGACCATCTGGCTCACTTTTATATTCCCAATATAGAATGTGCCCTTGAATATAGATGATCATCAATCACTGCAAGGATTCTGTATTCCTGAATTAATGAAGCTGGGTTACCCGCTTTCTTGTGAAAAGCCCACAGGGAGGGGGAGTTGGTGAGAAAAATCCAGCAAGTTTACCATTATGGATTTGGTTTGGTTGAAAGTTTGCTGGGCAGCCTTAGGTGGAGAGGAGAAAACCGTTGGACTGCCACAGCCTCCAGATCCTCGAGAGCTAAGTGGAGCTTGCTTCTCCATTATTCTTGCGCTCTTGTGTACAAGTGTACACTATACGTATGGTAATACAGAATGTCTTGTGGTTATGGTGTCCCCCATCCTCACATTTCCTGACGCTGGTATATCAAATTATATTGAACAAAATAATGCATCCTGTCTAGGAGAGCTGGATGGAGCAGGGCATTTAACATTGTGATAATTTGCGAATAAATTGAACAAATCCTGTATCCAACCTAAATGAATCAAATATGAGGAAATTATTTCTGGGAAAGTGGTCGTGGCAGTGCAGCTTTTTGAGGAGGGGGGGACACACAAGGTTGAGAGGAAACGGACATTTGGAGGTGAAAAGAGTCACTTGTGTGCTGAACTTGGGTAGCCCAAAGTAAACTACAAGTGTTAACAATTCCTCCTTATTTAGGTTTTCTTACTTAATATTTTCTTCAAAAAGTGTGGGATGGGATAAGTGGTCTCTTTTTTTCTGCATGTATCTAAAATCTTTTTTTAAAATTGTTATTGCAGAGAGGAAGATTCGGACAATGAGAAGGACAAGAGAATCTGGTACTATAGCACAAAGGTCCAGCTAGCAGAGTTAATTGAATGCCTAGATAAAGATTACTGGGAAGCTGACCTTTGCAAAACTCTGGAAGACATGCGTGAGGAAGTTCATCGGCATATGGATATTACAGAAGACCTTACTAACAAAGCACGGGGTAACAACAAATCTTTCCTGGCTGCAGCAAATGGTAAGAATATCCCCTCTGCCCTCAGCGAGAATGAATGTTAAAAGTTGTCATATGATTTGACTTTAAAATAGTGATCTGTTTCCGGTTTATAAGAAGTATGAGATGCATTATGCAAACATGGGCTTCCTGCTTGGTAAAGGTTGCATGTCCGTTGCCTTTGATATAGTGTGACATTTAGGCATTTAAGACAGAAATACATTGGATAAAAGGCAGTGTCTATTACCAAAAATTAAGTGGAGACAAGCCACTTCTTATTATTGGTAATGGCCTAAAATGTAACTGTCCTTTTATGTTAACTCTGAAAGTGATATTTTATAGAGGAGAAAGAAATGGAATTGACTGCAAATAATATCTGAATTGCCTACAAAACTTGTTTAATTTTAGTTACATTAAACTTCTGTTTGCATACTGTGATATATCCATATGTATACAGTGGTCTTCCTAATTAGCAGGAATCCTGGTTTTCTCTGATTTAAAAAAAAAAATCCTCACTTTTTTTGGTTAAAAAAAAAAAAAAAGTAACCCCAAATCCACATTTTCCAGGATTTAAATGAAACACCACTAATATATAGATAGTGTTGTTTCATTTTAATTGTGAAAAAATGTGGATTTGTGTAACTTGTTTGTAACCGAAAATTGAGGATTTTTTTACATCAGAGAAAACAAGGATCCCTGCTAATTACCAGGAAATAGGACAGTTTTTCCCATCAACCATTAATAAGGATAAATATGACAGTCAGTGTAAGTTAACAATGTTGTTCAGCTTTGACATTTTTAATAGTACTTCACTTCTCTGTAGTTCTTTTTTGGTTAAAATTTCAAGTCTGAGCCTATTATTGCAGTTGCCCAGTGCCATCAGTGTTCTTCTTGGCTGCTGAGCTGTAAATTAATGTTACTTGTCAGAATTTCTAACCAGCAGTTCGATATAAAGCAAATATTAAGTGTTACTGGATAAACTAATGTCTTAAGTGTAATTAAATAAAGTTGCTGCTAGTATTAAATGAAAAAAATATGCTTTATGTGTATGTTAAGAATGTGGATTAAGAGTAGAAATATGCACAATACATTTTTGTTCTGATAAGAGAGACCTAATTCTGTAAGTCAGTGCGACTTGTCATTTGGTATAATCTGACTTTTTTGGATTGTTTTAATGAAATACAACATTTAGGGAACTTCTAAGCAGAGAAAACAAGTAGGGGAAACTCACCCCAAAAAAGACGTCTTGATTTGTATAGAAGCTATGTCTGGATCCTGCTTTGCACATGTGGCCTGGTGAAGCTCATGATTTGTGTACTTAGTGTGTAGATTCCCCTTTCAGGTCACCTTGGTGAAGGAATTAATTCTACGTGCATTTTTTTTCCTTTTAAACCTTTTATTCTTTCTAAGAGACAAAATACATCAAAGTCGCTTCAGCCAAATTGAATGTTAGGGTTTTAACTGAGTGTTTCAAACTATATATGTTGATGTAAGGAGTTTCATTAGCTGTAGCATCTGATTGCTAACGTTTTGAAGTCTAGAAAAATGTCATTGTATGTTGTAAGCAAAGCAGCTGCAAACAATGATCTGGGAATATGAGATGACAAAAATAAAAAAATGCGTACTTCACAATTCATATAAAATCATTGATACTTTGCTGGAAGCCAAGGTGGGATTGGAGTTAGAATGAGAGGACATGTGGAAAAGGTCTTGGCTGGATGAGAATGTCGACAAATGAAGGGCATCTTTGAGCGCCCTTCAGTGATAGCCGGGCTGTCTGACTCCCTGTGCCATGGCCCTAGGCTTACTCTCCTCTCTCCCTGCTGTGCTGCACCGCACTGTCCTGCCCCTGGAGGGGGGCAGCCAGCAAAAGCCAGAGGAGGGAGGGGAGAGCCCAGACAGCTCCAAGTTTATAATCAGTCAATATTTCAGCGGCAGAGAGCTCAGAGAACTTCGTGACGGCTGGCTGAGAAGCAAGAATTGCATTTTGTGTGAACTTTGACACTTTCCAAATTTTTATTCTTCATGTAAATGAAATGAAAAGGTGTTCATAAAAGACACTGAGAGAAACCTTCCTTGTGGTTTTTTGGGAGTGGGGGTAGAAATGAACACATTGCTGATTCACCATAACTGGATTCTCTAGCTAAAAGCACTTGGTCAAAAATTTCTATGCCAGCTCAATTTATTTATATTAGCAGTGTAAGTAATGTAAAAATAGCCTGAAGAGGCCTCTTTGGAGGTAAATCTGATTCTGTAAATACTTCTCTCCGCTTTACACTCAAATTAAAACAATGAGTTAAATTATCGGAGAGAGATTTGTTTTCTATTCTAGCCAGCAGTCCAAAAACTCTGGTCTATTTCCAAATTGCATGAAGATTATTCAGTAATTTTTCTGAAAATTCTTGTGAACACTAATTTTACCTCTGCCAAAAAAAGAATTTTTAATACTAGTGCAGCTCCCCACACCACAAAAATGAATTAAATTAAATTAATTCGTCTTGGAACAAAAGGGCTGAGTCAGCTCCTTTAACATCGGAACTTTGTTTCCACTGATGTCTGCATCAGACATCAAGCTTAAAATAACCAAGGATTAAAATGGAAGTGGTTTTGGGTGTGTTTTTGTGCACAATACTTCATTCTAAGACATCAAGAAGGAAGGCTTTCAAAATGGCTGTGGTTTGAAAACAGAAAAATAAGGTGGAAAGCTAGATTTTAGTGTGCTTTTATTTCCAAGTGCCTAGCTTTTGTCCTTTAAAATGAAGATGACTTTCATGTTTCATGACTTATCATTTTAAACTTATGGGTTTTGTAAAGGGTCTTTTGATACTTGTTGTCTGCATTTCAATTTTTATTACTCTAGATGAAATTTTGGATGCTCTGAGAATTAAAAGAGGAGAAATAGTGGAAGATAAAAATTCAGTAACTGATGAAACAGAGAAGGCCAAAAATGAGGTTGAAAACAGTGGCCAAACAGATCTGGAAAAAAACAAGGAGGAATCTGCAGACCAACTACAGGACAAAACGGAGGAAACGTCACCTGAACAAGATTCAGAAAAAGGAAAAGCAGAAGGTAAAGAATCCAGCATTGGTTTAGCAATTACATTTTTCCTTTAAGAAAAGCAACATTTTATATGAATTTGTTATATTAATGTTAAAAAAAAAAAATCCTTCTAAGAACACTTACCAGGATTTTTTTTAATTACTTCTAAAGAGACTGCTAATTTGCGGCTTAATTATTAGCTTTTCCTCACTGTACTTGTTCACTTTTCAGAGAATTAATAAATACTACATTTCTTTACTGCTGTTTTACAAAATAAGCCTGTTTTAGCTCTGAGATGTCTGCATTTAAGTTCTGGAGCCCATATCCACCAGTATCAGAAGACTGACTTCTAATGCTACTTTTAATTAGAATTAGTAGGTTTTGGCCTGTTTGCCTTCCTTCATCCCGAGAGACTGCTATCATTACAGCGGAGATGAACTAGCTATATTTTGACGCGACATGCTTTTTAGCATGAGTAAAGCCATATGATATTCTAAGCCAGTCTTTAGAATACTGTTACATTTTTGTTGTGCATTTTACTATAGAGCCAACAGTCGTTGGGGATAAAAGTATCTCTGTGACATCAAGCACTGATGGCAACACCACAAATCCTGCAGGAGAGACTAGTTCCTCTGAAGGGAAGAACACAATGGGGTGTCAGTCAGAAACCTCTGATAGCAACAATGTGGCAGAGAAGAAGGTGGCATCAGAGCTCCCCCAGGATCTCTCAGGTACAGAGGGCACAATAGCAATGCCTCTGTAATTTGGGGAATCTTAATATTCCTTAAATTCTGGTTTGTCAACTAAAACCATTTACAGTGTATGTTCACTCATGCTGTTTGCTTGCAGTGCCATCCTTTACTGCTACGTTGTCATCTAACATTTCAAGGTTAATTTCCTTGCAATTAGTGCAGGATATAGAGCCCCTTCCTATCATTAGCATTTGCTTCCACATCTTCCAACAATTGTTACGGCTGAGCTTCTTTGTATTCCTGTTTTCTGCATATTCTCTTCTAACATTTTTTTTCTTCACATTGCAAACCATAGTGGTGTTTAACATCCAACAAAACCGTATTTCAAGTTCTTGTTTGCTAATGGCTGTTAAATAACTAAACCTGTTGTGTACTGTATAAACTACTAACAAGTGAGAAATCGGTGCTTGCATTCATTCAAATGGGTTTATTAGATTGCCTGGAGAAAATTCTTGGGTGACCCCCAAAATCCATAAAATACAACTTGATAACTTTTATATAGGATAGCTCTCATAGCTTTATATTTTAAGCTTTGCTTTATTCAATGACTTTTAAAGCAATAGCATATTCCAACTTTAATTTTAGAATGCACATTTGGTACATGGAATACATACCTATATTTTAAAGTGTTAAATATGTTGTAGATTTGGTCATATAACCATATTAGCATCAAAGAAATGTATTTAAATTAGCTTAAATGTAAAATTGCAGAAGTTGCATTTTTCACTTGTCAGTATTACAGATAGACTACCGTACCTTTAATAAAAAGCAGACCCAGTATCCTGAACTTGAATGTTGTTCTCAAAACTTTGTAACTGGGAAATAATTGCATTGTGCTTCAAAAGCAAAATGTCTTTGATGCACACTATAATGCTTTCAGGTTGGTTATTTAATTTATTGTGTGATTTACTATATTAAGGTCTTCTGGCCTAAATTACCATATTCTCCTCCAGTTTTACTTGTTTATTTTAGCAGGTTGTTTCCTAGTTGTATTAGCAGTTTTACATGCATCCCCAGCAGGGGAAAATATGCTTATTCTTGGGACAAAATCATGAAATTTAAGGTTTTTAGACCAACCATTTACAAGTCACCTATTGAATGCATTTTAACTTGAAAAGGAAATAAAGAATATTACAGAAAGTGATGGGGAAAGTGCAAAGGTGTTTAGAATGACTCTGAAATATTTCTGCATTTACCTAGTTGTTTAAACAACTATTTTTTATATAGATGTGTCACTTTTGGAATATGGGTTTCTCATTATTCTACTTAAGCAGGTGCCTCCAGCTCTCCCCTCATACTTTACTAGCTGACAGACATGCTTCAGGGCTCTTCATTCAAGAGGGAAGGGCCTTGCTGAGCATATACAAGGCGGGCAATCATTCCCATGTACGAGGAACTGGGGCTGCCGTGCCAACCATATTCCTTCTGGTTGAATACCACTTTGGACCTTGGTTTCTCATTTGGGTGTACGTTGGGGGCCTCTTCTTTCTCTTCCCCCAAACACCAGGTGGTCACAGCTGCCATTAACTCTGAATTTCTGCCATTAACTGTCAGAAAATACCATTAACAATTGTTAAGGATAATGCATAGCAGGAGTCTCTCTCATGCTCGTACCTAAATGCCTTGGCTGTGTAGAATTTGTATGAATGCCCTAAAGCAAACTTTCTTTCAGTGTATATATGGATGGGCATTTTTATGTTGAAAATCTTTAGTTTATCCTGTCAGAATATATATTAATTGTCTTAGCATTTAATTCTAGACGATGAAGACCTGGCTGAGCAGTGGTAGCTAATTTAGATATGGTGAATTTAAAATGTGGCTTGAGAGATTTACTTTTATGAGGAGCTGCCAGCTTAAAAAATAAAAACATATTTATTTGCATTACTAATAGTAGCTCTGTTTATTAAAATTGAAGTGAAAAATATCAGTTTTCTATTGATGTTTTTTATTCCTCATTATGGATAATGCAAACAAACTAGTCATTTTTTTCACTTCCATGCACTGGCACAGCACTAATTTTTATTATTTGGTTATGTTATTCATGTTACTGTAATGGCTGGAAGCCCTAATCTTGAACTGGAAATCCGTTGTGCTAGTAAGCACTGTACAACATGTGTCCAGTTCTAGTTTCAGACCCTGCGATCTAAATAGAAGACAGAAGGTGACAGATGGATGTACATTGAGAGAATAAAACAATATTGGTCAGCATCATTAGCAGCTTAGCTGTATTTTTGTGTTTTAAGGATGGATTTGAAATTTAATGGGATAATTTTGTGGTTTTTTAGAGTGGTCCTCCCAAACTTAAAGGGCAGCATAAGAGGTAGCCCCAAGGTGGTGTTTGAAAATCTGACATACGGGCAGTAGATGTTGGTATCATAAGGTCCATGTGATATGGGAGCTGACTTCAATTCTGGATGAAAAATGATAAAGAGAGGCTTTGAAAGTGAAAATAAGCAGCTGCTGTGCAACTCGGTTGAAGAAGGAGAGCCAGTGGAGGGATGCATAGAGAGGGGTGAGGGTCCAAGTGATAAGCTAGGAATGCTCTGCTCTGTATGGCAGCATTCTGTATATGTGTGTGCAAGTAGAGCAAGATTGCATTTGTGACCATCAGAACAAGGATGTGGTGGTAAAAGGCCTCAACAGTAGTTTAGTTGTCTGGATAGATGGGAAGTACTGTGTTTTAGACATGTAAGATAGATTCTCAAGAAGAATAGAGACATAGCTGGGACGTGAGGATATAGAGGATTGAGTTTAAGGGGATGGCTAGACATCCAGTTAAGAGATGTTGATGATACAGGCTGAGATCTTAGTTGGGAAAGATGGATAGCTCTGGACTGCTATCCTGGTGATTGTAGTTGAATTTGTTTGTGGATGAGACAATCAGGAACTAAGGGGAAGAGGAACAAGAAGGGAACCACTAAAGATGCTGTCTATCGGACCTCTGCAGAAAGCTGGGAGGCTAAAAAAGGGTCTTTTGAAGGAATAGGTAGAAAGGTAAAAGGGAACCAAGAAAGGTGAATATCACAGAAGCCAAGGGAGGGAAGGATTTCAAGAGTTTCTTTTGGGGCGGGACTAAATGCTTCAGTGGAGGGATGTTCAAGTGCACGTTTTAAAACAGGCGCGTGCGCTATATTTCTGCCCTTTTTTTTATTAAACTTCCTTTTAAGGCCACAGTTTACTTAAGTGTGTCTGTTTAATCTGTGGAAATTTTAAAAAATGCTTTCTCCTTTAAAGGATGCGGTGCTTTGGATAGAAGACCCATTTTACAGGTATTTCTCTCCAGTCCAGCAAAGAGAAGTAGTTTCAGTAGCTCATCCAACTTTTTTGAGAATTATGTGTAAAAAAGAGGGGGAGAGAGAAGCTTGCCTGGATGTAGAAAAAAGAATCTAAAAATCAAGTTTTTCTTTTTTAGAGGAAACTGGTGAGATGATTCCCAGCACCAGTGCTAGTGCATCCACTGTGCCCCTGCAGTCAAACTTTGAAAACAGCAACAGCAGTGACCTGAACTCCATGCAGATGTCTGAAGATGCTGAAAATGGTGAAAGAGGATCACAGACCTCAGAGGAGACAGGTAAAATAATAACTTTGCTAGTCTTGTTGTGACTTTTATTCTTAAATTTCATAATTCTCTTATGTTAATCAGCAGACTTCCATATTCACAGTCTCATTTTTTGCTTCTTTGTTTAAAAACTTCTTTGTGTGGGTGGCGCAGCAGAGAAATCGAATGGTGAAAGAAGTGATTCTCCAGGGACAGGGAAAGGTACCCCTGGTTCAACGCGAATGGTCACCAGACTACGAAATCCGGATAGTAAACTGAGCCAGATGAAAAACCAGCAGGTCGCTGCTGCAGCACATGAAGCAAATAAGTTATTTAAAGAAGGCCGAGAGGTTTGTATTTGTGTTAAGGATTTCTAAAACACAGGATTATGCTGTTTATGTGAATGTTCCTCTCTGAGCAAAATTGGGGACTACTGGCATTGGAAGATGTAAGTGTACCTGAGAGATTCAGGGGTGCTGGTATTATCACATCAAAGGTTGCCTTCCCCATCTCACTTTCTGTATCTTCCTCTTTCACTTTGCTGGTAACTTCTGAATTACTGATGGGTACAACAGTAAAAGAATAGAGGAGAGCCCCTTCCCTTCATTTAGGAGCTCAGGACAGTGGTGGAATGGGTTGTTGTACGTGTCTAGACTGCCTACATGCATTTTTGTCCCAGGTTTTGATCAAGTGTGTTGAAATTTCCTTGCTACAGTTCTTAATTTATTACTGAAGGTTGTATTTATCACATGGGTGGATAGGCTAATTTTTTAATCTAATACTCCCAAAGGCAATCTGTAATCATATTTGTGGTTCACTGGAGATAAATAATGTACCAACACATCTTAAGGAGTTGTTCATTATAAATAGGAATGAAATAAAATTATTTAAATAGGTGAATTCATTTTTAAAAAAATGTTTACTTAATTAGGTTCTGGTGGTCAGCACCCAAGGAGAAGTCTCTCGGCTGAATACCAAGAAAGAAGTTGTTGTGATGAAAGGAAACCTCAACAATTATTTCAAGTTGGGGCAAGAGGGGAAGTACCGTGTGTATCACAATCAGTATGCCACCAATTCGTTCGCATTGAACAAACACCAGCATAGAGAAGACCATGACAAGAGACGGCACCTCTCACATAAGTTTTGTCTGACTCCTGCTGGAGAGTTCAAATGGAATGGCTCTGTACATGGGTCCAAGGTTCTTACCATATCCACTTTGAGGCTAACTATCATTCAGCTCGAGAACAACATCCCTGCATCATTCCTTCATCCCAACTGGGCTTCCCACAGGTAAAGAAATATTAAATATTTCAGCTTGCATAGTTTTATGTAAGAACATTACTTTGTCATATCTCTTGCATAAACAAAGAAGAAATTTGCTTGCATGTATTATGAATGAATGACTAAAATTACTAGTCTTTTTATAAAGACATCAGCATGTAGCTTGCTCAGTCTAATTTAAGAACCTGTTGACATACTGCGCACAAGCATTAACCCAGTATATTTTGTATTCTTTCAACTGTAGGTCTAACTGGATTAAGGCTGTCCAAATGTGTAGCAAACCTAGAGAATTTGCACTGGCTCTGGCAATACTGGAGTGTGCAATTAAGCCAGTTGTCATGCTGCCAATCTGGCGGGAGTCCTTGGGGCACACTAGGTAAGAGAATCCTTATGAATTCAGCGTCTGTACTCTGTTCTGCATCCACTAGATTTCCTAAAACGATGAGAATCATGACTGCTTATACACATGCCCCTTAAAAATGAAAAGTTCTCTTCTAACACCTGACACTGAAATTCTCTATGGACATTTATGCCTAGTTGAATTATTTTGTTTCAGGAAAGGCCTTTTCTTCAGCCAGGTTACCTAAGCCCCAGCCTCAAAGTGACATGAATGGGAAGTCCAAGAAAGCAACAGTGAAGAGAGATGGTTCTCATCTTGTCATAGGAGTGGGAATAACGTTCCTAATACTGAATACTATTTCAATCAATTGCATTTGCAGTGGTTTAAATACTCACCAAAATGATGTTGTGATAATGAAATGTAGATGGTTAGGTCATTCCTTAACCCAATTTTTTATTGCTAGTTTTTCCCCTCAATTGAAATATTAACATTTATTCAAAAGGGCAATGCAGTATACTACCTATTTAATATTTCCCAAATTTCATGTATTAGATTACACAGAATGACAGCACTTGAGAGAGAGGAAAAGGAAAAGGTGAAAAAAAAGGAGAGAAAACAGGAGGAGGAAGAAACAATGCAGCAAGCTACTTGGGTGAAATATACCTTCCCTATCAAACATCAGGTACATTTCTGTTTAGCAGTTTATCTCGAGGAGTAATGAAAAGCTTTATTTCTGCTTATTTGTCCTTTTTACAATTGAATTTCAGACATAAGATGTTAATAACCAAATGTCTCCCTTTGTGGCATGTGCCTTGCTCCCTTTAATCTCATTGAGAGCCTGTCCAGATACTTAAAGACAGAATTTGGCCTTAAATTTTTGGCATTATTTCTGGACCTCAACTTGAGGTGGAGCAAGTTGACACTTTCATTTATGATACACAATGCAACCCTTTTAATATCTAGGTGAATACAATGTTATTCTTTGAAAAGAGAAATCTTCTTGAGTTTTAGTGAAAAGAAATGTGAAATGAAAAAGATTACAATAGTAATCTATTTATGTTCTCTCTTAATTGCAATTTATCATGGAATTGGGTTGCTTGCTTCTGCTTATCAGTCTTTCAGGTGAAGGCAGTACTTGTTTTTTATGTTGGACAGACTGACTACTATAGATAGCAACAGACATTTATGGACGAACAGACATAAAGACTCAGTTTTTTTTCAAAATAAGAAAACCGAGTCTGCATAGTTTTGTTTCTTTTAGGTAACACACCTTAAAGGGTACCCTATATGAGGTAAAAGCTACCATTATATAGCTGTTTCCTTCCGCTTTTAAGAAGTATCCATCTAGCAGTGTTGGTACATAAACAATTTTTGTAAATACCTCAGTTATAAAACTGTTGTCTGGAAATTAAAATCAGTTGAGATTTCTTTTGTTTCAATTTTGAAAACGCAAAAAAAATTCTTCTAACTCAGTCTCTTGTCTTCTCGTCAAAGAAAACCTGAGAGAACAGCTAAGCTTTACAATATCACCTAAAAAAGACAGTAAATTTGGACCTTTATCAATTAAATTTGATGAAAAAAACCTAACCTGAAACTGCCAGGTGGCTAAATCAAGGTGCAGTAATCTGGAGTTCCTTGAATATTCAAGAACATAAGCAAGGGAGCGGGAGGGTCTCATAAGTTACATTGACCAACAAATTTAAATCATTGATGTGTGCGTTTAAATCTTATTTCAAGACATTTTGCTTTTCTTCCTGACATCACATATACATGAAAAAGCTGTGTAAGTGCAAAGTAGCCTGTGATCTGGCAGTGCTTCCTCCTCTTTAAGCCCGGTTCCTTTACAGGTTTTGGTAAACTACTTACTTTTAAAAAGGATTAATGTTTGTAACATGTTTAACAGGTTTGGAAACAAAAAGGAGAAGAATATAGAGTAACAGGCTATGGTGGTTGGAGCTGGATTAGTAAAACACACGTCCATAGATTTGTGCCTAAATTACCCGGAAATACTAATATCAATTACAGAAAATTACTACCAAGTAAGTGTGAATTTTATTTGTTTTGAATTAATAGTGTACTATCTGAATTAACTGCCTATTCAGGTAACTTTATCAAAATTGTCCTAGCTGTGTAGGCTTTATTCTAAATAAACTCCCAGGTAAGGTACATTTTTAGGATTTGATTTTACTCTTTCTTTAAATAACCTATTTTCAGTGTCCTGGAATTTAAATTGGCTCAGTTTATCAGATAAGGACAGTTTATAGAATATACTTGATTATGGAAAGCACAGCTTAAACTACAGCTTGCAGTCATTAGGGGAAACCATTCTCTGCAGGAGACTTGAGAAAAATGCTCTTATGCAGTTAGTTGCCCCCAAATTTAAGTTTTACTTGGTTCTGTTGATTAGTCGTCTGAAGTTTTATTTAGAATAACAGTTTTCTTGGGAATCTTGAGATTCCTCCTATATCTTAGGAAATTGTGGGTGAATTTACAGAGACTAAATTATCTTTGGGAGTTCGTAGGGTGGACTTGCTGAACCCACAAAAAAATACAGGTTCTCTGCTGTGCTTAACTGTAGACAGACAATGAACGCTGCCTTTTTGAGTTTTACGTACCTAATTGCTGTGGTAATTTACTGTTGTCTCAGCAATTTGAATGATAGCCACTGTGATTTCAAGCACAGAGTATCAGTCAATTGGATAATATCCATTTGGGAATTAAAACATGTAGACCCAAAGTTACAGGAAGTAACTAATGAATTTTTGGAGCCCAATCCAAATAACCTGTAGGAAGCCTGGTTTACAGAAGGTAGGTGCTTAGTGCTTTTGAGAATTGGTTCCTTTTTATAAAGGGTTCTGAATCGGTTCCCTAAGTTGCTAGTTATTCTTTAAAATGCGTATCTGAGAGCCTGTCTCTGCTCCCATAGGGCAACTTCTCTGCTTCTTTCCCTCCTACTTCCTTCAGCGGGAGCAAGAGTTGACTTCACAGCACATGTGTTTTTATGTACTGTTTTAATTTCTTACTGAATGTATTGTTCAATTGATGGATTCTGTTTTAGCATTTTAACCATAACACTATGGTTAATTTGGTAGAAAGGAGAGCATAAAGGTAAAATACTCCATGCTTGTAAAATCCAAGAAGAAAATTATAACATCGCAACAAAATATGCTTGACTCTGAGCAAGCAGAAATATTTAAAACTTTCTCATTAATTTGTTATAGCGAAGAATGATGATGTCACCACTGAAAATCGGTGTGAACTGGATAAAAGAAAAAGTACAACAAAAGTAAAAATAGAGACTGATTCTTTGAAAGGCAGAATAAAAGATTCTCAGAATCGACAAGCAAAGGACCAAACAGAAATAAAAACTTCTGACATTTTTGGGAAAGTCCAACCAAAGGAAGAAAATAAACTGAATGAAGAAAAAGTGAAACTTGATATCAATTCTGAAAACTTAGATCATGCGAAAGACAAAGGTAATATAAATATAGACACTTTTCACATCTGAAAATAGTTCAGCCTTTATATGTGCCACATAAGCTATCCATATATAAAATACAATGTAAAAACGCAAGAAATCTTCCGACCATTCTTTCTAACTTTGAGTTTGGCTGTGGCAAAGATGTTTGTAAATTATGTGGTAATCATTTAATAATAGGCAGTCACTTGGGTAGTTTTAATTACTGTCTTTTGTACAACCTGGGTTTTTGCAACAGTGTGACTTGTGAAATCTTGATGTTTCTGATTATGCCTTAACACTTAATGTAAAAATGTATGTAGGTGTTGTGATATTGTTTCATTACCAATTGGTTTTACTGATTCAGATATATTTATTGTTCACAGTGGAAAAAGACGTTGAGTGTGAAAATGATAAAATCATCAAAGAAGAACCCATGGAAGTGGATGACATAAAACTTGAATCACCTACAAAAAATGAGGATGGTCATTCTAAAGTAGATATAATCAATGTCAGCCAGGGCTTTCATTTAAGGACTTGCTACAAAAGGAAAGTAAAATCATCAAAATTAGATGGACTGCTTGAAAGAAGAGTAAAACAGTTTACACTGGAAGAAAAACAGCGCCTAGAAAGAATAAAGCTGGAGGCTAGTGCTAAATCTATAGGCAATGTATCTTTAAGTCCACAAAAAAACATAGATGAGCCACAAACAAGTAAATTAAAAGAAGGAAGTCAGATTGACATCTCTCTCCAAGATGGAGCTCATGTTTCAGGTAAGAGCCAAACTGAAGATTCATTTCAGGACTGCTTGCCAACCAGCAGTGTCCCTTGTACCAATGAGCCAGATCAGCCGTCTTTACCTTGCTTGAATAGACTCTCAAAAATAGAAAATGTAGCCTCTGATCACTGCTCTGAGACTCAGAGTTCAGTTCAGAGTGACACTAAAGAAAGTCGTCCTGAACCTATGGCTGCTGATAAAAGTCAACGACAAGAAATTCTTAAAGAGAGAATGACTGAGAATCCCCCCACGGATGACTTAAAACAAACAGATACTGAAGAAAAGAACAATTGCGGTATCTCGGAAAACAATGAAAAAACCTCAGAACAAAAACTACCTAATACAAGAGTGTCTCAGACTGTATGTGAAAACTCCTTACTGGCCACTGAAAGTGGCTGTGAAGGAGATGATGCTTTGCCCATCGCTGAAAAAGTGCAGCCAGAAGAAAATTCTGAAAAACAAGTCTGTGATCCAGAAAACAACTGCGCCTTGAAAAGCTGTTCTGAATCGGCATCCCTTCACAAAGATGAGGGAAAAAATATTACTCCAAAAAACACTGAAAGTAAGTCTGAAAACAGGGTCCTGTTTAATCGGAACCAAGTCAGTAAAAGTTTAGAACCATTAAAAACTGTGCTAACTTCAGAAGAAACACTTGAAAGTCAGACTCCGGAGCATATGGATGGAACAAATGTTAGTGATGACTTGGTGAACTCTAAACTTACTGAAGCCAATGGTGAAAAGCAAAGTCAGGAACAGAAACTAGAGGCAAGTACCATAAACAAATGTCTTGATCAGATGAATCTAAAAGGTATTACTGATAAAAAGAATAATAGGAATGGAGAAACAGAGACTCTAGTAGAAAAAGATAAATCAGCAGCATTTCAGATTAATGGCAAAGACAATGAGATTAAAGTATTGTCAAATGATGAATGTTTAATGAAAGATTCCTGTGATATTGAACCAAAAGTCAATAATATTAGTAAATCCATTCCTGAACACGAAATAAAACCACTGACTCTTAAAGATTCCTCTGTGAAGCCTTTCATGAATGGTGATATCACTGTGCAAGACACAAATGAAAAAAACAGCTTGGACACTAGATCATGTTCACAGAGTTCAATGGAGGTAGGTGACGAATCTCCAGGGAATCTTCTTCCAGATAAAGTGTCCAAATGTGTGCAAAATACTGGCGAAAAGCAGCATTCTCCTGAAAGAGTGGGCTTTGACGGTGCTTCCATACCAGCACAGCTTTTCTGTAAAGAAAACAACGTGGGCAATGAGGCAGAATGCATGGAAACCGAAACTCCTGAGGATAAAAATATTGCTCCCTCACCTGTAACTTCTTGCGAAGAATCTAGCTTGAGTAGTGACTTCACCGATCAGAATGGCCTGCAGCAGACGTATAACAAAGTTGACAACGTCAATGGCGACAATAAAATAAAAACTGTTATTACAGAGGTAACCACCACCACAACATCAACTGTTTCCACGGAATCCAAAACTGTGTTGAAAGTAGCAGAGCTGTCACCTTTCAAAGATGATAAGCAAACTGTGGTGTCATCCACAGAAAATTGTGCCATTTCCACTGTAACAACCACAACCACTGTCACTAAGCTAACCTCGCCAACCCCTGACAGCAACATTGACGTCATCTCCGTTCAGGAGCGTAGTAAAACGGTGGTTACAACAACTGTCACTGATTCTTTGACTACGCCAGAAGGCACGCTAGTGACTTCCATGACTGTTAGCAAGGAATATTCCACAAGAGACAAAGTGAAGCTGATGAAATTTTCAAAACCCAAAAAGGCTCGTTCTGGAACTGCCTTACCATCTTACAGAAAATTTGTTACCAAAAGCAGTAAAAAGAGCATATTTGTTTTACCCAACGATGACTTAAAAAAGTTGGCCAGGAAAGGAGGTATCAGGGAGGTTCCCTATTTCAACTACAATGCAAAACCTGCTGTGGATATCTGGCCATATCCATCCCCAAGACCAACTTTTGGTATCACTTGGAGGTACGTATCTGTAGCTTTTTAAAGAAACTTGATGTGGGCTGAAGTTGCTCACACAAAGCATTTTTTGTTTTGTATTGTGTTTTTACTGGCTTTTATATTGAAACAGGGTGTTTTTTCCACTGAAAAGGCGCATGGAGCTCTGCATAGCTATGGCTTCCTACTCTAAGCGTCCTCTGCTGCCTGGTGTTCTGGCAGTAGACATCAGCCACGTGGCAGCAGACATTCACCATCACTGGCAGGCCACGAGAGCATGTGCCTAGCAGCATGTCTCTTGTAGCTTTATCCACGTCCACTACAGCCTATATTGCCAGAGTACAAAGTGAACTCTATGAGGGCACCAGTTGCTGAATGGGCTGAGGTTGACTAGCTGTTGTGTCCCCACGCTCCTTCCACTACCTGCTGGGTGGTGGCAGGACCCTGACTCTGCTCCGAGATGGAGTAACGGTCAGCAGTGGAGGATTGTGCTGCTGCAAAACAGCTTTGTGTGTGCCTGCACTCCAAAGTTTGGCCAGCAGAACTGGGCTTAGCAGGTAGAGTAGAGACGATTTATTTCTCAGTCGGGTAAATTAGCCTTCCCACAGCTTTGTGCTGTCATGGCTAAACTGTGCCCAGCAACCAAATTAGTTTATCTTTTCTCAGCAAAATGTGCAGTATAGACATACCCTTAGTTATTTTTTGTTGCTGTGTGCATAAATGCTGCACCTCCAGTTTGGATAGATCCAAACAAGATTTTAAGAAGCGTTGCAGCCTAGCCAGGTTTACTGTAACACAATCATTGTTTGGGCATGTCTGCAGAAAGTAGGAGGTGGGGCAGGGGAAGTAGAAGTAGAAGTAATTGCAACTGATTCTGTTTAAAGACAAGTGGAAGTGGAGCCTTGGCTTTATCAATACTCAGTGAACATCTGGAATAATTTAACAGTTTGAACAAAATAGTTTTGACTGAAGCCCTGCCTACTTTGCTTAAACATGGTCATGGCTCACCTGCATTTGTATAAATTTTCTTTTGGGTCTATATGCTTCTGTTTTGTGGAGAAAGATTGATATGAACATAATAAGGTTCCTTGTTTAGGTGGTGGCCTTGTCTGTACTAGATGTGATGCTTAATACAATAGCAGCTAAACTATGCTGGCAATGCCATCAGTTGAAAGTGCAACAGTGGGAAATGGTAAGGAAAAAGTTCAGCATACCTAGTTTCTGTGAAGGTTAAAATGTATGTTTATGGCTTGTAGAAGTGTAAGAGGTAATCTAATGCAATATAGCTATGACCATACTTAAGCAAGTGTTCTTCATTGGGGTGAATTAGCTTGGGTATCTTTCCCCCCCCTCGAACTTTGTAATCTTCCTGAAATTTGAGAGTGCTATATTTTTTTTTTTTTTGTAGTACAAGAAAATAAAATCTTTTGTATAGTTGGATCTAAATGAGTCCAAATGGTATATTGTGAATCTTGCTGCTTAAACATAATTTTTCATGTTTTTTCCAGATGACCACACTAGACTTAAGGCTGGGGTGCCCAACCTTTTTTGACTTGGGGCTAGAAGGATGGTACTCTTGAGAGTCCATGGGCCAGATCCAGCCCTGATCTGGCTGTGTGGCAGGGTGGGGAGTGAGACATGGGTGTGACCTGGCCCTGATCCAGCAATGTGGCAGGGAAGACGGCATGGCCTGACCCCAATCTGCCTGCATAGCGGTTGAAGGGAACCTGGCCTAGCCCTGATGGGCCTGGAAATTTGGCAGCGGGCAGGAGACGGCAGCATTTCTTGGCACCGCTCCCCCATCATTAAATATCCTGACCTGTGGGGAGCCCCTTAGACCAGGTGCCATGGCTCCATGAGCTGCATTTGGCCCATGGGCCAGAGGTTGAGCACCCCTGTCTTAAAGGGATGGTCATTCTCCCACTCAAATAGGCAAAAAACATTTCCATTGCAGGATCAGTCCTTTAGTCAGAAAATCCTAGTTACTTCTCAGCATGAAAACCATCTACTGTTGTAAAACCTTTAAGTATTAAGAACAGGCTTTGACATTTTATTGGAATCAAAATTATTTTGCATATGTTATACATCATTATTGTTCCTCTAGAGAGGTGAATTACAAAGTCCATTTCTGTGCCTGGAAGGGATTTACATGCTCCTGCAGAAAAACTGTTGCAGTTCATGGACCTGCAGAAATGCAGCTAACTTCTCAGCTACCTTTATGAGAGGTTTCTAATGCATGTTCCTCAGTAACCTTCAGGTAAACTCCTTCCAGCTGTAGAAGTTACTGTTAATAGCCATTTTTGAATAAATCTAAATCTGGATCCTTCCCAAGCTGTCAGGTGTTGCTTAGGATTCTGCCACACTTGTCCATCCTGTGCTGCTCTTTACCTCTCCTCTCCATTTAAGTCCTGTAAGTTTTCATTCTTAGAAATGTTTCAAAGCATGGCACTTTTAGTCAGTCCCTTTCCCACTCTGCTTCAGCTTCCCAGTCATTTTGACAAAATCCTGTCCGCATCAGTAATGTTTGATCAGTCCCAATCTTTTCCGAAGCTGATCATCCTAAGACAAGGTATGTCTGCGCACATATACCCTTTACCAACTTGAGAAGGGAGGCTGCACGTGGTTTTTCTCTTTTTTTTTTTTTCTGTCGCATACAGGAATTAACTTGCAGAAACTTTTTATAAGCAGTAGGTCTTCTGCAGTGCCATTAACAGGTGACAGTGCTTCGCTGCATCCGCTTTCAAAACAGGTCATATGCATTCTTCTTCAACTTACTTTAATCTTGGTTCAAGTAATGTTAAGTGTTTAGTGTTTCTCCATTTGGAGCGTTTAAATGCAAGTCTACTACAGAAATCCTAGAGATGGTCCTATTTTGTTTACTGATGAAAAAGTGGAAAGCTTTATTTTGAGTTTTCCTAATCTTGACCTGGTAGGATATCTAATACAAATACTTCTATTTGGTTACACTTCAGAACGTTAAAACTTGCATTTCTTCCACATGCCTTTTGCCAGGTGATGGGAATGTGAGGATTCAAGATGTGAACAATGCCACAAAAGTTAAGGGTGCTTGATACAGAAGTTTGTCTTATTGTGTGGTAAAGTATGTGTGGGCTTTCCAGATACATAGCCTCGATTTACCTGTTGAATTCAGTAAACAGCTTCCTGAAGGTCAAAAGTAGTATGCAGACAAAACAGTTTTGCAGGCACTGAATGAATTACAAATGCCCATTTGAGAAGGTAAAATGGAGAAAACTGCAGAGACTGGTTTGGGTAAAAATTCAAGTTTTGCATTTTCATTTTACAACATAACTAATATCCTGTGATTTGTTGTTTTTTTTTCTTTGTGGCTTGTTCTAGATACCGACTTCAAACTGTAAAATCTTTGGCTGGAGTGAGCCTTATGTTGAGGTTACTGTGGGCCAGCTTACGGTGGGATGATATGGCTGCCAAAGCTCCACCTGGCGGAGGAACTACACGTACAGGTAGATTTGCGTTCAGTTTTTGGCTTGCTTAGTTACAGTTCACCTTGCTGGACTCAGAATGCCAGTGGTATCTTCAGTTATCTTTAATGTGCTGAAAATTAAACCAAATAGCAACCGGGGTACACCAGTTGTTGTTTGACCAACTTGGCTTGAACTGATTTACCAAACAATCTTATTTCCTGTTTAGGTTATTGTGAAAATCTAACCGAGACTTGCTTCTAAATTCATAGTTTATAATTACCATCTTCACTCCAGAAAAAAGTTTCCTCTGCCCTGGGCAAAATCCTGGCTGCATGGGAAGTCAGCAGTACCTTGATTTTTGCCCCTCTTTTTGATGATAGTATTGCATTACAGGGGTGGAGCCAAGTCATCTTCTACATTCAAGATTGGTCTGTGTTGGAATCATCATTGATCTGTTTTGATAATGGCACCTCCAGTCTTTGGCTGACTCAGATCTGGTTTTTGGTTAGCGAGAGTCGATTGCAACACCGAGAGGCTAACGTTAGCTGCCTAGTCCTTATTTGCTTAGTCTAAAGGAATTGCGATGATCCTTGATTTGTTTTTTGTGCCTCTCATTTTCAAATCACTGCATTTTTTTTTTTTTGTCCTTGTCTGAATTCTATGCATACAAGTCAGGAGTTGTGTGCTCATATGCCTTGATATCATTTCAAGGAAAAATCATAGAATCATAGGAAGCAAGGGTTGGAAGGGACCTCAGGTCAGCTAGTTCAGCCCCCTGCTCAAAGCAAGATCATCCCAGCCAAAATCCAGATGCAAAAACCAACGCTTGCGTGTACAGACACTTAAAACAGCAGTGTCACAAGTAATTGTTTTAGGGTTGCCTGCAATTCATGGCAGATAAAATTTATTTTTTCTACTACTTCCTTTATGTTTCTGTTTCTGATAGATTCTGTTTGTCGTTTTTATTACTAATAATGATTTTGGCACTAAATTATTGTAGAAACATCTGAAACCGAAATTACAACTACAGAAATAATTAAGCGGAGAGATGTTGGTCCATATGGAATTCGTTCAGAGTACTGTATCAGAAAAATAATTTGCCCTATTGGTGTACCAGAAGCTCCAAAAGGTATGTTTGTAAATCTTTGCTTACTATATTTTTTTCAGAAACAGCCACAGTCTGTTGTCTTAATCCAGGCCATCAAAAGGAAGGCTAGGATTCCACAGCTTGGTATGAAGTGTTCACTCTGTCTGATTGTGCTGAAACAAATTAATCTAGATTTTTGTTAAATTTGCTATTGAAAGGTAAAAGATCTTTGATTTTCAAAGACGTAATTACCAAATGAATGATGTTGTGTATAAGTAAGTCTTTATTATAAGCAGGACATACTAACTTTATTAAAAAGCATAACAACTTTGAACTCCACTCCATATCTAATCCACCATATGATATAAGGTATTTAACTTTGAATCAAGGATGGAAAAAACAACATGCAAGCGTACTTCTGTCTATACATCTATAGTCCTTGAATTTTTCAATAGCTGTATGTTTTCATTCAACACAAAACAAACATGCCCATTCAGATCTTTATCACTGTAGACATAAGCATAGTTTTATCTTGATTCTGTAAAATGTAATAGTATTGCGGAGTCCTCTTTTCTGTTAGTTTAAAATAGCTCCTAGACTTTTCTTGCTTATTATAGATGCCCTGTCTTCAGTGATATTTCAGAGAACTTCGCTAAATAGTTAAGGATAGGTTTTTCAAAAGTTTTCAGTTGCCTGGAATCAGTGGAAGTTCTGCCGCTTAGAATCTCTTACCCTAATTAGCTTGTTTGTAAGAACCTGCAACTTTTTTTAAAAAGGCAATACATCCTAACTTTTCATTTGCACTTTATTTCATGGTTGAGCTTAACATGTGGGGGTTTTTGCCTTCTTTTCCTAAAGAAACTCCAACACCTCAGAGGAAGGGCCTTCGATCAAGTGCACTAAGGCCAAAGAGGCCAGAAACACCAAAGCAAACAGGCCCTGTTATAATTGAAACTTGGGTAGCAGAGGAAGAATTGGAATTATGGGAAATCAGGGCATTTGCTGAAAGGTAAACTAAAAGGAATGAAGGATTGCGATTTGTGTGCAATATGAATTATGAGATGAATGTTTCAGCAGGATTGCATTAGCTTCTAAAAAGTGTTTTGTTTCTTGGTAGCTGTCTTGCACTTACTATTTTCTGTGTCCTTTTGTAAAAACTCAAAGTTGCAAAAGCAAAGTACTTCTGGTGGCAGAAATCAAAGCATTATGTAGGTTGATAGATTTGCCTGAATCAGTTTTATGTTAATGTAGCATGTAACAACTAGGCAAACTGCCTCTGACTGATTTAGGAAGTAGAAAATGTTGCGTGCCAAGAGAACCACATTAGTAACTGAAACTGTAAACCTGTTCTATCATTCTGTGGTTTGAATGCGGTGTGTGAATGTCCACTGAACAAAGTGCCAAAGTATATGACCATGAAAGGATCATGTGGAAGAAGACTTAACAGCACCTAGATTCTATTAGAATGTATCCTGCTTTTTACTGTTGGTGAATGGTGATTGCTGTAGCTTCAAAATCCTGATAGACCCAATCTCTATTAATAGTTCCTTTGCAAGGTGTTCTAGTCATTCACTTCAGAATATTTCAAAGAGTTCACCCTAATTAGTCAACCTGGCTAAAATGAAAGCCCATAGGAGTTTTATTTTGTGTGCGTGCAATAGTAATTTTTTCTCTTTGCGTATCTCCTGGCAGGGTGGAGAAAGAAAAGGCACAGGCAGTTGAACAGCAGGCTAAGGTTAGTGAACAGAAGAAGGCCGAGGAATTCAAGGCCCAAATGGAGGCTCAGCTAAAACAACAACGGTTGGCTGCCCAGCAGGTGGGGGAGCCATTAGTAATCCCACCTGTCAACAAGTTTGCATTGTTAGTCTACATGCATTCAAATATAGGGAATCATGTGTCCCTATTTCATAGAGTTTTTCAAGTATAATTATTATTGTTTTCTGGTCTCCATGTGAACTCAACCTTCTGAAAAGACCTCACTGTCATTAAACCTTAACACTAGCTACGTTTAGTACATTCAGTATTCTTATGTAACCCTCTGCATCATAACTTGTTTATTATTGCCTTCCTATTTGCTATACCAGATTTAGGTAATCTCCAAAAAGATGTTTTCCTTCCCTTCTGAAAGAAGGGTATGAAATAGTAGCTGCCAGGAGAGACCTGTCTGATGGAAAATAACCATAGCTCACAACTGACTATAATGGATTTGACTTTATCCCCATGATAAAATGGAGCAAAAGCTGGGAGTTTTTGTGGAGGCTTAAGTTTAATTTACTGATTACAAAACTTAGAATTCCAGCATCTGGTCAAACGTTCATATTTTGCTCCCTTAATATATTAGAGAGAACTGTCCAACTCTTCTAGGTTCATTTTTCCTTTTTGTCTTCCCTACCCACAGTGCACTTCTCATTGTTAGTGTTTAATATCATAGTTACACTTTTTAAAATACTCTAAGCACAAAACAGAATACCAATCATTAGTCAATCTGTAATCATCTGTTACTTTGTTTTCTAATAGTCTGTGCCGTTGGTGTTTTTCAGTTGTAGGTAACAAGAAAAAGAAAAAATGCTGGAATGTGGACAGTTTTACTCATTTTTGGTGCAGTGTTGTCAAGATTCAAATAGCTAAATGCTTAGCATGAAAAATCTCTGCAAAATGTTGAGAAAGTGTCAGAGTGTAGTTGGCGTTATTTAGCTAATTATCTCTCTCAAATAAAAAGCAGTGAGAACTGTCACAGGGACAGAAGGCCTACCGCTTGTTAAGGTTGTTGAACCTGGTGGGCTAGAAATTGGCTTGCAATCAGAAGAACATTTTAGATCTTGGTATTTTGATTAAGCTTCATCAAGATAAATTAGAATTGTAATTTCTTGGCTTTCTTATATTTTGCTGCCACTGGCAAGATACAGCTGCCATTAAAATTAAACTTGGGGATGCCAGTAGTAATTAAAAATTGAGTCTTGTAGTAGTAGGTTCGCATCTCTCTCTGATTGATGCACATGCATGTGTCCATTATGAAAGTAGGCATTTCAAAGACTAGATTTTATTGTGTTGAGAACTCTTTTTTACCTTTTAGATGTTTCAGATTACTCATCTGAGAATACTGAATTTAATTTTATTTTAAATAAACATGCTGGATTGTGTTGTAAAAATGCTACAAAGGTAATATTTTGTGCTGTTATAACACAATGGAAATCATTGATCTACAAACAGGGAAGTACTTGGGCAAATTCATGACTACATTTGTACATTAGTAATAGTAGTTTGCTAGCAATCTAATATTTTCTACTTCAATAACCTCTAATTTAATTTCTAGAAACTTCTAGCCAGCCTTATGTTTAAGTAGGAAAAAAAAGCTTCTCTTTTTTACTTTTCTTGCAGAATATGCTAATTTTAAATGTACTTTCATTGAGTTTTTCTTTGAACTTCTGTAGAAACGACTGGAGCAACAAAAGCAATTGCCCACCGGAGGTGCAGCCACTACAGTCACTACAGCTAGCAGCACTGCAACCACTGTCTCCACTCCGCAGAAGGTTATGGTAGGCCCATTAACAGGCCCAGTTCCCACTGGAACCAAAGTTGTACTTACTACTAAAGTGGGTTCTCCAGCTACAGTAACATTCCAGCAGAGCAAAAACTTCCATCAGACTTTTGCTACTTGGGTTAAGCAAGGCCAGTCTTCATCAGGTAAATTACTTGCTTTTCTTTTGTTCAGAGACTGCTCATACTCTGAATGGCTAGAAAGTTTTTGTTTGTTTGCTTGTTTCTGACCTGTGCCAATTTTAGCATTAACTTATAATGAAGAGTTCTCTGTATGAATTCACTATTATAGTGAACCTTTAAAAAAATATGGAAGTAAAATGACGTGGCATATTCAGAAGTGGCTGTATAATAATTAATTAGCTTTTTCTTTAAGAAATAATCATATTCACTACTAAAAATTATTACTTGATTTGAAACTTAACTGTTTCGTGTACTTTAATAGCTACCAGCACTCCTGCCACATCAGCCACAACCATTGCCAGCACAGGACAGACGTTCCAGATCTCAGGCAGTCCAGTAACTATGGCAGGCAAAGTGATAACAAAGCTTCCACTTCCTGCAAATAGCAAGATTGTTGCTGTCAATGTGCCATCAACTCAAGGAGGTAGGGGAAGAAAATAGACTTGGCATGCATCTTCCAACTTGCTAAATTGATATGGCATTGACATTCTTTTTGATGTAAAATAAAACATACTTTTCTGAATTAAATGGGGGGATAAGTTTCCGGAGTGTTTCCTTTGCTCTCCCTCAAAATGATCAGAGTTGTTTTTTTAGGGACAAAAGCATAGGGTTCTTCCTATAAATTCTATTTAGAAGCTCTTATTTTTTTATTTATTTATTTATTTATTTATTTTTAAAGAACCTAAATCAGAAGGTCTTTTTAAGAACCTAATTCTAAACCAAACATCAAAAAAGCATTCATCAAAATTTTGCAAAACAGTTGTAACAGCATTGTTGTAACTAGCTATTTAATAACGAATTGTTGTGAGGGTCCTGGGTATGACTGTAAACTGCATCCAACTGGAAGGCCTGGTGGCAACGTGGTGGGGCTATCGTGGCAGGGAGCTCCTGTAAAATACTACAGTTTTGCAACCTCCAGAGTAAGGTGAGTATAGGGTGCCTCACCCCCAGCCCCTACTGCCTTGTTGGGTACTCCTTGGTTGGAGAAAGGCTGGGGACATCACCCTGACAGAAATGCTTCCTCACTGAGGCATTAGACCGTCAGCAGCAGTCCTCATCTGTTACTCTCTGGCAGAAGCTACAACCATTGAGGCACTGAATATCTGGATTCAATCTGGCCTTTGGATTCTTTGATAGTGATCTAAAGGAGGGATGGTAGGTCTTGGGCAGCCTCCACTCCTTCATACTGTTGCCTAGGTGTATGCATCAAAGGTCTTGGTGACTAGACCTCTTAGGCATACACCATGATCCAGAGGACTGACAGTTGCCTACTAATGCTTGTAAATAGTTGTACCTCAAAAACCTGCTGTTCTCAGTTTTAGTGATGGGCTCAGTAGTGTTGGTTCCTTTTTATTTTGAAATGATAGGTTTCATATCCCTTATTAAACATACCTGAGCCTCTGTCCATTTTGCTTCATCTATGAAGAAACTGCTAGCTTTGAGCAGATCTTTCTCATGAGCATAGAGTGCTCTTACCCATGATCTGCAATTCAAACAGACAGAGAACTGGTCCTATAGGCTATTTATATGCAGGAAAGACTAGAATAATGCCTAATATTTGTGTTAGAACAACATTTGTGGCACCATATTGTGAAGTAGCCTCTTCGTAAAGGTCAGTGTTGGAGGGTCATGCCTCTGAAATAGTCTTTCTTCAAATGTTTAAAGTACTTGTCAGTGCCCTGACAAGATAAAGGGATTTGTATTTCCCGAAAGTGGTGAAGCTTCTTCCTTGTAGAACATGACATTTTTGCCAAGAGATTTGTGGGCCTATCTGTCAAGGTGTGTTCTAAAAACTTGGAGGTTTACTGAACTTCAGCATTAGCATATTATTGTGACCGACAGCTCTTGTATTAATGGATTCTTACTTTTTCTTTTATTAGGTATGGTTCAAGTTCAGCAAAAGGTGTTGGGTATCATTCCATCAACTACAGGTGCAAATCAGCAAACATTTACTTCATTCCAGCCAAGGACAGCAACTGTAACTATTCGGCCAAACACTACAGGGACTGTAGGAACAACAACAACTTCACAAGTAATGTCTTTCTGTTTCTTACAAGGGCTATTGTATGAATACATTGCATCTTATGAGAGTATATCTGCAAACAAAATTATCTTCTATATATTTTTAATCTAAGGGAGGAATATATCAGTTTCTCTCTTGAGAAATATTTCTCATTTTTTGTATGATCATAGACGTTTATGGCATTGAAGATTTCTGGGCTGCGTATTGGAAACTAAACTGGATTGGGTAAAAGCTGTGATAGTTATTCAACATATTGCAGGTCTGATAGAATATTGGGATATTAAAATAAGCTTTTAATAAGGTAAATGAACTCTTAATTTTTTTTCATATAAACATTTAAATTGTATACACCAGTGGTGTGAAACTTGCCTTGTGCCCTGGGCCAAATCCAAACCATGGGGCTCCTTGTGAGCCAGATCCAGCCCAGGGCACACAGTGGCAGGTCCAGCTCTGGCATGGGGGACACAGCACAGCTTCAGCTCCTACTCCCAGCTCAGCTCTGGCACAGAGCACACAGCAGTGGGACCAGCAGCCAAGGAGCTGGCACCATGGCAGAGGTAATGAGCGAAGCAGCTGGAGAACAGCTGACATTGTATCAGCCTTCACTTGCCTCGCACCATGTCCACTGGAGCCCAAGAGTCCCAGATTCTCAGCAGAGCGTGTCTCCCAACTTCCAGTGACTCGCCAGTAGTCCAGCGAGCTGGCCAGAATGGCTCTACAGGCTGTATGTTTGACACCCTGATGTGCACAATACGTGTTTGATGCAGCCTGAAAATGGCACAATTTTTTTACACTATGGTAATAACTAACCCTGGGACATGGTGGAATCTGTATCGCCTTAAATCTTAAAATCAAGATGGGATCTCTTTCCAAAAGAGACACTTTATCTGTAATAGAGGTTACAAGTTTAATGTAGAAACAGTGGAGTCATGTTTTCTGACCTATGCTATGCTTGGTCAGACCAGACTGTCAAACTGGTGCCTTCTGGTCTTGATATCTATTCATCTGACTCCTGGATTCAGTGTCCCCTTGCTGGTTGCTGATCTAAAGAGGAGGCTTAACTTGTATTCAGGTTTCACCAATCTGCCAGCCTTTTTCAAAAACAACACTAACACATCTGGAAGGAGCTCTTTGTTAGGGATTTTTTATTTGCTTTTTAAAACTTCAGGCTGGTCTGTGCAGTAAGACCTCATGGGAAATAGTTTTAATGGGGAAACTTTGACACACAACTTCAGAGCATAGAGTCCTGTTAGGAAGAGAGTGATTATGGCAGAGTTTTTTGGTGAGCTTTAAGGCACGCAAGAAGTAAATGGTTAAACCTACCTTTTTATTCTTACGCTTCTCATTATTTTTTTAATGGCAAGCTTTTTTAAACACCTGTGTAAATGTTCTCCATTTGCTGCCTCTAGGTAATGCCAGGGACACCGCTCCGTCCTGGTATGACAGTAATAAGGGCACCACTTCAGCAGTCAACATTAGGGAAGACCATCATTCGAACACCACTAGTGGTGCAGCAAGGTATTCTTCCAGCCAGTAGGTTAATTTTAATATTAAAACTTCCAGTGTGTGAAACCCATGGTTTGTTCCTCCATAAACATTTTCTGTCATTCACCCCAATTCCAAATTTCTCTCTATTCAGAACTTGGTATTTGGCAGGTACTGTTTAGACAGGGATGTTTTTTAAACAGCTTGAGATCGGTTATTAATTTAATTGGTGTTACTGAGTGAAATTCTTGTTTAATAGCTCAAATCTTTCATCTGAGAGGATACAAAGAATGGGGTTTCAGAGTCTGATTTTATTAAAATACTCCATGTTTAAAATTGAGTAGTTTAAAATACAAAATTATGAAGGCCATTTGTATAAGAAGGTTTGACTTAATTACCCCTTGAAAAAACATCACATCAAACATTTTTCAGATTCATATTTTTTAGTCAATGTCACAGGAAAGCGAGTTATGGTAGATGTTCCCTTGCAAACTGGAGTGCCTGCTTGGCGTGTTTCATACCACACTATTACAAGAAGTTGAAGTTTAGTGTGCTATAATGAAAAAAACAAAACATGTTGGAACATAAATATTTTTAACATCACATATTTGCTCTTGCAGGTCAGACTCAACAGGTTGTGACTCAGATAATCAGAGGTCAGCCTGTCTCAACTGCAGTATCTAGTACCAGCACAGCTGCTTCCAGTTCTGGACAAAAGACAGTAACAGCTCCTGGAACACCTCCACAGCCAATACAGCCCCAGACCTCAACTCCCCAAACCCCTCGTCCCCAACAGGGGCAAGTGAAACTTACCATGGCCCAGCTTACACAGCTAACGCAAGGACAGGTAAACCATTTTTTACAGCTTCCAAATAAAAGGTAACACTATTGGCATTTCTTTATGCTTTTCGTGGTACAGTGTGCTTCTATTAGAAGTCAGTGCTCTAATAAGCCATTAACTAAACATCGGGTTTCTTTTCAGTTGAAGAAAATCCATGTAAGCACACCATCCAGTTTGTAGTAAAGATCTTGAGAGAGTGTCTGGTATCCAAGGACTATTTAAAGCAGTAGAATTCTCCAATGCTGACAGTCTGGTTATAAACAAGCCTCAAATCTTATTGTTTGCTAGTATCTGACAGGCAGCTAAGACTTTTTTTTAAGTGAAGAATTATCTTCTGCACTGATGGTTGGGACTTCTAAGACTGATTTTTGGGTCGGGGGGTAGTTAATAAGATGCCCAAAGTTGCATTCAACTGTGGCTCTTCTGTTTAAGGTTTTAGCCAGACTTGATGGACAGAAATTTAACTGTCATTGACACTGATCTAGTTCAGTATTCAGCTGAAAATAGATATAACTGATATGAACCTCTAAGGCATGAAACATTGCTCCTTTATGGGCAATTCAAGTGATTTCCTGACTTGAAATTCTGCCACTGGAATGCTAGGATGTTGTAGTCAGCGCTTTGTTATGCAATATGGAACTCGGGCATCAGAGGTGTGATTTGTGACGTTGTTATTCCAGTGTCAGGAGAGCTTAGGTCTCCCAGCTCACAGGCGTATCCCACTGGGGCATTAATAACTTTTTTTTTCCCCCCCTAGGGTGGCAGTCAAGGGTTGACTGTGGTAATTCAGGGACAGGGACAAACTACTGGTCAGTTACAGCTGATCCCTCAGGGAATGACTGTAATACCGGGTCCAGGGCAACAGCTAATGCAAGCAGCTATGCCAAACGGTACAATTCAAAGGTTTCTTTTCACCCCGCTACCAGCAGCAGCTACTACAGCCAGCACTACTACTACAACAGTTTCCACTTCAACATCAGGTAGGATTTTTTGGGTTCAACAAAAAGCACTGGTTTTAAGTCAGTGTCATTTTACATAGTTGGCAGCTAATGTCTTTTATTAAGTTAATTTAAAGATCATTTAGTAGGCTGAGAAATCATATGCTAAAGCTTTGGATGAAGCAGTGTAACTCTATTAAGCCATTAGGAGGAAAACTGCTTTGTCAGCTGCAGAAAACCTAACATTTCAAATTAACGTGGCTTACAGACATGTCCCTTGGAATGAACAGAATACTTTCTTTATCTTTCATAGCTACAGGGGAACAGAAACAAGCCTCGCAAGCTCAGGCACAACCAACACCAGTCCTGCCTCCAATTCAGCCCCAGTCTCAGAATCAACTGCAGACCCAGCTGCAGGCACAGACACAGTGTGTTCAGCCTCCAGCCCAGCCACAGACTGCTCAGGCCGGAGTTCAGCCTGAAGTTCAGACACAGCCTGAATCTCAGAGTCCAACATCCATCCAGTCTCCAGACACATCAGAAGCACAGCCTGTCATGACACAGTCAGCTAAATCACCAGTCACCGTTCATTCTCCTACACAGACCCAGGTTCCAGGGCAGTCTCAGCTTCAAGTCCAGAGTCAGCCGCAGACGATCATTCAAGCTCAGCCCCAGCTCCAGGCTCTGCAGCAAGCCCCAGTACAGACTACAGCCCAACAGCCTATTCAGATGCAGCCCCATACTTCTGTACAGATTCAAGCTCAGCTGCAACAACAACCCCAATCCCAGGTTCAGACTTCAGTCCAAACCCTTCCAACTACACAAAGTTTAAGCCAAGTTACTGTACAGTCTCCATCTCGCCCCCAGCTGCAGATTCAGCAGCCTCCAACCAAGGTTATTACTGTACCTCAGCTTCAGCAACAAGTCCAGGTTCTTTCTCAACTTCAGTCTCATGTTGTGGCTCAGATACAGGCCCAGCAGGGCAGTGTTCCCCAGCAAATCAAGCTTCAGCTACCTATTCAGATTCAGCAGACAAGCCCTGTACAGGCTCACCAAATTCAGAATGTGGTAACGGTTCAAGCAGCTAGTGTTCAAGAGCAGCTGCAGAGGGTTCAGCAGCTCAGGGAGCAACAGCAGAAGAAAAAGCAGATAGAAATAAAACGTGAACACACCCTTCAAGCTTCTAATCAAAGTGACATTATCCAGAAACAGGTAAAGTTCTCCAAAATAAAGGAATGCCTTAAATGAAGTAACCTCATGCCGTTAATCAGGTTGATAAGTTGTGAACTGAATTGTCTCTGATTTTTCTCCCTTTCTAAATGATACTGCAAAATAATTGGTTTTTACCATTGTAATGTTCCTAAGCTAGTTCAGCCCATTAAGAGAAATCTGCAGTGCTTACAGCTTTTTAGCACTTTGTCTTAATTTATTGTAATTGATTATTGGGAACATATATTCTCAGTGTTAGTCCAGAGAGGTAGTTAGCTGTGTTAGTCTGAAGTCGCACAGAAGGCAGACCAGGATGGTACTGAAGACTAGCACGTTCAGAAGCATAAGCTGCTGCCTACAAAAGCTTTATGCCTCTCTGAACAAGTTAGTTTCTAAGGTGTCATCCAGCCCCAGTGTTAGTCCAGAGGAGACAGGTTGTATATGCAAGGGCAAATGCTTGGTGGGCTTGTACAGTAATTTTGTTGACAGCTGAGGAAAGAGCACTAGAAGAGGTGTATTGGGTGTAATACAAAAGAAAGACAAAAAACCAAGAAAAAATGTGGAGTCTTTTGTATACAAGATCTTGTGATCAGAACTAACTTCAGTTAATTAACTCCTGTTTTAAAATATTATTAAAGCCATTAGAGCCATGGTTTTCAGCCTGTAGTCCACAGAGCCCTGAGAGTCTGCAAACTGTCTAAGGGGTCTGCAGAAGATGACTATGATCAATCAGAAGTATGTGATTACCCACCCTTACAGTTCAAGGGGGTCGGTACCTCCATTTGAAACTTCGAAAGGGGTCTTCACCTCTGTTCAAAGTTTTTTAGGTATCCGCAAATGAAAAAAAGGTTGAAAAGCACTAGTTTAGAGCCTAATTGTATTTTTAAATTCCAAGAAAAAGTTGTGAAAGCAAGCATTCCACTGCCACGTGACTAAAGTCCTATGGTACAGCAAAGAGCAGCAGACTAAAAGTAAAGCTGACTGAACTTTCATTGTCCAGAAATAGTAAAATTAAATTGAATTTCCCAGTTGTAATTTAAAACCCCCAAGTAGTGTAAATATGGGACTTACAAAGTTAAACAAGTAAGTAAAGTGTACCATTTTTTCCCCGAGTGCTGTCAGCAGCACTGGCTTAAGTTTTCAAGTTTTGTTTTGGATTTTGTGTTGTCCTCAAGGTGGTGATGAAACACAATGCTGTGATAGAGCACTTGAAGCAGAAAAAGACTCTGACCCCTGCTGAACGAGAGGAAAATCAGAGGTAGGCACACAATGCATTGTTAGCTATGGAGCCTTTTTTTCTGTTGAGCAAAATTTAGAAAAGCCTGCTTATGAGATTTTTTCATTTGAGATTTCAAATGACATATAAATAGTTGTTGACAAATCCACAATTTAGAAATAACGTTCCTAATAAATGAGCATTTGCACTCTACTGTAGTCAAATTTACGTTGATTTGTTTCCACTTATTAATTCAAAATAAATAACTAGCTTTGAGGGATCTCAAAAGGGAAATGGAAAGATTGTTCTATTATAGCGATGCCTGTTTCATTTTTGTTTGGGGTCTCCTTTGTTATGGTTTCTTAATTTCATTCCTTTTTTTTTGACAGCACCTTGTCTTCTGTTTTAATATTTTACCTCCCAGTCAGCAGACTGAAGTAGCGAGAAATGAAGATATTGTTATTCCATAGACTGGTGGGGATTTCATGCCTACACCTGGCAAACGCATATTTGGAGCATTCATGTCACTTGTTCTCCCATGGCCATTTTGACTTTTTTTACCCATCTAGCTAGTTCACTAAATAATCACAGCCAGTCATTTTGTGAATAGAGCTACCAAAGGGAACTACTACAAAGTCTTCCTTGGTCTTCACATCAGGGCACAGAAATAGCACTATGCAACTTAATTGCCCATTCATCTAGTATAACGAATGAAGTGACTAGTCAGTGACAGACTCACAAACTAAAGGCTGAAATTTGTCGGAGTTTATTTTTGGAAATATCCTAATTTGTGCTTAAAAAGACGAGCAACCTCTGTTCCTGGGAATGCCATCTTTCCTTCCTCCTCTCCCCAAAAAGCATAGTTTGTAGCAGTGCTTCTCTACCTACTACAAAACAGACCAGGCTATATAGCAATAGGATAGCAAAGAAGAGCAGAACAGATGAAGCATAAGGTATGAGGGGTTGCTCCTGAGGAAACCACTGGGAGTTATTGATCTGTATAGATAGAGAAGAATGGTCTGCTGCAACTTTCTTGGGTCAAAACAGCAAAGTTCAATTATCTGCAAAACAAAGAGCCTGTTTTGCACCATCCTGAGAGGTTTCAGGATTGGTTTTCATCCTGTAGGAGAATGCAAAACCTCTTTTCGAATGTTTTATGAGAAGTAGAATCTGTTTTCTGATTAAAACATGATTTTTTTTTTATTCAGGAAGAATTTTTTTGGGCCCAGGATTCACTGGTCACTTCTGATAGGATGGGAGGAAACTCTCACTCTTCTTTGAATGGGACAGAACAGGGACTTCGACCTGGGTATCCCATATCCCAAACTGAATGTCCCATGGGTATAGATTCATAGATGCTAGGGTCAAGTCCGACCCCTTGCCCTGGTTTGCCAGTTCTTTAACCATCATATGGCATATTTGGAGCCATATTAACCAGAGCCATGTCCGTCTGTCTTTGTCTAAACAGATAAAATGCTCCTGTGAGATGTTAGTCCAACAAATTCTGTTAGTGTAACCAAATCTATCTTTTAACTACCATTTTTAAGATGTAATAGTAGACCCTGTGATTTGTGTCGACTGTAATAATGAAATATTATTACTTTTGTAAGAGGCAACAAGGCTGCATGGCACAGTGTTCTGTTTTTTCCTCCTTTCCCAGAATGATAGTGTGTAACCAAGTGATGAAGTATATTTTGGATAAGATAGATAAAGAAGAAAAACAGGCAGCAAAGAAACGGAAGCGAGAAGAGAGTGTAGAGCAGAAGCGTAGCAAACAGAATGCTACCAAGCTCTCGGCTCTGCTTTTCAAACACAAAGAACAGCTGAAAGCTGAAATACTGAAAAAAAGAGCACTTCTGGACAAAGACCTACAAATTGAAGTGCAGGTAAGAGCAGCTCCTCCCAATGACCAGAGGGGTTTTTTTTGTTTTGGGGGAAATATTTCCATAATTATTTACCAGCTTATTTGTTGAGGTTTTGTGGAATTGGTTTCCCCACACACAGATCGGTGCAGATGTATCTTTTCCTTTTATGCCTCTGATGTTTATCTCACTGTTTCTTGCTGTTTCCTGAAATAGTTTTGGCATATTAGTCAGTGTGCCAAAACTTTCAATCTTGTGTCTCGTTGAACAAGATCAACTTGTAAGATGTATGTGTGGGGTGAGGGAGGAATAGAATTTCCTCTTGTACCTTCACCTCCCTCCAGAGGAAATAGGTTCCATTTCACTCCATTCCCATTTGAGTTCTATACAAATAGGGTGATATCTCTGCAGGAAGGGAAAGATCTGGATTAGAGGTGTTCTTTGTAGGTCCCCGCAAATTCTAGGGCTTGCTGTGTTTTGTTCCTTTTGTACTCGCTCTCTCTAAGGGCATCAGATCTCCAGGTGAGACACTGCAACAAAAATGTATGAAGGAATTTCAGGTAAAGGCCGCTCAGTTTTTATGAACTCTTTTCAGTCAACTCTCAGGAGAGCTTAGAAATGGTGAGCTACAAGAACTGGAACTGTGAAAGAGGGAATTTTGAACAAAGAGTTTCTTCTTCACTTAAGAGTTGAAGGAGCTGGAAAATTTGGAGTATGGTATTTATACCTGCCACCAGTGACCACGTGTCAGAGTTCTCCAATTGTTGTGGGAGTTGTCCCACTGTCTCACTAAACAGTGAAGATGCAAAAATGAGATTTCTGAGGGATGGTATTGAGTTGAAAGATTGTTACCCAGCGCTTTTCACACAAGATCCTGTGCCCTGTTCTTTCAGTGCCGTTTGACACCAGTTTAGTCTGCTGTTAAATGTCTCCGATCACCCTTTACCTGCCCAAGGAGTGACCAACACCGACTACAAACTGAAAATAGATCTCCCATATGGCCATGTACTTCTGTATTAACAGTTCTGTGCACACTATTTCAAATCCAAATGGCATAGTTTCCATTAATAGAAAACTATTAATTTTACTACTTTAATAAAATACCCGAAACCTCTGTGATAATTCTTTTAATTTTGAAGGCTGCCTCCACCCTATGGTTCTGCTTTTCTTTATCTGGTCTATTTATTAACCAGTTGCACTCTGCCTTCTCAACAGTCTTTTACGATAGAATTAGAAAGAAGGTTACTTATCCAATGATTACTGATAGACTCCTCTCTTTAACGTTGTGTTAATCTTGGATTTTGCACTTTAAGTTACGTAAGTGGTTTTTCCTCTTTTGAATGTAGCAGGATTTGAGGCTGGGTTCTGACCCTGTTATGAAATATTCTCACAAGGTGTCCTTTTTCTTTGCATTATTTAATCTGCTTTAGGAAGAGCTAAAGAAGGACCTGACGAAAATTAAGAAAGAAAAAGAAAAAGCACAGGCAGCTGCTGCTGCAGCGGCGGCGGCGGCGGCGGCTGCAGCTGCTGCTGCCGCAGCGGCGGCACCCCCGCCCCCACCTCCACCCCCACCCCCACCTCCACCTCCACCACCACAGCACACAACCAGCATCACATCCCCAACCACACCCCCCATGCCACTATCTTCCCAGAAGAGAAAACGAGAGGAGGAGAAAGAGTCTTCGGCTTCCAAGTCCAAGAAAAAAAAAATGATCTCTACTACCTCAAAGGAAACCAAGAAGGACACAAAGCTTTACTGCATCTGTAAAACGCCTTATGATGATTCTAAGTGAGTAGTGAAGGCTGCGTACTTGCATTTTGCATTGTTGGTCCAGCTTTAGTATTTAGTTCTTAGTCTGAGGTAGTTATTAGAAATGGTAGTAGAAAAAAATCAGGTGCTGTTGCAATGAGCATGCAGGTACTGAAGAATAAGCAGTCTGTGGATTACGCCCACAATTACCAATCTCTTAACTCTTGTGATTTATATTTTTCCTTGTTTGCATGTTTCCATTGTATGACCTTTCTGTCTCACATGCACATACTCTTTTATTTCACTCTGTTCTTTCTTTTGCCATTCTGCCTCTGCCTTGGAAGCGAATAAGTATGCCCTTGTGTTCCTTTTTAATGAGTAGGTGGTTGGTGTTCTTTAGAGAGATTTGGTACTGTCACCTTGGAAATAAGATTTTTCTGTAATTCACTGGCTAACACAGCTATTGGACTGCAGTTCATTTTGGACAGTGTTTCATGCTGAAATACCATTTTTATTTTTTAACACTATACCCTTGACTCCTGTTGAGTATAAAACGTAAATCAAACTAAAAATGTAAGTCAAACTAAAAAAATGCCATATTACCCAATATGGGGATGGAAGCATTTGACAAAATGAAAACTGCAGTTCCCCATAAAATTCTGGTTGTGGAAAGGAAAAGTCATGCCCTAATGGAAAGGGAGCGCTTCATAACTTTAAGTTTGTGAAGAAGTTAGTAAATGATGGACTTCATAGCTCATTCAATTGGAATTGGATGTTAAGCATTTCACCTCTAGTTTATTGGCTGTAATCCTGCTCAAGTCAGCAGCGAGCCGAGCTGCTTTTGTCTGAGCTGCATGACGGCAAATGTAAACTTAGTTTGGTCTTGGTGGATGTGTGTCCACTTAACAAAAATGACTTAATTGTAAAAGGACTAATTGGCGTCGTTAGTAGTTTCAGTGGCAGTGCCAAGAATTAAAAGTCATGGAGACTGAACTATACTTTAACCCAATTAGTGCTTTTTCCAGGTCAAAGTTGAGTTTACTTGTATACCTTTCATATTGACATAGCTCCCATCATTATGGCATTGTGTCAGTGTGGGGAAGTTTTAAACTGTAGCCTTATGCTGCAGTTGGTTCGGAGCGAGAACTGTAGCTTCGTATCTGCCACTGATCCATCTCCCTCAATGGGAAAAGTGCTGTATTAGACTTCATTGCTCCGTAAACTTAGCAGGATACCCTGTTCTCATTTAGCAATGGCAAAGTGAGCACAAGCCACGTCCGTTTCCTTACTTGGTAAAGCACTGGAAACCTCTTCCAGGAAAATAATGTGAATTCACCAAATTGCATGATTGCATGGACTTGGTCCGTTACCCATTCAAGGCAGCTGGAATCTCTCCATTGACTTCAGTGGGTATTGAATTGAGCCCATAAAAAATATGTGATGACAAAGTGCATCCTCACAGTCTAAAAGGAGGAGACCTTTACTTGAGTAACAGAAGGAAGATTTTACACACGTGCAGTGTGAACAGTCTAGAAACTGCTGTAGCAATATGATTCAGTCTTGCTGCTTTACTTAGAAATATAATGATTTAAAATTTATATATAGGATGACTACAGTGCTGAGCTGAAATGTATTTTAACTTATTCACTATTAGGCTGGCAAAGAGCTTATTTGAAAAAAATGACTTTGCTTGGTGTCTTAATAAATGAAATGGGCTTCAGATACCTCCTTTTGTGCTGGTATCGTCTGCATTTCAGATGAGAGAAATACAGCTCAAATTCATTCTTGAAACTTGAGCTGCTCCTGAGAGAGAACCTGTAAGATGAGAAAAGGTACTTCATAAATTTGTTGGAATGCACTGAACTCAGCGAGATCTTCTTAGCTTGTGTATTTTTAGGAGTTTGCTGCAGGTCTTTCACATGTAGTTCTTCAGTAATGACACTGAATTCTGTTAAGGATTTGCTCATATCTTCTGGATGTGGAGCGGGTCAGTCAGGGTATCCTTCTAAAGTTTATATTTGTAATTTCCCACTTGCCGATTAAAAACATTGCGTGAAGGTGGCCCTGTAGCCTAGAGGCAAGGCAAAACATCCATATTTTAGATCTGATTTTGCTACCAGACCTGCGGGAGCTGTCACACTGGGGGGCATGGTGCTCTTGTTCCATGAAGTTTCAGAAGAAAGCAGCAGAAAGAAGCATTGTGCCAGACTGAGCTGTTCTAAAGGAAGTGTCAGGAAGGGAAATGCAGCTGGTCCTGTGCAGAATGATTGTTCGTTAGATTTTTGGATGCGACTGACTGGATAAAGGAAGAAGGGAAGAAATAAGTTGTCAAGGAAATTTTGGAGTGACCCATGGGTAGGGAAGCATTTATTAAACTCAGCAGTGCGGTCTAGATGAGGCTTGTTGCAATGGGAAGTCTTGGTGCACGTTCCAAGACGTTGTTTGGAGATGTTTGTTTCATGGATCATATAATGCAGGCCATCCTAGCGTATAGCCAGTTTATTTGCCTCATAACTGTCCAGTGCCTGATGTAGATTAGGGGAAAGTAGCATCAAAAGTTAGTACATAGAAGGTAACATGTGACAAAAGGTTTATTAATTCTTTAGAAGCCTGAGAATCTGCATCAGTTTGCATTTGGCTAGGCAGAAAGAGGGAGTGAGGAGCCTAACATTTTTTGTCCCCCATGGTTGATTGTGCTAGTCCTAGGTACATTTTGGGATATCCATACACAAAGTGCTGTCAAACATCCTTGCATAATATCCTACGAGTTTCTTACACCATTCTGTGCAAGGTCCATTCACATGATTCTGTATGGGATTTTTGTTTTTGTACCTTCCCCAGCTCCCCTTCACTTCGTGTCATACCATATCTGGTTCTGTCACGTAGTTTTGTCTGAGAACAGGCATTTATTCTCCAAAGAATAGTCTGCATCCCAATTCGTTATAATTCTGAGAAGCTGAATCTCTGTTTTTGGGCTCCCGCACAGAAATTAAAGAATGATGACATCCATTGTCCTCGCACAATTTTCCTTCACATCATGTTATACCAATATGTATTCTACACATGGCTGGTATGCATGTTCCTTGTAGTATACTTGTAACTTCTAGTTAATGTTTGCGCTTTGCTTTGTTTTTTTTTAAATTAACTAAGACCTACATTTTCAAATCTTAAGAAACTGCCTTGAAGATGAAGTGGCTTCTGAGCTGCTGTTTTGAAAATGTAAATCTTTTTCTTTGGCCTTGTCTTTTTGTGCCTTTTACAGTTTTTTCACATATATGCTCATACAAGAGAGATGTTTTCAGTCCAATTTTTTTCAAAGTCCAGTACATATCAATTGACCTGTGTTTTATTACACTGTCCTTTGAAATTGGCCCAACTGACTTTATCGACAGTATAGCCGCAGCAACAGATGCAAGTTTTGCAAGGATAGAATGGCAGGAGACAGAGAAACCAAGTCAGGAAACTGCAGAAGCAGGCAGTATGCAAGTGCATCAGAAACAGGAATGCAGGGAAAAGTGCCATGCCATTTGAAATGACAATTACATTGTCATTTTCATTGTGAATACTTTTAGGTTCTATATTGGCTGTGATCTTTGTACTAACTGGTTTCATGGAGAATGTGTTGGCATCACAGAAAAGGAGGCTAAGAAAATGGATGTGTACATCTGTAATGATTGTAAACGGGCACAAGAGGGCAGCAGTGAGGAATTGTACTGTATCTGCAGAACACCTTATGATGAGTCACAGTGAGTTCTGATAAGAACCTCTTATTTAATATTTAGGTAGCAAACTGCACTGACGTTGGTTACTTTTCCTTGCAAAGAGAAAAAAAAAATATTCTGCATATATTGTATCCCGTAGTATTACAAATTCCTTTTCAATATTTCTTTTTTTCCCCCAAATATTGCTTTACAGTGACTATATTGGGTATGTAGGAAAAGTGAAGTTTTTAATGTGTGTTTAATTTTTAAAAGGGAGGTAGAAAGATTTAACACAAAATTTGAGTGCATAGTTGGGACTCTCAGTGCTTGAAATTATAGTATCTTGTGTGATTTTTAGGTTAGAAAAATTATTTTGAGCATGGGGTATATGGGTTGTACCTACTTTTATGGCTTCGTGTTACCAGAATACCCCTGCTATAGTCATCTACAAGATCTTGGCTTCCATCTGAAAAATGTTTGTCAGAGGGTTGAAACGGGAGCCCAAGAAAGTAGTTCTGTTTACATACCTGAAATGTTTCTGGAATCGCTTGTTGTGTGAAACATCTGGCATCACACTGATACTTTGATCTTTAAATCTGATAAGGGACGTTTGAGACGTTGATTTCTTGAAATTACTTCTCTAATTTTACACTACAGATAATTGTGAAATAAAATTGTAAAGTAATTCAGGATTTAATTTTATTTGTAAATGCTAAGTCTGCATGACTGAATTGTCATGTTTACAACAAAAATGGCATGTTAAGTACAGCTTCTTATCATGCAAAGCACCTGGTACAAAATATTGTGAACCTGAGTTTTTTAAATGAAAAGGATAATATCACTAATATTTTCCTTTCGGATCTTGCAGATTTTACATTGGCTGTGACCGATGTCAGAACTGGTATCACGGGCGCTGTGTCGGTATTTTGCAAAGTGAGGCAGATCTCATTGATGAGTATGTCTGTCCTCAGTGTCAGTCTACAGAAGATGCCATGACCGTACTCAGTCCACTGACTGATAAAGATTACGAAGGATTAAAAAGAGTACTACGTTCTTTACAGGTGAGGAAAAAGCATATACTGGGAGAGGAGCATACTTGGCATGCTCTAGGTAGAGTAGAAATTTATGTAAAAGGTCTTTGTTTAAGACTGATATTTGATCTCCTGTAGCTTCTAAACGTCTTAAGGATAAGTAATGAGCTGCTTTTTCTGTATGAAACAGCACCCTGAAATACCTTAAATGCTATTGTGTGTTAATGCTAACTGGAAGAAAGCCACTGCCTCCAAGTTAGGGATGGACTTGGAACAGGGTTTGGTTTGGTTTGGTTTTGAATGAAAGAGCATAACTACTGAGTTGGAAGTACAGGAAGCTGACAGTCAGACTACGAAGAGCAGATCAGTAGCCTTTTGGGGTAGTTAGTGGAAGGTGTCAACAGAAATAGCAAAAGTAGTATTCTAATTATGTAATTTGACTTGCAAATCAAAAGTTGGATAGGCATTAATGAATTTGCTGGACTGAATTTTTAAGCAGTAAAAGACTTATCATTAGATTCTTCTTTAATACAAGATCACCTCTGAAGATTGATCCCTTCGTGCAGGTGATTGCATGCTGGCAAGAAAAATGAAACACCTCACGATGTGTTATAGTGTTCTTGTTGGTTTAAATGCCATCCCAAAGCCTGCCTTTGCAGACATTAAAAAATTAGCAGCAGAATAATGCAGTAAGTAACACGCAGCAAAGTAATCTTGGTTTGCCATTGCATGGATGTTTTTGGTGACAAATTTTAGAATACAAGTGAAAACTTGCAGGTGGAAAAACAATAATGATCCAGTTTTAAAAGTATGCAGCACCCTCAGCTTTTACAGAATTCAATGCCGGCTTCCTCACTAGTTTAAGCTAGCGCCCTGTACTGTTCAGTTGTATCGTATCATAAGGCAAACTACCCGTTACACCAAATTGTACATTTATAAAATAAAAATGACTCTTTGCTTGGGGACTAGACCAAGTTCAGCAAATTGTGCTACAGTCATTCCCAAAACTAGCATGAATGAAAACGAGGTAATAATTTGTAACACGTTTGTAATTCTTTTCTTTCTTGATAGGCTCACAAGATGGCATGGCCATTCCTAGAACCAGTGGATCCCAATGATGCACCAGATTATTATGGTGTTATCAAAGAACCTATGGGTAAGGTGCTTCTAAAATATAGCAAGATGTGCTAGGTGGTGACAAGCCAGTAATGTGAATTCAAAATATACCCATATAGATTGTCTTCATCCAGAGATTCCCTTGTGCTTTTGAAATGCAACCTCATTATGGAGATTGGTAAACCTGAGACAAATGTATGTGGCTTACCTATTAGCACATAAAAAGTAATCTGGCAGAGCCAAAATACAGCTAAATTCCCACTTCTTAAGCCTATCCTTCCTACTACATGCAGCAAAGCCCAATTTTCTTTATTTCTGTAGTTACTTTCAAACAGGGTCAGTTGGACCACTATAGCCTTTTTGCTCTTTGTCCACACTCAGTACTTCCCAGAGAGAGAGATACATACTCATGATGATTAAGAAAGAAGCTTATTTTAGTAAGGTGATAATATATGTGTGACTTAAGTAAGACAAGAATGAAGGGTTTAAAAGCAGTCTTCATTTGATTTGATAATCAACTGCAGAAACTTTGATTATTCTTAAAGCTATGAAGAAAAGAGAGATTTTTGTCTGGAGACAAAGGTTGCAGTGGTCTCGTGTTTTTGCAGTGGTCCGATCAAATCTTTCTGGCTAAGCAGGATTGGATAGACTTGGATACAAGGCATTGAAGGAGAATCCCACCTGCTTCAAGAAATGTTGTTGCTCACTGTTTCTTCCCTCCTTTTAAACTATAATGCCTCTTCATAGGTAGGGATCATTGTGTCACTGGAGCTGCTGTCTTTTGGGGGTATGGAGAGCCAGGACACTGTTCTTGCCACAACATTTGGAAAGCTAATTGTTGTGTCCTGGCAAAAATAGAGTTTTTACCTGAATTTTCTTGAATTTCCTAGCCTTGGTATTTAGTAGTGTTACTGTAAAACTGCTGTTAGAGATGACAGCAATTGTCGATTAAAAATTGGTTCCTTTTTGAATTTGTAAAGTGATTTGGATGTCCATTGGGATCAGGGATGATTTATACTCGTACTGTTGTTATCCTGGTGCCTCATTAATCTAAGAATAATTTTTAAAATAACTTGCTAAAGAGTTAGTTTAAATTAACAGAAAAGAGCTTGTTGCATAGTCGAAACCATCATTTTAATTTCTCTTGTGGGTAAACAGTGCTAGGAAACGCCAAGTGATATCATTATGACCAATTATATAATAATGAGGTTACACTGAGAGTTTTGACTGCAAGGAAGGCTACGTGTTATGGATGAGAACAGTTGTTATCAGTGTTAACAAATGTTTTAAGAACATAGGCCTGGGAGGACTCTTTGGGCCAGTCACAGTTTTGACATTGGTAGGATAAGACAAAAACGCTTCAGAGGAATTCTGCTAAGGGAGGTAATATTATTTTTTTCTTCAGCCAAAGTTGTGCTGCTAATTTACATGGTTTCAATTTTAATTCACTTTTTCTTCTCCCTGTTTTTAATTAGTACCTGCATAAAGCAAGCCTGCTAATACTTAGTTTATCTGTCCCTGCTATTTTATTTAGTCTGCCCTTGTCAGTGGGAGATGGGAGCTCTTGGCATTTCAGATTCAGGTCCTTCAAGTCTGCTTTTTTTGTGATCATTAGCAGCTGATGATCTCTGTCTGGTCCTACTGCTTGTTTTTCATTTGAATTCCCAATCCATTTAAATTGGAAGTCAAGTTTTATGCACTGATTAGCTAGAATATTTAAAGGGTTGGGGAGGGGGGGGAGGCAAAATACAGGATATAGAATCCCCACATGCTCTTCTTGCATTTTATGTGTTCAGTGTTTTCCTAAAATGTAACTAGCTCCTCAAGAGGTTTAAAAAATTTGAATTGCTGTAACTAGATTGGGTCCATTACACATGGCGTGTAGAGTCCTGTGAGATGGGAACAAGCATATAGTTTGAAGGAGACTCCTCAGCTCACACCATGTTGTAAGGAGCAAGCCAGTTGTCCTTTCACTCCCAACATTTTGTCACTGTGAACTTTGTCAGGGGGACAGAAGAGCTCTTATTTAAAATATCTGTTTCTTTTTGAAGACCTTGCTACCATGGAAGAGAGAATACTGAAGCGTTACTACAAAAAGGTGACAGAGTTTGTGGCGGATATGACCAAAATTTTTGATAACTGTCGTTACTACAATCCAAGTGACTCCCCTTTCTACCAGTGTGCAGAGGTTCTTGAATCATTCTTTGTACAGAAGCTAAAAGGTTTCAAGGCAAGCAGGTAAGCAGAAGAGTTTCCAGTTCATTGTCACTGTTGTGCTATTGCTTAAAATCTTACTGCCATAAATGTATCCTTATGCACACATCTAACAATCTGGCACGCTCCGTATGCTTGTTAATATAGTTACGTTGTGAAAGGCAAGAATCTACTCAGTAAATTCCAGCTGTTGATTTTTGTCTAATTTAAGGACTTAAACCTGCTTCCATTAAAGTTACTTTGTAATACTTGTAGACCTGAATCACACACCATCAAATATGGACAGTGTCATAACTGCAAAAAAAATTAGCAGCAACATAGCTAACACTTTTTCAGTTATTACTTCCAAAAAGCAAATCAACAGGATCAGCTCCTTATCTGATTCTAGGTTTTAATGATGCATGTTTTAAGTTAGTTGTGTTCTGCTCCATGCCATGTTCTTTCCACTCATTAAAAAAGATGGTCTCTATTCCAGCTAGTATCCAGGCTGAGAGAGAGTCTAACGTGTGCCAAAATAAACAAGTTTATTACTTAGCTAACATCCCACCTTTTCTTTGTTAGTATTATTTCCGATGAAATCTATTCACCCCCATTTCAGGGAAGCTGTGGCAAATTGAAATAACTCAGAATTGCGAATGCTAGTTAAAAAAACCCAAACAAACCCTTAACTTTAAGTTACCTGTCTTCAGGAAAAGACTGCTTCAAGTTATTTTGTCCAAAACCAGGTTTCTAAATCATACTGTCTGCCCAGTGTGCATGCTACTGACTGTTTTTCAGAATTAAGAACCATACGGCCTTGAGCAGAGTACCATGTACATACATGTGAGCTGTAGTGCGATAGTTATGTTATATTTGGGCAGTTAGCAGGGCCGTTAAGGTTCAGGCTAGCATACTCCTTAACGTTTGTACAATAATGCACATATCCCCTGCATCATTGCAGCTCTGCATCACAGCAGTAAACCACCTGTAACTTAATTACAAGTATGGCTATAATACAAATCAGCTTTAATCAGAATGTGACTTGTGTACAGGCAATAGATTTTTGTCACTTTTACCATTGAAACTGAATCATGGGAGGCTTTTATCCAAGCCAGTTAAACAATTAATTGCAACTAAAAATTGCACTTTTCCATACTTGTAGAAGTTTCCCAGTCTTTCAGATGGGACAGATGTAAGGTCCTGGGGGAGGTAGGGCTACTTGTAGCAATCAAGCATTGTTCCTTCTGATTTCATTTTGTGACATCTGCGTTTGTGGTGGTCACTTGCTCATGCTTGTGTCGTCTTGTTATAATTTGTTTATCCAGCATTCCCTGCTAATTGCATTGCTGCATCTTATTTGTTGCGCTTCTTTGTTTACACCATCCATATTCTTTCTTTTCTTGCAGATTGTGATATCTTTAGTCTGAACTTTTTAACTGGAATCAGAACTGGATGTTGGGTCACTTTCTTTTATTGTGTAGTACCATGACATTTAACTGCCCTAAAAATACAAAAAAAACCCAGATCACTTGTCCAAATATTAATTAGTACTTTAAAATGGAAACTGTCATTTGTCAGCAGCCATGTTGGTAGACAAAAATGTATTAAAAAGAGTATATTGCTTCTTTTGAATACTGTATTGAGAATAATGTCATAACGTTAATCTTAAAAACCATGTATTTTCAATGAATTATTTGCAGTCGCTAGTTAATAAAACTGTGAACTTTAGAGAAGAGACCTGCAGCACTCTGATCAGCAGAAATGTGGTTTTAATTTTACTGTTCAGTTTTGGTTTTGTTTTTTGGGGTTTTTTTTTTTTACATATGAACACTAATTCAAAGACTTCCACATAGGTTTACATCAGCTACATTTTATTAGAAGTGATTGCGCCCTTATGAATTGTCCTTATGCCTTCCCGATGAAATTGTCTTTATTCCTTCTCGATGAGAGACTGCTATTTTGTGAACTGAACTAGGAAAATATATTCCTGGCATTTTTCATAGTCCAGTTGAAGCATCTTCTTTTGTAAACAATGGACTCCTTTTGTATTCGAGGTCAGAGATGCTTGTTTTAAAAGTGCTCGCCTGCAAATGATGAATCGGAAACAACATGGCTGCAGTCCCCCGATAGTAATTGACCTATGGCATCCTCTAACAAGTGTGTTCTCCCAAACAAAGGGTGCTTAATTATTCACTCTTTTGTGTATTCTGCAGGTCTCATAACAACAAACTGCAGTCTACAGCTTCTTAGAGTTCAGCGTGTTAATGTAACACACAGAGCAAGAATCTGGTTGTCTGAAAATTTTTAATTAAGAAGCCAGATGTTTTTAGTCAGGTTATCCTGACGAGACTTGATGTAAACTGCCTTTTTATTGGTCACAACAGTCAAATTATATTCTTGGCTTATTTTGTCCAAAGGACAAAGGAATAAAAATCAGCAGCACCACTTTCTTGTCAAGATCAAATTGTTGTACTATTGTGGCAGAAGCAGGAAAACTGTCTTTTGTTGAAGGAGAGAGAAAGCAAGCAAGCAAGAAAAAGATACAGTAAATGGAGTCAAATTTAACTCCATGGAAATGCCACGTCTGTTCTTCAGTGAAGAAGCTGGTTTAAAGTCCACACAGAAAACTTTGACTGTATTTATTTATTGTTGCAAAAAAGACGCTTTTTTATTGCTGCCCTCATTTGTCAGCTAATTATTTTTTCTTATAAAATCCAGCCCCGGTTACATGTAATCCATTCTGTATCTTAACATGATTCCTGTAGGTAAAAGTACAAGACCTCTAGATGTCTTTTCTTTCTATGAAAGGAGCTGCTATGTACACATGTGCACACAGACAACTGGGAATCAACAATGAGTTTATCATTCATGGTAGATAAAAACAATTAAGCTTGCATAAAAGTTGGGCTAAGTGGTCATGGACTACAGACTGTTGCCTTGAATATAACAGTACAATTTGTCATTTACTCTGCACCAGACTGAAATGAGTAAAATCTATTTGAAGGTATCTTGTTTGTAAACATTTGTCAGATTCTAATTTTTTTCTTTTGTATTAAAATTCAAAATATGGATGTATATGAAACAAAATAAATGGAGATAATTGTTCTCCCCACAGATGTAGGTGTCTTTTGAATGTGCGCTAATATGTTTGTGATGTTTGGGGGGGGTCCTGTTCTAATATGTAAGTATCCCGAGTAGTAAGGGAGGGAAAGGTAAGATGAGTGGAAAGGGAAATGTGACTTTATTTTTGCTACAACAGTAGCATTTATTTCTTTGTATTCTTAAGCAACTGCTGCCCCTTTTAAAAAAAAAAAATTAATCTACAATGGTGCCATAATTGTGTATCAGATACTAAAGGAAGTAACATGAGACATTTCATTGTTGACTCCTGAATTAAAGTAGTGAGCAAAGTATCATCCAGGGATGAAGAAGTACTAAGTATTTGTAATTATATCTCTGAAGGGCATTGTAAGTGGTTTTGTCTCTTCCTATACAAGGAAAGCCAGTGTGAGGGATAAATGGAAGCCAACAGAGTGAGATGTGATTTGCACCTCTCTCTCGACTCTCTCTCTCACCCCCATTGCACGTTACTTATGTAACTGACCTTTTCTTATTAACCGTTTCCAATAAATCATCCAAGATTTCTGCAGCTCTACAACCATTTTTCTAGATTTTGCACTAATTCATGATTGCTTTGTCTGACAGTGACCTGCGATTTACCTAATTATGGAGAAGCTTCCCTTGGGTTTAACCTCACCCTGCTATGCAAGACCCTTTCCTGTTAATTTCTTAGAAGTAAGACACTGCTACTGACCACAGTTCTCTTACAATTACAGGCTCAGGTGTACAGGTTCTTCTGGGTTAATTTTATCTAATAAACCCCAAATGTTTTTGTACATACAATGTTGTCATTTAACCGATATGTGAAAACTTAAGACAATTAATTGTTCAGTGTGAAAACAAAACCCGTTCAATGCTTCTTGAAATTACAAGTAGTTGCATTTAGATTATGTTGTCCTTTGATTTTTTTTTTAAATGCTACATATTGTATGCATTGTTGTTTAATGGGAGAAGGAGAATTCTCAAGTTTACGTTTTGAAAATTCTTGACATCTCATCACAGCTTCACAGTGTTTCTGTATTATTTATTCATATATAAATATGACATTTAAAACTTTTCTAACTGTAGGCAATACTATGTTTTTAACAAATTGTGGCAAAATGAAGAGTACTTTTTTGTACCTAATACAACATTTCATCCTAGACAAATAAAGTAATGTGTTTGACATCAGATTTGGTGGACTTCCTGATGAAATGCTGGTTGATGATGTATCATATGTAGCTCTTGACATTGCCAGATTGTAAATAACTGCCTGGAAGTCATTTTTTTTTTTTTTTTTTGACAAGGGAAATGTTAAACTCGTGTGTAAACTTTCATGTTGTTGAAATCTCTGTTCCATTTTTCTATTGCTGTGTAATACATGGAGACATTTTCTGGTTTTATCCTCTGTAAGGTTTTTATGGTCTTAAGTGATATTTCTGAAAAAATACATTGATATCGTCTGCAGGAAGAATACCGTTCCTGTAAATATACTGAAAAAAACGTCCTTACTATTCAGTTTTTGAGGGAGCTCGAATATGAGCTTGGGGTGTATTGTGTCGCTCCAGTGACCACCTTCCTTTTAATGTCTCTTTGTATTATAACAATGTAAATTTCGGAGTTTCCGTTATGTTTTAACGTGGGTTTTGGGGGACCTGAACTAACCTCATTTCACATAATGTTCTTCATGATTTTGTCGTCCAAGCTCCCCAGACTGACTTGAACGGGGTGCAGTTGTTCCTTAATTTAAATTTAATTCAAAATCTTCTAATCCCCATGAATTGTCGTCTTATGATGTATTCGTAGCAGGTTTGGGTAAACCTCTGGAGAGAGTGTAAAGTTTTATGTACTCTGCATTTCACTTGATTGGCTGCAAAATATTCATGTTTGTCCTGCTGATGGGGAAAAAAAATCACTGGAATTGACTTAGAAATGTTTCTTCTGAGGTAAGAGACTGTACAGCTGCTTGTTTGGAAATGTCTTTGGGTGAATCAGTACTAAAGGGACACTGTCATTTACTTATTTTTTAAACTTTTTGATCTTCATTGTTTGTAATGAACCAGCATAGAAGCTTGAAAATAAATGTCCCTACCAGATTTGTCCTTCTTGTTGGCTAAACTGTCCTCTCTCTAGTAGTGCGTGTGGCTACTCTCGCGTACTTCTGTCTGTGCACAAGCATCATTGCTAGTAGACTATTGATGTTACTGTTGACATGTCATTTGAAGCCTTGTTCAAATTGCAGCATTGGCCATCGGCCACTGGTGCTCATTGGAATTTGTCTTGCTGTGGGGTGGTGGGGGTTTTCCCCTGAAGGGCACGTAGAATCGGAGGGACATTTCCTGAAGCGTTAGCAATTTCCAAACCTTGACAGTGTCCCTTTAATGAAGATGGAACGGATTTGTAACCTGTTACATGCACCTCATCCACCATCCCAGCTCCCACAAACAATAAGCTAACAAAACTGTAAACTGTTTTTAATAATGAAATCATAAAAGTCTGTATTCAGCAATATTGAGCAAAACTATGAAAGAAGGTAGCTGTACTATATACTGATTTTTCTATTAGCTATGTACTTTCCTATGTGTTTAATACATTTTTCTATATGCTTATTAATCTGTCCCACACTGGCTAATGATTGCAAGACTGATAATGTGATTGAGGAGGGAATTTGCAAACCATCAGAGGAATCATTTGGATGCTTCTGGGCAGACACTAAGTAAAGAAAAAACATCTCCTTTATTTTTTTTTTTTCTTTTCACTCCTTTGACTGAAGTCCAACTTCTAATTTAGAAAACTTCCCAACACACAACCTGAGAGCAGTATCCCTCTAAATCTCTTGAGGTGAAGTTTTTTAGGTAGCATAGTCTAAGATCCTGGAAGAGCAGTCCAGATTATTATATTTAGCGCTTTTTCTTCAGTATCTGATGTCCACATTTTGTGGATTTTAATACCAATAAAAACGTGCTAAATTTGGCAAAAATTCGAAACAATGAAGAGTTAGGCTAACACCCCAGGTAATCTAATCTGTCAGCAGCACTGCTCAGCTCTTAATTAAATATGCTAACAAAATAAAAGGAAGACCAGCTCCTCTCTTCTCAGGGAGAGTAAGATGATTTTATAATGCATAAGGGGAAATAAAACATCTTGCCACTTCACCCACCTTCAGTAATAGAGTGATGTCCTTGTCCATACACAGCCAAACGTGAAAAATAAACGTATACCAATAAGAGCTGGCCTGGACTAAAATACCGAGGTTTTGTAATCCAGCTTTACCAAATAATGGTTTTAAACACGTAAAGAAATGCAGGTCACTGGTCAGATACCATCTGGGAGACCAACAACTAAGTGACGGAGGAATTGCTGTCCCTCCCCCCCCCCCAAACTCCCCAGATGTCTGCTTCAAATCTCCACTTTCACTCTTGGGAGGGATGTGGTCATGGTTGCTTTGGAAAAATTGACAACATTGGTGATCACCGATCAGCACTTGGAAGTCCATTTAAAAATAGGCAACAAAACAACTTGAGATGTGTATGTAGCCCATGCCCCACTGCTTTGAGTTGCCACCAGGAATTATCTTTCTGCCCAAGTAAAAACCCCTCATTACAGTTCTCTTGGGAAATTTCAGTGCTCCAGGCCACGCTCCATGCTAACTTTTCTGTCACGTAGCAAGTGCATCGTCATAAAAGCAATAAGGTGCAATCACCTTTTAGGACAAATGCAAATTTCTAGTGGCTGTCAACTGAACAGAGCATTTTGGCAGGCACCTCAGTCCCATGATGAAGCTTCTCAGGTACTAGAAGCCAGATACGAAAAGCCACTTTAAGCCAGGTCTTCATCTCACTCATTAACAAATAATTCTTACTCTCTTTTATTATTATTATTATGGAAGAGGGTTGCAGGGCAGAACACAACCTCTCATGCTGGGTCCTGTTTTGCATTAAATCTGGATTGATTTAAAAAAAAAAAAAAGTTTGAAGTAGTTTGGCTTAAGTCCAGGGAAAGAAATAAAACTACCAGTTTCACCTGGATTTGTGTGTCTGTCCTTAACCCCACTCAGTCCTGATCTGGGTTGGTGATCGTTTCCTCTTATGTTGACAGAAATTTCTTTTCTTAAATGTTTCAGGCAGTTACCAATCTTCTCTTAAATGGTAACGATATTTAGCGTGTTGCACTTGGCAGCTTGCTTGGAGATTTTACTGGCTGAACGGTTTGGAGTGAGAAATAGCCCATCTTCAAAATACGACTTTTAGACACCACTGATAAGTCCAAACAAGTATTTGCTGCTGTATTTAAATAGGAGTTACTCTTCCGCACTGTTAGTTATCAAGAGAGAGGTAAGGCTGGAAGGCACCTCAAGAGATCATGCAGTCGGGCCAAAGATTGAAGCTGTGACCTCGATGTTGTTAGCGCCACACTCTGACCAACAGCTCTGTGCTGGATTTAAAAATCTTTTAAAATAACTGCGGTGGCCCTCTACCTAAGTTGTTGCATTAAAACAAAGAAAAGCAAGCAGTAATCTAGAGTGCCTCTTCCCTCTGAATTAATTTTTTGAGGTTTGTGCTATACTAGAATTTATTTAAATTAGCATATTCTGGTTGTTTTAGTTAATTTTAGAGCTTTTAGTAATATTTAATACTAAGATCCCTATTAAGTGTTTAAATACCGAAATTTTTTATTCGGGCTACATTAGCGATACTAAAAGTATCAGGCTCAACGAAGAGCTAATTCCAAATATAACTTCACTGTTTTGCAGGTGCGTGTGTTTTATTTTTCTTACAGACAACTGACACGTACATAATTCTGGGGCTAAGCTTATCAGGCATGACAATTGCAGGTGCAAATGTGCGGTTAATTTTCCTACCTGGACACTGTCATTTATACAGTTAACTTATTTATAGTCGTGCATATCATTCCAGTTGGCCATTTGTGCATGGGATAGGTTTGCATCCAGTTAACACGCTCATACACTGAAACAGGGTGTGCCATTTAATAGATACTTTGCATGTCTCTAAAGTACATGAAAATACAGACCTTCATGTTTGGAAAAATGGCATGAGATTTTCATAGTTCTCTGGTTATTTTGGAGGACAGTACTATGTAATTCAAGGAAACTAAAGTGCTAGGAACAACTGCACCTACGTTGTCAGAATTATTGGAATTAGCCCGACAGAAAACTTGATATTCTGCTTTAAAACAAACATCTGTTTATTTGTGCTGTGCAAACTTTGAGATACAGGTGATCATACAACACGTTAAAACTAAAGGGTACGAGTGCTCCTTTTGTTAATGGCCTATTTGCACAGAAAAGTGTTAAATATTCAAAGCAGTGTATTTAAGTAAGAGAAAATTTCTCATCTCAGGTAAATTGATGAACAGCCAGAGTCAATCCACTCGTAATGTATTCAAGAGTACTGACAGCAGGATTCAGCCCTAAAACTTTACAGGGAGTGTTTTTCCAGACTTTGCAATTTAAATCCTCAATGTGGAGTAAATTAATCCACTAGTCTGGGAACATATTGAAGAGCACCCCCTAACACATGAATGTTGTCCACATGACCTAGGTCTGATTTCTGTACTATTTTGCACAATCTACTGCCAGCTATGTAGAACTAAAACTTTAGGAAGGAACAGCATTTTATATAGCGCGTACTGCACCAAACGCACATCAGGGCCAGGGCTGGGTGAGCCGTTAGCACTCTAGCTAGGGCCGGTTTTGTTGGGTAGCTCAAGCCCCAGAAAGGCAGCACAGCATCCTCATCTACACTTGGTGCGAGTCCCTTGAACTCTGCGGTCCCTCTTTCTGTTGAACCTTTTCACGTAACTGCTGCTGCTCCCGAGTAGTCCATCTCCTGGCCGCAGGCGCCCTCTCAGGAACTGCTGCAAGGTAGCAGGTAGCTGCCGCCTCTTGTGGTAGATCTGACCCATCACAATGTATCTGCTTCCTGCAAAATAACAAACCGTTCACTTTGGGGTCACAAATTTACTGAGAAGAGCATTTCCCCTAAAGTGGAACCAGGCTTGCCACGAGCTTGGACAGGGCTCAGAACAACGGTGTCCTGACTCCTGGTGATTGCTGGCCTACACAGACTGTATAGCTGTATTGAAAAGGAAAGTCAGGGGGAAATCCTGCTATCATTTGGATGATTGCACCCATTCAAATTTTCTTTTCAACTAAATTGATGTATAATCCCTCCCTAACAGCGAAGTTCAACCAATCACTCTTCCAGGATATGGGTTAAAACTGGAATCAGTTGTGCAAACTTTCTTTCCTCCCCCTGTATAAAGCAAGGGTCAGGCCTGGTTGCTTATGAAGCCTCCACTCAGCAAATATTCTAGGGGATGTTTCAGAGGGGCCTGAACGCCTTTGCTGCCCGTTACCTGAGCCTGCATTGCAGATACAGAGGAACCAGAAAAGAAAATAGGAAACACTTTACGTGTGTCCTTAAACTAACACGTTCCTTCTGTCCAAGATGTCTTCTGCCCCTTAGATTTGCTGCTTTTGGCCTGGGTAAACTAAAATCCCAAACCACCCAAAGGAGAGCTGGTCTGAATGTAGCTGGAGTTCTTTACCAAGTTTAAAGTCTGGACAGGGTTTACTGCAGTGCGAGGTGTCCACCACCAGAATGTGAACTCGGAAGAAGAAGCCGTCAGGGGTGATATAGAGGCGACTCATCTTGTATAATCCATCGCTGTTTACCAGCAGGGTAACCAGGCGGACTCCACTCCCCAGTCTTTCCACATTATAAACTATTCCGTTTACCGCTGTACGAAGGACAGAGAGAGGAACACAAATCAATCGGTACGCTTGCAAGAGGCAGCAGTCTTTACCTACTTCACAGGAGGAAGGCACGTCGAAGCCTATACAATACATCAAAGGTAAGCCCTATACATTAAATGTTTTATAATAAAGGTTGGGAGAGGGGGGCAGTAACACGGGGGAGATCTCACCCGAGAGAAGACTTAGACTGAGTTGTGGTGGCAGAGCTCCACTTTGAGAGGTCTCTTACTCCATGTCCTTATGCTCCGAAGCCAGCTACACAGAGCTGCAGTACGTCATTTCTGAGCAAGAGTGACATGGCCGGTGCTGAGTTAAACAAGGGCTGGAAACCCCCCACGGGCCCTCTAGACAGAGGAAAAAGACCCATGGAGCAGTAAGGTGAGAAACCTGCACCAGCTACTGCCTTGAGGCTTGAGAACAGCTCTTTGATGCAGCTATCTGACCCTTCATCTAGAGATGCAAATTGATGGAGAGAAACGCTCCGGCTGTGATCTCTGCCGTGGAACCTCGGCCACGCTGTGGCTTGGATTAATGTTTATTCAGGCCAGGTTAGGAGGGAGATGGCATTTTTTCCCCCATTTTCTTTAAGACACGTACGAGGTTTGCTAATAGTTGAACGGATGAAATTCACCCCCAGGCAGAAAGTCCCAGCACAACGCAGGTCAGCTGCGTCTGTCCTGAATTTTGCTCTAAAATGTGAGTAGGAGGAAATGTACATGTGTAGATAATGCTTCCTAATTTCCACACTCGGTGAACAGATGCCTCATAGCATTCCTACGTTCTGGGAAAAGAAACACCTGTTAATTTTTACTGGTCGTATATTTTGCTGATCCGTTGTCAAATACTGGGTGTACCCCAGTAAAATGTACCCCCATGTGAGCTGTCGGGAACACGGGGACATATTGATCAGCAGTGCCGATGATTGCTTCATTAGAAAGCAAGAAGCGTAATGTGCAGTGTGTATTACTAGGGGTACTCCGCACGTCCACATCTAACATCCAGGCACCCAACAAAGCAATGCAAGTGTATGCGTTTTTAGATGCCCTGAATAGAGAGAAAAGGCTAGTATCTACTTTGGTAATGAAGGACTGGTCTATTTAAAACCTCTTGCATTCAAACCACTGGGGCAATAATCTCAAGAATTACATTTCTTTCCCCCCCTCTCCCTGAAAGTGTGATGCCATGTCCTGAGCACCTAATGAAACGCAACCTCCACAGGCACTGAAGTTAAAGGGAGTCCTATATGCAGAGAGACTATGTAAGCCTCATCTTTGACATGATCTTGTGACACTTTATGGCAAAACTCATTACGGAGGAGTCACCATAAAGGCAATCAAATAACACTGCTCGGAGTTAATGCTGCAGCCTTCTCAGCATCTGTCCCTATGATTCTCGGTTTTCTACGTAACCACAATTGGAAACATCCCCTCCCACTGCAGTGGTGGGCTGTGGTTAGAGACTTGGAGGACTTTTGGTGGAAAAGAGCATGAGAGAGGTTGTTTGTACTGGGTATTTCCACAAGCACCTGTCATTAATGCTTTTAATAATATACATAATAAACCCCAGAAGGCTTTTAAAAACAAGGTGATGTCTGTCGGTGCCTTAGGACCAAGGACGCTAGGAAGGAAATGCTCTTACCAAATTCGCTGGCACAATAAGCCTCTGCTTCATCCGGCTCCTTCCTGCACCCCGACAGACACGCCTTCTCCTTATCGGCATCTGAAACGAGAACGCGAGATGCATGCCGGCGCTCCTGATGCAAAGCAAGCGACCCGATTCCTTTGAGCGCTTGCGACGTCCCCTCCGACGGGGCCGTGCCTTACCTTTCTGGAGCACGTTGAAGTGGTACAGCAGGCTGGCCGACTGGCGGTTGGTGACCCAGGACGGGGGGTCGATCTTTCTCGCAGGGTCGCTCTGTTTGTAGGGGTTGATCTTGCCGGGTCGGTTGGAGTGATGCAGCGTGTTAGGATCGTCCGTCCCTGTGTCTTGGAGAGGGTGCGTCTCGGCGATGGCTCTGTCCGTCCGATGGGATGGTGCTGCGTGGTAAAAGCGTGCCGACGCGCTGTTACCAGCCCCGGCCCAGAGCCTGTCGCTGTGCATTCGGTTTGCCTGGCTGAAGTCGAAGGAGGCGGGAGAAAGCCCCGCGAGGTGAGTCTCGGGAGCCAGGGTCCTGCCACGTCGGCTGAGCTCTTTCCTCAGCCCTGTATTGTTTTCTACTGAGAATTTGGCCCTTTTCTTTTTCTCCGAGTTGGCCAAGAGGATGTCGGCAACCTTTGGCCACTGGCAGTTGCCTGGAGACAGCAGCCGATGCTCCGTGTGATTCTCTCGGGCGATGCTGCTGCCTCTGGACGGGAGCGTCACTTGGCCGGCCGTGGCACCCGCTGCCCTATATGCATCTTTGCTGAGCCCCTGAATGGCTTTTCCACCGTAGGGCATGGGTCCTGCATGCAAATATAGAGGAGTGGCAGCGCGAGAAAGACGTTTTGTTACAAGCTCTTTGGGGCAGAGACCTTTTGACTATAGGTTTGGCTGGCACAATGGCAGCCTCAGCCCTAACTCGGGCTTCATTATCCCTACCTACAGGAGAGGTGATTTGGTATGGGGAGCAAAGCAGAGACCTCACATTTCACTGGCCTCATGCACAGAAGGAGCGGGTTGTGATTCTGGAGAAGGGGAGGGGGGCGGTTCTGATTTAGCTTGTGGTTTCCCAAAGGCAGCAACGTTGGAGAGAGCTGTGATCCAACCGAGCAAGAGATCTTTCCAAACCAGCTGAGCCAGAACCACGGGAGAGGATGGAGGAAAACTTCCCAGCTCCTTTGTGGGGCAGGAGCCTTGTCGGTGGGCGCAAGGAAGGCCTAGCCGCCCGTCAGTGAAACGCTGGCAATCTGCATGTGGCCATTGTTACAAATTACAGCTACGATTTACAAACAACCTCCTCTGCGGAAGGAGCCCTCGATCTCCAGGGAACAGCCGGGGAGCAAGGTTCATGCTCCCGCTTGGCCTGATTGTTCCCAAGTCCACGACAACAGAAGTATTTGATTTTTTTTTCCCATCCCACGGATGCCTTATTGACAATGTCCTCTGTACTTCGCGGTGCCTGTAGGCTTTGAGCGCCGCTGGAGAGATCTTTATCTAGGGTTTTGGATCTCAGACTAGTGCACCACGGAGCTGCCTGGGAGCTCAAAAAGCCAGTCTAGGAGGCAAGGCCTTGCTGCTACGAAATGGTCCCTTGCCATCTCGTCTGTTGGCAGTAAGGTTGAGGGGACGGGCTGAGAGAGAGACCTGCTCTTTGCAGGTCTATGAAATGATTGATTATTACTCTGAAATGATCCCCTTAATAGTCTACTGCGTTTTGGTTCAGCTAGGATGAGAGCAGAGCGTGGGCCAGCCGGGCAGCTCTCCAGACCTCGTGCCGCATCTTCGCCTTTTGAATCCCACAAAGCAAATTCCTTTTCCATTTAGATGGAGGGGAAAGGGGGTTCCCCCTGCAGTTTCTTTTGCCTTAGCAGTTGTGATGGGTCTTCTTCCTATTCAAGCCTTCCCTGAATTGGATTTAGTCTGCCAGCGGAGGGAGAGTATCTACAAACAGTTCACCCACACACATGCTGTCCGGGTGTTCACTGTTTGTGATTAACAGTGTGTAGGAGGCTGATCCTGACTTGTTATGTGAAAAGAGAGATTTGACATACACAGATGAATAAAGGCCTGGTTTATCTCCAGTTCCTGGCTCTCAAGTGTTGACCTCCCCATTACTTTCTCTGTGCTCTCACCAGCTGTTGTCATGGGAAAAATTTCCTGATATTTGGGCTGAACGCATCTGAAGTCAACAAATATCCATGAAGGACGGGGTGGAGGGAAAGTCCGAGCTAAAGGAAGCAACAGGCTAGGGTGCAATAGAGCGGCCTGGCCGGGAGCCAGCGAGCCTGACCGAGGGGCTTCGAACACACCTGCCATCTGCGAGGTTCGCCCCGGGGTTCATTTTTACATGGTGACAAAACTCCCATTTGCTGTGACCCGGTTCTCCGATCCCTTCTGCACTGGTGCCCCCACCCCCCAAACGATCCCATGAGACTGGGGAAGCAGGGCTTCTCCAGATCTATCCGTTCAGTGGGGAGAGATGTCCCTTTTCCCTCAGTGCCCAGGGAGAGATGTGCTCACACGTCTATTTGGTCCCAGCTAGGAGCTCCGAGCACCCCACAGACGTGAAGCCTACAGAAGATGGAAGGGAGGTGAAAGCCGTGCGCAGAAAGCCACATGCACTAGTCACTACACAACTCCTGACCTGGCTACCTTGGGATTCAGGGCCAGCTGGATGTCTGCCTCTTGCAGGTGCTCTCGGTCCTACCGGGCACTCGCCTGCCTCTGATATAGCAAGCATCTCCACTTGCTTTCCTGTCTAATGAACGCACCAGACTTGTTCCTTTCCTGGGCTTGGATGCGATCCCTGCTGCAGCTTGCTGAAAGGCTGCAGCTGGAGAGGGCTGCCAGGGCAAGGATCTGGAATAATGTGTCCAGCCTTTGTGGGAAAGATCTAGCTTCTGCTCTCGCTTCCCTGCTGCAAACAACAAATCTGCCCGTTCCTGCCTCTGAATGGTCATGAACTTACCTGTCACAGAGCTGGAAGATGATCCCATGACAAAGCAGAGGAGCCAAAATGCCTTGGCTGTCATTCTGAAGGAAACTTTTTCCAGACTCCGAATGAACTGGAGTCTTTTATGCCCTTCCCCCTGGTTCATGCTAATGAGAGGCAGCCTTAGGGGAAACAGGAATCACTCACTGGACAGACCACTGGAGCAAGACCAAGCTGCAGCAGCCCCAGCTAGCCTCCCTCTGCCACCGCCTAGGAGGAGCATGTGCCGAGCCCCCCACGAGGGCCAAGCTCACCTGAACATCCACGGGGCGCATCCATGCCTGCCAGACAAGCGCAGCATCCCCAAACTCCCGCTCTGGATACAGGTTTCTAGCCATTAGCCTTGGGGACTTGTTTTCCTGCAGGAGAAAACAGGGCAGAACAAATAAAGCCATTCTTGGGAGCGGTACAAGGACCGGCACAGAAATGCAGCGTGCAGAAGGCAGGGTGGGCCGGGGCACCAGAACAGGGCATGGGTACACGGTGGCTATCGTGGGTGCACAGTTTTCAAGGCTGGCTAGCGTTCTTGTGATGCCTTCAAACCTTCTTTTCAAGGAGACTTTTTGCAATGTTGTTTTTCATCCTGAGAAATATAGCCATCGTTTCTTCTCAAGAGAAGAGTCTGCTGCTCCCTCGGGTAGTTTCAATTTCTTTTTTCAATTTTTCAACCCGGGCTCAGGAATATGAATACACATGCAAACCCCAATGGCTTTGGCTCAGTGGGTATAACTCCACTCGCTGAGATTAATTTAATCCCATAGGTTTATTCTTGTTTTGGGTTGGCTCTTCTGTTTTCATGCCGTTGTTTTCAAAAAATCTGCTTGGTGAGGTTGCTTCCTCCCACTATTTGATGGCGGATGGCAGGAGGATGAATCAGTTAATTAATTGATGCCTGCACGGCGCACTGAATGCAAAGCATTGTAAAATGCCAGGTGTGATAGGGAAGATCCCGTGGGCTGGGTGCCAAAACACATCTTTCCAGCCAGAGGAAGACAAACCATGTGGAGCCCTCCATCAAAAAGCCAGGCGCAGCACTGGGGCTGGCCCTTTGTTTCAGGCTAAGTGGCTTAGTGAGGATGATCGCTGTTCCAATTAATCAATGCATGTGGTCGCTCCGGTGCTCCTGCCACATGGCTCTGTAGCGAGGCACTGCTCAAGCCCAAGCACATGTGGGAGGGTGCTGCGGTCTTAGGGCTGGGTTTTGCCCTCAGTGGGAAATCTTGAAATAAAACAAAGTTTTCAGACATCTCTTTGTGGCTCATTGCTATGGCCAACATGGAAATGTTCTTCCTTTTAAATGAGTTGTATATCACGGATATCGCTCGTGTTTGAATGATTGTATCTGTGAAATTAAGGATTTCAACAGAATCTCCCTGGATGCAAAGTGTCTTGTTTTTTTAAAGCAGCTGAGCATGGTTTTTTGGGTGTGTTTTTTTATTATCACCATATTTAAGTTGTTTAAACTTCTCTACTAGTAAAGAAATGATCTGGCTTAGAGTCCAAAAGCGCGAGAGAAGAAAGCGCGAGAGAAGAAAGCGCAGGCTAGGTTGCATAGACGGCTGGAGGGAGGGTAGGGTGCGGTGCTGTGAATTATAACAAAGTTTCTTTTTTGTACGTGATTTATATCCGAGTCTCAGCGGATTGTATGTGGGGTCCTTAAAGAAAACTGTATACAGTCATAACCCCCGGCTGTGTAACACCCCAGCCCATGCTCCTATGTAGCCGCGTTGGGATGTTTCCCCGCAATTTCACTCCCTTTGGGGTATCCGTCGTAATGGCGGAGGAATGGTGGTACCTTTGTGCTGAGCAACAGGCCTACAAAAAGACGCTGCGTTTGTCCTGGGATAACCATTTTTATACCGGCACAAAGTACAATCGTTCACGTGCCCGTGTCTTGTCCTGGCATAATTCCTTTAAAAAAAACCATGAATCGTTATCTTCGGTGACTCAATGGCAGAAACGCAGCGGTGTGTCCGGCTGCTCCCTGACCCTGGCTCGACGCGCCTCGCGTGCGCGTACCAGTGCCTCCCGGTCCCGCTGGCGAGCGAACACTTGTGCAGCGTGCCCGGGGACAGATGTGGCACCTGCTCCCAGCCCGGCTGGATGATGACAATGTCTTTCCCATCTAGTAAAGCCTGACTAGCAGTAGCAAAAGCCCTGGGAGAGGACCGGGGGGAGACGTTTAAAGGGACTAAAGCCCTGATAAGCGGGGTTGTTCCCTGCTCCCACCAGAGCAACAAGCCCCCCCTGCACCGCCGTAGTTTGCACATCGCTGCCCATTGTTCAGCCCTCGGCAGCTCCCAGGCCCTTCCCCCGGGGCCAAGGGCGGCCCAGGCGCGGTTAAAAGCGTCTGCCGGCAAGGAGGAGGCCGCCGGGCCGCCGCAAAAACGTGTTTGCGGTACGACCCAGATGGGACTCGAACCCACAATCCCCAGCTCCGGAGGCTGATGCCTTATCCATTAGGCCACTGGGTCACCCGGCGAGAGCGGCGCGCGGCGCGTTCTAAGGGCCCCGCCCGCGCGCTCGCCCCGCCCCCGCCCCGGCCGCTCTCGCCACGAGGCCGCGCCCCGGAGTGGGCGGGGCCTAGCCTCCCTGCTCTGCGCTGCCGGCCGCGCGGGCGCGGGCGCGGGGCCGTGCACGGCGCTGCGCATGGGGCCGGGGTCTGAGTTTCCCCTGGAGGCTGCAGTGCGTCCGTTTGGGGCGAAATGCAAGCTGGGTGATGTCCTTCCAGGAAATGGGCTGTGGACAAGCAGGTGGGACCAGCTTCAGCCTCAACCACCTGCACTCTGCCCCTTGTCTGCCACCGGCTCTTCGGTGCTGCTGCCTGCACAGGAATGAGGAGTTGAAGAAACAAACCGCCTGCTCTGGCCTGAGATCAAGTGATCCCAACTGCGCGAGCCCCTCTGGAGGACTTGGGGACGGCACCGCCTCCCTGGGACGCGACTCCAGACTGCAAATAGCAATTCTTCCTTATGTCCAGCCCGAAACCAGCTCTGGCAGTCTAGGGCCGTTGCTCCTTGTCGTCCCCTGCAGACAGGTGGCTTTGTCTGCTTCCCTCTCGGCTACCCAGCCTCACATCACCCCTTTTTATTTTAAGACTTTTAAGAACTTTAAGAATCAGAACAAACTTTATTTTAAGGCTCAGAATAAACTACGTACAAAATAAGCCCCGTCTCAGAGTGAATAAATCAAGCCTTCTGACCCTTTCCTATTGTCTTTGCTTGCAGTGTCATTTCCCAGGGGCTTCTGGTCATCCACCTGTAAGCGACCCTGGGTTTTGGATCTGCACGGTCAAAACGCTCTAATTTAATCGATGCCTGTCGTTCTGGGTGAGATCTGGACAGCTGGGTTGTATTGCACAGGCTCCTGCTTGCTTGACTCCAGCCAGCTGTGTTGGGAAAAGTGTGCTCTGGATTCTGATCTTTTTTTGTTAATTCATAGAGACACGGGTTGTAGGGGCTGGAAGGGACCTTGGAAGATCATCGGGTCCAGCCCCCTGCACTAGGCAGGAAAGACAAGTGGGGTCACTGGCAACATGGAAGGGGTGCACGTGGGTGCACGTGCACCCCCTGGAAGTGCCAGCTGCAGAACCCGAAGTGCATTCCTGTTTCACCGCTGGCTCGGCAATTGGCCGCTGGGAGACCTCCGTCCCCCATTGGCAATCTGGTGCCCCCCAGACTCAGGAGGCACCAGTCACCCATGGTCAAGTGACCCCAGCAAGGCGACTGTCCAGTCTCCTCTTGAAGATGTCCAGCCTTTCCTCGTATGGCTTGCTGTGCCAGTCTCCGATCACACGAGTGGCTCTTCTCTGGACTCTCTCAAGCTTTGCCACGTCCTTGTTGAAGTGCAGTGCCCAGACCGGACGTGGTATCCAGCTGCGGTCTCACCAGTGCCAAGTAGAGCAGGGAAATCACATCTTTGGTTTTGCTGGAGATGCATGGGAAGCACTGAGGCTTTGCAGTGGAGAAGGCAGGTGCTGATTGTCTTGCAGCGTGTGAGACTCCTCTTCCAGGAGCTCTGCCAGGTGGCTGACAGCGTCGTTGTTGCTCAGTAACAATCCGGTTTCGATTGAGCTTTTGGAAAGCAGGGTGCCGCGTAACATCTCAGTGCCGCTGGCTTTCTTGGTCCTCGTCCCGCAGGGCCCAGAAAGGTTTCGCATATAAGGACTGCTGGGGTTGGTGTATTCTGCAGGTGCGATCAGGCAGCCCTGATGTTATTAGTGGTTTGGGATCCTGCGGATTAACAAGTGTTGTTGCTCCATCTCTGGGCCCGGCAGCGAGTATTTTTGTTGTCGTGCAGCGGTCGGGAGCCACCGTTCGGGTCTCATCCTCACTTCATCTACTCGAAATGGCCTCAGTCAGATCTGGAGGGGGGCCACACCACCCAGCCAGGAGTGGAAGCTGGTGCAGGACGCGGCAGCCTTCATGGGCCTGAATAATCCCTGCTCGTCACGGGCAGCGCTGTTCCCGTAGCTCAGCGCCCTAAAAGGCCGCTCAAGTCTTTGACATACAAAAAACTAGAACTCTTAGATCCAAAATGATCCCTTTCATTAGACCAAGTGGAAAATGGCAAGAAAATTGTCCTTGCACACTTTGGCTGCATGAGCTTCTTCCCTGCTTTCTGCTCGCTCTAAACCCGAGCTGTGTACAGTTGGGGGTGGACCCATGGGGGAAGACTACACCTCCCAGCATGCCTTGCTCCCCCTCCCCCTCCCCCTCCCCCGCGGGCAGAGTGAAGCACGGGCGAGGCCTGCCGGGAGTCGTAGTCTCCTTGACCCTCTGTCCCGCACTGCACGCCGGGAGATGCAGTCCTCGGGGGTTGTGACGCGACCGAGGGAGAGGGTCTCGCGAGAGCTCCGCTTGCCTCGCGAGGCGAGCTGGTTTTTTCAAACCGGCCAATGAGGAGGCTGCTGTGGCTCGAACGGACCAATAGCGGAGCGGGGCAGCGGGAAATTTAAATCCCGCCGGGGGCGGGGCCGCGGCGGAGGGGCGGGGTCGGCGGCAACGTGCTCGGCGGGTCAGTGCGGCGGCGGCCAGCGCGCGGAGCGGAGGTGTGCTGAGGTGCGGTGCGGGCCGGGGCCGGGGCCGGGGCCGGGGCCGGGGCCGGGGCCGGGGCCGGGGCCGGGGCCGGGGGGAGCGGGGGGATCCTGCGGCTCTCCCTTGTTCTCACCCCCGGCTTCCTTCCAGGTCTGCCTCTTGCATCCGTGCTGCCTGCGACGCCCCGACCGGCCCAGATGTCCGCCAACGAGAACGCCGCCGCGGCCGCGGCCCGGCTGAACCGCTTCAAGAACAAGGGCAAGGACACGACGGTGAGCGCCGGCCCGGCCTGGAGGCGTCGCTGGGTTTCGGGGTCTTTTTTTTGTCGTCGTTGTTGTTTTTTAATGTTTTGTTTTTTTTAAAGCGCCGCTTTGCACTTTAAAAATTAAAAAAAAACCAAAAAACGTGACAATTTCCTTTTCCTCTCAGGAAATGCGGCGGCGGCGTATCGAAGTCAACGTGGAGCTGAGGAAAGCCAAGAAAGACGACCAGATGCTTAAAAGGAGAAACGTCAGCACTTTACCGGACGACGCCACTTCTCCTCTGCAGGAAAACAGGGGCAATCAGGTACCGGCAGTGGCGTCGTAGGCGTCGGGGCTGGAAGGGACCTGGGGAGACGGGCGAGTCCGGCCCCCGCCCCAGGGGCAGGAAGTCAGCCAGGGTCACGGGGTCCCAGCAAGATGAGGGTCCAAAAGTGTTCCTCTGATTGCAAGAGGTTACGGCTTATTGCAGACTAGGGCTGGTTTCCCCCTTGGCGCTGAAAGTCCCGCGTGTACAGCGACTCCTTGCTGAACGCGGTCGCGTTCTTGATAAACGCGACGGTCGATCCGATTACGCTGGCAGCCAAACGATGGTATAACCGAGCGACTTTGAACGAGCGTGTTTTCTAATAGATCGTCAGCGTAGTAACGAGACTGCGTCAACCGGGGCGAGGTTAAGTGAGGCGTACCTGTACTCGGGAAGAGCACGCACCAACTGCAGGGCCATCCTCAGCCTGCCGAAGGGTTTTTAAACCCGAAAGCTTCCTAAAAAAGATGTTTTCCAACTATTTAAGTTGGTCAAATAAAGGATATCGGATTCGCCCAAAGAGCCTTGAGTACCTGTACAGCACCGTACTTACACCTGGTGCCTTACGCTTGGTGATGTCAAAAGCACAACGCCATAGATCCTTGCCAAAGCAGAGAGAAACTTCTTATGAAGTTTCTGCTTCTCCTAACGTAGTTCTTAAACCTGTTTCTGTCCCATGGACAGGTCTGTGCACACTGGTCTGTTGAAGAAATAGTCAAAGGAATTAGCAGTAACAACATAGAACTGCAGTTGCAGGCTACTCAGGCCGCAAGGTAAGCGACTTGGTGTAAGTGTCATTTGGTGACTGGGGATAAGGAACAGGGTTTAACTCCGCAGAGCACAAGCACCAAACATAAAGCTGAGATTTTGGCAGGCTAATATTGGGCAAATGTTGCTAATAGTAAATAAATAATGCTGTGTTATCTGGCCTCAGGTAAGTAAATGAGTTCTCTGGGCTATGGTCAGTATTCAAGGGACTGAGCGTAAATGGAATTACACAAGCGCTGGTGCTCTCTGACTGTTTAGAGGTGTCCTCTGAGCATGAGACTTCACCTGGCACTTGAGCTGTACTTTTCCTTCTGTCTCATGGTGTTAAGGGTGATGTGGATGTTGGAAGTGTCAGATTTTTTTATCCTCGGCTCTATAGAGGTGGCGGGTATTGCGATTTATTTGTAAGGCTGGAATATGAGATGCTAGTACTGAGGAGCATTCCCTCAGCTTAATGTATGAAAGTGGAGGTGAAAGAGGGAGGCTTTCACCCTAGAGTGTTGGTTCCAAATACAGCATAATAGTTGAAGTTTGAAAAGTCCTGCACAATGAGGTAGGAGGATGATTACCTGAGATGGTAGTGCAGCTTCTGGCAGTTATTGCCATTTACTTCAAGCAGTTCCAAGTGCATTATTACTTTTCCACAACCAAGTAGCTTGGCTTAATTTCAGATTTTGGTTTTTTTTTTAACAAACAGTTTCAATACAAAGCTGGATCTGTCAAAAGCAGTCTTTAAACCACTTAATGTAGTGTTCAGCTAGTCTTTATTGAACTTCTTTGGATGTTTGCCACTGTTGGAAGAATATCTTTTTAAAGTAAAACTTGGGTCTTCTGCTGACTAAATTGGAATCTACTGTTCAGGTTGTAGTAGACCAAAAAAATTAACTCCCTGTGTTTGTTTCTGTCTTAGGAAACTGCTGTCCAGAGAGAAACAGCCCCCCATAGACAACATAATTCGGGCTGGCTTGATCCCCAAGTTTGTCTCCTTTTTAGGGAGAGCAGACTGTAGCCCTATTCAGTTTGAATCTGCTTGGGCACTTACTAACATTGCTTCTGGCACGTCGGAGCAAACAAAGGCTGTGGTAGATGGTGGAGCCATACCAGCTTTTATCTCCCTGTTGGCTTCTCCTCATACTCACATCAGTGAACAGGCTGTGTGGGCTTTAGGAAACATAGCAGGTATGTCAGTGTGCTGCACTTACATCATTTTCAGGCCAATTAATTTATGAGGGAAAGTCACTGGGGGCCAGAGTTTCAAAATTGTTCATGTCTTCCCTGCCTAATATGGAGAACTCTTCCAAAAATCTGAACCTGGGTGTCTAGCAAAAGAAGCCTGGAACACAAACCTGGAGCGGGTCAGCTACAGCTGCTTGTCTTGCTTTGGCTAGCAGTTGTATCTACTATGACTTCAAGCAAGACTTGGTAATCTATAGGGTGTTGCTATTTGACAGGACTCTTCTATCTTAGTGCTGTCTGATCTTTAAAGTCTTCTGAGGAAATTCTGCTTAATCCTGAAACTGAAATCTGTGAGAGAGGGGGGCCTTTTGGGAGGAGATAACATATTACTTTGTGAATGCTAGGTCATCAAAGGAGCACACTAGCAAACCACGTCACACTAGTGTCTGAATTCTAGACTTAGTGGAACTTTGTATTTTATACTTGAATCCCAGCAAAACATCTGTCTTCAAATAAAATTGTTGCTGCAAAGTTGTCCTAATGCTACAACAACTGCTTTGTGTACTTAAGAGGAGGAATTTGTGCTATAATTAACACATTTCAGCCAGCATCTCTCACTTTATATCGAATGACAAACTAAAGATTTCAGCTGCTAAAAGTCAAATTAAAATAGCATTCTAAAAGTAACTAAACTGGTGCTTTGTTTATTATTGAAGAAATAGTAAGAGGTGGATATCAAGTATGTTTTAAAGTTTTCCATTAACTCTTACTATTTGTCTACTTGTTGAAATCCCCTCTAGATCAAATCACTGACTGTTTCAAGTTCAGTGCTGTACTGCCTGGTAAAATGCAGTTTTATAAAGGAATGTGTTATATTTGTGTGTAGACTGTAAACTCTGTTGCTTGACACTTGCTGTTATTCACATGAATATCTCTTCTGGCTTCCAGGTGATGGTTCTGCCTACAGGGACTTAGTTATTAAATATGGTGCAATTGACCCACTGCTGGCTCTTCTTGCTGTTCCTGATCTCTCTTCTCTAGCAGTAAGTATGCATCATGAATTAAGTCATCGCTGTATCAGTTCATTGCCTCAGATCACTAAACCTGTCTGAAGAAGAAGCTAAGTAAAAACTGTGTGCTGCTTCTTCAGTCAGGATACCTGCGCAATGCTACCTGGACCATTTCAAACCTGTGCCGTAATAAGAATCCTGCACCACCCATAGAAGCTGTTGAGCAGATTCTTCCCACTTTAGTTCATCTACTGCACCACAACGACCATGAGGTTTTGGCTGACACGTGCTGGGCGGTCTCCTACCTTACAGATGGTTCTAATGATAGAATTGAAGTAGTAGTGAAAACTGGACTCGTGCCACAACTTGTGAAGCTCCTGGGATGTGCTGAACTGCCAATAGTGGTAAGATCATAGCAAGTAGAAATACCTTGAGCCCATAATTCTTTGGCTGTTGAGTGATTTAAAGGATAAAACAATGAACAGAAGTAGCTACAAAACAACAGTGAGCTACTTCAGGGAGTTGAAAGAATGTCTGTAAAATATGGGTGACCTCTACAGAGACAGGAGTTCAAGAACTACTGGAAGGTCTTCCTCTGAAGTACAGAGGAACTTTGCATGAGAACTTCACTCATCTATCTCTGTAACGTTTATGGTAATGTTCTCTGCAATTGGCAGTTGCAAACAAGTAGTTTGCTAAATGTCAGTGTAGTCCAATTGACCTGTGAGTCTTAAAGTGCGGAATGTTATATCATCATCCATGCTTTCAAATTTGGTCACTTGTTTCAATTACGTAATCGGAACAGGCTGTCAGTGATGGTACTCGCTAAAGCCCATTAGAATGCCTGGCCTACCAGGGCCCGTAATTGATAATGAAACCTAGTAAAGGAGCAAGGAATCCCAAAACTAGTATTAGTGCCATTAGAGCCTGGGTTCTAAGTGTCCAACTTCACGTTCACTCCTTCCTCTAGCACTTGTCCAAAGCCCCATCATAGACATTGGCCTCAGCATCCTTTAGGTATTACTACTAACAGTTATAAATAGTACGATGTAACTTAATGCTTTTTTTTAAATAGACTCCTTCATTAAGAGCCATAGGAAACATTGTCACGGGCACTGATGAGCAAACACAGCTTGTTATTGATTCGGGAGCACTAGCTGTCTTCCCAAGCCTGCTCAGTCACCACAAAAACAACATTCAGAAAGAAGCAGCGTGGACCATGTCCAACATCACTGCTGGACGTCAGGACCAGATCCAGCAAGTTATAGATCATGGACTTGTTCCATTTCTTATTGGAGTGCTGAGAAAGGTAAAATCTAACTTCCCTTACATAATTAGAATCTTAAATTGAGGTTGAAGAGCCATCTCTGGCTGATGTTGACATCTTATATGTAAAGATGACAGCTGTTAACTAGAGTTGTGCAAAGCTTTGGGTGCTGATTCAATTCGGAGGAGATTTGGCCCGATTTTTTTTCAGTGGCCAAATCTCCAAATCCGGATAGATTCAGGGGGCCAAATTGAAAAAGTCTGAATAGCTTTGACTCGGGCAATCCCCAGCAGCTGCAGCAGGAAGCTGGAGCCAGACTTGGAACTGGCAAGTAGGAGGTGGGGAACCTCGACCCCTACCTGCGTCAGCTCCTGGCCCTTTACAAAAAAGCCCCAACTCACCAGGTGCTGCTGGGCGGGGGGTAGGGGGTAATCCTTGCTGCCCCACACTGCATGGGGGCCTCTGCACGAGCCCCCTCCCTGCCATGGCTCTGGCCCTTTAAGAAAAAAAAACAAGGAAAAACCCCAAGATTCACCACTCTAGCAGCAGCCTTTGGGCTTTGGGGGACTCATGCAGAGCACCCCACATGGTGGGGGGGTAGTGGGGATCACTGCCCACTGGGCAGGAACAGCGAGTCCAGGGGGTTTCATCTTTTTTTACTTAAAGGGCTGGAACTAAGGCGGGGGCTCATGACAGAGCCCCCCCATGCAGCATGGGGCAGTGGGGGGGGGGCAGTAGGGGTCACCTGTAGGGGGGCCTGGTAGTACCAGGTGAGTTGGGGGGCCAAGTGCTGGAAGCTAGGGCAGGCGGAGCTGTCATTGCCAAGCTGGAAGAGCGGGCAGGGGATGGGCCTGCATGATTTGGAGATTTGGCAGCAGCCAAATCTCCAAATCGGATTCGGCTAAATTAATTTGAGACTGTGATTCAAATTACCAAATCGAATAACTGTTCCCTGAATTCGCCAAATCTGAAGCGAATACTAGCTGCTTCTCATAGGCCTACTGTTAACAGCTTAAGGTACTTTAGTCAGTCAGAACTCTTGCATGTAGAGCGAAGGGTATATTTTACTCAAATGTTTGCCATCTTTGTTGTGATCTTAATCTGTAAACCTTCAGCATAGCTCATTTCGTACCGTCTAAAATATCACTGGGACTCGGGACTCTTGCCACATTGGTCTTGGGAGCACAAGCACTAATAACTACATATCCTACTCTTTCTTTTTTTGAAACAGGGGGATTTCAAGTCACAAAAAGAAGCGGTGTGGGCTGTAACCAACTACACAAGTGGTGGAACAATTGACCAGATCATATATCTTGTTCAGGCTGGTGCTCTAGAACCGTTATTGAATCTCTTGTCAGCTAAGGACAGCAAAACTGTACTAGTTATTCTGGATGCTGTTTCTAATATTTTCTCGGTAAGTAGACCAAGGATAATCCACTGTGGTTTATTGTATAACAATTTAACAGTTATTCCAGTAATCGGTGACTGGGTTTAGTCAGAGAAGTCTACTGCACGCATTTCCTAGCACATTTTGTTCTGTTCATTTCAGTCATCAGTGCTATCTACAGAGTTATGGTATAGTAGTTTGTCTCGAGTTTATTAGGAACCAGGCTACAGTTCTTGGCTACTAAACTTTTTGTTTTCACTGTCTAAAAAGCTGCATGCTCCAAGCAGGAAGAAATCATACCTGATAGACAGCCAGTTTGCTGTAGTAACCAAGTGTGCTATCTCTAGCACAGCGTACCTGCGGCAGTATTGTTACTAGACCTTAACGAGTGATTCTCTGCAGGCTGCTGAGAAAATTGGTGAGACTGAAAAACTCTGTCTCATGATTGAGGAATGTGGAGGTCTAGACAGAATTGAAGCTCTCCAGTCTCATGAAAATGAACAGGTGTACAAGGCCTCCTCAAGCCTGATTGAGAAGTACTTCTCAGCAGAGGTGAGAAACTGAAAGAGCATTAAATAAGTTTTGTTTTGTTTTGTTTTTGGGTTTTTTGTTTTGTTTCTGGTTCCTTTTTTTAGCTCCTCGTCACATAATAATTAAACCTTTTTAAAGTATTTGTTTGTTTCATACATCTTTTCTTCTCTTGTAGGAAGAGGAAGACCAAAATGTTGTGCCAGACTCTACTGCTGACGGCTACACCTTCCAGATTCAGGGCAGTGCTCCTGACACTTTCAACTTCTAGATTTTGTGTGTACTGCAGCTAACCTCATCTGAGTACCTCTTCTCCTTGTTTTAATGTCTTCACTAATCTTTTTTTACTGTCTTTTTCTACGTGACTTGTAATGTAGCACTTTGTACAATTGAAGCATACTTGAACAGTTCAAAAGTGTACATACTACATGAATCTTACTGTAAATTTCAATCTTTCTTGAAGTATGCCTGTAAATACTCTTAATTCTAGTCTCCTACTTATTAATGTGATTTCAGTATATAGGTCTTGGCTAATATTCCAAATAGCCTTGAGGCCATAAGAGTTAGATGCAGGCATTGGTTTTAATTTTTTTTGTGGTGTCATATCCATGTGGGTGCAGAGAATTTGGGAAAAGAGTATAAATTGGTGCAACTTTCTCTTTTACCATGCACCAAGTAGCCTGTCATGGTGAAGTCATCAATAGTGTGAACAAGCTTTTAAAGAGAATCTGTGTTCAAAGGTCAATAAAGTGGTATAGGAACACAACTTGGACTGTGTAAAGTACCTCTTTTTTTTTTTTCCCCCCTTAACAGAAAATGTGGCAAACTTAATGTGCAAAAGGGGGTAAGAATAAGTAGTCTTGGTAAGCACCCTCTTCCTCCTAAGCTCAGGGTAGAAGAATGGGTTCTTAATCTACTTTACTGAAATTTGTTGCAGTATGCCAGTTCTCAGCCAGGGTGCTGGAGATTATTAAGCAGATAAGATAAGCAAATAAGCCGGCTCAGGCTTATCCCTGCCTGGGGAGAGAAAAATCCTCCAGCCCGAATTCAGGAAGGTAATATGTAGAAACGAGTCTGGCTTTTTTTTGTTTCTTACATTTGGTGTCATTCAATTCACAAGACCTCGACTGAGGGGGGGCTTGAGTCTAATGAAGTGGGGGGGGGGGGGGGGTATCCAAAAAAGGTTGCGAACCAATGGAGTATATACAAGGGGTCTAAGTGGTGGGAACTCAACAACTACCTGAAGTTGGAGCGCTTACAGTTCAACGCTTGGCTATATCATGTATTGACTGTCAAGGACTTAGAACATTGCTGCATAAAATGGAGTTTAACAAAGTTCCTTTTTGTTTGGTGCTGTTGGGGTGTTTATACATGTACTGCAGGAGTAGGAGGGCGCTTTAATTAGTGTGGCTCTGAGAGCTGGAGTGTCTTGTGTATCAGGATCCCTGCACTTAACGAATGGTGTTGGGGCACTTTAACTAGTTTTGAAGCATGGGGACACTGATACACGAGACGTTGGAGTGTGGTAATTAACACAGTCCAACAGACTTGATTAATCAGGCCTGCTCCAACGCACTGTAATTACAGAGTAGTGTTGGACCAGCCTTGCTGCTCATGTATGAGGGCCCTTACTGTTCTAAGCTTGGCTATTCCACCTGTGACTGCCAAGGACTTAGTTGACTTAATGTTGCTGCATAAAATGGAGTTTAACAAAGTTTGGTGCTGTTGCCACTTGTCTTGTTTCACCTCTAGACAACCTCAGACATACTTGCAAAGGGTCAGATTCTAGAGTATGGGCAAATGCTCCAAGTGCAGCCAACTTAAGGTTGGGGTGATTGCAGAGCATCTGATGCATAGTAGCTGTCTCTATTCTTTGTTCAAGGCTTAGCTTTCTCTTTCCGAAGGACAAGAGTGAGTAAATAAGTATGTTGCATTAGCTGCTCCCTGATAGGCCCTTGTTGCAATCTGATCACTTTTCTCCATACTGGAGAAATGTGACCCCCATGGCTGCCATTCTTTCAGCATCCTTAGTGGTGAGCCTTCAAATTTGTTATCAAGCCTCTACTGTGAGTGCATGGGAAAGGAAAACAATGCTGTACATACAGCGCTGCTTCTTTGATGGTTGACATGGTTGACTAAATCGGAGTCTTGTTTTGGTGAATAGAAAAAAATGTACAGTTAAGCCTGGAAAATTCCTTGTTACACATGCATATAGACTGCATTGAAATTGTCGTGATGCAGGAGTGACCTGGAGGTTAGCAGTTTGAGTAACTTTTTTTTGTCACAAGTAGCTTGGCTAGCACAGTAGGCTTTCTATGCCTGAAAAAGGGTGATTGCACCCAAAAGCTTGCAACAGGTTTTTTGTTTGTTTTTTTTCCAACTACTCAGTTGGTCTAATAAAAGATATTATATCCACCCAAAAAACCTTGCCTACAGTAGACTAAAGTATTCATGGACGTTTAGTCTTTTATTTAGTCTTCTGTACTATTGAAAGTGTCATTTGAACATAATGCAACATATCCAGTTTCTTGTTGACTTAAGACCTAAAACCCCAAGTTTGGACAGGGGGAGGAGGAGTTGAATTCATAATAAATTATCTGCTTCTGGTGATGGAACTACAAAAGCATCATGCATGCAAGCAAAGTTAAATTTCTTTGTCTGCATCTGGAAAGTCACCTGACTTCACTGACTATAAGATATCTCTGCAGGAAGTGAACATAATACAAATAGGAGGAACATTTTAATGGTATGTGCAATTTTATTTTGGTCTATACTTCCAGATAAGGGCATGTTGAATAATGGGGCTTTCACGTAGCTTTGCAACTGGTTTGAACTTTTTACAGAAAAAACCTTGCTGTAGGTATGATGGAATGCTAGAGGCTTCTAACAGACATCAGCTGTTCAGGAAATACTCTAAATTACTGCTTGCTCTGGAGAATATGAGCAAGGCCAGCAACGTGGAATGTGTTACTCTTGGTTTGAAAATGTAACTTAAGAATTTAGTGCTGACTCCAATTCAGAGCTGTTCTCCCTGTTATCTTTCTCCCACTGCACCTTCTTTTACTGTTAAAATGATCCACCTCTTTTACTGTTGAAATGAAAGCAGTTCTAAAACCCAGTATATCTAAATTGCCTTTCTCTTCAGCTTTCTGGGTTCCAGCACTTTAAACTAAGGGATGAAAGGGGTAAGTCGGGTTTTCAGAGAGTAACTTTATAATGCTAAACCTGAATTGAGTGTGATAATGTTTTAGTGACCTACTTCTCATGTAGATGTACATTGACACTTAACCACATACTGTGTGTCCGTCTCTCAGCCACAAATAGTTGACTTTATTTGTAAACTGAATCAGTATGTGCTCATTTGGTCTCAAGCTGGTGTGCAGGACTTGCTCACATTGGCTCTGTAATCTTTCCTGCTTCACCACCTGTTACTGCTGTATCCACTAGGAGTTGCACATTCCTGTTAAAGATGACCTGGTGGAATTGTTGAGACTTGATGTAATGAAGAGCAGGTGGACTTAAACCTAGCTTATAGACAGGGACCTACCTAATTTGTGACAGCTGCCTCCACATTGCATGGTCCTGGCGTGGTGTTGTGTGCCACTTTCACTGCTGAGTCCAGTGTCCCATCCTGTCCCCACCACCCATGCCTCTGGCTGAGGGGCCCCAGAAGTCCCATCTTTCCTTGGAGATACAGATGGTTATCCGTCAGTCTCCAGGGAGGGGTGGGATTTTCACAGCCCTTTGGCCAGAGCTGTAAGGGGCCTTCCCACCACGCACGGCTGCAAAAATCTCACCCACTGTGTTCCAGGACACCAGGACTTCCCACCTCTGTTCACAGCTCCTCCCTGCCGCCCCCAGCTTGCTGGCCATCTTCCCACTTTTTTGTGGTTCCTGCATTTTTTTCACGGAGGACATACCAAATTTGTGGGTTTTTTTCACAATGTGAATGTTGTAGGTTCCTAATTATAGCAACTGTTTGAACTTGGCATTTGTATTTAGTAACACTTGGCCAATAAAATCTTGATTGTTCCATTATTGAAAAGCCCTAATAAAGGTAAGATAATGGCATACAATTCAGATTTTAGTTTTCAATCTCCTCACCTCTCCTTTTATTCAGAAAGCTGGATGTCTTTTATCCTTAAAAGTTTTTAGAAGGGCAAACTTCTGAATCTATGCATTGAGTGCAAGTGGTTCTGATGTTACAGTGCTGTATTGTGGTGTTTTAAGACTTCATAAGCCAGCTAGGCATGGGGCTAGTTCATGTTTGAATGTGTGTGTTATCAGACAGTATTGATAGTTCAGTAGGTGGCACTTTTGCTTCCACTTGCCTGGCATAGGGGTGCAGGCCATTGTATACTTGTAGGGAAATTTAATGCATGATCTGCAAAAAAATGGTTTGTAATCTCTTTAGGGATAGAGGGGGTGTTAGCACAGGTTTCATTTAGCCTAGTTCACATCACTGTACAAATTTCCCCCATCCTGCAGCCCATACCACCATAAATTCATTTTTAAATATTTGGCTTGCTGTTTTAAGGACGCCCTGAAAATGGTGGGGCCAGAGGTACTTGATATCCTTACTATAAGGACCTTTGAAGTTCTCAACATGAACAATGCTCTCGAGATGCACAAAGGATTTATACCTTCCTGCTTTATGTTTGTGAAAGATATTGGTACTTAAAGTATGCCCAGGCAGTATGGTCTCATCGGTGTTGTATCTGATGTTCTAGAATACTTACATAACTATTAGGCAATTCAGATTGCCCCACTGAAGTCTAAACGGTTGAGTTCAGATTCTCTGCCTCTCAGTTTACTATTGTCCCCACCCTGGTTCAAAACAGAGGGAGGGTGGAACAGCTCCTGCCTGTTTCCAAACCTTCCACTTCTTCCTAAATTCTTTAAAAAAAGACTTTAGCCGCCAAAACCCTCAAATGTTTCTTGCTTGGGGTTAATCTTATAGTTTAAGCCTCCATTACTATCATTTAGGGGGAGGGTTTGTTTAAATTATGAAACGGAGCATACTGAAAATCTGGTGATGCTTTATTAAAGTACTTATGAATGTTAGTTTAAAAAATACTTCTGGCTTCTGAGGACAATATCCTCTAATGTTACTTTCTGCCATATGTTTTCGGTTTCATCTGTGTTGTAGGATTTGGGGCCATGTTCGTGGTCATGAAGTGTTCCACTAGAGGGTGCTATCATCAATCCAAACATCTTTTCATTCACTTTTTAACAGGTTGATGGCTCTTGTAGGGCGGTCAGGCAAGCATGTTACCCTCTTTCTCTAAATACATTAGGGAGACTGAGGGAGAACCTCTTGAGGGATCCATATCGGGTCTAGTTTAATAAAAATAACAAGAATTCTTTGATACATTTAATTAATTGACGCAACAAAATAATGTTCTTTTTTTAAGTGTAATATTGCCTATTTTACTTAACATCCAGGGGAAATATCCTCTGCTCTTTGCAGTAATTGCATGGGAACAGACTTGCATTTAAACTTTTAATGCTGTTTGCTTAGTGTTTATATAAAGCAAAGAGTATCTGGGATATCTGCTGAATGGTATTGACTTGCATCTACTTTTACTTTTATTTTCGTGTAGCAGAAATATTCAACACATCTAGCCCATGGTACGACACTGCAAATTTTGCTCAGGTTGTTTGTTTGTGGCGCCACAATTTAATTAGTAGAAGAATAAAATCTTTTTATATTCAAGAATAAAGTGTGTTGCAGAATCCCTGCCCTGTCCACTTTGTGATTCACCTTGAGAAGCCTTGCTTTTCAGAAGCACGTGTCTGGACAAGTGGGGATCTGCAGAGGCGATGCATTTTGGGTGAGTAACTTCCCTAGAAGGAGAATATCCAGATATTCCACTTCTGAGGTTGGGGTCACAAACGCCTATTAAGATCTTTCACAAGCATAAAGCAGGAAGGTATAAATCCTTTGTGCATCTCAAGAGCCATTGTTCATGTTGAGAACTTCAAAGGTCCTTATAGTAAGGATATCAAGCACCTCTGGCCTCACCATTTTCAGGGCGTCCTTAAAACAGCAAGCCAAATATTTAAAACTTAATTTATGGTGGTGTGGGCTGCAGGACGGGGGAAATCTGTACAGTGATGTGAACTAGGCTAAATGAATGTGTCAAGATGGTCACTGAAGCCATGCTTTCCCCCCTCACCAAATTGGGAGTCGTCTCCTCATTCTGTTGGGCTGGCTGCTTTTGGAGATGCAGGATACCAGCTAACTGATTGCTGGTATGATTCAATCTGGTAGTACCAATATACAAAAAAGCAGTACTCTTATGGCAGATGGGCTTGCATGTAGATGCTGGCACTTTCCCCTTCTGTAGAGAGAAGGGAAGGTTTGAGTCTGAAGTCTCAGCTGAAGTTTCTCCACTTCTAAAATTGGGGCTAGGAGAATGCCAGCTTAATAGTTACAGTTTGCACCAACTGTTCCTTGGCTTGCTTGCTTCCTAGGCCAGTTGGGTCTGTAAAAAGTGCAAAGCATTTTAGTTCTGTTCTGTTCAGTAACGTGTTCTTTCAGTAAAGACCCCATCCATTGGGCCAGAGTGAAGGAACTCCTTTCAATCATCACCTAAAAAGGGATTCTAACTAGGTGTAATGGGATGAAAGAAAACATAAGGAAAATCTATTCCAGAACGTCAGAAAAAACTTATTGGCAGTCAGGTGCGTTAGCCTGTGAAATACTCTTCCAAATGACATGGTGACAGCACCTTCCTATAGGATGTTTAAATTAGACTGAACAACAAGAAACAGCTCGGCACAGACTGGTGAAGGGATTACAAATGAGCAGCTGGTCCCTTCTGTCTCGGTGTTCTGAATATCCCCAGACGGGCACACTGAGACGCAAGAAGGTTATCTGTACTTAATCCTGGGCAAAGCTAGGCATTGAACCCCTAAGTCCTAATTTCCATTCCCTTCCTTTAACCAATAAACCTAATCATCTCATCATGGAAGGTAGATGTGGTAAGCCTTTTTACATCATCCCTTTGCCCAGGATAGGACTGGACCAGGATGCATGACATTTGTGATCCAAGGGGAAGCTGTGGCCTAACGATCTGAACGCAAGATTGAGCGTCAAGAAAATGCTTGCTGTTTGGGGAAAAGTGCTTACTGTCTTTACTTTATCTTACTCAAGGTAAAAGTAAAATATAAAGATCAATCCTGGCTCTTGAAATTTAATTTTGAGAGGAATATATTGACTCACTTAAATCTAACCTGACTCGCATTAAACTTTTTATGCAGGGGTTGGGCACCTAAAAGTAACTTGCTGTGAAGGAGAGGAATTGGAAAATGAGGCTCAGGCTGGGTAGGTATTAAGGCTGATGTCGAAGGGTATTAATTAAGCACCTAGCTTCTACTATGTTCATCTCTGAGCTGAGTACCTAACTCCCGTAAAAATCCAGCCAAAGCATATCTAGAAGAAAAGCACTTGAACTGTTGAGATGTGAATCTGTCCACAATGGGACAGCTTGCTTTCCTTTCCATCGATCCATGCATGGCATGGCATGGCACCAACCCCAGAGTGGGGCAGAGTATAAGTACACAGATGGCTAGAAGGGGTTCATGTTCTGCATGTTTCCATAGCAGTTAATGTGGAGGACGGGCCACTACATTCCAGTCCAGTTTCTGACTGCAGAGCGCTGTCCGTCTCAGAATGACTCCAGGCAATGGGTGCTTTTCCACAGAAGCGAGGACGGTTCATGGAAGAGTGGTGGCCTCCTTCCAGGTTGGAGCTCACCCGCTGCCCAGAGAGAAAGGAGTTTGGGATTGAAAGGGATGAGAGGAGGAGAACAATTCTAAAACGGTGGAGAAAAGGAGTATTGGTTTCCTAAAGTTGATCTTGCATAGCCAAATTTAAAAAGTACTAATTGCATAAGATGGCAGGCCAAATCCACAAGTGATATATGCATTACACGTCTGGAAGAGAGTCTTCACTGATGGGATTGAGACCCTAAAGGTCAAATCCTGACTCGATTGAAAAGCACTGGGAGTCTTGTTGGCTTCAGCAAGGGTAACTTCACTACAAGGGTCAGGAAAAAGTGTTAAGGTGCTCAGTTTTTATGTTGCACCTTCCTAAATGTGCTCTATAGCATTACCTTTTAATGCTTTATGACCAGTATCTGAATATGACTTTTATTTTTTAAATAGATTACTAAAGTGATGGAAGAGATCCTCATGCGGTCTCTATGATGGAGTCTCAGTATACCTCAAACATTCTGTATTGTATAACAGGTCATGTACAGGTTCAAAACAGTGTAAGAGTTGCAATCCTGTGGGGATGCAGCTATGTTTTATGGGCACATGGAAGAGTCAATGTACTGGTGGTATCAGAAAATCTTGAATCCTGTCCAAGCTACTTTTCCATCATCCAAATCACTTTAATTTTTACCCACTATGTAAAACAGATGTAAAAATAGCTCTTTCATCAGTGGATGGCCACATAGATCTGGGCTGTAGAGGCTCCATTCCATTCAAAGCAATCCTATGAAATCATTCTCAGAGTGTTGCTGTTAATCAGAAGCAGCAAATTTAATGTTACATCCCTATGCCTTCCCACCCCTTCCCCCCCACTGCTCCCCCGTCCCAATCCAGAGCAGGAAACAACACTTGGCCAGAACTCAACGGTCTGACTCTTTTGGATAGACTCTCTAGGAATGGGGAGGGACTTGAATTCCCTCCATGTGTCATTTCCTTCCCCCTAATAGCTAGAAAAATAACATTGTTGCAGTCTCTAGAACTTACAAAAGGAGAGAACAAAAAAAAAATCCACTTGCATTCCTTTCAGAAGGGCTGGGTTACACAATTTGATTCAGAAGGTGCAGATCTGTCTCCCATGTAGAAAAAGTATAAAGGATTCTTCCTAAGGGTGAAGCTGTTCTCCCTTCTGTACTTCTAGAAAATATCCCTGGATTGGGACCAGGGTTGGACTAGAGAGGAAGGGAATCAGGTGTGTGAGATCTGAATAGTTGGGGGAGAGGACAGGGGTGGGAAACAGCCACGACATTTAAGGCAGGAAGGAATCGAGTATTTGGTGAGTGTCTGGTGAAAACAATTGTTCATGGCAAATAAAACATCTTGAAAATGAGAGTTAAGAAACACCAAGTGGATCATTCAGTCTATCCCCTGCAGCCAAGGCATATTGTTCCCCATGGTGCCTTCTATGCTTTGTCCAGACTGGTTTTAAAATATTTTCTGTCGGGTATAACCAATAGCACATGCCTGCAGTTTAAATTGCATTGGGAGAGCCAGCTTTTCTCTGCTACAAAGCACTGTAGATTTGCAATGGTCAGTCTAAGTGAAGTGTTCCTTAGTAACAAACAACAAAATACACATTTTAACCCCAGGAATAAGCATTAGAAACGACCTTACTTGTAGCTAGAAATTAGTTCCCTTTACTGAACATGGCTTAGATGTGAACAACTACATAATACCTTTCTAGTAAAGTTTTGTAGCAGCGAATTGTGAAAGGCACTTTTACAGAATAAACGAGACCACTTGCTCCAAAGCCATGTGATCTGATCCTGAAGTCCTGATCCCACGGGGCTCTGACTGCAAGATCAAGGCCTGCATTTTGTCTGAAGGTGCTGGGATTAATAAATAAATAGGCTTCTTTGCATTTCAGTTCCATTTCTCAGTGGGCTACCCATAGTATCGAGGTAGGATCAGAGGTATATGGGATGAAATGTGTAGCTTCTGCTTCAGACTCCATTTAACACTTTAACTGGTCTCTTGCCATTAAATGTCTGTGGGTCTTCTGCCTGACTTGCAATCCCCATTGTAGATTCAGTCTTAAATTACAAGTGTAATTTAACTGCAGTAGGCTAGACATCACTGTTTTTGCTACATACTTAGTAGTGAGACTATAGAAGCACATCCAGCATTACAGAATAACAGGTAATTGAGCAGGTCTCTTCTAAATCACTTCCACATTTGGATGGTTGGATGATGCTGTTTAATGTCAAGTACAATAAGATGTTATCTGCTTATATAGATTCTTGGATAAGTTAATGGATCATATGGTATTATAAAATGCTGCTGATTTGGGAGAAAGTGAAAGGGAAACTGCATCTTTTTATAATCGATTCCATTGTGCTTTATTGCATCGCTGTGTCATAGGTTCTATTTTTGGTTAGACACTGAAGTTTTGAATCTACATCTAAGTCATCAACACTGTGTGTGTGTGTGTGTGTGTGTGTGTGTGTGTGTGTGTGTGTATATATGTATGTATATATATAATTTTAATATGGTGGATCATACCTTTTGGCAGTTAGCTTGGGTTCCATTTCCAACACGTACAGTTTTGTCTTGCACCTTAATTCACACCACTTCACATTTGAGTAATTCTGCTTCTCCATTATGAGGCTACAACAATACTTCCTGGGGTTATGATGTCTAGTTACCTATTGTCAAGTGCTTTAAAGGGATTGCAGACGAAAGGACCCGTACAAGTACATGGTATACTGTATTGTGATTCAGATCATTCCTCCTGAACTTATTTCAGGAGGCATTTCTCACAACATCCACATGCATAATTGTCAGTGACCTAAAGGATCTATTTTCTCTGGACAGAATGAAGGCGCCACTTTAGGCTCCTTCATCTGAAACCACTACTTTACTGATAGGATTCTGTTTAGTTTGGTATAGTGTGTTTGGTGGTGACCAGCACCGCAGGCTTCAGGAGAAGATGCATAGTCCCCTCCTGGGTAGACTTGGAATAACAGCTATACTTTTAAATTCTCACCTAGTCCTTGATAATTTTCCTCTGCCCCTAAATTATGAGATTCTATCCCTTGTGTTCAGATCCCACATGGAGCACCTCAACAGTCACTGCTCAAGAAGGCATGATCTACCTTCCCTCATTGTAGGTGGGTAATCAAATACCCTTTGCCGTCCTCTCAAGCTAAGCATTCAATAGCAGCCACTGTCTAAAGCAGGGTACTGAACTAGACAGACCAAGAGTCCCACTTTGTACAGCATTCCTGTATTCCTGATTTTAAAGTGTGCAAAAGGTCTAGATTTGACATGTCAATTCAGAGGCTTAGTGGAATTAAGGCTTTAAATTCTGATTTTTATTTTTTTTTAAACTGGTGGTGAAGAATGACAATGTAGAAGAGATTGGGGGAAGATTAGTTATTCCCTGAATGTTTGAATACTCTGGAGTAGTAGAAAACTGGTTCATGTCAACTGCTAAAGAATTGTTCACACCAGTTGTCTCCCTGATAGCGCTTCATTTTTTCAAAGTTATACCCTGCAGAAAATATATATGTTGTCAAGCTAACTTGCATCTGGCCTGGAACTAGACACTGCTGGTGCAATGGTAAGGTGAATTGCTTATACACCTGCCTTACTGAGAGGATGCTGTGGCTTACTCCAGAAGTTGCCATGTTTTATCAACCCTTTTGTACCAAACAAAAGTGCACAGGACCTGATTCTGTAGCTGCTCAGTTCACAAGGGAATAGAAAAAATACTTGCAGGTTAGTTAAAAAATCAGGTCCATAATTCTGAGATCAGTCAAAATCGCTTTTATTATATGTACACAAATTTCACCTTCTTGATCACAGCATTGAGAAATTAGCTTAGTGGCATTATTATCATAACTTTATCCTTTCTTTACTTCAGCTGTATTGTCTGTAAAGTAAACGTTTTCAGGAGTTCAGTCAAAGTTGTGAGTGCTCAGTATTTGTAGAAACTGAGATCAGATGTTCCCCAAGATGGGCACCTAAAGCCAATGGCTGTTGTTGAAAATATTTACCCAGACAATTTGACTAGAGTTATGTAGGACTAATCCTGCTCTAATAGAGTCAGTGAGGCCAAATCACTTCTCAAATAGAGGCTGTATCATTCTAACTTCCCTGGAGTCACTGAGTTACACTGGGAAAGCGGAGAAGGGAATCAACTCCTCTTATTTCAATGGATAAAGAATCGCATCCAGAAGGAGGCAAAAGTAGGAAGTGGTTTATGATCCTAGGCCATGGGACTACTCTTGAGAAAGTAAATTGGTTTTTATGTGTCCTGATTTGTTCTAAGCTCTCTTTACAAACATTTTGCAAAGATCACCATCAAAGCACTGGTTCTGAAAATGCAACAGCATCATAGAGGCAAAGAAGCATGATGTCTTGATCTGGGCCACACTCAAGCACATGTGTTTATACTGGTGTTAATGAGAGCAGAATTTGTCTTGGCTGCTGTCAGTTCAAAGATGGGACAATATGTGCATCTTAGTTTCCCAGCAGTAATAAAAGACAGTGTGTTGCATCTGGGTAGCCTGTAGTAATGCTTACCTGCTCTTTAAAGAGTCCTTCTGTTGCCGTTTTTTACTCATCAGCAGGACATGATGAGTAAATAAAATTGCTAAAGTAATTGGGACTATCTGTTCTTCAGTTAATCGGCTATGGATGGACTTACAGAAGTTATCTGAATGACTAACTAGTGAAAAATCCTGTGATATGGGGGCTTGTGCATTTTTTGTAGCCACAGCTGCAGTCATTTCCCTTCATGAATGTATCATTTCCCCAAGTCGTATCCTGTCTCTCATAGAGCTCTGGTGTCTGCTGCTCCAAGGCTCTGTCCTCTTCTTTCAGCAGCTGGTGGATGGGTGGAGACATCCTTCCTATTTCTTTTTGTGAGACAGCTCCACCGTGCTCTCTAGCCTGAGAAATTGATTGAATCTTGACCTCTTAAATAAACATAGTCTCCGCACGCTAAAGGGCGTCTTGGTGGGAAACGGACATTTCAGTCTAGACACTTCAGTTCATTTTATGACTTTGATATAGAAGTATCCCATCTCAGGCTTGCTCTCTGTTCCCCTTTCTAGTTGGGGTGTCAGAGCTCTAGCCCATGTATGTAGGGATGTACACATGTGTTTACCTTAACATTACTCAGTCCAGCATAATTCTCAGCAGCCAGAACAATGCTTTTAGTAGTTTGCAGAGGAAAGTAAGGAGACATGCAGGATAAAAACGTCTATTTCTAGGTTTCTCTTTTCTGAAAGGGAGAAGCACATTACACGTAACTTCAGTGAAGGTGAATTTGGTCCTTCACTCTTGCTACAGATAGCAGCAGTGAGGATTACAACCAGGATCTTGGAGATGAGCACAAGAAGTGTTGGAAAAACACTTGGGTTTATAAGCAAAAGTCTGATGGGCTCTGAAAAGTCTTTCAGAAAAATGTGTTGAAACAACAGAATGCTAAAGTGAAGCTAAGGGGGAGAAGGGCACGGTTCTTATCAGAAAAAATGTCCACTGCTGGTCCAAGTGTCTATGGAGTGGGCCTTGGCTGAGTGAGGTCATAAAAGAAGAGTAGTTTGGGTGCTCTCCAGGAACTCAGCTTGTGTAAATCATGGAACTCCTTTAGGAGTAAGATAGTACTACACATGCGAATCTACACACGCAGTTAATGTGGAGCAATAAACTTTGGTGCATATCACACAAAAGTTTATTGTTCCAGGGTGCACCATTTGAACATGCAACCAAGGGTGCTCCAGCGTGGAGCTAGCCAACAGGCAGCCTCTGCACCAAAGCACCCCCAGCCAGCCAGGTCAGTGTCTTCATGTGCAGTGCTGTGGGGTAAAGGATAGTGCGTGTATCTACAAGTACTACCCTGTTGTGGAGTTTATTAGTTTCGTGTGGCTTAATAGAGCTGCATGTGTAGATGCCAAGACATTTACTGCAGTAAATGTCTTGTGTAGATGCACCCAGTTGAGTAAGGATTGCAGAGTCACACTTGATTTTGTTTCCTTATCTCTCTGATAAAAATGCTGGAAAGGGAAATTTGGAATGGTAAAGTTGGAACTAGGGCTGAAGGCAATAGCTACTGTATAATGATTCCAGGCTTATTTCTCCACAACCTGAGTTGAATTTGACAGAGCAACATTTTAATTTGAGTTGTCTAGCTCTGTACTGTGGTATTAGCTTTTAGTCTCAGAACTGGACCATTCAATGGATAGTCAGTGTGTAGTCAGTTAATTGCAGTTACAAATCTAACAACCAATATGACCTGGAGGACAAAATCAACCAAAAGAATGGAGGAGCCTAACTTCTCTAACTTCCGTTGCTTTTAATGCCACTGATTCCAGTAGAATTGCTCCTTCTTTATGTTTGGCCTCGAAAGATGGATGGGCATCAGCTCTGAAAAATGACTAAACAATACATCATTTGGGAAATATCTGTAAATGCAAAGTCTTCTCTTTCTACCTACTGGGAAATTCAAGAATCAGAAATCTTGCTATGTGCAGCCACAACATAATGATAGCTGTTATTGGGAGGGAAACTGCAAAGATACCAGCCATGACATCAGCTGTTTCTGAAGTGGTCATCGGCATCCCTGTTGGAATGCTATGGATCCATCTGTTTTTCCCTTCCTTGCACGTTCCATGTGTCATGTATCCAGGTTGTAGCTGCATCGTTCTAGAGGAAAAGGCAATCGGGACTCATAGTAGAGATGATATCTTTTATTAGACCACCAAGATTTAAAACAAAAAAAAAAATGTTTTAATTCAATTTCTATTAAATTTCAATTAAATATTTGTTTTTTGCAAAAATCTTGTTGGTCTGATAAAAGATACCATCTCTACTATGAGTCCGGATTGCCTTTTACACATTCCATCCCACTCTCGAGACTCTGCTTCAACCACTAACCTGGCTGGAGATGACTAGATGGAACTCCCTTCTGAGTCTGTCCATGAGGCTGCCATCCAAAAAGTGAGCTGTTGGGTGATGCAAGGCACTCCCTTCCCTCTGGATCTGAGCTAGCTACCTCATCTTGAAAGGATGTGTTGCTCAGTGATATCAGCCTAGAGTGGAACACAGAACACTGGTCAGGATGTAATGGTAATACTTACATGCTTATATCATAAGATCAGCTCCACTCCAATGTACAGCTTAGTTTGAAACAGAGATGCTTTGAAGGCAAAATGAACTTTCTGTTATACATATAAGACTTGATGGAATATCAATTTAATATCTGCGTCCTTTCTCTGAGGGCCGTGAAGAGCACAAAAAACTCCCTGGGCCGTGGCACTTTCATGGCATTGTTTTCTTGGATGCAAGTGAAGTTTGCTAGCAGGACCACTTGGGAGCAGCAGTTCTGACTTCCTAAGTAAACGGATCCCTGAACTGCAGCAGCTTTGTGCTTTATAAAGCTTCCTGACCTTGTCATCATTCCTTGCATGGGATCCTTTACCAGCTGCTGTTCCTCAACTCCTGCCCAGTGTTTTTATTTGGCAAAGGGGACAGTGGACAAGACTGATGGCATTGACTGGCTTGGTGATTCCTGAGAGAGGCAAAGCTTCATTGAGGATCACTTTTATTGGACTAGATGTGTAGTTGGGAGAGGTGTTGGACAAGCTTTGGGGCACAAAGTGCCCCTCATGTCTAAGAGCAGGAGACACAGGCTAAGCTAAGTAACAGGGAAAAATGGCTTATGTTTAACTCCAGTATACATTAAAACAGTAATTTAAAGGATTGGAGGAAGGTTGTGAAGTAGTAGCAAAGAAAGATGATCCAAAGTAGCTTCAAAATTAGGGGGATCTAATTGATTAGACAGTTTACTCATGTAGAGGAACAAGATAATTCAACAGGGAAAAGGGTCATTATTACCCTTAGAGTGAAGAGAGGTTAGCTGAGATAACAGGTAGACTGTAATGAGTTATAAAGCCATTATCTCTGCTTAGTCAATAATTTTTAGTGTTCAGTAAGCTTATGGATTTTTGTTTCCAGGCCCATCTTTCAGAGGTTAAATTTATCTATTCTCTCTCCCACCTATATTGGTCTAATAAAAAGTATCACTAAAACCTTGCCTTTCATACATATCTTGGACCATCACATCTACAATACCACCCCAACTGTATTATAATACCAATGATCTCCTGCAGAGCTAGCAAATACAGGAGGAGATAAAATGACTGTTTTCCTCAGCCCTTCCTTGTCTGTAAAACACCGAGGTGGCATCCAGGTACAGCAAGATATTATAACGAACGCTAGCTAAAGGTTAGAAAATTCATAGCAAAGCTAAAATTCAGTTCTAAAATTAAAATAGGTTAAACAAACTGGATACACCACAAGTAGTGGTTTTACATTTTGTCTTTTTTTTTTTTCAGTTTTGCAGTGGTCAGGTAATGTTGCTATATTAGCAAACTGACTCCTGTTTGCTTTATATAGCCACTTTTAGAAAGTATAATGACTTGGCCATTTCAATTTGCAACAGATTGACTTTAGTCTGACCTTCAATTATCTAGACTGAATGTCTGCTGTTTAAACCCCCCCCCCCCCCCCCCAAATGCCTTTGTGGTACTATAGCTCCATTGAATGGTTTCTAGTAATATTGTACATTAGCTGCAAAATTAGCAGACCTATTGGGACTTATTTGATACAAGGTTTGAAGTCAAGGGGGGGTGCAGAATCGAATCCAGTTTTCCCGAATCTCTTCTCCTCTGTTCTAACTCCATTTTTCAATGAGCTGCTTCTTGTTTACAGCACAGTGCATTGCTTAACGTGTCACTAGGAAGGAAGAAAGATGCATCTTTAGCCTGTATCAGCTGACAATGATTTTTGCATTATATGGTCATTGGATAGAGGTAGTCTTGGAAGCAGAGGCTGTAACTGAGGACCCTCCCTTCCCAGGTAAGTGGTTATGCTTCTTTTTCTCTGACCCAGTTCATCTTGTATACTTTTCAGAAGTTAATAGCTTCTTCAGGATAGAGAGGGCCCCACCCAGAACTGCATGGACAGGCAGTCAGGGATGTGGTTTAAATATCCTTTGGCAGCAAAGAGAACTGAATGAATCTTCCACTTCCTGGACAAGTGTTTTAACCGCAAGGCTCTAATAAGAGGGCAGCAGCAATGCTCTAAAAGAAAGTGGTGGTTTCTGCCAGTGTACGTGAGGATGCTGAAAATACCTACCCACCTAGCTCAGGGGTAGGTATGAGCTAAGCACTAGGCCCTTCTACCCTCTCAAGCCTGGGACAGTTCTGGGAATGAGCAGAAGTGCAAGCTCTAATTGCGTGGGCACTCTGACACTATAAGGCACTGTGGCATTTAATCACCGCCAGTTAGGTGAAAGAAGGGTTTTTTTTCCAGGCTCTGTCTTTTTTTTTTTTTAAGTTAGTGTTAAATTTATCCTAATATTCCATTCTGTAATGTTTTAAATCTATTGTACGATGCCAATCCTACATTGAGATCTGTTAGTGCAGACCCCCAAGCCTGTGCCGAGCCCCGTTAAATTCCAGAGAACTTCAGTATGGTTGGCAGCTAGTAACTGTTGGCCTGACATCGGGTCTGATCCAAAGCCTATGGAAGCCAATTAAAGGAATCCTATTTACTTAAATGGGCTCTGAATCAAGCTTTTCCAGAGATGCTGAGCACCTCTAAATGTCAGGCCATGAGTTATCTGAACAGACAGTTTTTAAATGTTTTTGGCACTTTCAAGTACTTTGGCCAAGTCAGACATGGAAAAAAAATGTTACTTTTATACTTCTTAGAAACTAGAATTTCTCAAGCAATTAATCAATCCAATTTTGTACTGTTTGAAAAGAGCTATTATGCATGCAAGTTTCATAACCTTTTTAATGATGCAAAGAACCAGACATCTGAAACCCTGCAAATGGAAGAGCTGCAGCATTTTTACTGAGGTCAGCGTGACCCAATGGAATTACATCAATAGCAGCATCTCGTACAATGTAGAACTTATAATTATTCCACAGATAGCACGCGAGGAGCACCCCGAGTGTAAAAACCTCTTCTTAAAGTTCTCGTGTAGTTCCCAGACACATCAAAAAGGCATGTTCAGGATCAATTTACTATGCAAGTTGTAGGCTGAATTCGATGAGGAAGAGTTGCTTCAAGGAACATATTCCCCAGAAGCATTTTGCAGTTTTTGGCAGAAATCATTGTTGTGTAGGGCATATGTACTAGCCAGCAACTTTTTGGTGTTTGTTTCTTATTTTTAATGATCACTCGATCCTCAAACCTAACAGACTGCGTGGGTTTAAATAGATATATTATTAATTCCGTTGTGGCATGATATGCTAGGCGCTCTCTAGACATATAAGGAACAGACTGTCTTTTTGTTTTGTGTTTGTAGAGCACCTACTACAAGGGTCCTGTGCTGTGACTAGTGCTCCTAAGTGCTGTGATAATACAAGTGATACTGTGGAGTGCCTCAGCAGAATGGGACCTATGTCACAAAGCCCTATTAAACTAGCTGTCTTGGAAGACGTGTCAAACATAGGCAGCGATCTCCTACTTGGCAGCAGAGGCATTGGGTGTTGGCTGCACTCAAGGCTGGCGACTTTGACTGGGCTGTGCCAACGTTCCTGCTGGGACAAAAGCTGGAGGTTCCTGGCTAGCGGGTCTTGCTCCTTCGCTCAGGGTCAGACCGATCACTATATTTGGGGTCAGGAAGGAATTTTATCTTGTGTTCAGATTGACATAGACTGTGGGGGCTTTTGCTTTCCTCTGTAGCGGGGGGCATGGCCCTCTACCCAGGATCACTTGAGCATGCATTGACAACGCTTCATAGAAGAAGGATGTTGGCTGCTGTGGTTCCTCTGCTCGGCCTGTGGCAGGTTAGGGTGCTAGGTCTGCACTGTGTCAGGGTTTGCGGTAGGGTTCAGATGATTGATTGCACAGGGTAGTTTGGATAAGGATGATCCTGCCTCAGGCAGGGGGTTGGACTAGATCAGTGTTTCCCAACCAGTGGGACTTGAAGGTCATGTAGATGGGACTTCAACTCATTGCCCGATTGAAAAAAATCAGTTGTTTGCACGTCAAATAGGTGAATCAACAGATGTCTCCAACAGTGCAATTTTGTGGGGTTTTGTTTTTATCGTGGTAGGACCAGGGTTTTTTGACCAAATGGTTGGTGGGGCATAAGGTGCAAAAGGCTGAGAACTGCTGGACTAGATGACTAGGGACCTAGTTGGACGAGGGACCTCTGGAGGTCCCTTCCAGCCCTCCTGCTCTATGATTTGGTGATCGTCTTGAAATGGACCTTTTACGATCATCCCGAAATGGACCTTTTACAAAAAGCTGAGATTTATTTCTTCTTGTTAACTTGCCTGTCTGTGCCCTGCTGCTATTGTAGTGCCCCCTGGTGCGCTACAAAGCCTGGACATTTCTGGAGTAGTTCCCGCAGCATCTGGAAGACGGAAACAAGAAGTTAAATTCGAATATAGACTTGGGATGCAAGCCGATTCTTATCTTTTTGGAGAACGGTGATGGCATATGGGAACTATCTTGGCTGAAAATGCATCTACATCGCAGATAAACAGTCTAAGCCCGAACGGCCCAATGACCATACACAGCCCTTCCTTCCCGCGATTTCCCAGCTCCTCCAACAGTCCCGCTGACCTGTGGACCTACTGAAGGAGCCAGGGACCCCTCAGTCTCCATAGGGGCACTTGCCTTTATATCGGGGCCTGTAAAACCCTTTTAATTTTGCATCTTTCCTTTTTTGAGATAGAAACCCGTGCCTCCCCATCTCCCTGTTGATTGCAAACATCTTCCTCCCATTTCTATGTCCCGGGGAAGTGCTTTATAGCCAGACCTCCCCTCCCTTCCAGCTAGGGTGGCCGTCATCGAGGACAGTCTGGTTGTCCTCTATTGATACGAAACCCGGCGCCTTTATGTCCTCTATTTTTCTCTTTGAGGTTATTTTTCAAGAGAAAAATAGAGGACATAAGGGTGTCCGGTTTCGTATCAACAGAGGACGGAGGTCAAGTGTCTGTCGTAGGGCGGCCGTCATCGAGGACAGCCCGCTCGCCCTCTCTTGATACAAAACCGGACGCCTTTATGCCCTCGATTTTCCTCTTGAAGAGCCACGTGAGATTCGCCCGTTCCTTCCCTTTCCAGCCTCAAGGAACGAGGTTGAAGTTTGGATGCGACGTTTGGTACAGAAAGGTCACAGGCGGCTGTCATCAAGGACAGCCCGGTTGTCCTCCATCCCCTATCAATACCAAGCCGGACGCCTCGACGTCCTCTCTTTCTCTCTTGAAAAATCATCTGGAAGAGAACATAATCTTCCAGAGAAAAACGGAGGACATCAAGGCATCCGGTTTCGGTATCGACGGAGGACAGAGGTCAAGCGCGGATACGACGGTCAGTACGGAAAGGTCACGGGCAGACGCCCGGTTTTCCAAAACCAATCTCGAAGAGAAAAACGGAGGACACGGAGGCGCGGGGTTTGGCACCGACAGAGGACGGAGGTTGAGTCTCTGTCATCGAGGCCAGCCCGGTCGTCCTGTCTCGATGCCGAGCCCGACGCCTTGATGTCCTCCGTTTGTCTCTTCGGGGTTATTGTCTCTTCAGGATTATTTGTCAGGAGAACAGCGGGGTGCGGGGCTGGGGGCCACACGGCTGCACCCCCTCCCCTCCCCTCCCCCACCCCGGGCAGGGCGAGGGGCAAGCGGCGGTTGACCCCGCCCCCCAGCATGGGAGGGGGCGGGACGGGGGAGGGGGAGGTGCCTCCTCCTCCTCCTCCTCCTCCTCCTCCCCGGCGCCGGCCCCGCTCATGGCGCCGCTGGGCACATCCGGGCCTCTCCTCCTCCTCCTCCGGCCGCCGCCGCTGCCCTGAGCGCCCCGCGCGACTCCATTAGGCCGGGCCCGGCGCGGGGCGCGGCGGCGACATGTCCAACCCGGGCGCGCGGAGGAACGGGCCCGTCAAGCTGCGGCTGACAGGTGAGGCGCCGGGCCGGGCCGGGCCGGGCCGGGCCTGTGGGCGGAGCGGGGCGGGGGGGGACCCGCCGCGTGAGGCGAGCCGAGCCGAGCCGAGCCGAGGGCCCGGCCCGGCGGAACTCGCCCCGAGTGCGGCGGCCTCTTTTGTCCGGGCTCCCGCCGCCTGCCCCCCACCCCCAGCCCTGTCACTTCTGCGAGTCCCGGAAAAATTATTTAAAAAAAAAAAATAATAATAATAATTTAAAAAAAAATTGTTGAATCTGAGGAAAAAAAAACCCAAAAACAAACCCCGGTTTTATTTTGTCGGCCCGTTTCGTGCAGTCAGAGCAGCCCCGCTCGCGGCCAGCTCGTGTCGCGCCGCGGCAGCCAAACTCCTCTGAACCCGACTGGGGCAAGGATTTTGCGAGCGAGGGGGTTTTTTTCCCCCCCTGAGGAGGAAGAGCGAGTCTTTTTAAAAAAAAATAACCTGGAAAAGTTTGCAGGGTGCGGGGGAACCCGTGTGTTTTATTGAGCCATTTATTTAAAACAATCCGTGGATCTCACGAAGGAGCCGGGGCGTCCTCCTCTCCTGCGTAAAGACGCCGCAGAGGATTATGAGTCTGGGCAAAAAAAATAAGCCGCGGGGCGCCGCGTAAGGAAGCCGGGCGGGCGGGCGGGCAGTCCGCAAAAGGAGTGTGCGTTTTTCGTTGTGTTGTCTTTGCGTTCGCTTTTTAACGAGCCCAGAAAGACGAGGGCAGGAGATAGGGTCTCGAACGAGCATCTTCCAGCGTTAGCAGCTGTCCGGGGAGCGACCGGAGATGTTTTGGGAAACGTCGGCTTGTCTCGGGAAGGACCATTGGAGGGGATGGAGGTATTTTGGACCGGGTCTGCTGTAACCTGGTTGAAACGTCGCGTCGCTTGTTATAAGGAAGTTGTACGCGCTTTGGGAAAGTTGTTAGAAGCACTGAATTGAATGGACGTGTTGTCAGGTCTCGCGTCTCTTCCCAGGCAAGTACTCGGTGTGGTTTTGATGGTCCTTTTCGACTGGGAAAAGCAGCGCAAGGACCCTTGAGTGCTCGCACTGACTGGAGTTAAAATGCATATGGTTTTTTTTAAAGTAGTTTACTCTTCAGATCTGCCCCATGGTGTATAATCCTAATTTTCTTTGTCTTTATGAAACTAGCAGTCTTCTGTTTTGGCTTGAACGCTTCAAGGATTCATTCGATAATCAATGTGTAATACTGACTTATTTTCTGTTTGTTATCTCTAAATGAGATGGTATAAATGAAAAAAAATGGATTTCAAGAACTGGATTCAATTAGCATTTTTTTTTTTTCAGGACATAAACATTAAAGGTTTAGATAGAAAACATAGTTTTGACTGACTGGATAAATGGCAGGGTAGTGTTTGATGCGAGTCCAAGAACTGATCTGGAGCTAATGCCCAACCTCTTGGTCCATCTCGAGGAGCCAAATAAAATATTTAACCTAGGCCTCGTTTTGCAGAAAAGGTTGATTCTTTGTTGGGACCTTAAGTGAGTTCTGAGAAATGTTTGGCATACCTTTACACTAAGTGTTTAACGGTTTATTTAGGTCTGGGTTCCAGAATAGAGGAAAAACCACTGTGGTGGCATACTTCTAGTAAGTTTGTATTTAGCTTACAGTGCATCCCGGCTGTTTCTTCTGTTGCTTTTAGCTTTATTTGTATGTCATAAGTATCCCCTAATCCCTTAATGACACACATCGGAGTCTCAGGCACAGCCCTGAGCCAGAAAGTTGCTGGATAGTAGACAGTTACAAAAATCTGCAAAAGTAGCCTGGTGAAGATTTCTCATGAGAATAATAAATGCTGGATTTCATTAAGAACGTAACCAGTATAATTCAAGCTAGTGTCAGCTCAGAAGTTGGTCATAGGTTGTGTATGTAACTGTGTTTCCCAAAGCTTTCCAGTCTTGCTACCACTTCCTCAGTTCTGTCCCTTGGACCAGTAGAGTAGACTGGGCTTCTGCAGCCATGGATGTTTTTTGCCAGTTTTATCTAGTCCTTAGAACACATTATGCTGCACTGATTTAAAGACTCCAGCTTTCCCCCCACTTCAGTTTTCTGATGTGATTTATTTTTTATTTTTGTAACTAGTCAGAACTTCCATGATTTCTTGAATGTGGAAGTGAATCTAAACTACTTGAAAACTGGCTCAAGCTGAAACTTTGAGTTTTCGGTTGGAATATACTATTACAGTAGGAATATCACAATGTTTGCTTGGAATACAGTATTAATACAGTGCAGTGTGGGTAGGGAGAATCTTTTATTCTTTGAGGACTAGACAAGCATATTGCATACAGCTGAAAAGTTGGTTTTCCAGTAGTGTCCAGTAAGTACATTTGGGCTGTAATTTATGATTTACCTTTTAAAATAGTAAATGCAGTGACTTTAAGTGCCTTTACTTAGGGATATATTTGGTAGCTATGTTGGTCTGAGACAAAAAGAAATGCAAAACTCTCTAGAACTCTTGGTTCAGAGATGATATCTTTTATTAGCCCAACTAAGAAATCGCCAAAAAAAATCTTTTTGTACTTGCGAGGAGAATATCAATCAAAATGACACCAGTAATTTTTGAAACCTAGAAAAAATCACAAAAATGTAAGTGAAATCTGTTAATTATTGTGGTATAACCTCATACATATTGGGGAAAGGTGACGGACAGACTGGATTGATCACCTTTGCATAGTCCCTTGTGGTTACTTGCCAACTTGTGTGGTATTTGTGGCATAGCATAATTGGTAAACTTTTCCAGAGAGAAAACTAGAAGTAGAATAACAGTCCCTTGTGGGTTAGGAATGAGAAACAATTCACACTGGACAGTCTGGGGAGGTCAGTAGAGGGCCTGCCTTCCCCTTTTACTGTACACTTGTGGAGCCTTGACAAAAACATGGAGAAATTAGATCTCTTTTCTATAAAACTGCCAGTGTCTCATCTTTTGTTTTACTGTGTCTTCTGTTGAGTCTGTGAAATGTTCATTTTTCTTCATACAAAGATGGCATTGTACTTCACACTAGGGTCTGTAGTGCTGAACCAAAAAAGTCCTACTTTTCAAAACACTGTGTAGTATTATGATGAGAGCCCCTGGCAACTGATCTGATAATATTCATAGGGGAAATTATCTGTTGTGAGAGGGAACACTCTTGAATTTTGCCAGATAAAAAGGGATGCAGCATCCTATTTTTTTTTCCAGTGGATTAATCTTGCATTTCAGTAGGGGAGTGAGTAGATTTTCATGGTGGTAGGGTGAATCCTGAAGCAGCCTACCTGCACTTGGGGCCCTTGTCTCATGGGCATGCCCTGTAACTTTCCCCAGTGGAAAGAAGACTTCAGCTATTTGGTGGCCAGCCCTAGGGCAGTCATCCTTTCTTTCTCCATTTAAATGATAGCCAAGCTAAAAGTGGTTACATTTTGCTTTTGCTTTGTCCGTCTATAGGCAAAGTAGATCTCTCCGTTTTACTTAGTCCTTAAAAATTAAAATTTTCCATTTTACTATGGAATAACAAGATAGAACATTCTTTAATCTACAGCTTTCCAAAATGTTCCTGTTCCAAGCCAGAGCTCCAGTGTGTGGTGAAATGCCTACTTGTATCATGTGTGTTCTATAAAACTCCAGTCATAAACTTTAATTAGCTTTGTTGGGTGGGGAGAAGTAGAATCAGGGTATGGTGTGTGCAGGTAAGAGTCTCTCATTCAATAGTGCTTTGCCTACAATGAATGGATTAGAGATTTGCTTGATAAAAATACCTGCATCTGTGTAAGGTACTTAGGTTTATGTTAGTACCTTGTGACATTCTGATTTAAAAAAAATTAGTATTCACTCTCAGCAAAGCACACATTAAGTGGATGAAGCTGATGGAATTCAAAAGGTAGCAACTGAACTGGTGGGATTCTTTTTCTTAAAAATGTCATTGTGTGAACCACACTTAAACTGTCTTTGGTGCTGGATCAGACCTTCAGCCTTTCCATGGAAATAAGGACAGAAGGTTGAGCCCTAAGCTTTAATAGACCATGCTGTGCTCTTGTTTCTCATACTCCTTGAGATGTTATGTTATTTTTGTTTGTCATCTTCCTTAAAATGACCTTTTCACCATCAGGGGGAGAGCCTGAGTGGCTGATAGTTTATTTTGGATGCAAGAGTAGCTACTGTTAGCTGTTTTCTGCTCCTGGTCTTGGTTGAGCACATTCTCTTCTTACCAGATAATCCTGGGGTACTTCTGAACCTCAGCCCAACTGCTCTTGTATTATCAGCTATACCTTTCTTCAGTTATGATGATTGTAGTTTCTTTAAATTGACCTTTCCATGGTCAAGCACTGCTTTTTGGCTTCCAGAAGCTTTTCGTAATCTTTTTTTTTTTCTTTTGAAAACCATTTGGAAATAAAATATCAGTTAGCACAGAAGGCAGTAGTCGCATCTGCTTAAGGGAATGATCACATTAATTCTGCTATGTGCAGTGCACTGGCCTTCTGTCTTCTTCTGGGTGTAATTCAAGATGTGTATTAATCTATAAAAATCTATATTTTGCTGTGTGCAACAACCTTTTTCCCTTCATGTTGTTATGATGGATGAAAGCATTTGAGTGACACGAGGACTTTCTCTTTCTTCATGAGGGGATGGGATAAGGTGGGGCTCCATATTTTATGTGAAAGCTCAAGAGCTGACTGTAAATGTAGGGGTACACATTGGTTGGCTATTGGATTGGCATCAATAAAAGTAGAAATTATGTTATCGACTTTTTGGGGGCATTGTAGCTGATGATTACGGCCACATGCCTGGAGCACTCTGACAAGTGTAGTCTGGTCCTTGCACCATGCTGCTGGCCTGAGCCTGCAGCACACTACAGGCTGCCCGGCAAGCAGCGGGATGGGGAGGGGCCACTGGGGAGCGGTCATATGGCACCATGCTCAGCAACAAAGGGACAGAGTAAGGCACCATACGAGGGACGTTCTGCTCTGCTGGCACTGGGTGCCTTTGCAAAAGCGGCTTCTCTCCTGCAGCCATGGGAGCTCAGCTGTGCAGGGCCCACTAGTGGTGAGACAGTGGCGTGCTCTGGGGCTCCAGACATGCCCGGTGCTGCTATCCATACTGGGGGTCCATCCTGCTCACCTGGGACAGCAGCACAGGCTGCGCAGGGAGTGGGGCTGCAGGTAGGAGCTGTGGGCATGGGGGTGACATATGGGAATAAAGTGGTCGCTGCCGTCCTCATCGAGGGCCAGAGCAGTCAAGAGACATTTGTGTGTCTGTGTTTGCATGTCAGTAGTTTAAAATGCCTTGCACTATTATTAATGTTGGTTATCGGATCAGCATTGGCCAATATGGCTGGTTAATCATTGGCTATCGATATCAGCCAAGAAAATCTTTATCAGTGCACCCGTATGTAAATGTTATTTCTGTAGGATATTGGGAGTTGTAATGGACTGCAAAAGAGTAGTTTGTAGGGTTAGAGTCCCAGCTTTCAATCCCTCATTGCCAGAATTGAAGAACTAGGGATTTTCCAGCAAGTCTTACACACTAATCCTCCAGTGCATAGCAGGGATTTGGGTAAAGGTAACTTCAGAGGAAAGAATTACCAGGTAAATAACTTTCCCTTTCCCTACTCAAACAAGAGATGCTCACCCTGCAAATTTAGATAAGAATACTTGTAACAAGTTAAACTCCTCATCTGTAGCTATCAAACCTAAGTATGTAGTTCTGTTTATGGCCAGGGAAAGTAACACAGAATGAGGAAGTGACTGGCCTAGGATCATAAAGGGAGTTTGTGACAAAACTGGAATTGGAGCTCTTACCTTTTGTTTCTATTTTAGTGCTTTACCCTCCTTTAAATAAATAATGGTCTGAGTTGGCCTTCCTGAGACTAGAGATTAGGAGTGATTCAAGATCCCTTTTGGATTAGATCTGATCTCTTGTCATCTATTCCCTTATACATCCTGTTTGGGTTACACCATTACAAATACTTTAACATATCACAGTCCTTTGTGGTCTTAAAACATGTTTTGTGATGCTTAATACATCAAGACTGGTAAAGAACTCAATTGATAAGTACCATTTTTTGCAAATGGAGCTGAAAACAGAGGGTCTGTGTGCCACCTTCCTTTCCAAAAGTGACTGGAAAGAACTGCTCAGCTGCAGCATGATTAGTTCATGGTTGCACAATTCTGAAAGTGAAAGGAAAAGCAGCTGCCTGTAAGTTTATGGGGCTGTATCCGGTTGTTCATTTTCTGGAATGCCTGTTTGGGTTTTTAACATGACTAGAAAAAAATTGATTTCTTGTTGAAACGCATAGAGAAAAGTGCCTTCACATTTTGGTATCTTTTTGTCAGTCATTAGAAATTCAACAAAACTCGAATGAAGCATTGAAATGGTCCTGTCCTAGGAAGACTAGACAAATTGAATGGATGGTTGTATATCTTTTTATTTTAAACTGAGTGAGAATTGTGTGGAAAGCAAGCAGATTTCAATGGATGTTCCTGAACGCACCTTAGGAATACTATATTGTGTAGCAATAGTACATTGTATTCCAGTATATTGTGGTGTATACTACTGGTATCATGGACCTCAAAGCTATGAAAAAGAACCAATAATCATATTATATGCATCTTTAAATGTAGTAGAGCATTATGTGAGTGTCAGCACTCTAGTTTTACAGTCCTACTCTCAATGCAATATTAAATCTTTATTTGGCTAAAAACCAATTTAAAATACATAGAGGAAATAAGGAGCCAAGACATTATTAGATCTAAATGGCTTTTACAAGAATAACTGAGTTGAATTGTAATGGGATGAGTATGGATCCTGGAGTCCTTTCTGCTTAGGACTCTAAGTGAGTGAAACATTAAATATATGTTTCAAAGAGTACAGAAATACGCAGGGCTTATGTTCCTGTATGTAATTCTTTGTGTATCATAATAACAATGTATGCACAGATTCTGCAAATATTTACACATGTACTTAGCTCCATCATCTGTACAAGCTTTTGCAGGGTTGAGATCTTGGTTTTTACCAAATAATTAGGATGCACTTTTAAGGCTAATTTTCAGTGCGTCTCAATCCAGTTTTTATATTGCCAATGCAGTTAAATGTAGGCACAAAGAATTGTGTCTAATTACTCTTTCTTTTATGTGACACACTGCTTGATTTGCAGTTGGGCATACAGGAGTCTGAATAAGTTCAAATATAGATCCAGTTGTGCCTACATTTAATACAGGCTGAGACTGTGTGTCACTAATATTGGAGACCAGTTTTTGAAACCTTGATCCAACTTCATCAAATAAAGCTGTGGACTCCTAACACTGTATATAGTAAAGATATGTTCAGTGTGACTCGTGAGACTTTACGGAGGAATGGAGTCCATTCAGTTGAAGACTGTTGTTCTAGTGAGGCAGGAGAAAAGAGATGTATAAACGTAGCTTGCAACAAATGCCCTCAAATATATACAGGCAACTAAGAACTAGATGTGGTCAGGTAATGCACCAGACCATGGAGGATGGACTTACTGTTTATGTACTATGGACTTTTGTTTATGTACTATGTAGAATTGTGATTATAATAATTGATTATCTGCACTCAAGAGAAAAGGTTTTTAAATTCTAAAGAGTTGGGTAAATGAATGAAATTTTCACTTCTTCATAAGTTTTTGTTCAAAATGAACATTTTTGGAGAGGACTGTTTTACTTTGAGACGGGAGGTAAAGGAGAGCAGGATTTATGTCCGTGTGCTTTTGGACAACAGGAAAAAATCTTATCCATCCCATTTCCCAGTCAAGTTTATTAAAATGGTTCTAAGATCTCTTAGGGCTTAGATCAGTGATTCTCAACCAGGGTGCCACGAGATCTGTTCAGGGGTGCCACACACTGTTACCACTGTTAGGTGTGCAAACATGAGTCACATGATTAAAAAATTAAATTAGGAATCCACAGTGTTAAAAGCCTTCAGACCTGATACAGTCTTTCTGAATTCTTTGCAACAGAAGACTTGGTCTATTATTTTTCTGTAGTCAAAAAACGAGTGAAAGCTAAGATCTGGCACTTTCAAGAGATGCCTCAGTCTAATGCAGGGTGCTTTGAGTCTAAAAAGGTTGACAACCACTTCTTTAGATTCTATGGATTTCAGTGCAAAAGACTGTATAAGAATGAATTGACCAATAGAGCTTAGCCTTGCATGCAGCAGTGTTAGTGGGGGTGTACTTTCTTAGGAAAAAATACTGCCTTATTTCCCAAAAGGAGGGATAAATCAGCAGTGTTTTAGCAGCTCTTTAAAGTAAATGTTGGGAGAGTATAACACTAGGGCAGGGCCGAGGGGGCTGGGACAGTACGAGGTAAAGGAGTAGCATCTGGGCAGGTAGAACTGAGCTGGCAGATGCAACCTAAGGAGCTGCAGCTGCAATTGCATCAGCATGTGTGCACTTTACAGTGGAAAAGGGGAACAGAAGTAGATTCTCATAGGTGGGCTGAAGCATATGGAAGCATATCTGTGCCTCATGCAGCTGATTGCAAGATTAGTCATAGCTAAACTGGTCATGATGGAAATTGTACTTTGTGAGAAACTAAAATGATTGTCTGGCATTGGATTAATATGCTCTTCTTTTTCTCAGAATCTGTGCTGTTCAGCAATTTAGTTCCACTGATATAAATGACTTGATCTTGCAAGATGCCAGTACATTGCCTCCCCTGGTTCTTAAGGCTCTTTTGAAATTAAAGATGGTTCGTTCATTGTAAGCTTGTGTTTGAAGGGTGTTGAGAGGTCATTGGGAGCCGGATACAGGCAAGGTGTTAATCAATGGAAGTTCTGTGAGGCTTTATTTCTTCAAATGGTGACTCATCATGAAAAGTGCAAAAATGGCTTAAACATTATAACTTCTATTTATATTGCAGCAACTTCTGCATGCTGGCTGCTTTCCAAACAGAAGGGAAGAGATGGTCCATCTCTTGGAAATCGATAAAATCCAAAGACAACAAAATTGCAAGAACCGTGTTTGTGATCCTATACAATTTCAAATGGGTTGAATAGATGGCATTTCTAAATGCATGGCAAACAATTGCCTAAAATTACTAGGAAAGGTATTGAGAACCTACAATAAAAAGAGAATCTGTAAAAGTACACATCATGTTTATTTTTATAGGAAAGTGCTGGCTAAGTATGTACATGTGTGTTTAGAAAACAAATTGTTTTTGATGTCTAGCCAGAATTTTGCTGACACTGCTGCAGATGTGGAATCCCTGTATCTCCTTACAGAAGAAAATGCCAATTTTGTATGAACTCAAGATAGTCAGTTAAAATCTGGTCCAAAAATTATCTGGATGTGCAGTTTTGATTTAAAAAAAAAAACCCAGAAAGTTAAATTGTTTAGTCCTAAAAACTGTATCAGCTCAGGAGAAACCAGGAGTTAGCTTGGATCATGCTTGATTCTGTAATGTAACTCCATATTTCATATAAAAGTCTGCAGTTCACACTAATGACTAAGCAGAGAGCCCGTGTAACTCATGTATATGGGCTCTCTGCTTAGTCATTAGTGTGAAGTGCAGTTGAAAATATTATCAATTTATATTTACCCCTCCACTGAGAGAGCAGAAATATCTTTGAGGAGATAGGTATTCCTAGTGATTTTCAATTACATGGGACAGTTTGTCCTAAAAGTGTTTTTTATTACACATTTCCTTTTAGAAGGAATACAATTATTCATTTCACTGCGTTCAGAACATTTTCCAAATAATCTTTGTGGGGAAGCTTTTTTATAAAAAGCTAATGAGTGTTTGTTTTGATGCCCTCCAATTTGTCCTTCCTAAATTTTTGGAGTTTCATCAACTTAAAAATAAACCCTTTGGGTATTTCCGCACACCAGAGTATGCTTGTGTTTCTGTCTCCTATGTAGGGATGGACTACTAACTTTTTTATCCCCTGTAACTTAATTTGCTTTTGTGATCTAGCAGAGGAGGAAAACTCCTCTCCCCCCCGTTCTCCCCACCCCCATGACATTTGAATGTGTAAATACGCTTGGATTTCTTGCTGCCGTGTTTCTTTTCTTCTGAATCTTACTCCTTTCATGCAACTTGCTCATCCTGTGAAATAAGTAAAGTATAACCTAACTTCCTGCATGCTGAGGGCAACACCGTTTCACCTTCATAGGCTGGTTCTTAGAAGCATTCGGAAATGTTAAAATTTTGTGCAGGATGATTGGAATTCCTAACTTTGTTGTGGCATGTCCCAAAATGGAAGGATCAGTTGTTGTGTTCTGGTTTTGCCTTAATTGTTTGCTGGCGGTGGCAGCAACAACACTAATAGGATCCAAGTTAATGAATTATATCTACACATTTTATCCAGCCACCAAAGCACCTGGAACCCCATATAATTTATTTGCAATGAGGTTTAAGTAAATATTTTTTAAATAAAAAGACTTTAATTTTTATATAATATAGGTGGAGCTAATAGCACTGGCCATCATTAAGGTTGCTCAGTGGTTTTCATTATAAGCCCCGATTTTCAGTTGTGTATGGCTAGGGATCTATTCAAGGTGCAATTTTGTGGGGTTGTTTTTTTTTTATGTGGAAACCATGAAAAAAAGTGGTTTTCATGATTGCCACGAAAACTGGCATTCCTTGTGATTTTGCATGGACTTGCTGGGGGGCAACAATTAGTAAAAATAAAATGCTGGCTCCCTAGTGGGAGACAGCAGCTGCTATGGCCCGGCCTTGCAGCCCTCTAGGGGCATGAAGGGGAGCAGCCAAAATAGTAGCTGCCCCCTCCTCCTTCTGCTGCTGTTAGGAGGCTGCCTTTTGTGCCTCCCCGCCCCTCTCCGTCAATCAGTGGCTAGTGGTGGGACCACATAAAGGGCAGCCCTCTCTGCCAGTCATCAGTGAAGGGTGGGACTGCACAAAGAGCAACCTTTTTGGCCAGTCAGCAGTGGGAGGTTAGTAGTTGGTGGCTACCCTCGTATTAGGAAAGTGCTTTTTGTAATTCCCATGGAAGAATGTGCATATTTGACCAAGCTCTAAACTTTAGAGAAGCTGTTGTTTGTACATGGACAGTAAAGACCTGTTTAGAAGCCAAAGTTTTCAAAGGGGATTGGAGTAATATTATTAATATTATTAGATCCTTGTGCTCCCTTCCAGCCCTATTCTGTTCCATTCCAGGGCCACCATGCTGTGGTGTTGGGCATGAAAGACGAATTTAGAACACAGTCACTCTATTTTGTGCTCTCCATCTTTCTTTGTTGCTACCCAGAAAGTATGGAGGAAGAAAGTAACAGGAAGGCAGAGTGGAGGAGAGCTCGATGGGGATGTGGGGCACAGACTGGAACTGGGAGTTGGCTGGGAAAAAGTATACTATCTAGAAAAGGAGATGGGCTTCATCCAGCTTGCAGTCTGCACAATACATACAAACAAGAAACTATGTTAAGGTTTCACAAGCATGTGTAACTTCTGAGATCTGACCTTTGCAACTTTAGCATTTTTACTTTAAAATATGTGCGCAAATCAGTGAATATGTAATATTTGCAAGAAATGTATATAATTATGTAAACTATTGCTATTCTGTGGCAGCATATCATAGGTAAGAAATTGATGTGGTTATAATAAAATGAGTTTTTAAGACTGACTTTAAAAGCAAGAAGTGGGGAACCCTTCCCCCCACCCCACTAAGGGTGGTCTGCATGTTCAGCACCATCTTCATCTCATGTGGTGCAGAGGTGAGAAGTACAAGAACTGGCTTTTGAATTGTCAGTAGTAATAGTATGGATGTAAGTAAGGCTTCCAAGTAAATTGATATGAATTCTGTGCAATTAAGACAAAAGGAGGCTTACAGCTTTTAATTAACTGTAAAAGAACCAAAAATCCACAGCGGTGAAGAAAGCATGATGTCTTTGTCAGTTCACTGGTATTTTATTATTGCTTGTACAACTTGTAGACATTTTTCTTTTCCCTGCTCATATAATAGATGAGTTGTCTTAAGAATTTTTTTTACTGAGGTTCCTAGTGTTATTTATGTACCATACACTGACAGTCATGTAAAGACAAAATCACATTTCTATCTTGGAAATAATAGGTACAGATAGAGTTTTCAGTTAGTAGAATAGAAAGACAGTTTATAATATTTCCTGTCCGTTGTCAGGAAGTAAACTGTTTATGCGTAACCCATATAGCTTTTTTGACTTGGTAAGAATGCTCTCATTGCTTGATGCTGGGGAGCTTATATAAAGAATGCTTTAAAAACACTGTAGTGTGGGTGGTGCACAAAGTTTTAAATGACCATATCGACAAATTCATGGAAATAACTATTACAGCCTGCACTTGATCTGTCTACAGCTTCCTCTGTTGCTTCCACTGGCAGAAAGCTGTGGATCTAGAGTTTCCAGCCTAGTTGTGTCCTGCAACAGTATATAAGTCACAAAGCAACAAAGTTGAAATTTAAAGACAGCAGCAGATGTATGCACAAAGAAGAGTGGGGAGATGCTTACCTAAGTTTGCTTACCAAATGGGCCTATTCAGAGGACTGTTGCATATGAATCAGGTGAGCAGAAACACCTGAGTGAACTATTGAAAGGAGAACTGGATCGGAAACCTGTTTTTGTTTGTGTGTTTGTTTGTTTGTTTGTTTTAACGGAGCAGTTGAAAAAATAGGATGACTATTGATAATAATGTAAAAAAGAAAAAAAGTTAACTTGACAAAATTACTTGCAGAACAAAATTAGAAAGGTTATATTCTCTATACAGGAAATAAATGCAAGTAATAGGCTAAGCCAGAAAAAGTGTTGAGCATAAATGTGTTGTCTGATCATGGAGTAGAAAAGTTGATCTCTTAATGTTTCCACACTTAAGCAGCATTGTGTCTCTTAGTATACTGATATGATTTCAGGCCCCTTTCAGATTATCACTGGCTTTTCCCAAGAGGGTTTTCCTATCGCATCTCCTTGAGCTGAAGGCAAAAATACAAAGTTATTTAACTCCTCCTCTGTATCAAATAAGTCCCTCCCTCTCCCCCCCTTTAATTAGCCACTTCTTCACAGTTTAACCCCTTTTAGAATTGTAACTGCTTCCTAATTTTTTACCTTGGAACCCCCACAATGTCTTCTTGAATGGTCCGGGTTTAATTCTCTCATCCGGCCAGTTCTGTTCTTAAGTATGTTATATGTATGTTCTTATATTAAAATAAACCAGAATCAGCCATAAAACAGTCAATGTACTGACAGTATCTAAGAGAAGAACTCTGTCTCTGCTATTCTAAGAATATTCAAGATTATATACTGTATAAAACAGAAACAACCTCAAATTTATGTAATTTACTACATAGCATGCAAAATTAACCCCCCCCCCTCCCCCCGGGACATTTTTTTTTACTAGACTTCTTTTGTCTGTTTTTCAAATTAACCACGTGGATGATTTAAAAAGGTTGCATTTTGTACTAAAATAATTGGCTGATTTGTTAATTTTCTAATTAGATCTTTTATACAATATTATGTTTGGTATTTTTCTTGTAGTAAATTTTGCATTGTTTCTGAAATGCCCTTTTTATGGGATGAATCATATTCTAGTTTTCTTTGTTTTTCCAGAAAACACATTTTAACTTAGTGACAATTCAATATTAATGTAAATTGTAAATGCAACTGCTGTTGTTTTGTTTCTGGAATATTTTAGTTCAGCGTTTCAAATGTTACAATGGAAAACCTTGCACAATTCTACTTAAATGTTTCTTTGGACTTATTTTTTTTTTTTCATTTGGAAGAACAACAGTTGGTGATTATTTTTGCAAACTCTTATAATAGAACAGATTGACCTGCCGCAGGACAGCCAGCAACATTAAACTGTTCCTGAAATGTTTTCAGCATTTAAATACATTTTAAAGATTTATAGGTTAGGTGACTTATTTTTTATTTTATTGTTTAATTTTATCACTCTCTGGTAAGAGATCTGACATACCTTCCCTACCTGCTGGAGGGGAGGATACAGGCTGGATTGTGATGGTGGTATTAGGTTTTTTTGGGCTTCTCTAAATTGGGGGTTTTAGCTACCACAGAAGCAAGGGCAAACATCTCATGTATTTGTTGCACTGGTGGGAACTAGTGCACTACAGCGTTTTACTGTGAATTGACGTTTCCTTGCAAGATCCCTGTGTGCTATCCTTCCCCTGCCCTGCTTTTCAGGGACTCCCTGAAACTCCACCATCTCTTCCCCCCACTTAATTTCCTCATTTCTGCCCTGCCAGGAGTCTTGTGCACCACCAGGATGCCCCATCTTCACCATGCCACACTGTCCTCTATTGCTTTTCCCCTTCTCCCCTCTCTTTCCCACAGCAGGGTTTCCTGTTTTGTCTTCTGCCAGGGCTTTGGTGCATGCTTCCTTGTCCTCAAACCAGGGTTCCCAAATTTCTCACTCCTGCCATTATTTTTGTTGTCTGGGATACGATTAAATCAGGAGAGTTAGCAAGTTAAACTCTGGGTAGACGGAGAAGGTATTGTTATGCTGGGGTATTGTTATGCTGGAAGGTATTAATGGGAATCATCAGCTTATAGACAGACAAATGCCATCAAGTTCAGTGTGAAGTGTTGCAAGCTCAGGCAATATTGTACCAAAGTGTTTAGTAGGCAGCTGGTATGGTGTGGTGTAGTCTGCTATATTTAGCAGGTGAGCAGCCATTTGTTAAATCTTCGTTTCTGGTTGTCATACTATAGTAAATTTGCCCTGCAAGTGCCCAAACAATGGGTCACTGAAAACCTGGTCTAATATTGGAGGTAAGTATGCAGTTCCTTGACTCTCTGGAAATGGGGGAGAGGGTGACATTAAATATATTATATTTGTATTCTTGTACTCATGTCCTTGTTGGTCGTAGTGCCTTTTAAAATGTTTGGAAGAGAAGTACCTCAGATTTTTGGTTTTGTTTTTTTTTTTCCTTTTTTAAAAACTAGACATTTTGTGTACCATTGGATCTCTGAAAATGTAGAATCTATTTCCTTCTGTGCAACTGACATCTATGACCTGGAAAGTAAAAGCTTAATTGCAAATGAATTTTGTTTGATTTACAAATATTTTTAAAACACAGAAAATAAGAGCTCCCAGACTAGGTTTAAAGAAGTTATTCTGCTGTCCCCTTAATTTTATAACCCCTTAATCTGTAGTCCAGACAAATATTTATAAAGGGGAATTGAATGCATCTTCTTTTGTTCACATACAAAGCTTTAGGGGGAAAATGGAGGTAGGGAGGGGTATGTCTCTGTCATTCTGCTTTCTCCTCGAGAGAGTTGTAGGGGCCTGTCTGAAAATTTTGAACACACTCCCTATGACCTCATATTAACTTTCTATAAAATAGTCAGACCTCTATCACCTATAGCTCAAAAATTCAAGTACAGGAAGACTAAAAAAGCAACTATAATTTAAACAAATGTGCTTATTGGATACACTGGTATGAGCCCAACGCTGTGGATAAATTTGATTTTGCTGTTGCTTTAAATCTATATGTGTCAGGATTTTGGCAGGGTAAGAAAAACAAGAATATTGTAGAGTAATTTACTGCACTGGGATTAGTAAGGAGCATTCTGTTTCTATGATTGGGGCAGAACAGGGTCACTTAGATGTGTCTGATAAACAGGACGAGGTCTAGTCTGGCAGCTGGCAACAATAGTTTTTGCTCAAAGTCAGGTGTACTAAATTAGCAAATCTATTATAAGGATACAGGAGAAATCTCTGCCTTGTAGGCCGAAATGTTGCCAAATGGGAAATGATTCATCGTCTCTGAATGGGATGAGCATTGAGCAGAAGCAGTTTAAACTTCAGACTGCCTTGGCTCATAAGCCACCAAATATGTGATTAGCACACATTCTCCTGTATTTCAGTGTCTTGTGAACAGCAAAATATATTTAGAATCAAATTTCAGTAGTCCAAGCAATTTATTTGAGTCTCTTTCTTTGGAAGATTGGCTATATACAGTTAGTTTTTGTGGCCTTTAACTAGAACCTAGCACATTTTAGAGTGCTTTTGGGTTTCATACAATCTTACGATCTATTGACAGCTTCATCTTCATGAAGAACGTTTGTAAATGCCTGAAATACAGGTGTGACAGGACTGAGATGCATTGTCAGCATTTGGCAAAGGCTCTTTATATATTTTATTGTGTTCTAGTTATTAAAAATAGGCAACGTGTAAAAGTGGTTAAACTTCATAGCTAGGGACCTATCAAATACACAATTTAATGGAAATCATGTAATTGGCAGTCTCCGGTGAAATAGCCAGTTTCCGGTGAAAAGGCACAGGGAACCGGTTATGTTCAAAGAGCTGGCAAAAAGCTGTCTCCTAGAAGGGCAGGCGAAGGGGGAAGGGAGCAAAGAGGAAAAAAAAAGGTAGCCTGCTCATCTCCTGATGGGGGTGGGGAAGTTCCTGTCTCTGTCTCCAGAAGGGGGGGGGGGGGGGGGGAGCAGAAAAAAACAGCCAAAAGTCCTCCCCTCTTGAAGAGGGGGGGGCCTGCGTGCTTGCTAGGTCCTGGGAGCCTGCTGTGGGTGAGGGGAGGGAGGAGGGTGGGGGGACACATTCAGCAAAACTCCCAGAGCACTGCGGTCCACACTGCCCCTGTGGTACTCTTCATGGGGTTGAACTCCACTTGCTCGCTCTGTAGCAGCCTGTGCTCCTGCTGGTGCCCATGGCCCAGTCGGGTGGTGCTCTGTGCTCCCCACCTCCAGTTCCAGGATCTGGAGCCAGACCCCCATGTGCCTGCTTGAGAGTGGCGTGGTGCAGCAGAAGCAAGAGGAGGAACTGCTGCTGGAGGCAAGGGGTGCAGAGCAGCACTTGGCTGGCTGCAGCTGACCTGGAAACAGCCTGCTGGAAGATGCTACTGCTCACACGGGGCTCCAGCTCCCAGGAAAGTGGCTAGGAGCTGGCTGAAACTGCTTGCCCACCCGGAATGAGCAGGAGCAGCTTCTAGCAGACTGTTTCCGGTGTGGCTGCAGCCAGCTGGGTGCTGCTCTGCAACTATCATCTTCAGCAGCAGCTCCTCTTGCTCCTGCTGCACTGCGCTGCACCACTCCTGGCAGTCATGTGGGGACCTGGCTCCAGATACTTGAACTGGGGGGGTGGATGGACACAAAGTAGCACCTGTCGGGCTGTGGGCACTAACAGAAGCGTGGCGTGGGCTGTCCCAGTGTGAGCAAGTGGTCTTGGCCCCATGCAGAGCGCCAGGGCTCAAGATCCGTGGCTGGGAGCTGAAGCCAGAGCCTTGCGTGCTAGGGTAGGAGCCACCTGGTTGAACTTGCTCACCAGGTGTGGTACAGTGCAGCATGGCCCAGCAGGGGTAGGATCAAAAGCAGGAACTGCCACTGGAGGCATGGGGCATAGAACAGCCCTTGGCTGCAGCCGCACCAGGAACAACCCTGGCAGAAGCTGTGCACTGACCAGGGCGCAGGCCAGCAGGTGCTGGTGGGAGCCCAGCACAGGCTGCCCTGGTACAAGTGGACAGGGCATGGCCCCATGTGGAGGACCACAGCAGCAGCCACAGGCCAGATCCAATCACCTGGTTGGCCGGATTTGGCCCATGGGCCATATTTTGCCCACCCTGAGCTAGGGCTTTCAATCAATGCCTAGGAGGGGTGGGACTTGCATCACCTGTCGGCCAAGCAGAGGTGTGGGGGGCCTGCTTTGCTCCGCCTTCAAAATACCCCCTGCCTTAATAGGGCCATGAAATCAGGGGCCCCGGCTGTGTTACAGGCATGTAGCTGGTCACTGGGGCCCATGAATTTGGTAGGTTCCTAGTCATAGCACTGGCTTTTAGGGACAGTTGCACAGGGGATTATTGCTCTTTCATCCTAATTATTTTTAATCTTGATAGTATTTCACACAGGGGACTGGCCCTAACTGTATCATGTAACTTCACTTAAATTTAGCAACAGGGAATACTTATACTTCCTGATTCTTAGTGCTTGTTAAGGGAAAAAGGAGGTTAAATTTTCAAAGCAGTAGAGGTAAACTTCAAAAAAGAGGGAGTAAAAATAGTCAGAAAGTTTTGTCTTTTCCCCTTTTAAAATGTAGGTCCTATCTATCCCTAAATTGTATGGAAGATTAAGAACCTAAGAGAACTGTGACCTCAGAAGAGATTGAAAGCTGAAGAATTGAGATAGGAATTTTACTTCACTATTTAAAACAGTGTTAATATATTAAATATCAGTGCCTAACAAACTCTTGGCAGGTTCAGTGTTTTTGTCTTTTTAAGGCCTGAGAAGGTTCTTGGTTAACAGTTGACTCACAGGAAATTCTTCAGCAGAACCCAGAGGTTTAAATACAAGCTCCTTACAGCAAAGGGAATGGGCCTGCTTTTCTGTGTAGCACTGGATCCAGTGTTACTTGTTCAGCAGCCCCTTTCCACACAGAGAATTTTGGCAGCTAAAAGGGGCTTGCAAGGGCAGATTTGAAACCCCTCAGGTTCTTAGACTGCCATTCTCAAAGCAGCATGCTGCCGAAGGTACAAGGGCAACTCAAAGCCTTAAGCCCTATAGTTTGCCTTTGTACCCTGAAAGGAATGTCAAAGTTGCCTGACCTTCTTGGCTATATTGCCAGTAGTGTTGGCCTGCAGTCTCGTGCCTCCTACCACCACAGCCCTGCAGCTGCTGAGTTTTACTTTCCCTGCCATTGATTTTTTTTTTTTCCCACCTGCCTTTCATTTATTTTTCCCCTAGTTTTACTCTCCCTTCATGCACCCACCCTCTCACTCCAGAAGTTCCTTCCTATCAGTGGGCCCATTCCTTCAGTGGACCCATTGAACCTAGTACCCTGCCCTTCCCAAAGGACCATAAAACTAGGATTTTGTAACATAAATTTGCACGGCAAGTTCTTTTGGGCAAGACTGGATCTTCCTTTATGTTCACTTAAGGCAGCCACAACATCCTCCCACTTTTTTATTTCTATTTCTCTAGATCTTCCCTTCATTGCTGCTCAAACTGCTTAAGGTGACAAGCAGTGTCTTTTAATTAAGAACCATGGGCATTTTTACACATGCTCTGAGATGCGATGCCAGGAGCTTTAATTAGCAAGCCACACTAATTAAAAGCTTCTGCGCATCATGTGTATCAGCATCCCCATGTGCCTTGCGCTGAAAGAATGGCAGCGGAGCACTTTAAACTAAAGCTCATTGAACGTGTTTTATTTCAAAGCACCCTGCTGCCATTTTTTCAGCGCAAGGATGCTGATGCATGTGACGTGGAAGGATGAGGAATAGCAGTGGCCTTAAGAATGCTAAGGAACTTAGTGATAGCTTTATTTTTTATTTTATTTTTAACTTTTTTTTTTTTTTTTTTTAAACTATTGGGGTTGATTTTTACTGGTAGGCTTCATTTATACGTCTGTAAAATGGGGTGTCAAAGTCATCTGGCCCCATAAACCAGATGAGGATTGTTGGGCCAGTCCGCAGGCTAAATTGGGACCAATCCACAGTGTGAGGTCTAGACCGCGCACTACACACAGCATGTGCTGGCCCTGGGCTTGCTGTGCACATGGCACATGGGGCTGGTATGGGGTGCATGCTGTAGGCAGCACAGGAGGTCAGTCCGAGGCACCACGTTCAGTGCTGAGTCCAGCTTGCGCTCTGTGGGCAGTGTGCCCCCCATGCTGCACATGGAGCTGGACTGGTCCTGTGTGTTGTATGCAGCACAGGAGCCCAGCACATGGTGTGTGATGCATGTGGTGCTATGCTGGAGCAAACCTTTGTGTTCTTTCTGGCACAGCCCAATCTGGACCAACCCTGAAGCCAGCACACAGGGCCAGTCCAGCGGGGTACTGTGTGTAGTGTGCGTCCCAGACCATTTCCCTGTGTTTTGTGCAAGGTGCTTAGTGTCAGGTCCACACTGTGTGCAGTGTGTGAGCTGGGGCTGGTACATGGAGTCAGTCCAGAGACCCACAGGCCATATCATTCAGTTCCGTGTGTTGGATCTGGCTTGTGGGCTGTCTGTTTGACACCTAGTATATGGAATGGATTTTGACACCAGAAAAGTATCTTTTGTCTTCCAAGGCAGAAGTAAAGCTTGGGAACAGGGAACCAAACCTAGCAGGAGGTTGTTTTCTTCATAGGTAATACATGTTTCCAGTACTGTATCTAATGCTCTTTACTTGAAACAAAGACCACCTTCATTTTCAGAGAACTTTGAAAATAAATGTCTTCATACACGATGTATCTTCATATCTCAGTAGTGCATTGTGGCTTAAATGAGCCTGAATTGGAGAGAATTGTCATGTATGGCCTGTCTGGTTGGAAAGTGCCTCAAGCCTGTAATGATGAACAGACTCATATTTTCACTTATTCTTTGAGTAAAGCCTTAATACAAATGTTGTCTTCCCCTTTTGGGAGTTTAGTAACTAGTGCCAAAACTACCACTTCCATTTATCTTTATTAAAGAACCATAAACATAGCCAATATTTTAAAATGTTTAAGTGTTAAATTTTTAAAATATTATTTTGAGTAAAGCAGTGGGGAAACTCATCCTGGCTGTGGTCTTGCAATCTGATATTTTTATCCCTCAGTCATTTTTATAGATAATGGTACTTCCCAACAAGGTGGACATCAGCAGCAGTGATGCACTTGGAAACACCAGTTATACCAACAAAAAATGTTTCCTTGAAATATTTCAGATAGGCTAGGGACAGAAATTACACACAAACTGGTGTAATAGATCAGAAACCGGTTCAAATCTGTAACACAACAGAAGTTTAGTGCACATAAATCACTTTCAAAATGTCCAAAACTGATTTAAAATAAACCTGGATGGATGTAGTATCAGACTTAACTGATTTAGGTTAAATCAGTTTATTGAACTTCTGTCCCAGATCCCCTCCAGATTCAAGATGTCTGCTCTAGCTGAGCAGGGAGGTGTGCTCTAGTGCCCCTGGCTTCTGGTCTGGGCCACATGTGACTATTTCTGGACACTTCTGAAGTAAATGTCTGTTCACTCGCTTATCTATTCAATCTATGCAGTTTAGATTAACCTGCAAAATTTGAATGGTTTCAGCCGCGGGCTTTTTGACTGTCTGTACTTAGCCATAGCAACTTAACAAGTGGGCAAGCAGGGCATTGGCCCTGGGTGCTGTCCAAGGGGGAGGGTGCTGGAATGGATTTAGGGGGTGCTTCAGCCTCCCACCCCCCTGCCCCATGCACCTTCGCTGCAGGGGCTCTGACTCCAGCTCTGGCAGAGATGTAGCTGTTGCACAGTGCAAGAGAAGCTGGAGACTTACTGCTGCTGGTGGAGATGTCAACTTTCTTTGCTGCCATTATGAGTGCTGACCAGCCAAAAAAGTAAAAAATAATATCAGACCCTTAGCTACTCCTGCACCACACACTGCTACTATTCTCTATCCTCCCTTCTGCTGCAGGGAAGGTGGGGGGTTGGCAGGGATGGGAGAGTGCAGTGCTGCCCAGGGTACCACTGCTAGTTTGTCATGCCTCTAGTTCAGTGGTTTTCAACCTTTTTTTTTTCATTTGCAGCCTCCTAAAAATGTTGAATGGAGGTGTGAACCCCTTTAGAGATTTCAAATGGAGGTGCAGGCTAGGGTTGTAAACAGATTAAACAATTATATTTATAATGCTTACTACTTACTGTTTAGTGACCGTCAGCAGGAATGGCTCCAGCCCTGGCCTCTTATGTCTTCACTGTGCACTGTGTACCTGGTGCTGGAAGGCCAAGCCGCTAAGGGGTGCTGCCCAGCTGTGGAGCCACAGCTTCCCCTTGCCTAGGGTTACCACATATCTGTTTTCCTGCACATGTCCTTTTTTTGGGTCCTCCCATCTCTGTCCAGGGTGGTAGTGGGAGGAGGGGAGGGGTTAAAATATCAGCAAAAGTCTGGGATTTTGCTCTACCTCTGCCCCAGCAAGGAGCTGCTTGGGGCTGGGGCAGGGTGATCGGAGGCAAGGCATCAAATGTTCTCCAGCAGCTACAGGCAGGTGGGTGGGAGTGTGTATCTGTGTGTGCCTGCTGGAACTGAGGGGAAGGGGGTGGGGTGGTTCTTTGGGGGGTAGCAAGTGGGGGGTAGCAGGGAGCTGCAGCAGGGCTGGGGGAGGGGGGTCAGGAGGCTGCGGGTTGGGAGTGAGGGGCACTGGCAGGGCTAGGAGGCAGGGGGCTGCAGATCAGGAGTGAGGGGTATCGGCAGGGTCAGGGGAGCTGCAGGTTGGGAGTGATGGGCACCAGCATGGTCTGGGGGGCAGGGTACTGTGGGTCAGGAGTGAGGGACAGCAGGAGAGCTGGGCGGGGGCTGTGGCTTGGGAGTGAGGGGCAGGGGAAGGGCATGTGTATATCATTGCCCCCTCTCCCCCCTGCAGGTATCCTCTTTTTTTTTTTTTTTTAACTGAAAATATAGTAAGCCTACCCTTGCCTCCCTGGGCTGGGGCTGTGGATCTCTCCTGGGCCTGGATCCCACTGCCATGGGGAAGTGCTGAGCTCCTCTACAGCAGTCAAGTGGTGCTTTTCCACTGCAGCAGCAAGACTCCTGGCCTCATGGTGAGTCTGCCCGACTCCCTCTCAGAGCAGACCCCAGGCAGGGCGACAGGCTTCTTGTGCCTCCCACTTCGCTTGTGCCACTGCAGCCCAGACCTAGAAGGGTCCTCTGCGCTGCCAGGCTGGTCTCTCCTCAGCTCACCCTGGGGGAAGGGAAGGTCCAGTCCCAGTGGGGTGCCCTTCCCTAGGTGCACTGCATCCTTCCTCCTGCCCGTGGGACCAGGTCCTGCACGGCCCCAGCACATCCGGGGTTGAGCATGTAGCTAGCGTGGCCCAAGGAGGTGCCGTAGCAGTTGGAGCAGGCGGTGCCAGATCTGAGGGGTTGCTACCAGTCCCTCGCACGGGGAGCAGGGCCCTAGGGCATTCCTGATGGGGGCGGTGCAGCAGCTCCAGCCTGGGAGGCTGCTGTTGCAGCCGTAATGCTCCCCCCAGGATCCCTGCTATACCGCCCTGTTGCACTGCTGCCCCTTAGGAACCCCTGGGGCTGCACTCGCTGTGCGAGGGGCCAGCATGGACCCCCTCAGACCTGGAGCCACCTGCTCTAGCTGCCGTGATGCCACCTCAGGGTGAGCCAGCCATGTGCTCAGCCCCACCTCAGGCCCTGCGCAGTCCCAGCGCCATGGATGGGAGGGGGAAGGATGCAGTGCACCCTGCAGAGGCTCACCCACTGGGACCGGACCCCCCACTTCCCCTAGGGCGAGTTGGGGAGGGCCTGGCCCAGCAATGTGGAGGAGCCTTGCATGGTGGCACAAGCACAGTGGGAGGTGCTGGGAGCCTGTTGCCCTTCCCAGGGCCCACTTCTGCCAGGGGGGCAGGCAGACCAACTGTGGGGCCAGGAGTCTTGCTGCTGTGGTGGGGAGGCCCTACCTGACCCCTGTGGTGCAGGCTCAGCACCTCCCCCCCACTTCCTCCCCATGGTGGTGGTATCCAGGCACAAGACAGGTCCCCAGCCCCAGCCCTTGCCTTTGTGGGTAAGGAGAAACTACAGTTCTGCAGCTGTGCAGAGCCCCCCTAGTAGCTCGACCACGCTTCCTGCCAGTGGCCTGGGGCCTGCGTAGCCCTGGGTGCACAGTAAAGACATAAGGGGCTGGGGCCGTTTCTTCTGGAGGTGACTAAACTAGGTATCAGTTATCAGTTAATCATTTAATTGATATAATTTAAGGAAGTTAAAGGGATAATTTTTTTTTAATTATATTTACATCCCTAGAATGCACCCCTTTGAATTGTAAGTGTGGGTATTCACATACTTTTGACTTATCATAGTCATCTTTTGTGGACGCCTTAGACATAGTCTGTGGACCCCCAGGGTTCCTTGGGCCATAAGTTGAAAACCACTGCTCTAGTTTCATAGGTATCTGGGCTGAGTGGCGCGCACACTTTTTTTTTTTTTTAAACTTTCCTGGTCCTGTAAAATTCTTCTTTGATCTTTACATTACTCCAAATAGGATAATCAAACATCCTCTTTGCAAATCTTGGAAGACTCAGCCAAAGATGCTGTATATGCAACAACATTATATTGGTTTAAGTAAATTATTATCAAAATTCATTTAGTTGAATTGGTACAATACCTTACCGTGAACATTCATTTTAGTTTCCATACAAGATTCTTATACTAAATTATTTTGGCAGTGTTAACCTGTCCTAAATTAACCTGAGGGCTTTCTTAAACTAAACTAAAATTGTCATCATAAGAGGGTTGCACTGATTTAACTAAATCTGTTTATGAAATTGGGACAAATTTATTAAACCAGTTTAGTTTATAAATGAAGCTTGTGAGATTGCATTAGCTTTCTGTTGGTGGGGGGAATGGAAGGTTTTTGAGTCGGTGACACTTTGGATTAAAAGCTGTTTTGTTTCCCAGATATGACCAAATGTAGCATATTTTTAGCAACTAGTAATTTTCCCATGTATATAGTATTTCTATTGCAAAGCAACTGGATTAACATAATGACCTGAAGTAACACTCAGACGCTCCCAAACAGCTAAAATCTTCTAACTGAACCCAGCCCCTCAGTAAAAGCTTGAGCAAATATCTCTCAACATGACCTGACACTCAGCAAATTTGGATTCTGTCAAACCAAAAAGGAAGCAAATTCCAGAGCTGATGGCACTCTACTAAGGGCAACCTGCCCCAGACACATAACTGTATGAGGTATAATTCAACAGAGATTGAGATGTCTTCTGCTTTTTGCTCAGGCATGCAAGATCCAAATTCTCTCAAGGAAATTTAGATTATAATGATAGAAATAACCAATTACAATGCATAGAGAGACTTGTAGAGGTAGAGGGGAGCAGATCAGCCATCTAATATGATTCAATAGAGGTCACTGTACCTCAGACATTGTTTAAATAATGTGCTGTTTTTTATTTAGAAAATATAAGCTACACCATGTGTGTGAATTGTGGGTTTTCCCTGTACATGCCACTAAACTAGATGGGGCATGTGAACAGCTTTTAAGTAATGGTCTGTGTTAAGTGTTTGATGCTGATGTGAATCTTTTTTGGTTCATTCATTATGGAATAAAAGGAGTCATACCAAACCTTTCAGATTCTAATGCTATGTATTTTTTAGCATGTTCTGGTTACGCCAGAACTGTTTAGCTAGATTTTTTCCAGCCATGTGTCATTTATAAAGCAGTTGACATTATTGCCTCCCTGGTGTTCGGAGGGTTAATATTTGCAGTGTTTTTATGTAAAGTGATAAATGTTGGTAGTGGTTAAGAGTGATTTATTGTATTTCTCAGGAGAGTATCAGCTGTAGTAAGGTATCTCAGAAGGGCCACATTTGTAACCATGATTTGTGCAGAGATATACAATTTGCGTAATTTAAACAAAATGTTGAGATTTTGTTTAAATTGAATAGGTAGCCTTTGGGCTCTTGACAAAGAGCCTGAAGTAGTCTTGAGGCTGACAAACTTCAAGCATTTGTAATTCCTAGTGCCCAAGAGGTTTGGTTACTTGCAGGTGCCTCTTGTCTGAAGCTGTCTTTAAAGTTCAGGATATTTTTGTCTGGCTGGTAATCAGATCATGAATTGCTTTTGTTGTTGCCTCAGCTATAGATTATTTAGTGGGTGGAGAGTTTTACTGAAATGAAACAAATCTAAAGGCTCTGCTTTTAGTTAACATGGTATTCCCCCAGCCCATTTTCATATATAAACAAGATATATTGGACAGAATAGGGTTCTCAATTCTTTTAATTTCAATATCTTCAATTTCCTTCCCCCACAATGCATATTTCTTAGTTTTTAAATTTGCCTTGACAGCTTTTCTGGTTCATTCTTCCTTAAAGGAGGAATCCTATGCTGTAGTAAGGATAAGGAATCAATATACAGTTTTCTAATAATTTTGAACTAATCGCCTCTATGTAAAAACAAACCTTGGTAACACACTGGTGTCTTATGGATTGCAGAGCATACTTTCATGGAGGTAGGTAAGAATTTAATACTTAGATTCTTCAAAGCTGAATATGTGAGCATCCCTAAACTCTCTACTGCTGTTTAAGGTCCATGTTTGTGGGGTGGGGGAAGGAATATGTGTTCATGAAAGTGGTTAGTCATACAGGCTGCTGATGGATGTGAAAAAACAAAATAAAACAGCACTTTACCAGAAGAGGAAGCATGTTAGTTTGACCCACCAGTATCTCTATGGATCAGGTGCTTCAGCTGGGCTTTTTGACATTTTTATCTAAAGCTGATGCAATTAGCTATTAGATAAAAGCACCAAAAAGCCCCACTGAAGTGTGTGATCTGTACAGGTGTTGGACAAGCAGGGTCAAATTAACATGATGCCTCTTCTAGGCCTGCTCTGTGCTTGGTGCGGGGGCCCGCTGAGCTGAAAGTAAAAAACTGTTTTGTTTCCCCCCATCCTCCCCACATCTGTAAGCAGCCATTATAGCTGCTTTTTCAGGCTTTAAATTTCGAGACGCTAACTTGGGTAGTGTTAATTTTGGCATCATTTTTGTGTGATAATTCTTAGCACTGCAGAAAAATAGGTACATCTCCTTGTAATTATGATGGTCATATTTATAAATATAGCATTAAAATAGGTAATTTTAGTTGTCATTATTGCATTCCATTCTTCAACCCCAATTTTATTTACTGGTTATAGGTTGTACTTTGGACAGATGTAGAAAACAGAATGGGTAACTTTTCCTAGAAATTGGGCTTTCTTAACCTGAAAAGCGGAAGGTTTTGACAAAAAGCATTTTTTCAATTAGTAATTTTGGGCTCATTTTTTCCTGTTGGCTGGGGAAAGATTCAGTATAATATTAACTTAATTACAGAGTATTCATGATGTGATAGATGCCTTTCAAACATTCAAGAAGGGACAGTATTTGGCTGGGGGGGGAAGGGAAATTGGGCATGGTTCCTACTGTGTAAAATAAATACACAAATAAATAAATAAAAAATGCACTGGAAGAATCCTAGCTGGCTGACTGGTCCGGGAGGCTCCATCCGTACCAGACCAGGAAGTGCAAAATGTTCACAGTAGCCTTTGTTTTTCTAAAATTCCCACCAGTGCTACCACCAGTTCAATCACACTGGTTGGGCTAATAATAAAGTTCTATTTGTATAGCTTTTTGCTATACTGTATCATTTAGACCTGCTCAGAGCATGTAATAAGTGGGAATTCCATTGGTTTTGAGGTTGTTCATATGCAATTTTGTTAGTTTAAAAGTAGATTTCTGTGTAACAGACCTACAAGCCTACATCAATGAGGGTTTTATTTCTGCCTGCATTGCAAAGGTTGCAGCATAATTTCTTTCCTTTACCTCTTGACAGCCATGTCAAATAAACCGGACACATGAATAGACTTTGACGTGTGTGGCAGTAAGCCCATCACAAAATGAATCAAGGAAATGTGAATACATTAGTCCCTTGTACTAAGAATTCTATGGGTTTTTTTATTTTGGCTTGGAGTAGAGTAAGAGGGAGGAGGAGTGGAAAAGGAAGCCCTTTGTTTACAGTAAAACAATACTGTGAAGTAGACATCACGATGTTAAAACAGGAGTCTAAACATGGCAAATCGAGGCAGACTCCATCTGGCTGTGTCCGCAAGTCATTCAGGCATCTTAGGCGCAGACTACTGGAGTCTGATTTTTTTTCTTAAGGAAATTCAAAATAGCCTCGAAGACTGTGCCCCAGAGGTTTTTTTTTTTTTATTGGACGAGACGACTGCTTTACTGACTTAACTGTTTATATTCAGTGATGCAATGCATCTTTACTAATGTCCCTTCTGTGGTAAAAGTATGATTTATTTTTATACTTTTAATTTTTACCCTGTATGCATGATAGGTAAAGTAGTTGAACATAATTTGTATTTTGACTGCTGTTACAAGGAAACGTACATTTTAAGGCCTACATAACTTCTGTGGAGAAGAGATGAGTATAATAAACATATTGGAGAGAAAAATATGCTATCTCTATTAAATTGGTTTCTGGTATTTTGCAGTGCTTCAGATCTTACTTTGTTGTTAGGATATGCTTTCATTTTTTTAATTCACTACATTGCACTCAGGTGTTTTTACTATTGGGTTATTGTCTGTGGTGTTTTAGTCCACAGGAAGCATTTTGATTTGTTCATATGTAGATAATGACATAATCTGGATGAGCTGGGCTCATGGTCATAGGTATTTTTTTTGTTAGCACTTGTCTTGCATTTTAGTTGAACTGCAGAAATGTGTTCTTATGTGAAGATAACCGAATTGTGACAATTTTGTTAAAGAAACCTTTTTACGAAGATAACATTTGTGATAGAAATTTTACAGTAAACATTTTAGTTTCTTTGGAAACGGTTCTTCCTTGTGTTTGAATATCAGCCTAAAGTGGCACTTCTGCCTCCAGGGAATTTTTTTTTTCTTTTTGCACTGTTAAAATAATTGTGCGTTATTGATGTGGCATTAAAGAGTTTAGATAACGTTTTGTGAATTTTATTAATAACCTTGAAACGTTCTGATAAAATATTTCCTAGGCAGGTTAAACCTTAACTAGAAAGAAGGCTAGAATCTAAATTTACTTCTGTAGCTTAAAAAAAATAGGATTATAACGGAGAAAGACATGTCAGCCATTAGTTTCCTGTCACAGTCTGAATAACTCAACTGTTTTACATTACTGATTTCAAATCTACTGGAATTTTATATCTGATGCGACATATATCTAATTTCAAAACAGGTGAAAAATGCTATAGAAATTACTTGTTTCTTATGGTTAATAGGGCACCATCAGCGTGAAATCTATCCTGCCCTCCCCCCATTTCTTTCAGCTGCTTACTGCTTGGCTTTGCACGTGCCGTGCGTGTCGGAAGGTAGCACAACTGTGATACATGACTCTTGGCACTACTGTAATACAAACAATAATATATTTGAAGCAGGAGTTAATAGCTGAAGGTACATGCCGCTGAGTCCCTTTACTAATTTTTGTGGTTTTATAACCACATTTTCTGGTTAAGTCTCTTGTTTTATGAGACTCATGAAATGGCAACCTGACTGACCGGATGGGGTAACAGTGAAGCTGACTACATAAAAATGTGAATGTACATAACTACCTGGATGTAAGAGAACTGTTTTTCTAAGCTTTTATTTTATACTACTTACTGTGTACATTGTAGTAATTAAAAAAAAAATCCCACTTCTTCCTGAATTCTTAGATGAAATTGCCCGCTTAAATCTGTGGGTGTTAGGAAAGTTAGCTTTTATGGTTCACACCATAAAATATGTGCACAAAATCGCATGCTAGAAAATGGCGGGGGAAGAAATCTACCAGTCTTGAGTGATTAAAAAATTTTTTTTTTATTTTTTTAGATGGTCGTCCCACCAATATTGCTAGGTTGGCTATTGATCATCAATGATGACTACTCTGCCTGCTCTGTTTTCATGAGCAGGCAAGGTATTGAAATGTTACAGTCATCATTTCTGAGAGTGTCCACCCCTGAAACATATTAAACTGGGTACATTTGCGCACTTTTGAATACCTCTTTATAGTTGTAATTAACTGCACCCTTTTAAATGTTAAGAACTTCATTATTAACTAAAAAGAAGTTCAGGGCAAAGTTTTATAATTTGCAGTTCACTGCTGAAAAACCCCTTCCTATCAGTCTAATTTCTCCAAAAGGTTCACAAAAGAATGAAGATTAACCGCTAAAAGAAAATACTGTAAAAGCCAGTTGGGATAAGCAGCATTTTTGTGTATTTTTCTTTTAAGATCTTTTTACTTACCTCAACAATGAGTTTGCACACCTGCATGATGACAATTGCATTTTACTGCCAGTGTGCTTTGGAACCTAAGTATGTATGAAGTGGGGAGGGACCAGAAAAAATGTAATTTGCTCTGTTGCATGCCAGAAGTTGAAGAAAATGGTAGGAATTTGGTTAGCAGTTTTTAAAAGACTAGTCTATCCTGCTGGAACGTGTGTACGTGTGCTTTCTTGTAGCTCAGTTCTAAGAGAAATTGTCTCTTTAAAGTATAGTAAGTTTACACGACATGCAGAAAAGTAATGTCAGTTTTGTGTGTTCCAGTCCAATTTTGTGTGTGTTCGCGCCTCCCTCCTTCCTCTAAAGCAGTCTCATTCCAATCAGCAGTGTAATTGGAATGCAACCACAGTCTGGAGGAGGAAGGGGAATTTTTGGCAAGAAGAGACAGAGCAGTTGGGAGCTTTATTCAGATTAAAGCATAGACGGCCATTCATTATGGGTGCAACACACATTAACAACAGCATAGCATTGTGTTTCTACAGCTGGGACTTATTTTAATGATTTCATTGCATTGCATATTACATGGAGACAACTGGAGTCCAGTCACAAATAGTAATATTAATGACTCATTAAAGGTGATGATGATTGTGGTGGGGGGAGGGGAGGATTTGTCTCTAAATTGAACTATTTTGGTGAGAATTGTGACAGGCTCTTATTTTTCCCTCCTGTACCCCATGTGTCCCCTATGCTCTGAAAAAAGTAGGTTTTTTTTAAAGGAGAAAAACTGTAGGTAGAAAAAACAAAACCCTAGACAGCAAACCCTATAATACTGAAACTACTGGTTGGCTTCAAAAGGCTGAAATAGTTTTTCTATGGTGATGACACATGAAAAGCCAGAAGATTAGTAAACATAATCTTAGTTTTGGACTCGGTCCTTTTTTCCTTTTATAATCTTATTGCTGCCTGTTACCATGGTATTGGTTCCTTTTGGATGTCAGCAATGACAATAACGTGCACTTTCTTGTAGCCTAGCCATATGTGGAGATTTGTATATGTTTGTTTTGCAATTTCTTTTCTATTTCTTCTGTTTAACTGACTTGACATCAAATGTGATCACAGAATTTTTTTTCTCTTTTATTTCATTATAAAATCGACGTTGGCATATCTGTTCTTTGTACTGTGGATCTCTTTATGGTATATGGTTTGAAGTAGTTATATCAACCTTTATTATATTAGAATTAAAGGGTTCTGTCAACATTGGTATACAAAGAGCTCTCCTTGATGTTTTAAGAGTAGTTAAGCTTCTTGTCTCCTATTAAATTTTATATTTTGTTTTTAATGTGGTCTCTTTCATCCAAGACCTTGGTGTGATTTACAGACACTTTATTTCTATTGTGGTAGCACCAAGGGGCCCCGCGGTCATAGACTGGTGCCTCGCAGGACCAAATACTATAAAAACGCAGGAGTAGAATCTATTTTTGTTATGAGACAAAAAAACAACTGACATACAAAGATGGCAGGCGTGCTTGGTATCAGACCTAACCTTACAATACTCCTGTGAGGTATAGCATGATTTCCATTTTACGGATGCAGGGAAAACTGATGCACAGATCATTTACTTTGCCATGGTAACCTAAACAGTTTAGGATGTATTGGGAGTATACCCATGACTACTGAATACAAGACCTTTGCCATAAGGTGAGGATGGGGGAATGGCCAGATGGGGACAGGTCTGAGCCTGTACTTATCTCCTCACACCTTGTGGCACCCTTTAAAGGATCTTGCAACACCCCTGGGTGCCCTGAGAATCAATGCTTTAGACTTTTTATTTTTCTGGAGTACACACACAGGGCATTTTTACACATGTAAGTGCTGCAGTGCCAGGCGCTTTGAAAAGTGTCCAGCGCTGCAATGCTTGCAGTTGTATAAGCAGCGCAATGCACGTCGGCACGCAGAAAATGGTGGTGGTGCGCTTTTGACCTAAAACACATCAGAGGTGCTTTAATTCAAAAACGCACTGCTGCCATTTTCTGCGTGCTGACGTGTATTTTGCCACTTGTACAACTGCACACAGCGCAGCATTGTGCACGTCAGCTCGCGTGCAGAGCAAACTCGTTTAATCGAGTCTGCTCCAAAGTGGCAGATCTCTGGCATGTTGCAGGATGAAAAAATATGTGTATAAATGCCCACAGTTGCTAGTCGAAAGTGCTGTAATCCATTATATCAGTGTGTCTGCTGCATATTCGCATAGACTCCACCTGCCCTCACATTAGTTAAGTTTTAGAGTATTAGGGATACAAGAACAGTATGTTTAACTGTGGAATGGCTGAATAATAGAATATTTTGTACTGCTTGACAAATGCATGTAGACTTTTTACAGTACTGCTGCCCACACCAGGGCTACCTGCTGCTGAAGATGATAGGATTGTGAGGAGGGTTTATTCTTTTATGTAAACTGAGTCATGATAGTGCCTACCTCCCAGTTGAAAAGTTTGCTTGAATATGCATTTTTCACCCTGCTTGTGTCTCTATAGATGGTAATTTTTTTGGAGGAGAGATTGTCACTTTTCTGTGATTGTACCATAGTGCACTGAGGTTGCAATCTTTACTTGGATCTTCCCGAGCTGCAGCAATACAAGGAATTGCTGTAGTCCTTGACAATAATTAGCTACTCCAACACACCTTCCAGCAGTATACATCACTGCGTGTTCTAGTAGTAACTAAACCATACAAGCAAGTCAATACTTATCAATATTTAAATGACAATAACCAGTTTACATAACAAGCTCTCTTGGAGCTGCTGTTTTAGGCTATCTGTAGTCATGGGGAGACATCACTGCATTGCTTAATGAATCTGTCTCTACTCTACTCTTCTGTTTAAAAATGAATGCTTTAGTCTGAACTACTACTCTGTAGTAGATGCAGTCTTATAGTTGTGTTCTGTTTAGGCACTCAGATTGGTCACAATAATAAATTAGGCCCAAATGCTTTGGGTTTATTTTTCAAGTTTTGTAAATAAAGCTTATATTTAAGAATTCAGCTACCTTTTTATAGAGTTTACTAGCAAGTTGCTTGTCAAGAATAACGGGGCGGAGGGGTGCCGCCGCCGCCACCACCACCACCTCCTAGGAGCAGGGATGGTGAAAGCTTCCCCTCTGTCCCCCTCCACCAGCACCATGCGCTGCCGCTGCCTCACCCCCCTGCTCTGTCTTTGCTGTCATGGCAGTACTCCGTCTGTCCGTGCAGAGCACTGATTGTTTCAAACAACCAATCGGTGTGCTCCAAAAGCATTATGGACAGACGCAGATGAACTAAGCCCTTTTTAGAAGAATTCTAGATAGAGTCATTCGCAGTGGGCATAATTTATCACTTTACCTGTTTTTCATATCGCGGGGGGGGGTCATTTTAATTATATTTATTTTATATTTATTTATTTAAAGGCATAGTTTGTTGTTACCTTTGCAATTCACCATCTTTTACTAGTTTATACTTGAAATCATAGAACCGGAAGGGACTCATACGATTATCAAGTCTGTGAAGTGAAGTCTTTTTTACTATAGTTCATTACATATCCTATTCTTGTCTCTAGCGTACCTTCTGGAGAATGATGTAGCTCAAGCTCGGGCTAAGTTTCATTTTTATTTCAGACTTTTATTTCACTCTAGGTGAGAGTGAATTTCACCATTCAGTCTGTCAGCCGAACTCAAGTGTGACATAATTTTTGCTTGTTATCCCCTCACCTTATTGTAACACATCCAGGCTTTCTCCAAATCCTGTCATTTTTTTTCCCTGTAGAGCATGGGTGTCAAACATATGGTCCTTTGGCCAGATTCAGTCTGTGGACCCCTGCCATCTGCCCTCTGGTGCTCCCTCTCGTCTGATCAGACCCACGTGGAACATGGAATGTACCCATGGTGTGGGGCCAGTCCACAGGCCATATCAGTCCCATGGACCCCCTTCTTCCTCCCTCCCTCTCCCGGCATACTTGATCCGGTGGCTACTCCAGCTGGTCTGGGACCTGTGCCGCAGTCTAGGTGGGGTGGTCATCACATGCAGTACAGCTCCTGTTCTGGCCAGACTGAGCCACATGCGACTCTCATTCCAGTCACTCTGGGATCCATGATGCATACAGTGCAGGTCCAGGACTAGCTTGAAGCAGCCACCAGATCAGGTATGCTGGGGGAGGGGGAAAGGAACAGGAAAGGGGTATGTGGGCCAACCTCATACCACTCATACAGTCCACTAAACCAAATGAGTTTGACACCCCTACTGTAGAGCATCCTCAGTACTTATTCTTTTTCTGTTACTAAAAAAAAAAAAAAAAAAAGGAAAAAAAAAGTTTTAACATTATTATTTGTGCTCAGTGACTGCCTTCTGTGCACCCTCCTCCTCTTCCTCCTTCTCTCTTTCTATCTGCCAAATAGTGCCATTACATTTATCTTTCTGTGTCCATTTTTCCTCTATACCCACTACAATTAAATCTTTTGACTAGCTCCTTCCATATTTTCCTGCATCTGCTACTTTTCTTCAGGTCCTGTCTTGCTCATATCACACACATTCCTTCTTCCAACCATCTGTCTTTCTGCCTCTGCTTTTCACATGCTGCTCCAATCGTTTTTTTCATCTCCGTCATCCTCCCTGGACTCTATCTTCTCTTTCAGATGCTTGCCCATATGCACATTCCCATTGTGTCACTGTGGATGTGTATTTTCCTTAAGCACTCAACCTCAGACTTCTTGCAGTAGCAGCACTAGTACATTGTGAACATCTACTCCAGCCGTGCATACAGATGGTAGCCAAACAACACTGAATTAAAAAATAAAAAACCTGCAGTGAGCTACATGGAGAGTGGGAGAGACAAGGGCGCAGGCAATGCCCTGTTTATTGCAATTGTAGGCCATTAAGGTAAAATGTGCTCTGACAATCCTAGGAAGTGGACCATGTTGCATAGTACAGGCAAATGCAGAACACCCCCAAAAGATTCCTTATTAATTAATTTGTTCCAAGGATATTCCTGTTTCTGTAGTTAATTTCTAAAATGCAGTGGTTTTGTGAAGCTAGATGTAACTGTACCACTTGCTGTTGTATCAATGGCCATGTTTCCTATAATACCCAAATCCAAGATGAGGAATTTTATCCAAACAACATGGTTTGGGGCAAGATAGGAAGCCTTGCCTCACCTCGCCTTATATTTAAGTACTGGCCTGGAGCGGGTAGTGGCTTGGCTCTGGCTTCAACTCTAGCTGCAGCCCTGGGCTCAGAGTCAAAGCCAAAGCTGAGCTGCTCCCTGCCCCAGGCTGGGGTGGCATGTTTGGTGGGGAGGGGACACGTGGTAAAGGGAGACTATGCCGTGGGGGGTGCAGGGGAGACCTGTCTGTGTAGTTTGGGGAAGCGCAGGGAGACCATGCCACTTGCTCTCCCTCCCCACCCATCCTTTTGTTGCTAACGTTATGCTCTAGCTCCAGCCCTGGCTTAGCCAGGCCCAGAGCTGCTGCTGCTTCTGCTTCTGCTTGACTAGGGCTGCTTCTGTTTTCTGCCCTGGAGCTAGAGCAGACCAAGCAGCAGAAAGTAAGCGGTGGGAAGGGTGTGTGGGTAGGGGCAGGTGGCAGGGCAGGCACAGGAATGGGAGGGCAGGGGACAAGGTGGTGGACAAACAGCATAGGGTGGTAAGGGACAAGGCTGAGGCAGGGAGAGTTAAGGGTGGGGGGCCAAGGAGCAGGGCTCTGGCCCCTTGATTTCTGCCACTACTTTCCCTGCCACAGCAGCTGGGGGACAGATTTAAGATGATCTTCCACTAATTAGATTCTATATGTGGAAAATTGTAGCATTTACAATTTTTCCTGTATAGAGTTTAATTACTGGGAAGGGCGGGGGGGGGAGTCATCTTAAATTTAAAGTTGTCTTGGATTTGGGTAAATACAATATCATTTTTATACCTTTTGGGTTGTAATTTTTTCTGTAGAAGAGACAACTAATTGTGTATACTGTTATAAAATGCAGTGTGTAGCTTTTGATAGTTTCTAAATATAAGCATAGTAATGTGTGGCATTGGATAACTCCCATAGCAACAGACTCAGATGTCATAACACAACATTATGATTTAGAATTATGCCATAGATAACCATATGCCAGGGTGGCCAGAGTTATTCGCCCTGGGAGCCACAACCAATCCTCCACTGAAGCCAGTGTCCCCTGGAGCTGCCTGAGGGAGAAGTGGGCAGGGCTTCGGCAGAGAAGCCCCAGAAAGCTGCATGCAGCTCATGAGCTGTGGTTTGGCCACCATTGCCATATGTCATAGAATCCATAATCCATTTGCCATAGAAAAATATCAAAAGCGGAAACTTGGCTGTGCAAGGTAGCTCTTCAGTAACAAAGAGCAAGAATAAGAGCATAGAACATTTAAAGGAAATTATTTTTCTGAACCAATCCCAAGTTTGTACAGATGAAAATTCTTTTTTAAGATATTCTTCTTAGTCTCTGGTTCAGGACAAAAGGCCTGCTAACAGTGCGATTTACATGGGTTTTGTATATTGGGATCATTGTGATGTCTACAGTATACAGATGACCAGGTTTCCTGGGGTGGTTGCCACTGTTACAGTGCCTTGCCACTCAGAGGCTTGGATCTAGTAGCTTGTGTTGAGCAAACAACTATCCTGGGATATAAGTAGATATACACATGCTTGTACAGAAGTGTAGTTTTATGTCTGATGTTTTTCCAGGGATAACATCAGAATCTACTAAGTCAGCATTTTTTAGCCTGTGGTTGCAAGAATATATGAAATGGTTGCGAACAAACATTAAAAATGGATTCTCCTTTAAACAAGAAAAACGTAGGAAACCATTGCTTTCCCCTTGCAGGCTGTCTGAGTTCCAGCCTGCGAGGGGCTGGTTGCGCCCCCCCCCCCCCC